>NC_134870.1:16418900-17035011 GCF_049852395.1 Peromyscus maniculatus bairdii | reverse complement strand
CATACCTTGGAACACTCAGCCCTAAATGGGACGTTGCTATCAATTCTCTCCCATCAGGGCTCAGGGACCCAGCAGAAGAGGAGGCAGAAAGGGTGTAAGAGCCAGAGTGAATAGAGGTCACCAAGAAAACAAGGTCCTCTAAATCAACACAAGCTAAACTCACATGAAATCATAGAGAGTGAGGCAGCATACAGGGCCTGTGAGCATCTGAACCAGGTTCTCTGTGTGTATATTATGGCTTTCAGTTTAGTGTTTTTAGGCAATTCCTGGGTGTACAAATGAGTGGGTCCCTAATTCTTCTGCATTCTCTTGGGGTGTTTTCCTGCTGTTGGTTTGTCTTGTTCAACATTGATGTGATAGATTTTTTTATCCTACATTTTATTTTGTTATATTTTAGCATTATCTATTAGAAGCCTGTTCTTTTCTAATGAGAAACATAAGGAGAGTGGACCCAAGTGGGATGGGAGGTGAGAGAAACTGGGAAGAGTAGAAGGAAGAAAGTTGTAATCAGGATATATTCTGTGAGAAAAGAATCTATTTTCAATAAGAGAAAAAATAAAAAAGAAAGAATTTGGAAAAACTGTACCTCTTCACATTGCTGCTGTAATAACATATTTGTGAAAATGTTAAAAAATTCAGAAAATATATAATTAAAATACTGCTAAAATCTACTGAAAATTAAAAAACATCACACTGATGTGTGATGAAATTGTAGTACTTAGCCACACCCAGCCTTAAGTTGCTTACATTTTAAGGAGGATTCTATGATGATCTATGCTGAATGCATGGTATCGTTTTCACAGGAAGGAATCAAGCACTAGGCCAATATACCCATTTCCCTCCCTTTCCTCAGCTATATATATAGGTTCCTGACTTCTTTTATTACGGAAGCCTTTGCTGTGCTCTGGTAAAAAAAAAAAAAACTCCATTCATTACACACACACACACACACACACACACACACACACACACACACACAATGTTCTTTATAGTATGAATGGGCCAAAATGTTCAATCTTGCTCTTTTGCTTGGTGTAGACCTTATATGATCCAAGTTAGTCATTATTCCATGTACAGAGGCTGCCTGATAGAAGAGACAGAACCAGAAATAAACTAAGATTAACAAAATAAGGGAGTTAGTTCCTCGTGTATTTCTTTTTTTTTTTTTTTTTTTTTGGTTTTTCGAGACAGGGTTTCTCTGTGTAGCTTTGTGCCATTCCTGGAGCTCACTTGGTAGCCCAGGCTGGCCTCGAACTCACAGAGATCCGCCTGGCTCTGCCTCCCGAGTGCTGGGATTAAAGGCGTGCGCCACCAACGCCCGGCTTCTTTATTTTTTTTTTAATTAAGAGGTTTTCTATTCATTTTTCATACCAACCAGTGATTCCCCTCTCCTCCCTCCTCCCACCCCCTAGGGCTCCCCTATTGGTGGAAGTATTAAGGCAACTCCATGTAGTTAAAAGGGAGGTTTATTTTGGAGGTTAACTTACAAGTAAAGGGATAGCTTACAGGGTCCGGGAGAGGTGAAGTGCAGTCCAGCAGTGTCCTCTGGAGAACTCTGCTCTGTCTACATCCAGCATCCAGGATCCAGGAACCAACAGATAGGCACATCTGGGTCTCGGGTCTTAAAGGCTCCCATGTAGGCCCCACCTCATAGGCGTGACAGTTGCCAGAAGCCTCAATGGGGGTAGTACTTCCAGGTCAAAGCTGGAACAGCTGCCCACTACACTCCTCCCCGCAATCCATCACCCCATGCCCACTTCCTCCAAGGCAAGGTCTCCCCCATGGGGAATCAGCACAGCCTGGTACATTCAGTTGAGGCAGGTCCAGGCTCTTCCTCCCTGTACCAAGGCTGCTCAAAGTGTCCCACCATAGGTAGTAGGCACCAAAAAGCTGGCCTATGCACCAGGGACAGGTTCCGATACCACTGCCTGGGAGCCCTCTAAACAGTTCAAGTTAAACAACTGTATTGCCTATCCAGAAGGCCTAGTCCAGTACCATAGAGGCTCCACAGCAGAAGGCCTAGTCCAGTACCATAGAGGCTCCACAGCTGTTGGTCTAAAGTTCATGAATTCTGCCAGGCAGCTTTAATTCCAGCACTCGGGAGGCAGAGGCAGGTGGATCTCTGTGAGTTTGAGGCCAGCCTAGGCTACAGAGGGAGCTCCAGGAAAGGTGCAAAGCTACACAGAGAAACCCTGTCTCGAAAAATAAAAAGTAAAGTTCATGAGTTTCCACTAGTTTGGTTTGGTTGTCTCTGTAGGTTTCCCCATCATGATCTCCATGTCCTTTTCTCATAGAAACCCTCCTCTCTCTCATCAGTTAGATTCCTGGAGCTCGGCCTGGCACCCAGCCATCAATCTCTGAATCTGCTTCCAACAGTCACTGGATGAGGGCTCACTGATGACAGTTAAGGTATTCAGCCATCTGATTACCAGAGTAGGCCAGTTCAGGCATCTTCTCGACTATTGCCATTAGTCTAAGGTGGGTCACTCTTGTGGATTCCTGGGAACTTACCTAGCACTCTGTTTCTCCATATTTCCATGATGTCTTCATTTATCATGGTATCTTTCCTTGTTCTCCCACTCTGTCCCTGTTCCAGCTTGAACCTCCTGCTCTCCTATGTTCTCATCCCCCATCCCTTGCCCTCCATTACCTCCCTCACCCCCAGTTTGCTCATGCAGATCTCATCTATTTCTCCTTTGCTGGGTGATCCATGCATCCTTCTTAGGGTCCTCCCTGCTAGCTAGCGTCCCTGGAGCTGTGGGTTGCAGTCTGATTATCATTTGCTTTATATCTAGTATCCACTTATGAGTGAGTACATACCATGATTTCCCCTCTGAGTCTGGGTTACCTCACTCAGGATGATATTTTCTAGTTCCATCCATTTGCCTGCAAATTTCATGATGTCATTGTTTTTTTTTTCTCTGCTTAGTGCTCCATTGTGTATATGCACCACATTTTCTTTATCCATTTTTCAGCTGAGGGGCATCTAGGTTGTTTCCAAGTTCTGGCTATTATGAATAATGTTGCTATGAACATAGATGAGCATGTGTCCTTGTGGTATGATTGAGCACTTCTTGGGTATATGCCCAAGAGTGGTATAGCTGGGTCTTGAGGAAGATTGATTCCCAGTTTTCTGAGAAACCGCCATACTGATTTCCAAAATGGCTGCACAAGTTTGCACTCAGACCAATAGTGCAGGAGTGTTCCCCTTGCTCCACATCCTCTCCAACATAAGCTGTCATCAGTATTTTTGATCGTAGCCATTCTGACAGGTGTAAGATAGTATCTCAGAGTCATTTTGATTTTCATTTCCCTGATGGTTAAGGATGTTGAGCAATTCCTTAAATGTCTTTTGGCCATTTGAGATTCTTCTGTTGAGAATTCTCTGTTTAGCTCTGTAGCCTATTTTTTAATTGGATTATTAAGTATTTTGATGTCTAGTTTCTTAAGTTCTTTATATATTCTGGATATCAACACTCTGTCAGATATGGCATTGGTGAAGATCTTTTTTCCTTTCTGTAGGCTGTTGTTTTGTCTTACTGACTGTGTCCTTTGCCCTCCAAATCTTCTCAGTTTTAACAGGTCGCATTTATTAATTGTTGCTCTCAGTGTCTGTGCTACTGGTGTTATATTTAGGAAGTGATCTATAGTGCCAATGCATTAAATATTACTTCCTACTTTCTTTCAGGTTCAGTGAAAATGAATTTATGTTGAGGTCTTTGATCCACTTAGACTTGAATTTTGTGCATGGTGACAGATATGGATCTATTCTCAATCTTCTACATATTGACATCCAGACATGCCAGCACTATTTGTTGAAGATGCTTTCTTTTTTCATTGTAGAATTTTGGCTTCTTTGTCAAAAATCAGGTGTTTGTAATTGTGCAGATTAATGTCAGGGCCTTCAATTCGATTCCATTGTTCCACATGTCAGTTTTCTTTTTTTTTTATGCCAGTACCAAAGTGTTTTTATTACTATAGCTCTATAGTAGAGTTTGAAGTCAGGGATGGTGATGCCTCCAGAGGTTGCTTTATTGTACAGGATTCTTTTAGCTATCCTGGTTTTTTTTTTTTTTGGTTTTCCATATGAAGTAGAGTATTATTCTTTCCAAGTCTGTGAAAAAAATGTGTTGGGATTTTGATGAGGATTGCATTGAATCTGTAGATTGCTTTTGGTAAAATTGCCCTTTTTACTATGTTAATTCTGTCTATCCATGAGGATGGGAGATCTTTCCATTTTTCTGATATCTTCAATTTCTTTCTTCAGAGACTTAAAGTTCTTATCATACAGGTCCTTGACTTGCTTAGTTAGAGTTACTCCTAGGTATTTTATATTATTTGTGGCTATTGTAAAGGGTGATGTTTCTCTGATGTCTTTCTCAGAAATTTTATCATTTGTATATAAGAGAACTACTGATTTTTTTAGTTAATCTTGTATCCTGCCACATTACTGAAGGAGCTTATCAGCTGTATGAGTTCCCTGGTAGTATTTTTGGGGTCACTTATATACAATGTCACATTGTCTGCACATAGTGAAAGTTTGTCTTCTTCCTTTCCAATTTCTACCCCCTTGATCTCCTCATGTTGTCTTATTGCTCTAGCTAGAACTTCAAGTACTATATTGAATAAATATGGGGAGAATGGACATCCTTCTTTTGTTCCTGATTTTAGTGGAATTCCTTTGAGTTTCTCTCCATTTAATTTCACATTGGTTGTTGGCTTGCTGTAAATTGCATTTATTATGTTTAGGTATGTTCCCTGTATTCCTGATCTCTCTGGGACCTTTATCATGAAGAGGTGTTAGATTTTGTCAAAGGCTTTTTCAGCATCTAATGAGAAGAATATGTGTTTTTTTCTTTCAGTTCATTTATATGGTGTATTACATTGGTAGATTTTCATATGTTGAACCATCTTTGCATCCCTGGGATAAAGCCTACCTACTTGGTCATGGTGGATAATTTTTGATGTGTTCTTGGATTCAGTTTGTCAATATTTTATTGAATATTTTTGCATCAATGTTCATTGAGAGAGATTGGTCTGTAATTCTCTTTCTTTGTTGCATCTTTGTGTGGTTTGGGTATCAGGGTAACTGTAGCTTCATAAAAAGAGTTTGGTAATGTTCCTTCTGTTTCTATTGTGTGGAACAATTTGAAGAGTATTGGAGTTAGCTCTTTGAAAATCTGGTAGAATTCTGTGCTAAAACCATCTGGTCCTTTTTTTTTTTTTTTTTTTTTTTTTTTTTTTTTTTTTTTTTGGTTGGGAGACTTTTAATGACTATTTCTATTTCCTTATGGGTTATTGGTCTATTTAAACAGTTTATCAGGTCTTGATTTAACTTTGGTATGTGGTACCTATCCAAAAAATTGTCCATTTCTTTTAGATTTTCCAATTTTGTGAAGTACAGGTTTTTGAAGTATGACCTGATGATTCTCTGGATTTCCTTGTTGTCTGTTTTTATGTCTCCCTTTTCATTTCTGATTTTGTTAATTTGGATTTTCTCTCCCTGCCTTTTGGTTAATTTGGATAAGGGCTTGTCTATCTTGTTGATTTTTTTTAAAGAACCAATTCTTTGTTTCATTGGTTCTTTGTACTGCTATCTTTGTTTCTATTTTATTGATTTCATCCCTCAATTTGATTGTTTCCTGGCATCTACTCCTCCTAGGTAAGTTTGCTTCTTTTTGTCAGTTGTGCTGTTAAATCACTAGTGTCAGGTTTCTCCAAATTCTTTATGTGAGCATTTAGTGCTATGAATTTTCCTCTTAGCACTGCTTTCTAGTGTCCCATAAGTTTGGATATGTTGTACTTTCATTTTCAATTGAATTCTAGGAAATCATTAATTTCTTCCTTTATTTCTATCTTGACACATTGGTGATTCATTTGGGCATTTTTCAGTTTCCATGTGATTGTAAGCTTTCTGTAATTTTTGTTGTTATTGAAATCTAACATTAAGCCATGGTGGTACAATAAAATACAGGAGGTTATTTTTGGTCTATTCCCGGGCCCTTGGTCCAATCGGTGCTAATGGATTCTGTGTCTCAGGGAGCAGCTCTTAGTCCAATGGGCACTAGTGGGCTCTGTCTTGGGGAGCAGCTATTTCCAATCAGTGCAAGGTGGGCTTATGACTCCAGTGGTCGCTGGTGTACAGGTAATGGTTTTCTTGGTGAGGGGGCAGCGTGAGAGACAGCTGTCTGGTCCCTGGAGCTCCAATGGCTTGGAGGAGGTGCACGGAATGTGCCCTCGGGGCCTAGGGGCTAGGGACCAGGTCTGCCCAGTACAGAGATGGGGCTTTGCCTGTTCTTAATCGGTGCAGGGTGGACTTATAAATCCAGTTTTCACTAGTGTCACATTGGGCTGTTATTTTGACCGGGGGCGGGGAGAGAGGCAGCTGCCTGGTCCCTGGGGCTCCAATCCCTCGTGTATTTTTTAGTGTTTTAGTACTGTGACGAACACCTGAGAGAAAAAAAATAAAGGATGAAAAATTATTTTATCTCTTGGTTTAAAAGATTTCATCCCATAGGAGACTGGCTTCTTTGCTGTGAACAGCTAGTGGATTGGGGCCTCAGCACTCATAAAATGAGTATTCAAGGGTATACTGTATATACAAATCACAGTACTACCTCGTATGATAGTGTGGACTTTGCAGCCGCTGTTTAGTTAACAATTAATCTATGGTTATAAAGTTAGGTACTTATGTGTCAGTACAATACTCTGTCCATTTAGCAGAACTATAGTAGGCTCTTCTATGAACTTCATTTTGCAGAAGAAGGTGATTAATACAGAGACCCAAAGCTGGTCAGTGCACAGAGAGTAGGAGACTCTTCAGCATCCATCCCTAAATGGGACATCTATGACACACTTCTCCCCAAGACTCAAGGGTATTCTCAAATAGGGGCAGAAAGACTGTAACAGCTTGAGGTAGTGGATGTCTGCAGTGAAGCAGTGTTTACCAGACATGACAGAACCTTTTCACATATGAATTTAAAGTGACTGTGACTACATGCAGAAGACATGCACAGAATCAAGCCAGACAAATATCCAGCATGGATTATGGGGAAGGGGTTCATGAAATCTCACACTTAGTGAATTAGCTATTGGCAATTGATGACTGCTTAAGGAGTGATTCTTCAATATTCCCACTCCAGAGTGACTATCCCATGCTCCAGTAGAGGGTCTCACAGTCATGCCCATATAAGTGCCAAATGGACCCCAGGGGAATTTAAACAAAACAGAGAGAAAGAGAACACATGAAGTTGGGGTAGGGGAATGGAGGAAATGAGAGGAAGGGAACAAGGATTTTTTTTATTAAAATACATTAATTTTATGAGATTCTCAATCCATAAGAAATAAAAATTAAAAAAAAATATATTTGAAACTAATATTAAGGTGGGGGGATCACCCTGCATTGTAAAATAGAGTGTATTCAACTCACAAGACTTTTTAGTGAATGAACAAAGTAAAAAGTAAACAAAGAAATAGTGGTCAGAATGATGTAGTTGCTTTGAAGATAGAAGGAGGGGTCAGAAGCCAATTGATATAAGCCCCTTTCTGAAGCAGAATGAAAACAAGGGTAGGAACCACCCAATACCACACAGAAAAGTGCAGTCCTGCCAGGACACTGACATGAGTCTAATAGGAAACATCAGAAATTCTAACCTTAACACCTAACAAATAATATATTTCTGTTGCTGTAAGTTACCATATTCATAGAAATCTGTTACAGCAACAAAAGGCACATTTTGGTAAAGACATATCCCAAATGGGAAACGGGAGCTTGTTCTGAAATTGACCATGTCCTCTATCCACTATACAAGAAGACGGTAGGCAAACACTGGAAGGAAAAAGAATCTCTGAAAGTCCTGTGGGAATTGCCAGGCAGGTGACCAATCCATTGTCCTCTGCTCTGGGAAGCACTTAATCCTTTACAAACTTATGTCTTAGGAAAGATGAATTAAGTTTTTGGTATTGGAGACTATGGTTGTTTTGATTAGTATACTCGTTTTTCCCTGTCAAGTAAAATATAAATGATAAACTGATTTTCAGTTTGACCAGCTTGTAGCATTGTGATATTTGGATTTATTGTCATTGCCACTGTCTTCTTACCAAAATGTCTCTCTTCATATGTAGGACAGAACCTGGATACTATGCTCTTACAATCTTTCTGTCTTCTACTGTGAGAAGACCCCTGAGTTTTGGGGAATAGAGACATAATATAGATGTTACATTTAAGGATGGACACCCATAGTCTTATATTCTTTGTTCATTGACCAGCTGTGGATCTCTGTATTAATCATCATCTTCTACAAAATGAAGTTCACAGGGCCTTGGGAATCACCTACTGTAGTTAATCTGACAAATGAACACAGTATTAAACTACCATATAAGTGTTTATGTTTATAACCATAGAGAAGTGCATCCATAGAACATTTAACATTAATATGGGGTAACTAATTTGAATATGGGTACCTCTGCGTAAATTTCAGATACTGACCTAGCACGGTTGTGGCATTCCCCTCCTCTTAGTATATTTGTGATCATGTCCATTAGTGATGTTTGATTTGTTTAAGCTGGTAATAGTAGGCATGTATTTAGAGAAGTCAAACTGAAAATCAGACACAGTAACTCTTAAGTGTGGAAGAATTGACCTAGCACAGCTGCTGTCCCACTGAGCAGAGAACACACAAGCCAAATGGTAAGTGACTCTGTCTTGAGGCAGTTAATAAGGATAAAGAAGCCATGCACTGGACACAGGCAGGTGGTGTTGTATGCTGGACACAGCCAGGTGGTGCTGCATGCTGCACACAGCCAGGTGGTGTTGTACACTGGACACAGCCAGGTGGTGCTGCACACTGGACATAGACAGTTAATGCTGTACACTGGACACAACAAGGTGATGACTCTTGAAACTGAAGTAGGCTAAGACTTCCTTCACAGTCTGAAAATTCTAGTGCTACATCCAGAGTCTGATGTCCAAGCTTTTCATGAGCCCTCTCTGTCTATCAGCCTGGGAAGGCACAGCAAGTGGAATTAAGATAGATGTAATGTCATAGCAAAAGCCAGAAGATTCAGCACCCAGGTAGGAATCTGGAGTCCTCCTAATGTCCCCCAAAGGGTCATGCTTCAAAAACCCTGGTTCTTTAAATAGTCTCTCCTCTTCCAAATGGACTGCCATCCAACTAGTACATGTTTGACTATGAACTGTTCTGGATCTAGATCTAGTTAAGGAAATCCCTTATGGCACATGGATAACCATACCTTCTCTAGCATACATTTAGTCACAGCTATTCCTCTGTAGTAGAGATAGGATTTCAAAGATTATTCATTTAAGAAGAATCTACTAGGTGATTTTTTTAAAGCCAGGGTGTTGCTACAAACAATGGAAGAATAACTTCCCTTCTAGAAGTATTTCTTAATCTAATATGAGGATGTCCATGAGTTGTACAGTGCAATATTAATTTTAAAAAGGGTAAAGACAAATACTTTCATATTTTCTAATGTTGCTCAACACAACTTCATGGTATCTTATGGTTATAGAAATCCCACACTCAATTTTTCTTCCCACTTTCCAATCTTCCCACTGTACTTTTCCTATATTCCATAGTCCATGCAGACTTCAGCAGCAAAATGCCAAGTGATCCTTTGTTCCTGCTAATTTGTTTCATTGGTAATTCAAAAAGAAGTAGCAGAAGGAGCAATCAGGAATTTGAAACTGCATTTTTCCTGACTTGTAGTTCAGTGTTCTCCCATGACATCATGTCTAGGGAAGCAAAAATATATCCAGCTCATAATACAGTATGTGAACTTCAAAACACACTGGCATTTCTCCAAAGTCAGCTGTGCATAACTCAAATGCATTGGCCTAGGGTTCCAAACCATCTGAGGACTTCACTTAACACACTCTTCAAATTTATTCTATATTACATAGGAAACTTACATGGCCATACTTTACAAATTAGACATTACATTTTTCTACCCTTAACCCTCCACATATGTCTTCTCTTAACCACACTGTCCTGTCTACACTGCTTCAACTGAGTAGAGTCTTAGGTTTTCTCCTACCTTTCCAAACCTTGCCAGCTAGGGATTTTCTCTAGATGCACTTTTGAACTTTGTAGACACTACTGAAATGACTCTTGTCACATTTCAGGTGCATTGTCACTGTCATTGTCTTATCTCATCCATTAGAGGCAGAGATTCCAACACACGGCTGGGATCTTGCAACATTCAGCACATCGAAAGCTGGGCATCATAAATATCTGATCGATGGCTGAATGTAGGAAATTGAATTCGGGTCACTGAGAAAAGGGAGCAACAACGTCAAAGCAAAGTAATTACAAAACTTGGGCTATCTGAGGTGGCTAGTGGGGACAGAGAGGGCAGTCTAAAAGGAGCCTTCAGGGGAGCCATTTAAGAAACTTGTACGGTTATCCTGGTCTAAGCAGATAAACACTCTCGGTCTAGTCAAACTGGGGCAGGAAGGAAACAAACACATTGGAAACCATTTCTACCCATGACATCGTGCAAGCAGGAGATAAGAAGCAGAGTTCCACATGGGAGGCTGAACATGGTGGCACTATAGACAAAATGTGCAGGCTATCAGCTTGCTAGAGACTGCTCTTCTTGTTCATATAAAGTCTGACCGTTTTTTGATAACTGCATATTTTCATTAATTTGCTGAAAGTGTTTGGGATTCTCGGAGCAGGGATATCCAAATATCTAATCTGTATTCCCAAGAACTTCTCTGCTCTCTCTGGCTGCCTCAGAGCTATCCAAGACTGTAGAGAGAAAGCATAGTCAGCAAGTCCCTAGCACCTCCAGAAACTCAACTGCTCAGGCTCCCATTTGGACTGATTTTAAATGTGGTAGTTTAGCGTAACATGTCTATCATGGAGATGGTTCCCGACATGCAGTGTGGGAGATAGCCTGTCGGAGATGCAGACCCCCACTGTGAATAACACCTCAAGAAAAAGAAAAACTTACAAAAGGAACACTTTCTTTGGCTCATGGTTAGAGAGATCTCAGTCAATAGGAATTTAACTCCATTCTTTCTGGGTTGATGTCCCATTCAGGAGGGACATCATGGTACAAGCCAAAGTAGTACAATATTATTCTTCTGGGCGAATTAGGAGAAGAAAGGTACACTGAAAAGGGCTGTGGATATGATATTCCCTTCAATGGCACACATTTCCCCTTGAGCTACTGTTTTTCAGATAGATCCTATCTCCTAAGGTTTCCAGCATCTCTCAAAATAACGCCATCAGCTGGGACCATGCCTCATCCCGTGAACCTGTGGGAACATCTCATATTCAAATCCAAATGGAAGTGAATACCCTTTGCCTTATGTGTGTAGTTGTGAGCCTATGATGTAAGTGTTTTGTACGTGCATGAGCATGTGGTGTGTATGTGTGCATGCTTGCAGAGGCCAGAGGAAGATGTTTGGTATCCTACTCTGTTCCTCTGCCTTATTCTTTTAAAATAAGGCTTCTCACTGAACATAGTGCAGGGATATCCAAATATCTAATTGGTATTCCCCAGAATTTCTAGTCTGTAAGCACACGAAATGCTGTGGTTTCTACCTGCCCACAGTGCTGCTGTCTAGAGGATAGAGGTCACATCCAGGTTTTTAGGCCAGTGATGAGAACTGTATTCAGATCCTTGTGCTTGTACAACAATGACTCTTAGCCACGGAGCCATCTCCCAAGTCCCATCCATGATTTTTTTGAAATGAATAAATGAATAAGTAAAAGGAGAGGTATGTGAAACCAAAGCCTAATTCTTCCGCTCTCATGGCATTTACAACATGCTCTGTTTGCCTTGTTTCCTGAGATTATGCCATAGTTACATCACTTCCTCTTCCCTTTCCTCCCTCCAAAGTCTCCCATGTACTCTTCCTTGCTCTCTTTCGAACTCAAATGGCCTATTTTTAAATTAATTGTTGTTCTATACATATATGTATATGCACAAATATTCCTAAACACATAAATACAGTGTGTATAATTCTACTTGTATGTACATGTTCAAGGCTGATCATTTTGTGTGGGATAGCTAGTTGGTGTGTTCTACCCTTGGGTAAGATTACTTATCCACTTTCAGCATTCATTAGATGCTATGGTTCTTTGTGTAAAGTTGAAACCTCCTGAGCTATCCCAATCCACATTAGCATATCTATAGCTATCCTTGTTCAGCTCATGTTTAGGCAGTCATGTAGTAAGATTTTATGGGTATAACTTCTGAAAGATTAGGAGACACAATCTCACAGCCAACTTCCTGATCCTTACAATCTTTCTGGCCCCTTCTTCTGTAATGCTCCCTGAGCCTTAGATGTGTGAGGACTTTGTAGATGTATTTACTAGGACTAGACACCAAAACTCTGCATTTTGACTGGTTGTAGTTTTCTATAATAGTCTCTGTCTGTTACAATAAGAAGTTTCCTTGATAAAGGGTGAGGACTCCAGTGAACTGTGAGTGTAAAGACAAATATTTAAAATGTAGTTTGTGATTTTGCCGGTTTAGTAAGACGATTGTAAGTTATTCTCCAATACCTAAGCCTATACTAGCCATGGCTAGTTGACAGCTTTCCTTCTTTTTAAGGGGATCTTGGGTCTGACTAGAGAGGTATTGGTTTATAGATGTTATAGCTAGGGAGGATTCTTGGTTACTTTACTCCTTTAGAAGTCAACATGACATCTATGGTTCCATGAAAGTCAGTTCTCCGGGATGAGGCTCTCATGTCAGTTCCAGCTCAGGGGTCTTTGGGTCTGTATATGAAGTGTATGGTGTCTTCAGAAACAGAGACTTACCTTCTGCCTCTATGAGGCAACCAGTGGCAACAGCAATAAACTGTAATATTTTGGGACTCTATTGGAAAATTCCCACCAACAATTTGAAAGTGGGCTTCTTATTCCTTAAGTTGTGATTTGTTAGACCTTTGGCTTTTGCGGGGAGCATTGCCAGCCCAGATAAGGAAATTTCACTTCAACTGTGTATGTATACTTATACCCAGACTTATATGTTTTATAGTTTGCATAGGGGTAATTGAGAGTAGAATAGCAGTATACAGGTATTCTGATCAGAGAAATGGGAAAGCAGGAAGCTCTAATTTGGGTCTACAAGGGAGATAAATGCAGAAGAAGGAGAGGGTAAATGTATCTGAAAAAGTCATAGGAATCTTGGTATTAATGATCTACAATATTATTTTAAAAATAACTTTTCCTAATGAGTAATAAGTACATGTAACATTGTACATCATGTTATCCTAGTGTCCTGTACATTTCTCATTAAACAAGGACTCCTTTCTTACAACAGCCAACAAGCAATGAGCCTTTTGTTCAGAGCACTAACCAGTCCCTCTTCTCCTGAAGTGTTTATAAAACACTTCAGCATTTCTAGCCAGGCCTCTTGAAAATATTTATGCAATGAACAACTAATTTCTCAAGGTAGTTATGGTTATACATATTGGTCAGGGGACATCCTAAACCCCAAATAAAGTGCCTTATTTCAGTTATATGGTATGCCTTTCCAATCACAGCAGTCACCTTCTTACAGAGGTACATCAAGATAAATAGAGCAATATCCATATTTTACAGTCTATAAAATTCAAATCTTGCTTAAAAAAAGAGAGTTTACATGCATTTCATACACCAGCTACCAAGTTTATTTATCAACATATATTTATGCAATATGTGCATTGTAAACTTTGGACATAAGTGTTAGGTTCTGGACAAATATTTATTGCCAAGATTCAAGCAGGAGTGAGCACCTATCAAAATATTTTGTGACAGCAATTGTAGTTCATGGAGAAAGTGCCACAGAGTGCAAACCCTCCCCAAGTTTGAGAAGGTGTTGTATCCTCGGGAGCCAAGCTTTCATTTCCTTCTTTTGAGTGATTTTCTGAGCTCTATCCAAGAGTTACATTCTCATTCTTTTAACTTTATATTCTGAACTCTGAGATGTACTTTAAAATAATGTCGACATGTGAATTTTTCATTTATAAGGAGGTATACATATTTGATAATGCATGAAATTTAAATTTTGAAGGTTGTGTTCATTATAAAGTAAACCAGAACCTTTGGTTAAGGCATAGGGAGAGAAATACAAAAACAAAAATTTAGGAATATGGTAGGTAAGGGGTTAGAGGCATGACACAGTGGCTGAGAGTGAGTGCTTTTCCTGAAGAGAACTGGGGTTCAGTTCCCAGTATTCATGTATAACAGTTCAGAGCTACCTGTAGCTCCAGGTCCAGGACACCTAATAACCATGTACACGTTCCAATATTTAAAAATAAAATCATAAAACAATACAGTAGATAAAAGAGTTGGATATTCTAAGATAGAGTTGTATGGTTGTGTTAAAATTATCCAGCATTCCCCGTGAAAGTTGATCCAGTCTGAGATTTTGAGCATGAGGCTGGATGTTGGAACCATATTCAGGATCTAAGATGGAGAGTGAGCTACGTGGCTGCAGAAGAGGTTGACCAATGGTACCTACTCCATGTCAAGCAGGGCAGAAGAAAACCCAGTTCAAGAATTGAAGCAAGGAAGAAGAATCTAGCTACGAAGAATGTGTGTGGAGATTGGGCCTGTCATAGCAGAGGGAGCAAGTTAGCAACTGTGAGGAATGAATGAGCTCCTGATGCATCCGTGTGCAGCCAGAGTCCATCTCAGTCTCCTCAGGACATGTTGATGAAGAAAGTGTTGTCCAGGCAAAAAGCCCCAATGCTGTCCTCTATGATACCATCTCTAGAAGACAGAGTTAGGGTTCTCCACATATGCCTAACCACCATCACTTGGTCACTAGATACTCACTTCTTAATGTACTCCTTGTGAACCATAAAAGCAACTTAAGCATGGGAATAGCAATAGCCTATTCTTTTACATAACACCAGACAAGTACAAGTCCCAGGCATGACCACAACCAGACAATGGCAGCAGCCTCATCAGGATAAGTGGAACTAGGACTCCAGGTAAGAAGCAGACATTGGACACATTATACAATTCTTTGAGATGCAAATAAACCCATTCACATTTTTTGTTACTGTTCTGTTGTTTAATTTAGAAGAAATGTTATCAAGATAATCAAAGCAAAATATTAAAATAATGCAATAATAGCAATAAATGTAGATTAACCCCAGTCATTTGACAACTTAATAGACAGAGGTTTTTCCAGAATATAGCTTCCATGAGCATCGTGTGTATTTTATCCATGAACCTGAAATTCTACTCCTGGACTCTTCATCTATTTTCTAGATCTTGTCAAGGGATGCTAATGCTATCACAGACAGCTTAAAACAGACCAGCGTGGAGGATCATGGGAAGTCAGATAAATGGATAGAAAGAGAAACTGTGCACACTGAGATCACCCAGTTTATATGGTACTACTTTTAATATAGGACTGCATGGAAGTGCTCCTCCATTTCTACCACATGAAGAAGTGAGGTTATGGGAATATGATTTAGTCTCATGACTGTGCCATAGATTTGATTAATAAATCTGGGATTACTCTGGGAGCTCCCAGGCTTAGGAAAAGCTGAAGATATCTTGACACCAGTGGAGAAGGTAGCATGTCATGTAGCAGCAGGTACTACCTGCTGAGCTTAAGGTATTCTGGTTCTTTGCAGATATGAAACAATTGCACCCATATAGGAATTACAATTTTATTCTAATTTTAATGAATATCTTATGATTATATACTATGTATACTCAATTATGTACACAGATTTATTTTATTTAATTGTTATGATCATCAATGAAATATGACATATAAATATTTTTAAATAAGAAAGTTGAGGCCTCAATAACTATTTCTTTTAACTTATCACCAAACTAAAAATACAGAAAGGGAGTTGAGATGTAGGTCAGTTTGAAGCATGAAGAACTGAGTTCAGACCCCCAACCCTATGTAAAAGCCAGGCACACCTAATATGACAGTTCTATTGGTGTAGAGACAGATATTTCAGGGACTCAACAGCTAACCAGTCTAGCCAACAGCGTGTATTCTATGTTCAGTGAGACACTCTGTTTCAAAAAACAAGGTAGAGAGTGAAAGAGGGAGATACTGGAGTTGACTTCTGGCCTCCACATGGAAACAGACAGGTGGACATACCAGCACAACACACAGAAACACACACACACACACACACACACACACACACACACACACACATACACACACACACACAAACACACACACACACAGCATACACAGGGAAAGACAGATGGAAGGAAGAAAAAGAAAGGAAAGGGAAGAGCAAAGGATGAAGGAAGAAAGGAATCATAGGTCATATGAAAGTGAACATCTACCTGCAAGAAAGTGTACACAGACCCTCTGTTTCAGTGATCCCTGAGGGATCTGTTGTACTTGGTCCCAGTACTCTGGGCAGAGAAATGAGGACAACTGCAGTCTCTACAATTTTGCTTGGGTGTGTTCTGTGGCAAAAAAAAAATTGCAATTTTACTTGTCATGGAGTATTACACACTGGAAAGTGCTTACTGGATCTTTTTCTCTGAGTATTTTCTACTTTGAAAGAGACCTATAAAGGGAGAAATGTGTAATCTAAATGAGCAAATTATTAATGGCATACCTTTAACAGGTAAATTCATGAAGGATTGTGACTGAGGGGAACTCCACTGAACAATGCTGTCATCGATTTTCCAACTTCAGTTTTAGCTTAAGTTACACTAAGCAAAGATACATCCAACAAAGAGATTCCACAAATATACATTCTTGGGAAGCTGCAGCATGCACAGTAAATCTGCCCAATCTAGTTATTATTACGGTATCCAATTCTACCATCTCTTGGGCTTTCCTCAATTTTGTATCTAAATGAAAATATACTGAAAGGGCTTCTGCATTTTAGACATTATCCATTCTGCTTGCTATAAACAAGCTTGCTAAAAGTTAGGGAAGTTAGTTCAAACACTTTCTCTTTGGCAGAGTAGAAGATAAAATGAAAGCCAGGCATGGCAGTGCATGACATTTATCACAGCACTCAGGATGCCCAGGCAGGAGAGTTGTGCACATTTGAGGCCAGCCTGAGCTATATAGAACAGTGAGAACTTGTCTCAAAAAAAAATAAAAAAAAATAAGATTAAAAACCAAAACCAAAATATAGTTGGCTGTGGAAACAGAGTGACTAAAAGAGGAGGCTGGAGTAAATTTAACGCTGACATAAAGGACATTCTAGGTTCATGCCTGAGTCAGGGACCTCATGGGCAAGCACACGGAGAGACAATGCTAAATGTCTCAAAATCCAAGTTAAAGTTCTGCTCCGCTATATTTTCCTTTTGGAGCCACTTTCTAAATATTTGCATCTATGTTTTTAGTTTTAAAGTTAAGAACAGCAATGACCAAAGGAAATATATAATACTTACTTTGTATCACTGTGATCTGATACCCTGACAATAACAACTTACAGACCAGTTTATCTTGGCTCACAGTTTGAGGATACATTCCATCATGCGGGGAAGGCATAGTGGCAGGAGATAGAGACAGATGGCCACATTCATGATCTTCTGAAAGTGATGAGTCTTCATGCTCAGCTAAGCTGCTTCTGCTATTCAGTCCAAGACCCCAGACCATGGAACAGCACCCCTCACAATTAAGGTAGATATAAGCATGTCTATTATGCCAACTTAAATCATCCTTCCAGCATCCTCAAAGACTTGACTGCTAGGTGATTTTTGTATCCTTTAAAGCTGACAAAATTAAGCATCAGTAATGATTTGGGGAAAGTACTCTGTTTGGAGATCGGATTCAATTGTGGAAGACATTTGCAGAATATAATGATGCCACAGATATTGGTGGCAATTATTGAATGAAGAGGACTATGAAGAAGGCCTAGATGGTGACATAGCTGAGTGACTTTCACAAGATCTTAGTCTTGATGTGATGAGCAACTCCCTAACATTGTAAGCTTATGTAATCTAAAAGTATACAGCTGACTTACCTCTCTCTCCTGGTGCAGGCATGCACAGATCTCAGGACTCATAGAGAAACCCAAACAGACCAATAGAGTGTGCCTCTATCATCCAGAATTATGTGATAGTATCCTGATCCACTGTGCCAGGTGTGTGTGTATGTTCACATGTGTATAAAGAATCTTACCATCTAGGCAATAAGCTTAAAGCAATTTATGAATGATGATTAGAGATTCTGCTCACCTGGAAGATTCCTCCTGTCCCCAATAAGGATTAATAATATAAAGGTTAATATGGCCAGACTGGGTGAGGAAGCTGTAACAGCTAGCACATTCTATATACTGTGAGATAAGATCTGGTCCAAATCTGCAACCTGCATCCACAAGGGAAAAAGGGTCAGGCATACAGCTTAAAAATTAGCTCTGTTTGATTCAGAGGTCATGACATCTTGTCCACAGAGCAATCTGGACACTAACAGCTTCCTTGATATAGTGAGGGACATTTTGAATTTATATTTTTAAATTCCTTCAAAACAAAGAGCAGCATTGATGTATCTTGTGTTGCAGATTCTGATCTACTTTCTGGTGACAAGATCTATTGAGATGAGTCACCCAGAAGACTGTGAGGTTCTATTTAGAGCTGACCTCTTAACCATTTCCCTTCATTACAAGCTTGGCCATCAAGGAGCACCTGCCCTTCACAGCAGATAGATCCACAGCCTTGCTTGTCTTCCAGTAAACACACAAGATTCATAAGTCTCAGATTTTTTTTTTTATCTCCATCCAAGTTCTAAGTGTGGACTTCAACACAGAATTCTCTCTTTGGAGGATGAGGATCTTAAGTTTAACAATGCACAGATGAATATGCTAAGTGGAATATTCCATAACAACATAGGACTAGCCAAGCTCCTATGTTGCTCAGAAATAAACTCTAAATTAAATTGCACCCTCCCCCTGTGCCATAGTTCACCCTTCTTGCACTTAGGTCAGTGAAATAGAAAAAAATCACACTTGAAATAACAGCAAATAAAAATCAGAGATATTATCAAAGTCTTGAATATCCTGGAGACTCAGCCCTATAGTACCATGGCTTAGAAAATGTAGCTAGTTTGTTACATGACATTTATGTATGTGTTTATACTCCACCTCCATCAAAGCCTCAGGAACCAGCAGGAAGGTCAGTTAACATGCCTTTGAAAATAAGTAATGATAGCTAGTTAATTGGTCTTTTAAACTTCATATGAAAACATTAGAAGTGTGAAGAATGTAGAATGACATTTGTTATAAAGATAATTTCTGGAATTATATAAAACAAGTTCATAACTTATCTTGGCTTTCAGAAAGTTCTCTAACTCAGAGTAAGTACTCAAGTGTTTGAATAGTTTGTTACCTACCTGTTGAATGCAATTAGGAATATACATCTCTTAGTGTTGTTCAAGATGGGAATCTGAGGTGCTGAGAAGATGCTCAGAGGGAAATGTGTTTATAATACAAGCAAGAAGACTTAAATTTGGATACTCAACACCCATGTCAAAAGTTGGGTATGGTGGCAGTATGTACCTATAATCTTAGTGCCAGAGAGGCAAGTAGCCAAACTGGTAAACTTTAAATACTAGTCCCCTTCTCAAAAAATAAGATGATGAAATGATTAAGGAAGATATCTGACATTGATTTTAGACTTCCATATACACCTGAACATATGTACACACACACACACACACAGAGAGAGAGAGAGAGAGAGAGAGAGAGAGAGAGAGAGAGAGAGAGAGAGAGAGAGGAGTATGTAGACAAAAGACAAAAGAAATCACATAGAGGCTCATGAGAATGTTCATTTCTCTCTATTTTCCATGATTCTCTCTGTAATATTCCCTTTGCCTCCTCTGTGTCCATTGCCTCCATCGCTACCTGGTGAAGTCCAAGCAGCTCCCCTTTTGCCTTTTCCCACAGGACCTCCTCTTCATTCTCATAAACTCCTGTGATCAGTCATGTGGCACAAAGGAAAAGAAGAAACAAAGTACCACCATCATACTATGTATGTGCATAACAAAAGACAGTCTTCTCACATCTAACTCACATTCAACCCTTCCTTCTCTTGTTTCTTCCTTCTTTTTGTCCCTAATCTGATGGAACATGGAGTTTCTTACTATGTTCTCAACAGTTATCTTGAACTCCTGGGCTCCAAGGAGCCTCCTGAAACACCATCATCCCTATACTTGACTATATTTCTTCCTTATTCCTTAGAAAGTTTTAAATTCAAAGTGAGAAATACAAGATCTTCAGTGGGCCCTGTAGAGAATGTTTTGTTTGTTTGTCTGGTTGGTTGGTTGTTCTTTTCTTTTCTTTTTTTTTTTTTTTGAATGTTGGGACCTTCCATAACTTTCTTGTAGTTCTGTATTCCCCTTATCATAGTGGTTGGTTCTGGATAAAAATGATAACTCATCAACAAAGCAGTGAGAGCTAATTTTTTTAATGAACTAGAAGTTCCACCATGAAACTATAGTATGTCTTTAAGACAATTGGCTTGATTCCAGTTTTATTTCATTCTTATAAATAAACCTATAGTAAGAGCAGGCTCAGGCCTATCCCTGTTTGTTACTTGCTTAAACATCCAAACTTGGTGATTACTAGCCTGGCTTTCTATGACTGACTTGACTGATGACGTACTTCCTTGCTTAGACATTTTCTTTCCTAGAATGAAGAGCCATGACATGTTCATTGTTTTTGCTGCACTATTTGACAGGACTCCATTCGACAAAGTGGATACACATCACTCCTTTCAATTCCCCATTAGATGCTGCCAATCAGCTACTGTTCTGGGGGACCAGTCTTTAGTTAAGAGCATAGTAGCTTCATGGATCTATATGGGGAAGACAGGTTATTTCAGCACAGAACTGGCCTTAGTCTTGCTTGTAGGGTCAGATTCATCACAGTTACCTTTACTTCTTCATAGTTCCGCTGCTGCTATTATGTCTACATAAAGCCCAAAGAATTTCCAAAACTGACTCAGTCTTGGCATAGAAAAACAATAACCTGTGCTGAGCCTCAACCCTCACCAGTCCTCCCAGCCTCCAAAGGGGAAATACCTTCAGAAAGTAGATGCCTAGAAACATTTCGGCAGAAAGTCTACTTACTATCTGCTTGGATATAGAGCTAAGAGATGTTTTTCTACTTCTTCAGTTGATCTGATTTACATAAAGCAGGCTGCTCCGAAACAATCATTCGTGCACAATGTGTTTTCCTCTAAATCTACCATTACTACAGTCAGAATACTTTTGCAATCTGTCTAGCTGTCGCAGCCCAACAGCAGTGATAGCTTATGCGCTACTCAAATGCCAGGAGAATGCAGCACAACTCCATACACCCATGTAGGTGCTCACAGTAAGATGTAACTCTTGGCACTGTCTAATAAGATGATTCTCCAAGGGGAGAGCTGGTGTTTGCACTGTGCAAAGTCTTTTCAAAGTACATCACCCCAAGTTCTAGCGTGCCTTGTGGTCCTTGCAATCAGTCTTCATGTTGGAGTCACAGCTCAGCAACCAAGGGTAACTGACCTAGAAGACTGTCTTGAATGGAAGTTCGAGAATACATGGAAATATTTCCCTTAGCATTTCAGAACAACAGTTCATAAACTTCTCTTCTGCACTATCAATATAAACAAGATTATTATTAGAGAAATAATTAGAAAGCAGAAAAATAGAAGACCTGTGAAAGTCAAGGTAAAAATTACCCTGGCCACAAAGGATACTGAGAGAAAGATAACCTAGGTAGCTTTCTCCAATTACCAGGCCCCCCTCCTCTTTTCTTCTCTTAGTAGCTCTCTGTTCTCTTTAATTCTTTCCCCTTCTCTCTCACTATTCACCCTGTCTGTCTTTCTCTTCTCTGTCTTGCTCTGCTCATGTTATCTCTTTCTTCTTTCACTCCCCTCTCTCCTCTCTTGTCTCTCTTCTTGCCCTCCTTCCTGCTTTCTATTGCTCTGCTCATTGCTCTCTCTGTGTTTGAGTCTCTTCCACTCCCTGGGTATCACACACATGTTTGAGGAACATGTGGAGGGTGTTTTGTCTGCTGATCAATAGATTTACTGTGTAAATGGAAGTTATATTCTTCCTGTTTTTTAATTTTTATTTTTCTGTTATATTTATTTTATTTTTTGTTATGAATGCTTTGCTCACATGTGAGTTTTGTGGATCATTTGTGTAGCTGGTGACCACTGAAATCAGAAAAGAGTATCAAATCCCCTGGAACTGGAGTTATGGACAGTTGTGATCCACTATGGGGGTGATAGGAATTGAACCAGAGTTCTCTGACATAAAAAGTGGTTCTAACCACTGAGCAAACTCTACAGCTTTTCTTTTTTATTTAATAAATATTATTACACAGATCCATGATCAACACCACTTGGAGAGGAAGTAGCAGATGCTGTGGATATCGCTCTATGTAAATAAAACACTGATGGCGAGTGACCAGACAGGAAGTATAGGCGGGACAAGGAGAGAGGAGAATTGGGGAAACAGGAAGAAGGGGGAGAGACACAGCCAGCCACTGCTAGGACAAGCAACATGTAAAGACGCCGGTAAGCCACAAGTGACGTGGCAAGGTATAGATTTATAGAAATGGGTTAATTTAAGATATAATAACAGTTAGCAAGAAGCCTGCCACGGCCATACAGTTTATAAGTAATATAAGCATCTGAGTGATTATTTTATATGTGGATTGTGGGACTGTGGGGCTTGGTGGAACCTGGAGAGAAACCCTCTAGCAACAAGCAGGTCTATTCATTCATTCATTCACTGATTCAATTTATTTATTGAAGAAATTATTTTGTTCATATACAACAATGTCCACCCATTTTCCTAGCTGCTTGGGAAACTGGAGGTAGAATATCACAAGTTCAAGGTTAGCTTAAGCTACATAAGGCAACCCTGTATGAAGGAACTGACAATAAACCACAGTAACAAAGAGAGAGCAAAATTATTTTGGATACTTACCAAAAGCAGATACAAGTGTTGAATATAATACCACAAATCCTGCCCCTAGGGAGATGACATGTGTCAGGGAGAAGGGACAGTAAACACATAATACATCACAGAGGGGGGGGGGAGTGTTGAATAATAGGATAGACAGAATGGAAGAAGGATGAGATCTTCACTAAAGCTGTGCAAGTCTTTTCTACTGAAGCAGCAACAGAGCAAATAACAGAAAGAAAGAGAAATGGGACTGGACAAGAACTGGTTCTGAGGAGGCACCCACCAGCCACGACTGCTTTTATTACCTTCACTCTATTGATGAACAGAAGGCTTGTTTGCTCTTTTTCTTTCTTTCTTTTATGATTTTTTTTCTCTTAAGAAATCCCGTGCCTCTTGAAATGTGAAATAGGTGAAGGAAAATACAGTTCGGGACCATTAATTGTGCTTTCTTATTGAGTATATAAATTTGATGTCAAACGGGCCTGGTGGAATGGTATATATTTATTTCAAAAATATCATTTCTTTGAGGCATTGCCGCATCATCCTATTGATTTAGGGATTGGGGTGATTGTGCCTGATGCTTTTATGAAAGGCAGGCTATTAACAAACTAAATTGAAAAACTAGTGAATCTGACTTTCGGGGCCCAATCCAGCATGCTGCCTGTGCAAGGCTTAAATGGGAAAATACTGTAAAAAGACTTATTTTAATGCCACAGTCTCTTCATTGCAATCCATAAACCTTATTTGCTATGGAGGGGAAAAAAGTCTACAAGATAGAATTCTCATGCTTGGGTAGCAGGCTCCCTGTGCTTTCTCTCCCATCCATTGCAACATTAATCTTCTGATTTCAGAATCTGACTCTCTTTGACCTTGTTGGACATGAGGATTAAATTCCTGTGTAAGACAAAGCAGCTTCAAGACACTCAAAGGAACCAAGGTGCTAATGTAGACAGGTCCTAAAAGGATCCAGAATTGAAGTTCTTAATGTGAAGCTAAAAGATTAAACGTAGATTATGGAGGCTAAATATCTTTAGTTCTTTTTTTTTTTTTACTAGTTCACATTCTTGTTTCACAGGAAAAAAAAAAAACCAAGGTACAAATAAGGGATCACAGTTTGACACTTGCCCTCTATCGTAGTGTCCACTGAGGTCCCAGAGCTGTTTTCCATCTGCCTTGTTAATTTCTTTCAATCCTGACTCCCTATGACCCATGCCCCATGGAAGGTGGTCCAGGTGAGCACATGATACCACTCTGGAATCTTTAGTAAAGCAAAATGGCTCAGTACAGTGAACTCACAAGGAAGGTACCTGGCTTTTGATCAGAAGTGAAGAATTCCTGACTCTGATTTTCCTGCCTGATGTCCTGGTAGAGCTCATCTTACGGCTTTGTTCCTCTAGTAGTAAGTGGCCTTGATACCATCTATGGTACTGATGCACCTGAAAGGCAGGTGTATGCATGAAAGGCTCATTGGCACTGGATACTTCTCAATTGTGAAAAAGATTCTACAGCATAATGTTTCTTCTGACGACAGAGCAAAACCTCAGCTACTGCATTATGCTTTAAACTACGTATTCTTACAAATATGCACTGAAAACCTGTTCTGTGTTCATAGGGATCATGTTACCAAGGAAGTATATAGAAGTTAGAGAACAGTGCTCAGGATCCTGACTTACATTCTTTCTTTTCTACTGAGAACAGCTCTGATGATGAAGAACAGATGAGCCCAGCTGTGGCCTTTAGAGAGTAGGAGCATGGAGCAGATCCGAGGTAAAGGAATGAAGCAGAGCTGAAATGCCAGTTCACTGGTTGAGTTTACATAATATTTTGTGTAGGTCCCATTTCAGGCCTTATTGTAACTTAAAAGATAAGTAGCAGGTCCAGTAGAGCAGCTGAGCCAAAATTACCCTTTCCAATGAGCTTTATTAGAAGAGAGGGCCTTCTACCATGCAGCTGTGATTGGATCTGTAAGCAGTAGGGCATTGGAAGAGACAGAGCATCATGTGATCAGCAGCGTGGGGTGGTCCTGAAAGGAAGAGAGAGCCTTCCCATTCAATACCCAGAACAAAGACATTTTCTGACTCACAGAGGATTTTAGAGGCCTGGGTCAGCCTGATTCCATGTGATCTAAACTGGCCTGGCTTACATGCTAAGGGACATGGAAACTGGCTGTAAGTAGGACCCTTAAATATCTTGTAACAGAAGCAAGAGGGGCTACATGACCACACACCACAGCCCATTTTCTGACCAGGTTTCTGTCTCAGAGACTCAGTAGCAGTAGAAGGGTGTGTCCTGACTTCTTGAAGAGGGTAAGAAACTTCCGGTTGGTACCACATATGGCTCAACTTCATTAAATCAGCCTTTCTCTTCCTTCCCTTTGTCCATTTTCTCTTCCCTTTCTCGACTTCCTTATCTCCATTCTCTTTTGCTTGTTCCATGCATCCCCCCTCTTCCTGCATTTACACATTACCAAGTCACTGCTGGAAACAGGCCTCTGTGAAAAGTGTTTCCAAGGCAGCCTGGATACTTCCACCTTCTGTGAGGAGAATGTCATTCCTAAAAAGGGCATGGAGATGGCAAAGTCTTCCCTATGGAAACTCACTCTGAGATGCCCCCTCTCTGCTTCCTATTCCCTGGACCATGGTTGACCTTGGGCTTCGATGCTTTATGCAACACAGGTCCCTTCCGTACTTTTTTGTGATCTGTGATGAGAAATACAGGTGAGCCCATCACCCTGCTTTTTTAGTTACATCCCCTTAAAGCAGAAACCTCTCTGAAGTCCTCATTTTCCCACATGGAATTTTTAATCTTACTACTTTTCTCTCCTCCTGTCTGTTCTTTTTCCTTTCTTCCTGTTAAGACTCACACTCCTTTCCCCGTTGCTGGAATTTAAAATGACTGCTCCAACTAGACAAAAAGAAATCCAGTTTCTATGCACAGACAGCCTTCAGACTGATGGTCCCATTACATTAGCATACAATAAAAGCCAGCAGGGGGTGCATTGGCACGCTGTTATCCTGGGTCTCTGTGCCCCAGGGAGGCTGAGAAGGTTCCCAGTGCACAGCTCTTCTCTCTGGTAATGAGGCAATTGTACATGCTGGTGACAGCTCCTTGGCCTCAATGGGAGCTGCAGCTTTTGTGGCAGGGGAATGAAGTGAAGGTAGGTGTTGTATGATCTCAGGCAGGGTTGCTGGGTTTCTTAGCTGCTTTTTCATTCTCCAGTTGGCCTGGAAGGTTCATGAAATGCCTCAGCTTTTGCTCAGTGTCATAAAGTGGCACGCGTTCTGGTGGGAGGAACTGTTTCCAAACCTGCCCTATTAAAATGCAAAAGCAGAGACTCAGACATATGCAGGGCCCCACCTGTTGGCCCATCCTGTCTGAAAAAAATGGGGCATAGGCACTCTAGGAGGGGATTTCCTCTTCTTCCAGTGAGAAAATACAGTGTCATGCCTTCACAGCTCATATAAGCTTCGACTTTAATACTAACTGTTGAGGGTCATCCTCCCCAGTAGAATTACCAAGGCCTATAGCTGGACCCTGCCATCATCTCCAAAATGTGTTGTGTTTAATCTTTCACCCTAGCCCTCTGTGCCACCAGAATCTCCAGGTGGTGAGATTTTGTTGTTTGGTGGTGGTAGGTTTTTTGTCTGTCTGTTTGTTTGTTTTGGTTTGGTTTTAATCTGTAATAATATGTTTAAATCTGTGATAAAAGGCTGAAGGAGATCTAAGTCCTGACACGCACAAATATGCATGCACTCACACAATTGCACAAACACACACACACACACACACACACACACACACACACACACCTACGAGGGGGCACACGGGCACACACAGGGGCAAACACATATGCACGCATGTTCACCCATGCACATGGAGACAACGCATGAACCTAGGCTCATTAGTTCTTTGCTGCATTTCCATAGCTAAAGCCTAGAGAAGGGAGAGCAGGGGTGGGGAGAGCCTGGTCCCTTTAATATGAAAATGCCCCCACTTTCTCCTAAGAGCAAATGAACAGGAGTAAGGAGATTAGGAGCTTAAGAAAACAGAATGAGGCTGTAAACCTCATGTAGTGAGGACAGTTGATAAGCAAGTGTCCCTGTGACACAAGGGGGCAGCTGTAGACTCCTCCTCATTGGGCCCTGCTCTCTCTCCTCCCTCCCCTGCTACAATAAATCTCTCCCCCAGATAGAAGCAGACTCCCTGAGACACATGTAGAGTTTAACAGTGTCTTCTTCCCAAGGGCTTTCTGGGAGCTAGATTACAAAACACTACCTAATGCTGTGTTAAAGCTCCCTAGTGGGGCAGCTCTTAATGAGTGGAAAAGAATGTTTAAGTGAGAGCTGTAAGGTTGTGGTTCGAAAAGGTCAGATATCCTCAGTCACAGATGCCAACCAGGTCTCCAGGGGCATGTTAAAAAAACAGGGTGGGGGCTTCTGTTCTCAGATATCCTCAAAAAAAAAAAAAAAAAAAAAAAAAAAAAAAAAAAAAAAAAAAAAAAGAATGTTGTGTTTCCCAGGCTAGTTTCTTCTCCTCAAAGGATCAAATAAAATGTCTTGCAACCCTCCTGATCCTCAAAGCCTCAGAATTCGTTTGGTCTGGGGATGGTGGTTCCTTATGGTCACAAATTCTTCAACAGAATTTTCAAATCATCTTCTGTGACTCTCCTCTTGCCGTGGTTGCTTCAGGTTTGTCCAGGTCTTCCCATACCTGGGACAATGACTCTGGTCTTCTCTCAGTATTTTCATTCTCCACCGTAATAGTCTACAATATTGCTAGATAAGTACTCTCCGGAATTTTCTAGAGATTTCTCCCATCCATTAAAACTGTTTGACAACTTCTGTACCCATGAATGCAAATCCATATGTTAATCATTCAATGCCAAGCCCTGTACAGCCACAACTTCCACTTCAAACCTATTGATTCTTCTCTAAATCCTTCTTAAAGCATTTCTGGTAAGGATCCCAAATCATGCAATTTGCATCTGATATCTCTTATTTTAATATAACATTTCAGATTTGGAAAGATAATGTATGACACAGTTAGCAAAGACCAGAAGGTATTGGACAGACAAGTTTAAATATTGTGTCTTCTACTCACTCACTGTATTATGTTACCTAATCATTTAATATATTTCTGAGTACACTTCATCAGCTTTAAGATGAGGATGGTAATCCCTTCACTGTTCTGTTATATACATTCAGGGGCAAATGTATGAAAATGTGAAGTGTCTTGTCCATAGCAATAAGAGCTTAAAATACAACTTTGATTATCAAGCTTCCCTTTGCTGTGTCTAATACAGACAACACACCCATGAAAGCTATGCTTGTATTTTACTGACTCCATGGGGCTTTTCTGGTGACAATAACTTTTCTGTCCCTTAATTCAGTCTTTTAAAAATCATTTCATTTTCTTTTTAATGAGTGTGTGTGCTTTGACTGTATATATGTCTGTGTAACATTTGCATGCCTGACACTCTTAGAGGCCAGAGTGGGTCATAGGGCCCCTGCAACTGGAGTAAGGAAGATTCTGACCTGCCATGTGGGCTCTGGGAATCTAATCAAGATCCTCTGGAGGGGTAGCCAATGCTTGTAAGTAACTAAGCAATCTTTCCAAACTCTTTTGAAATATTCTTATTCACTTAAAAATATTTCTCAGGCAATTACCACACATTGTTACTTATTTTTCATTGACAAAGACCCTGCACATCTCACAGGACTGTGAGTGACTTACTACACACTTCTCTACCTTCCTTTCCCTTATCTTTCCTGTCTAAAGGTACTTTCCAGTATCAGTTTATGAAGAAGTCTTTAGGAACTTGAGGAAAACTTAAGATGCTCTGACCCTCCAAGAAATAATTACTTTCCCTCATGAATAGATGCAAGAGATTTCACAGTCACTGTTTTTTCTAGCCAAGACTCGACTGTTGGGAGTTGATGGTAGAGTATCGGGTATCCTGGACAAGGCTTTCATTCCTATTTATCTCCAGCATTATGAAGAATGGGGGACTGGATCCATCTCACACTATGAGTTAAAGCAGATGATCTTCATTCTCCTACCTTCATCCCCACGGACTTTGTTTTAAATGTGTTTGTACTTGTATTTTCAGACTTAATATCATGCAGTTCTCATAGCTATATTTCAATGAGAGCTTTCATCTGTGCCTTGGTTCTGGGTACCCCTTCTGCCATCACAGGTACTATCTAGGGTTGAGGTCTAATTTGTGTGCAGAAGTTTAATTATTTGCATTTTGCCACTTCACAAATTGATCCTCCTATGTGCTATCTGAATGTGCAAACCTTGGTAGTTATGACAACCCCAACCCATGCTATCCTGAGCCCTTGATGCTGTCATTTGACTATAAGGGAGCAAGTAGCCACTGAGAATATGGAACTGCTTTTAGCCAGTCTGTCCCAGTGTTTTCTATGAACAGATCTAATTACAGGTGCAGAACATACTTTTTTTTCTCATTGGAAAAGTGAGCCTTGTGAACATAACATCCCAACCTAAGCTGCAAAGTGATTATTTGATGTAGTAATATACCAGCCTCTTTCTGTGAACATTTATGTTCCTAGCCGTAGAGAGGGGTGCTCAAAACAGAGATGCCTGCCCACTTGACTTGGAAGTTGAAAATCCTGCATGGAAGACTCAAAGGTGCAATCAAACTCCCTACAGATGTGTGAGTTTGGGCAATGTCAAAGGAGGCTTTTTGGAGGACAAACAGGCAGAGAGTCTTAGGAGCTTGGGTAAGAGTGAGGAACTCAGAGTGCTCGACTGCCCCTGACATTCATTGTTCTATGACCTTGGGAAAGTCACTTACCCTTGTGAGGATTAATGACTTAATCTCAGGGAAAGTACTTCGAGATCATTGGCTGACAGGTGCTGTATAAGTACAAAGTATTATTATTAAAATGTCACTGTGCTGGCTGCATTTGCTCTTGAGGGTAAGAGGCAGGAATGACAGCCCCGGATCAGTGGATAAAGATTATGTAAGACAAGGAAATAGAGAGTTCTGTCATGAAGAGTTCTGTCCCATAACACTCCTCTCTATCAATGCTCACACCCTCCAGCAATCTTCTGACTTGTCTGGGACAGAGGCAGCTCTTACTTTCCTACAGTGAACTGGGAGAAACTGTTTTAGAAAGTGTGTGTGTGTGTGTGTGTGTGTGTGTGTGTGTGTGTGTGTGTGTGTGTGTGTATGAACATGTGTGTGTGGGGGTATGCATACATGTATATGCATGTGCACGTGGTGGTCAGAAAACTAACTTGGTTGCTCTAGCTAAGAAGTTGGTCGCTTTGTTTCTTGAGACATGGTCTCTCACTGGCCTGGAACTTGTAGATTTGTCTAGTCTGGATAACCAGGAAGTATGAGGGCATCTCTTGTTATCCCTTTTTCACCAGTCAAGAGATTAAAAGCACTCACCATCATGCCCAGACTTTTTTATGGGTGTTGGGGTCAGACTCAGGCTCTTACGTCTGTGAATCACTTTACTGACTGAGTCATCTCCCCGGCCCCAGTTCTCTACCCATAGATCTTTCTGTTCCTTGGTTAGGGTTTGAAAATAGAGATTATAAAAACTCATTTTAATATCTCCAAGAGGTAATTCCCTCCAGCCGTCCCAGAAACTTCCTACATGCAAACAGAAATCAAAATTCAGAGAATTCACAATCTTAATGTCACAGATCATCAAGGCAGAAGCTAACGTTTCTACTGTTAGCAAATCACTCATCTTTGCGATGTATCTTGTTTTAGTTTAATTTACTTTTTGTTGCTGAATCAAAGGAATTTAAGGAAACAAAGAAATTTAAGGAAACAAGTTTATTGCTTGTTTATTGTTTATTGCTTTGTAAAAATTCTCAAACCAACTACAGCAGTACACACCTGTAATCCCAGCAGAAGATTACACAGGAAGGTCCTGGGAACTCACTCACCAGCCAGTCTAAACAATTTGGTAAGCTCCAGGTTCAGTGAGAAACTGTCGCAGAAAATAAAAAAAACAAAAACAAACAAAAAAAAACATGACATTGATCTCTAGCCTTCACACACAAGCACTCTCTCTCTCTCTCTTTCCTCTCTCTCTCTCTCTCTCTCTCTCTCTCTCTCTCTCTCTCTCTCTCTCTCTCTCTCTCACACACACACACACACACACACACACACACACACACAGAGGTGCACATACACATGACAGAAAAATCCCAACATTCAATAGATTCTCAGTCTAAAATATTGACAAATTAGTAACTTGTATCCAAAATTCTGAGGCTTATCAAATATAAACAAAGAGCTTTGTAGAATTTGATCCTTTAAGGGTCCCAGTTGTTCCCCTTAAAGTATAGCCTATATTTGGAAGATTATAGGCCTGTGTGCCACCACATCTGTTTTTTATGTGATGCTGAAGACTGAACACAGGTTTCGTGCATGCTAAGCACTCTAAAAACTGAGCTATGTCTCCAGCTCCATTTAGTTATTTTTAAAAAGTATTGTTCATTCTTAGAATGAGTGCACGGTGTGCTGTATTAAATCATCTCTTCAAGAATTCTGGATAACAATTCTTGCCTGAAAACAAACTCTGGTTCCAAGGAAAAGAATGAAGCCTTCTTATTACACGCTATATTTCACAACAGTCTCACCTTGTGCAAGATCAAACCTTCCTGTGCAGAGAGAGAGAAAGAGCAGACAGCTCAGTCCTTAAGAGCAAGGAGGTTGACCTCCACAGTTTTACATGCAGAACCAGGATGTTGCCAGAGCAAGCTCCAAGCAGGACAGAGAAATAGTCCTCTTTGAACATCTGTGCATGGTCAAATGCTCTGTCTGATTTTTTAATTACTACCTTAGCACCTTGTATTCAGCATGTAACTTTTCCTGGGAGTATTCTGAGGTTTCTTTCGTAGGAAGAGAAACCTGTGTGGATGAATGGGAAACACTGAAGACACACTCTTGAAGTGAGGTGGAACTTGGCCTGCCCGTGCTTCTCCCTGCTTTTCTTCTTTCCACCACCTGATCACTCACTGTTGGCCTGGGTTTCCTGCAAATCTACCAAACATGCTCTTCCTTCAAGCTTCCTTCCTGTTTGGAGCAACCCTTTCTCCTTAGCCAACTGTCTGAGCATCCAGGATGTAGTACAAGATTAATCATCTTGAAAACATGCCCCCCCCCCCCCCCCCCGCAGGGTGTTTGCTGCCATTCACCTTTCACCTTCCTTGCAGTAATTTTACTCTAACAATCAGGCTCATTGTATTTTTCTGAAGTGCAATGGGTGTGGTAATCTTAGAAGTCTATGAAGGACTTGTTCAGTAGATGTTCAGAGGATACCTGGCCATTAGTTCTGACTTCTGCGTAACTATCAGTAATGTAGGCAGAAAACTCTAGGAGAATGAAAGACTTTTCTAAACAACCCCTTAATCCATAGACAATTGAATGAGCCCTAGAATAGCTGACACTAAGAGGCCACATTTCTGGCTCCTTACAGAATCAGGATTCTAGCCAAGGCTTTGCATTCCAGCTGCAGCAGTGTCCACAACACCAAGTTGCTCTCTTTACCATACCTTGCACCTGCCTGTCCATTGGACCTTCTGAAGGTAACACTCAACCTGTGTGCTTCTGTTTTGTACCCTGGATAACAGGCTTTAGACTGATGAGTCTTCAAAAACAGGACATGCTCAGCTTTTCCTGTATTCTAGTTCTGTGTATGTGGATCTACACATTCATATTTTACATTCTTCTGTGTGTAAAGAGTCTCTGGGTGTGACTTATCATTTCTTCAAGGCTTCCTCTGCCATGATGCTTTGCTCCTGGGATAATGGTCTTTAACATGTCAATGATTCAAATGCAAGGCTATTTTCTAGGCCCTTCATTGTTTCAGAATGAAATTGAAAGAGGGAATCCAGCTGTTTATATGCAATATGCAGCAATTATAAAGTTCATTTCCAGAAGCCACTGTAACCATGGCAACTTGTAATTCTGGAAGAATTGACACAGGCTGTAGAGTGACTTCCAGTGGGGCCAACTTGCAACCAGAAATGGCTCGGGCAAGGCTGATGAGCAGCCCGTGCTGTTTACTTTGAATCTGAAGCAGTTTTTTTGCGACTCAGACTCCCTTAATCCATAACCTCAAGTCCTTTAAAGTTCAGTTATCAGTGAAACTTGAATTTCTAGATTTGCCAGAATCTGCCCTAGAGGGCTAAGTAGTTCAAATGAAACAAGAGCCAGCATTGTATTGATGTTTATTTCATAGCTCCTTAAACGCCAAACTCAAAAGTCATCACATCAAACTGACTGAACTGGAAGCCTGTGTTGCAGGAGCCTCGGAAAGTTCAAATGAGGACCACAGAACCCAGACTCTTGATATGCCATGCTTCTGAGAGCACACTGAATTCTTTGATATTTCAAGAAAAAAAAATAGATAGGACTTAGGTGAGAATGGATGATTTTTGTGGTATTTTGACCTCATCAAGCTAGAATGGAAACCAGAGTTGCTGAGGGGGCAAGACAAGGTGAGGACAGCAAAGGGACAGAGAAAAGGTAATTTTCAGTCTGAAATAATTGAAAACAATTTGGCTAGGGTACTGAGTTGATTGCCGTGTTCTCTGTCACCCACACGTGTCTCTTTGACTGATAGTGTACATCTCTACATGCTCCAGAGGGAAGGAAGACAACAAGCAGGGAAGGGTCAAGGTTTCAAGGCAGCCAGCCCCAGCATGCACCCTGGGAAACTCATGGAGATGAAATGTTAAATGACTGCCAGCTGCAAAGGCATCAGAATTGGATTTTTGCTCTTTCTGCCTCTTTTGACTCTCTCTTTGATCCCTGCTGGCAGCATGCTGGGCATGTGTGAAAACCACAGCTCAGAGATACCATCCCTATTGGGAAAGTGAAAGGAAAGCTGGCCCAATGGGCAGTAGGTTTTCCTCTCTGAAATGTCCAGGGGAGCTAAAGTCAGGAGATGCTCCAAAAAGACAAGGGCAGACCCTTCTCCACAGGGGCATTTTTGGTCTGTGTGCTCTTTTGATCAAAGGGTAAGCAGATAATTTTACATAGAACAAAAATCATAAGGAAACATGAGCTCATTGGCAGTTTCCAGAGTAAGTGTACTGTCCCTCTGAGCAGAAATTAGACCCTGGGAGCAACTAGATACAGAAGACTATGGAAGATGCTTGAAATGTGATTTGCAGAAATATAGGCACAAAGGTCCTAGGAATGGGATAAAAGGATATTTAGGCACAAAGAAAAATTCAAGATTGGGAGTAAATGCTGGCAAGAACACATAAAAGGATTTCAAGTAAGCTCTAAGTGGGTTGCAGAAGATGTCACCTGAGGTGAAGAAAGATGTGGAATGACTCCTACTACTGTCCTCATGAGCTCTGGTTGTATTTACCAAGGATACTTTCTGCTTATGCCTCTTCAACACCAGCCTACTGTTGCTCTTTGTTCTTGATCTTGACTTTGAGGTTGACGCTTGTTCTCCCTCAAGGAGAGTCATGGAACAAAACATGGATTTTGGCAGCCAAGAACCTGATTTTGACATGCTATTAGTTACACTGTAATTATTAAGAGCCATACATGGGGTGGTTTATTAAAAGTAAATAGTTATTGTTTATAATTCTTGAGGCTGAAACTTGGAGGTGAAGATCCTAACAGAGCTGGTTCCTTTAGGGCCCCCTTTTGAGTAGCAGGTTGCCAAGCCTTGTTTGTACCTTATATGTATCATTAAGAAAGCAAGCCCATTCTTGAGAGCTTTCACCTCATCCTTGTAGCTGTCTCCCACTGGACTAACTCCCAAACATCGTGAGACTGACTGCTAGTGCATTTCAATTGAAGAATTCAAAGGAAATGGAAATACTGAACCTATGGCAGCCACTATTCTGCCTCTTCTCTCTCTTCACCATAATGAGTGAAAGGCTCACCAGAAAACCTTGCTTTCATGTTACTTGTGTGTGATATGCTAAACATGGTACCCAGCAGGGGGCAAGCTGTCACCAATAGCAATGAACATCACTAATTCCCATCTAGAATTCATAGGTGCTGCACCAATTGTCTTCAGTGTACAGCTGGCAAAAGAAAAGATCAGGAACTCAGGCAACTAGGCAACAAGAAAAGTTCAGAGATGGGGTAAGAGAAATTCCAGATAGGTAGGAAGCCTTTGTCATTCTTTCATACTATAAAAAGTGTGATCTAGTAAGTGAGGCTTAAATTAAATTAAAGGGGGGAGGGTATATGGTCTCATAATATTAGAATTAAATTGAATTGGGAGACTAAGGCTAAGGATACCACCCAGCATTCTCCAAGGTATCTCAGACTGACTTGCTTAGGCCAAGTGGCCAAAGAAACATTCTTCGCATATGTGCTGGAATACTCACTTAGGCATTTAACGAATGAGCACTGTAGCAACTGGTCTGTACTGTTAGGGGAGACAGATGTAAAAGCAAGACCAAAGTGAGCAGGAAACTCTTTGTGAGCCAAGTGAAAGCTGATAAAGGCTTCACAGGAGTAGCTAAAAATGTTGGGACATTTACCCCTGTGAGTGTGGATGTCAAGTGTAAGGTGGGTCCATGAGAAATCCAGGATGATTGGAAAAGATAGGTGTTGTGATTGGGATTCTTAAAAGCTCATGTGTTGAGGGTTTGGTCTCCAATGCTTAGACTTGGGGCTTTGGGCGGGTGATTAGATCACAAGGGATCGGATTTCTTGAGTTGATTAATATGTTGATTACTAGGCATTTTTTTAATAACAGAAATTCTCTTTTTACTTCATTCTGCTCTGAGAAATTTTTATCTTCTGCCCCAGACACCACTGTGATATCCTCTCTCATCACAGAGCCAGAAACAAATTATCATTTGTTTGACTGAAATGACCCCAGACTGAAGTCTCAGAAGCCATGAGCTAAAATGAATCTTTCCTCATCTAAGTAGTTTATCTCTGGTGTTTTGCACAGTGATGGAAAACCTACTTAACATAATAAGGTTGGTTTGGAAAGAAATGTTTTTATAGGGGATGGTGCTAAATCAGGTCAAGAAAACAGACTGAAGGCATCTGGCAGGATCCAACTACTTATTAGTTTGTAAACAAAGAGGGACTCAATGATATAGCATAAAATAGGTACTTTGTTTACCTTTCCTTCTGATTCACATAAGAACTCATTCTGAGCATAGATCCCATCCCTGTGCACCAGCCACTCCAGGGAAGACTTGCCAAACTTGGCCCCAGGTTCTGGCCACCAGGCAAGATCCCTTCTACCCCCACCCCTACCAGGAAGGCTCCCCTTCTCCAAGACCCCCAGCAGACCCTGCAATCTCCATGCCCTGCCCCCACGACCATCCACCCGAGACCCCAACCACTTCCTGAGACTTAGAGCCGGGTCCCAGTGCCCATCCTTCCCCAGACTTCCCACCTGGACAAGAGCTCCCATCCTGCCCCCGACTTCCCATCTGGACAAGAGAGCTCTCATCTGGACACGAGAGAGAGACTTCCTGAATCTATCAGCTCTGTCTGGACCAAGTGTGCTGATAAGACCAAGAACAAACCACAAGGAGATGGGCAGACGTCAAGGCAGAAGTACATACAACAAAATGAAGAGCAATACAGCATCACCAGAACCTAGCCCTCCTCCAACATCTAGACCTGAACATCAAAAATTGGAAGAAGCTGAAGAAAACAGCCTTATGAATAATATCATGAAGAAGGTAGAGGCTTATATAGAGGAAAAGACAAACAAAAAATGGAAAGAATGCTATAAAAAACTAGAGGAAAGGACAAATAAAGTAAAAGAAAACAATAAAGCCCTGGAAGAAAACAAAAAAGCCCTGAAAGAAAATCATGAAAAAGCTTTGAAACAGATGAAGGAAACAGTCCAAGACCTGAAAAGGGAAATAGAAAAAAATGAAGAAGACACAAACAGAGGGAATGCTGGAAATAGAAAATCTGAGTAAATGATCGGGAACTTCAGATGCAAATATAACCAACAGAATGTAAGAGAAGGAAGAGAGGATCTCTGGCGTTGAAGATACGGTAGAAGGAATAGATTCATCAGTCAAAGAAAACACTAAAGCCAACGAAGTCATGACCCAAAATGTCCAAGAAATTTAGGACACCATGAAAAGACCAAACCTACGAATAATAGGGATAGAAGAAGGGAAAGAATACCAACTCAAAGGCACAGAAAATATATTCAACAAGATCATAGAAGAAAACTTTCTCAACTTAAAGAAGGAAATGCCTATGAAGATACAAGAAGCCTATAGAACACCGAACAGACGAGACACACAAAAAAGTCCCCTCGCCACATAATAAACAAACAACTAAATGTACAGAATGAAGAAAGAATATTAAGAGCAGCAAAGGAAAAAGGCCAAGTGACCTATAAAGGCAAACCCATCAGAATAACAGTCGATTTCTCAATGGAGACTTTGAAAGCCAGAATGACCTGGACAGATATAATGCAGACACTAAGAGACCATGGATGTCAGCCTAGACTAATATAGCCAGCAGAACTTTCAATCATCATAGACAGAGTGAACAAGACATTCCAAGAGAAAGTCAGATTTAAACAATACTTATCCACAAACCCAGCCCTACAGAAAGCACTAGAAGGAAAATTTCAACCTAAGGAAGTCAGATACAACCTTGAAAACACAGGCAATAGATAAAGCCACAGCAGTAAACCCCAAAGAAGAGAAGTACACACACACTACTACCAAAAAAATAACAGGGATGAACAATCACTGGTCATTAATATCCCTTAATATTAATGGACTTAATTCACCTATAAAAAGATATAGGCTTACAGAATGGATACGAAAGCAGGACCCATCTTTCTGCTGCATACAAGAAACACACCTCAAATTCAAAGATAGACACTACCTAAGAATAAAAGGCTGGGAAAAGATTTTCCAATTAAACGGTCTTAAGAAACAAGTGGGTGTAGCCATCCTGATATCCAGCAAAATAGACTTCAAACTAAACTTCAATCAAAAGAGATCAAGAAGGGCATTATATACTCATCACAGGAAAGATCCACCAAGATGAAGTTTCAATTCTGAACATTTATGCCCCAAACACAAGGGCACCCACACATGTAAAAGAAACATTACTAAAGCTTAAACCACATATAAAACCCCACACATTAATAGTGGAAGACTTCAACACCCCACTTTCATCACTGGGCAGATCTCCCAAATCAAAACTTAAGTGAGAAATAAAGGACTTAACTGATGTTATGACTCAAATGGACTTAATTGATATCTACAGAACATTCCATCCTAAAAAAAAAAAATATACCTTCTTCTCAGCACCCCATGGAACCTTCTCTAAAATTGACCACATACTTGGCCACAAAGCAAATCTCAACAGATACAAAACAATTGGAATAACCTCTTGTGTTCTATCAGACCACCATGGTTTAAAGTTAGATTTCAACAACAACAAAAACTACAGAAAACCTACAATCTTATGGAAATTGAATAATGCTCAACTGAATCACCACTGGGTTAAGGAAGAAATAAGAAAGAAATTAAAGACTTCCTAGAGATCAATGAAAATGAAGATACCACATACCCAAACTTATGGGACACTATGAAAGCAGTGCTAAGAGGGAAATTCATAGCACTAAATGCCCACATAAAGAAGTTGGAGAAATCTCACACTAGTGACTTAACAGCACACCTGAAAGCTCTAGAACAACAAGAAGCAAAGTCTCCCAGGAAGGTTAGATGCCAGGAAATTATCAAAGTGAGAGGTGAAATCAATAAAATAGAAACAAAGAGAACAATACAAAAGATTAATGAAACAAAGAGTTAGTTCTTTGAGAAAACCAACAAGATAAACAAGCCCTTATCCAAACTAACCAAAAGACAGAAATAGAGCATCCAAATTAACAAAATCAGAAATGAAAAGGGGGACATAACAACAGACATTGAGGAAATCCAGAGAATCATCAGGTCATACTTCAAAAACCTCTACTCCACAAAACTGGAAAATCTAAAAGAAATGGATAATTTTCTGGATAGGTACCATATACATAAGTTAAATCAAGACCAGATAAAATATGTAAATCATCCAATAACCCCTAAGGAAATAGAAACAGTCATTAAATTCTCCCAACCAAAAAAAAGCCCAGGACCAGATGGTTTCCGCGCAGAAAATTCTACCAGATCTTCAAAGAAGAGTTAATACCAATACTCTCTAAATTGTTCCACACAATAGAAACTGAAGGAACATTACTGAACTCCTTCTATGAGGCTACAATTACCCTGATTCCTAAACCAAACAAGGATACAAAAAAGAAAGAGAACTACAGACTGATCTCACTGATGAACATTGATGCAAAAATACTCAAAATACTGGCAAACAGACACCAAGAACACATCAAAACAATTATCCATCATGAACAAGTAGGCTTCATCCCAAGAATTCAAGGGCGGTTCAATATATGAAAGTCTGTCAATGCAATACACCATATTAACAAACTGAAAGAAAAAAACCACATGATCATCTCACCAGATGCAGAAAAGGCATTTGACAAAATCCAACACCCCTTCATGATAAAGGTCCTAGAGAGATCAGGAATACAGGGAACATACTTAAACATAATAAAGGCAATTTACAGCAAGCCAACAGCCAACATCAAATTAAATGGAGAGAAACTCAAAGCAATTCCACTAAAATCAGGAATGAGGCAAGGCTGTCTGCTCTCCCATATTTATTCAATATAGTACTTGAAGTTCTATCCAGAGCAATAAGACAACATAAGGAGATTAAGGGGATACAAAATGGAAAGGAAGAAGTCAAGCTTTCCCTATTTGCAGATGACATGATAGTATACATGAGTGACCCCAAAAGATTCCACCAAGGAACGGATACAGCTTATAAACACCTTTGGCAACATAGCAGGATATAAGATCAACTCAAAAAATCAGTAGCCCTCCTATATACAACTGATAAACAGGCTGAGGAGGAAATCAGAGATACATCACCCTTTACAATAGCCACAAATGTTATAAAATACCTTGGGGTAACACTAACCAAGCAAGTGAAGGACCTATATGACAAGAATTTTAAGTCCCTGAAAAAAAAATTGAAGAAGATGTCAGAAAATGGAATGATCTCCCATGCTCATGGATAGGCAGGACTAACATAGTAAAAATGGCAATTTTACCAAAGGCAATCTACAGATTCAGTGCAATCGCCATCAAAATACCAACACAGTTCTTCACAGACTTTGAAAGAATAACACTCAACTTCATATGGAAAAACAAAAAACCCAGGATATCCAAAAGAATCCGTTACAATAAAACAACCTCTGGAGGCATCACGATCCCTGATTTCAAGCTCCACTATAGAGCTACAGTAATGAAAACAGCTTGGTACTGGCATAAAAACCAACATGTGGACCAATGGAGTCGAATTGAAGACCCTAATATTACTCTGCAAACCTATGAACATATAATTTTTTGACAAAGAAGCCAAAAGTGTACAATGGAAAAAAGAAAGCATCTTCAACAAATGGTGCTGGCATAACTGGATATCAACGTGTAGAAGGCTGCAAATAGATCCATATCTATCACTGTGCCCAAAACTTAAGTCTAAGTGGATCAAAGACCTCAACATAAATTCAGCTATTCTGAACCTGATAGAAGAGAAAGTAGGAAGTAGTCTTGAACGCATTGGCACAGGAGATCACTTTCTAAATACAACACCAGTAGCACAGACACTGAGAGAAACAATCAATCAATGGGACCTCTTGAAACTGAGAAGCTTTTGTAGAGCAATGGATACTGTCAACAAGGCAAAGCGACAGCCTACAGAATGGGAAAAGGTCTTCACCAATCCCACATCTGACAGGGTGCTGATATCCAGAATATATAAGGAACTCAAGAAATTAGACATCAAAATGCCCAACAGTCCAATTAAAAAATGGGCTATAGAACTAAACAGAGAATTCTCAACAGAGGAAACTCAAATGGCTGAAAGACATTTAAGGAATTGCTCAACATCCCTAATTATCAGGGAAATGCAAATCAAAACAACTCTGAGATACCACCTTATGCCTGTCAGAATGCCTAAGATCAAAAACACTGAAGATACCTTATGTTGGAGAGGATGTGGAGCTAAGGGAACTCTCCTCCACTGCTGGTGGGAATGCAAGCATATACAACACTTTAGAAACCAATATGGTGCTTTCTTAGAAAATTGGGAATCAATCTCCCCCAAGACCCAGTTATACCACTCTTGGGCATATACCCAAGGAATGCTCAATCATACCACAAGGGCACTTGCTCAGCTATGTTCATATCAGAATTGGTTGTAATAGACAGAACCTGGAAACAACCTAGACGCCCTTCAACTGAAGAAAGGATAAATAAAATGTGGTACATATCCACAATGGAATACTACACAGCAGAGAAAAACAATGACATCCTGAGGTTTTCAGGTAAATGGATGGATCTAGAAAAAATCATCCTGAGTGAGGTAACCCAGACTCAGAAAGACAAATATGGTATGTACTCACTCATAGGAGGATACTAGATGTGGAACAAGGATGACTGGACTGCTACTCACAAAACCAGGGAGGCTACCTGGAAAACAGAACCCCAAGAAAGACACGGGGATCTCCCAATGACGGAGAAATGGATGAGATCTACATGAACAGCCTGGACGTGAGTGGGGGTAATGAAGGGCGAGGGTCGAGGGAAAGAGAGCTTGGGGGAGCAGGAGATCTCAGCTGGATCAAGAACAGAGAGGGAAAACAAGGAACAGGAGACCATGGTAAATGAAGACCATAGGAGAATAGGAAGAAGCAAAGTGCTAGAGAGGCCCACAGAAATCCACAAATACACCCCCACAATAGACTGATGGCAATGGTTGAGAGACAGCCCGAACTGACCTACTCTGGTGATGGGATGGCCAAACACCCTAATAGTCGTGCCAGAAACCCCATCCAATGACTGAGGGAACTGGATGCAGAGATCCACAGTTAGGCCCTGGGTGGAGTGCCTGGATTCCAATTGGTGAGAAAGAGGAGGGTTTATTTGAGCGAAAATTGTTGAGACCAAGGTTGGATAAAGCACAGGGACAAATAACACATGAACTATGAAGTATGAACTATGAACCAATGGCTGAGGGGCCCCCAACTGGATCAGGCCCTCTGAATAGTTGAGACAGTTGATTGGCTTGATCTGTTTGGAAGGCATCCAGGCAGTGGGACCGGGTCCTGTGCTCAGTGCATGAATTGGCTGTTTGAAACCTGGGGCTTATCCTGGGACACTTGGCTCAGCTTGGGAGGAGGGGACTGGATCTGCCTGGACTGAATCTACCAGGTTGATCTCAATCCTCGGGGGAGTCTTTGCCTTGGAGGAGATGGGAATGGGAGGTGGGCTGGGGGGAAGGAGAGGGGGTTGGAGGCGGGAGAACAAGGGAATCCGTGGCTGATATGTAGAATTAAATTATATTGTAAAATAAAATAAAATAAAAATTTTTTTTTAAATGTGCAGAAAAAAAAGAACTCATTCTTTATCTAAAGCAAGTCATGTAAACACCTCTCAAGATTCTCCATCTGTTTTTCATATTCATTTAAAGGTGTTGTGTGCATATAAAAATAGTTATACAAAATTGGCACCTATACACAACTAAATTGGGACACATTTACAGTATCGGCCCCACCTAAACGTTTCTGTGGCTTTCTCTATCTCTTTTTATACTTATACCATTCAGTCCGTATTTTCCTTGATAATTTTTCATGAAGAGTTTTTATTTTTTTTGCTGGGCTACCACCTTGGATAATTTTTCATGAAGAGTTTGTTTTTTTTTTGTTTGTTTGTTTTGTTTTTGGTTTTTTTTGTGTTTTTTTTTTTTTTTTTTTTGGCTGGGCTTTTGTCAGAAAATCATGTCATTTAGAGACCTTATCCTCTTCATGAGTTCCTGAATTTAGGAAGAAAGATAGAGATATTAGGAAAATGATGGGGCGATGGAAAGATTCCCAAGACTCTATTGTTTGGCAAAATAAAGGGTAGGCTGAATAATAGTTTGGAAAGGTGAAAAAATAAAGTGAAGAAATTGCATAGAAGTGCCTTCTACTAGAAAGGTCAAGGGCAGACTGGGGTCACTGTGGTTGAGCAAGTTCGAGGATGAGAAATCACAGAGTGCATTTTAGAAATAGGGAATGCTGAGGGAGGAAGGGCAAGGGTTGTAGAAAAGATGAGTGTGGTTTGCAGATGAAATGAGTGTGGAGTGACTATGTGTTTTGATTATTAAAGTACATGACTGGGACTTGAGTTAAGGATCTCAGACAGTTAAAAGCTGTGTGAGGAAAAACGCAGAGTGGGAGAAGTACTGCAGAGACTGGATTTTGCCTAATAATGTGCTAGAGATATACATGCCCAATGTATCTGCAAGTATTCCAAACCAGTTGGGTCATAGAAGGAAACTTAACAGAAAGAGCCTGTGAGAGAGAAATTGGACTTTTGGAGTAGGACTCTAGATGTGGCAAATAAATATACAAGAGGCCCAGTTCGATTTGAAATTCAAAATAAGTAATGAATAAGATTTGACTATAAATATGTCCCCTTAAATATTTGAGATATACTGACATTAAAAATATCCAATATTAGGAGCACACTTATTTAAAAACTTTTCAATAGCTGAAAGTATTTCCTCAGTAAAATGTTCCTTGTTTATGTGAAATTTGAAGCTAATTGGTATCAGTATTCCATGACAATCTGACTTTGCAGCTGAAAACATTCAGCACACAGTTTTAGCCTGCCTGACCTTAGCTTTGTGAGGACATTCATGTCGCCAGCCCCAGAGATGAGGTATTCCTTGGTATGGAAAGAGTTCTACTTTAATATTCTAGGTACAGAAATATCTGGCTTTCTTTTTAGAGGTACATTATCTACCTAAAATGAACTACTGATTATTGATGTCAGCCATATCTTTCAATTCTATAAACAAATAATTATTGTTCATGCATCATGTTCATAGAAGGTGAAGTTTTAGCAACTGGTGAAAAATTTAGCAACTTTCATCCTGAAATAATGTGGCCTTAAAAGAGTGTCTGCCAAAGGTTTATCTTGCTCAGGGGATCTTAATTGTTTACATTTATTTTATCATTTTTCATTTAAGAAAATCACTCTCCCATGAACTTATAAAAGTTCTATTAAGCCTAATGTTAATGCCAGTCTCGAAAGGAGTAATTAAGAAGGTACATTTTGAGAACCTTTCTTGCTAATAAATAATGCACCATTTATTATCCTTAACTAGGTCATGTTCTTCAAAAATCATGGAGGTGTTCTTTCTGTGCAATCATTGGGCAAGGGTGTCCTTCCTGCTTCCTGAACCACCATTACCAGCATTCATAAACTACCTTCACATGTCCCATATTTTCATTCAGCCCTCACATCCCTCTTTTGAAGGTTGTAATGGGAAGAAAGGCACAGAATCACTTATCCTGCAGCAGAAAATTCCCAGGCAGAGTTCAATCTTTGCTGCCATAGTTCTAGCATCTTCATTCATAACCACAGCTCTTGTCTCCATATCCTAAGGCAAGACAAGTGTACTAGGAAGAACTGGGGACATGCTGAGTATCCACCTTTGACCTGGGTCTTAAGGAGGACCCTGATCATGGAGGGGAGGCAGAGAAATATCCTGAGGTGATGCCAGAATCAAGTCCTAATGAACTTTACTTCTAAGATTCTTTAAAGGAGTCTGGTAGGAGATATTGGTGACATGGGGGAGGTATTGCAGGTAAACATACAGGACTGAGGTTTGCAGAGCTGGCCTCAAGGTCCAGGGCCTGTATGCCATAAAGCTCTGAAGGAACAGAAGACACATGGGAGCAAATTCTTCTTAGAGACAACTCAAGCTGCAGGGCATGGGGAGACTGTCTAATTTTTCAAACCCAAGGATGAGCCAGAGACTCTGTATTCTGCCCCACTCTCAAAAGAAGCACATTAGTATCTTAGAAGTATGATGAATGGAAAGATAGAGGGTGCTGTCACACAATCAGGGACTGAGATATACATGTATGCCATAAACTATAATCAAGACAGAGACATGCAGCTAAAGTATCCTGATTATTCTTAATTAAAACACCATATTATTCTGTAAAAAGTACAAAATATAAAATTCCCAACAGAACTAAAACAAACGGGGATCGATGGAATCTAATCAAAAACAAAGACTTAAATCCACACACCTATGGACACCTGATTTTTGACAAAGAAGCCAACATTATACAATAGGAAAAAAATAAAGCATCTTCAACAAATGGTTCTGGTCTAACAACATGTAGAAGAATGCAAATAGATCCATATCTACCACTCTGAACAAAATTCAAGTCCAGGTGGATCAAAGACCTCAACATAAAACCAGATAGACTGAACTGGATTGAAGAGAAAGTAAGGAATAGCCTTAAATGCATTGGCACAGGGGACAACTTCCTAAACAGAACACCAATAGCACAGGCACTGAGATCAACAGTTAATGGGACCTCGTGAAATCAAAAAGCTTCCGTAAGGCAAAGGACACCATGAATAGGACAAAATGAAGCCTACAGAATAGAAAAAGATCTTTACCATCTCCACATCAGACAGAGGGTTAATTTCCAAAATATATAAAGAACTCAAGAAACTAGACATCAAAAAACAAAATAATCCTATTTTAAAATGGGGTACCAATATAAACAGAGAATTCTCAACAGAGGCATCTCAAATGGCACTGGAAGGAATGTTCAACATCCTTGGCCATGAGGGATATGTAAGTCAAAATGACTCTGGGATTCCATCTGTCTCAGTTAGGGTTTTCTATTGCGGTGAAGAGACACCATGACCGTGGCAACTCATAAAGAAAATGGTTAATTGGGGTAGCTAACTTACAGCCCCAGAGGTTCAGTCCATCATTATGGTGGGGAGCATTGTGTCTTGCAGGCAGACATGGCACTGGAGCAAACAGTGCTATATCTTGCAAACAAATGGAAGTCTATGGTCTCACTGGATGGTATCCTGAGCATAGGAAACGTCAAAGCCTGCCTGCACAGTAACACACTTCCTTTACCAAGGTTATACCAACTCCAACAAAGCCACACCTCCTAATAGTGCTACTCCCTGTGAGATTATGGGGGCATCAGTTATATTTAAACTACCACATGAGCTTACATCTGTCAGAATGAGAGTTTATGCTTGAGAGGATGTGGAGAAAGGGCAACACTTCTCCATTGCTGGTGTGATTGAAACTTTGTACAGCAACTTTGGAAAACAATATGGCAGTTTCTCAGAAAATTGGGCATCAGTCTACTTCAACACCCAGCTATAACACTTCTGTGCATATACCCAAAGGATGCTCCATCATATCACATGGACAATTGCTTGACTATGATCATAGCAAGCAGCTTTATATATATATATTTGAGACAGGGTTTCTCTGTGTAGCTTTGCGCCTTTCCTGGATCTTGCTTTGTAGACCAGTCTGGCCTTGAACCCACAAAGATCCACCTGCCTCTGCCTCCCAAGTGCTGGGATTAAAGGCATGCGCCACCACCGCCCAGCCAGCTTTATTTATAATAGCCCGAAACTGGAAACAACTTCAATGTATCTCAACAAAAGAATGGATAAAGAAAATGTGGTACCTTTACATAGTGGAGTACTACTCAGCTATTAAAAACAATGATATTACAAAATTTGCAGGCAAATGGATAAAACAAGAAAAAAATCCTAAGTGAGGTAACTCGGACCCAGAAAGACAATAGTATGTACTCACTTATAAGTGGATATTAGCTGTATGCTGAAGGATAATCATGCTATAATCCACACACCTAGAGAAGCTAAGTAACAAGGAGAGCTCATCAGGGGAACATACAAATCTCCTTGGGAAGGGGAAATAGAATAAACATTGCAAGTGGAGGAGGGGTGAGGAGGATGTGAACAGGAGCAATGAGGTGTGGGAAGGATGGAGGTTGAGAGGATGGGAGAGACAACTGAAATTAGGGGTCATCTAGGGGATGAACTAGGAACCAATGACAATGGAAGTTACTAGGAATCTTTGAAGCTGATCCTAGCTAAGACTCCTAGCAATGGGGTATATGGAGCCTGAACTGGCCATCTCCTGGAACCAGGCAAGACTCTCAGTGGAGGGATTGGGACACCAACTCAGCCACATAACCTTCAACCTACAATTTGCCCTGTGTACAAGATGTGCTGGGGTATATGTGATTCAGAAATTGTAGGAGTGGCCAACCAATGACAGGTCCATCTTGATACCCATTCCATAAGTAGCAGAGGTGGGATATCCCTGAGGTCTAGGCTAGAACCAAACACAACTGGCAAAAAAAAAGTCAGTGAAATGCAATTATTCCTAATGATATTCTTCTGTACTCATAGATTGATACCTACCTAACCCAATGGTAATCAGAGATGCTTCATCTAACAACTGATAGAAACAGAAGCAGAGACTCACAGTTTAACAGTAGGAGGACCATCGGGAATCCTGCAGAAGAGTGGGAGGAAGGATTGCAGGAGCCAGAGGAGTCGAGGAAACCACTAAAAACCCACAGAATCAACTAACCTGGGCTCATAAGAGCTCACAGAGACTGACTGGACAACTAGGGAGCCTCTTTGGGACAGATTTAGGTCCTCTGAACATATGTTACATGTGTATAGCATGGTAGTCTTGTGGGACTCCCAACAGTGGGAGCAGGGACTATCTCTGACTCTTTTACTGGTTTTGGGGACCCTTATCCAGCCTCTAACATGATATACCATGGCTAGTTAATATCCATTGGAGGCCTCCCCTCCTTGAATAGAAACAGAGGAGGAGTGGATATGAGGGCAGAGAGAAGATGAAGGGCAAGGACTAAGAGGAGAGAAAGGAGGTAAACAGAGGTAGGGTTCTAAAAGCAAGCAAACAAATAGTATTTTGTAGACAAATTTCTAAACAGTCTTATTAAATAAGAAACACAGAGCCAAATACAAAGTTAAAGCCATAGAGATCAGAGCAAGAGCCACCTAGCTTTAGCTTACCACCAGAAGTAGCTTCCCCCAGAGAGAGACCTTCTAATGTCTGACCATGTTTCTATTGCTTTCTTGTTATGCTTTCTCATTGGCTCTAAGCCCAGCCACATGACTTCCTCATCACTGCTTGTCTATACAGACCTCTAGGTCTCTATGGTTGGTACTGGGATTAAAGGTTTGTGTCACCATGCTTGGTTGTGTCCTTGACCACACAGAGACTCTGCCTGCCATGTGATTGGATTAAGCATGTGGGCTACCACCGCCTGACTGCTGTCCCTGGCTTGCTATGACTTCTGATCTCCAGGCAAACTTTACTTATTAACACACAAATAAAATCACATTTCAGCACAATTAACATATCACCACAGTAGTTTTTTAAAGTTCCCAACAAAATTCTGGATATATAGAAGTCAGGATCTAAAAATAAATGTTTTTTTTGTTTTTTGTTTTTTTTTAAAAAAACAAAAAAACAAAATAACAAAAAACTTCCAAACAAAATTCTGGATATATTATTTTTATGGAAAATGTTCAAGTTGTATTTGCAAAGATACACTGTTTTTTGTCTTTTCAGTTCTGGTTACTTTATTTAGCACATTCTTTGTGCATCCTAGACAAGCACTCTACCATAGAACCATATCCAGCCCCATCCCACATCTTAACAGTGTCTGTGTTGTTTTGAGAGAAGTTGAACTCTCAAATCTTGTTCCTTTGATTGATTTTCCCATACTTTATATTACTTTCTTACATTTTGTTTTTCTGAACAAAGTCACAATGTCTTCAAGAAGAGTTATCATACAATAATGTAAAAAGAAAGAAAACGTAACTTGCTTGGACTTTCCCTTACACTTTGCTAAAGTTAGTTCCGTTTCTGTTTTACTCTGTGTCAATATGATGGCTTGTAATAGTCAGCTGTCCATCATGCTAAGGTTATCATAGGCTGCTTAATCCATAAAGGATTCTCAGCTGAGCAGACACAAGGTGATGGAGAAATCTCTGCCCTATAATAACTTATAGGGCATCGCCCAGCGGCCAGGGATAGTTTATGGCAGCCCATCCCTCACGGAGGAAGTCAGCTGACAGGAGTCCAATGTCAGAGACCTGAGAACAGAATGGACTGTGAATCCAGCATAGATGACCTGATATGGTACTCACTTTTTTCTCTTCCTTTCTTTATAAACATGACTAAATCATACATTTCATTCAGCAAAATTTGTGGAACCCCTTATAAGTTTCAGACACTATTCTAGGAGCTGAGTATATAGTAAACAGAGCACAAAGTAGTCTCTGCCTACAGAATGTTCGCCTTAAATATATTTGGATTTCAGTTTCTAACACCAAAATTTTCTTTAGAAAAAAAAAATTATGGAAAACTAGTTTATAGGAAACCATGTAAATGGGTACAAGTATGGGACGTCTCAGAAACACTACTCCAAAGAGAAAGAGTACTTTCGGGGTTATGTTCATAAAGAGAAACCAAGAAGAAAAGAAAGCAATCAGAAAATTATACACCAGTATGTGTGTGACATATGTGTATATATTTCCATATAGGTGTGTACACATGAATTGATTTTCTTGGTCCTCTGCATGTTTTAAAAATATGATACTTCATGTTACAATATATCAGTGAATTAGAACATAAGAAATCTTCATGGTCTTTCTTTCTCTCTGTCAACAGATAAAAAAACAACAACTTTGGATGGGGGTTGTACTATCTGTGAAGAGAAGGCACCCATGGAAATGTTGAAATCAGAGTTGATAGGTGACCTACATCTTGCAACTTCCTCCATTTATAGACAAGGAAACTGAGGCTGGAGCAGTTGCCATAATGATTGAGCTGCCACAACTGTAATTTACAACACCTTTGGGAGCAAAGCAGTCTCTTTGACCCACAGTCCAAGGCCTCAATTATACCACAGTCTCCCACCTATTAAAAAGAGATCACCTGTAAATCATGCTTGTGTTAGTAGTGATGTTTCCTTCCGAGCTGAGGCAGGAGGCCAAAGCACGCATTGTATGTAGTGTTAGCTTCAGAAGATGATTAAGACATCAACCATCGGGCCATTTGCCCCAGGTGATTATTTATAAAGGCTCTAAATCACCACTGTAAATGTAGCCAATGAAGAAATTTATACTTATCAGGGAAATGGCTGAAGGTGTTTCTATAACATAATTTGACAAACAGCCTGAGAATGTGCAGACAAGTGCTTGCCCTCATGGGCCAGGCTGTCTTGCTGACAGGTGCTGGACCGCCTTCTGAATGGCCTGGCTCTGGATAACTGCAGAGACTTATGTGGCTAACAGAGTCACATCGCAGGGTCTGCCCAAGAAGGTTCTGTGCATGCTGTGCCTGATGCACCGTTCAGAACCTTTAAAAAGACAAACAAAAAGGTCAATGTATGTAAACTCTGCTTTTTCAAGAATGACTACTGTTTTCACCTGCCTAGGTCAGCACATGACAGGTGACAAGTTTGTTGAGCATCCACTTTACAAGTCTAAAGAAGTGGACACCAGGCAAGATCATTTGTGCTTAGTATCCCTTTTCTGAGGCCAATCCAATGTTATCTCATTATTTGGAAACTCCCAACATCTTCCACATTTCTGTTCCAGTTCTCAGGTGGCTACCAGGAAGAGTTTATTCCCAAAGTGGGCAATCAAACTGGTCTGGAGATGCTTAAAACAATGTACATATGGTAATAACTATGAGATAGAACAGGATAATGGCTGCCCTCTCATAAATTCATATTTTAAATGAACAAGGGCCTCAGAAGGCTTTGTTATCTCAGGTTTGTGTAGTATCAAAATACCTGTGTATTTTCTGCCTTCTATGTGGCATTCTCTGAGCTATCCTTCATATATATACAATATCCTCTTGTAACCACTTACACAAATGCATGTACTGTGTTGTATGTGTTTAGTAGATACAGCCTGATAATTCAACTGTTGATAAATTATAAAATGACTAGACTAATATAATCTCTGCCCCACATGCCTAATAAATCTCTATTGAAAAGTTAAAATTAAAATAAGGCAAATAGAAAAACATCTTAAGAGTAGAAATATATACCTTGGAGTCACAAGGTGAGAGCTGAAAGGACTTGAAAGGATATGGAAACCAGTGTTTCTTACATCACAGTCACCTCAAGGGTGGTTACACCTAAGATTCTGAGGGCTTTTTTTTTTTTTTTTGGTTTTTCAAGACAGGGTTTCTCTGTGGCTTTGTGCCTTTCCTGGGACTCACTTGGTAGCCCAGGCTGGCCTCGAACTCACAGAGATCCTCCTGGCTCTGCCTCCAAAGTGCTGGGATTAAAGACGTGCGCCGCCGCCGCCGCCGCCGCCACCGCAGCCACCACCACCACCACCACCACCACCACCACCCGGCTACACTTGGAGAGATGCTCTTGGAGTAATTTCTGGGTGGTGGGGATGTTTTTGATATAGTATGGAAAGGTTATTCTCCTTAAATATGGGGTATTCATTCACAATATGGACCTAGAAATTCATATGTTGATTTTATTCATAAACTTTCTAATCCACCAAATCAAAAATAAAACATTATGGTGATAACTCAAAGAAAACTGTGTGCTTTCAGCAGAAACCTAGAAATTCTGAAATTTTTAGAACTCCTAAATTTGCTCTAAAAGTCATTAAACATCTATAGAAATTCAGTGATGGTTTCACTCATCATTTTTCTAGTGTTTTTGACAAATTTTCCTTATTACATTGCCTTTGTCAGATCTTTGATCAGGAACCAAGGATTTTCATGTCTAACATTTTATTACACAAAATAAAATAAAGTATTTAAGGATATATTTATCCACATACAGGGGAGATCAGCACACTGATATCTATCAAGCATTAATGAAAAAAGCTTAAGGGGACACAGCAAAGAGAAGGATCTTTAATGCTAGTGGATTACAAGGACTAATAATGTTAGAAGGTGCATATGAATCAATGTTATAATAATCAAGATGATAATATAATTATTTATGGAAATAGAGAAAACAATCTTAAGATTTGTATAGGATTAAAATAAAAGAACAACTCAGTACCTGAAGCAATTGTAAGGAAAGACAAGATAGAGCTGGATTTTTTGTTTTGTTTTGTTTTGTTTTTTTTGTCTTTGGGGAGGCCCACCACCTAGCTCTTACTTATAAATGCCTGGCCTTAGCTTGGCTTGTTCCTTGCCAACTTTCCTTACGTTAGCTTATCCCATCTATCTTTTGCCTCTGGGATTTTCCTGTTCTTTTACTTCTGTTAATCTTAGTCTTACTCCATAACTTGCTTGGCCCATGGGTCCTCCTTCTTCTCTGGCTACTTCTTCTTTCCTCCCAGATTTCTCCTTCTATATATTCTCTCTACCTGCCAGCCATGCCTTCCTTTCTCCTGAATTTCTTTTTTTTCTTTTTTTTTTTTTTTTTTTTTTTTTTTTTTTTTGGTTTTTCGAGACAGGGTTTCTCTGTGTAGCTTTGCGCCTTTTCCTGGAACTCACTTGGTAGACCAGGCTGGCCTCGAACTCACAGAGATCCGCCTGGCTCTGCCTCCCGAGTGCTGGGACTAAAGGCGTGCACCACCACCGCCCAGCTCTCCTGAATTTCTATTGACTGTTTAATCTATTAGACCATCAGGTGTTTTAGACAGGCACAGTAATACAGCTTCATGTAGTTAAAAATAAATTCAACATAAACAAAAGTAACACACCTTAAAATAATGTTCCTCACATATCCTCCTTTTTTCCTAAACAAAAATTAAATGTTTTAACTTTAACATAGGAAGAAAAATTATCAAGTAAAGATTACATTCACAATGCACTAAATTCCAATTCATTTCTGTCTGGCAAATTTAAAGAAAATATGCCATAATCTATCCTATCTTAATAAATCCAAAGTTTTACACCTAATTTACTTTCTATCATATCTAAGAAAAAAGTGAAACTGTAACTATCTAGTCCTCAACTCTATCAAAGGCCCCAGAAAGATATATTACTTAAATAAACAAAATGTGCACTGCAAACAACTTCCAAAATCTCGAGAAATGACAGAGACATCTGGCTGCCTAGACAGTCACCCAAAGTTTCTCTGCAACATTGGGGCATTTATCTTCAGCCTACTGGCCCATAGTATCTGCTAGACTTTTCAATGAAGCAGGAAATTTGAAAGATTGTCCCACCTGTATTGGTAAAATTTGCCAGTCACTTTCCTCTGTGTCCTGCAGAATGTATGGCAGTTTCTTCTGTGAAGCAAGAACTCTAAAGGATCATCTTGCCTTGTTTGGGCCAAGTTCAGTGGTGACATTTCTGTGGGTTCTGCATGTCCAGTTTATATAACATACTGTCAATCAGTCCTGGCAAAAACAATTTCTTACCCAAATGTCTACCCTTGTCACATTGAAAGCAAATGCCACAAAGAGTTTCTTCAATGCTTATCATCTCTGAAGTAAATAGTTGCTGCCAGGAGCAGATGTGTCTCATTGTCCAGAAAAATCTTAAATTAACAAAACATTTTAAATGCCACATTCTGTAGGTCTTTGAAAATTTTGAAGACCATCTATCTATCTAAATATATATCTCCATATAATCTGCAAAGCATATCTAACATATCTACAATTTTCATTTTCATAAATGACTACCACTAATAGCTTTTAAAAACTAAAACTTCACCCTACATTTTTAAATGAACTGCATAGATACAATACCTCAAACAAAAATATACATACAATGTGTTGTAACAAAAATAACCTTAAATTTTTATCAATATACAAAAATCCTTTAAACAGAGTAGAAACAAAAACAATATAACAAAAATAACTTTAAATTTGTATCAATATACTATATTGCCCTAAATGATAACAAACACCCATAACCCACAAAATAACCAAAGACCACCCACCCCTGCTAACTCTTGGGAATGTGAGCATAGATTTCTTTAGACTTGCCTCCTGCGTCTGTAGGCAGAGGTATCATTTTAATGGGTCCCTGAGAAAATTTTGAGATAATGGCCAATTCCTGGGAAGACCAGTTATAATCTTTGTTGATAGATCTCACCTGCCAAGGTTTAGGAAGTCTTCCCTGATCAAACCTGATTAATATTACTCCTGAAGGAATGCACAGCTCTCACCTCCTGTGGGAATAAAACTCAAAGCTTTTTTGATTCCCATTTGACAAATATATATTTTCTGTCTTCTTTTTGAATGTTAAGGCATTCCTAAAGTATCTAGAGTGGTTCAATTTAGCAATTCTGTTTACAAGCTCATGTCTGTCAGCAGCTATTATTTGCTCATTAGTATCCAAAATATTCCAAATCAACACAATAACATATAAGATTCAGACTCCCTGTGTATTATTCATCTCTGCATGGCTTACTCTTTTTTATTATTTTACTTCTCTTTTTAAAATGTTATTTTATTATTTTTAAACTATTTACTTCTTTCTATGATTATCTATACCCATTTTCTTTGTTTTCTTAAGCCTACATCATTGTTAAGCACCCTAGAACTTTTTAGAGGGTGTTTTTTATTTTTCCATCTGAACCTGCTTTACTTCATATCATTTAACCTTTTTTAACCACACAAGTAAACTTTAGACTGCTAAGGTGCACCTGGATCCCCTGCATGACCCTCTTGGCTGGCTTTGCCTGCTTCTAGGTTCTTTTTATATTTATCTATCTATCTATTATCTATCTATCTATTTATTTATTTTATTTTTTTTTTTTGAGACAAGTTTTCTCTGTGTAGCTTTTCGCCTTTCCTGGATCTTGCTCTGTAGACTAGGCTGGCCTCGAACTCACAAACATCTGCCTGCCTCTGCCTCCCAAGTGCTGCTATTAAAGGCGTGCACCACCACCACCCAGCTGCTTCTAGGTTCTTAAGAGCTAAGCCTAAAGCTGGTGGCCCAGTTTGAGGTTTGTTTGATCTGGATCCACATTCAACTGCCCAGCTATGGAATGCTGGTGACCTGTACTGTGGCAGGCATTTTTTTTGTACTTAATATTTTGTTTCTATTTAGCATGGAAAAAGTTGTTTAAGTGCTGTGCTGCACAGCAGGGTTTCATAAAGGAGCTGTGTTCCACACCCCTCCCAAATTTTTAACTTTTCAGGCACTAGGGATATTTGAGCCTTATGATGGTACACCAAACTTGTTGTTTGTTTTTGTTCTTTATCTCTTTGAGAGCCTGCCACCCACCTCCCAAATAAATAAAAGCTTATTCTTAATTATAAATGTCTGTAGTAGAACAGGCCCATAGGATCAAGAAAATTGGCCCAAACCAGTTGCAAAGGCATGCACATATATGTACTTCCTTATGAGCCAACCTGGAGTTTGCCTGAGAGCCTAGGAATAGGCACTGTCAGAACTCTGGATCATGCCCAGCCAGTGAGGGATGACCACACAATGTCACCAGATTGAGACAGCCTGAGTGCTGGAAGGAGGGTGTATAAGGCTTTCCCCACTACTGAATAAACAAGTCTGCTGGTTACCTTTCACCTGATTCCACATGTCTGTGTCCTTGATGCCACACCTTCTCTTCCCCTCCCCAGAAGGTGTTGTTTGGCCCAAGCAACAAACGTCTGGACTTTGCTTGGTTTGTTTCTTGCCAGATTTCCTTACCTTAACTTATCCCATCTATCTTTTGCCTCTGGGATTTTCCCATTCTCTTACTTCTATAATCTTAGTCTTACTCCATAACTTGCTGTGTAGCTGAGTGGCTTGGCCCATGGGTCCTCCTCCTTCTCTGGCTACTTCTTCTTTCCTCCCAGATTTCTCCTTCTATATATTCTCTCTACCTGCCAGCCATGCCTGTCCTTTCTCCTGAATTTCTATTGGCTGTTCAGTCTATTAAGACCACCAGGTGTTTTAGACAGGCACAGTAACACAGTTTCACAAAGTTAAAAATAAATGCAACACAAACAAAAGTAATATACCTTAAAATAATATTCCCCAACATAGAGCTAATGAGGAGCCAGAGAAGAACTGAAGAAAACACAATCTCTGATATCTAAATATACTTGAAAATGACAGGTACCCAAAGAGCATGTCAATAACTTCAAAATAAGTTCAGAGACTAATGAAACAGAATAGAAATTTCAAATATTAATTTTCAGTTAATTGATCTCCCAAAATTGTCAGGAGCATGAAATGGAGAAGAAATAGTCTTTTCTGTAAACTGCATTGGACGAACTATATGCGCACAATAAGCTAGAATCCATAAACAACCAAAAAACACAAAATGGATAATAATTTAAGTTCAAGGTCCAGAATGATAAATCTACCAGTACAATCCATAACAGACATTTTTCATGACATTGGTCCCACTAGAAATTGTTTTGGGATGAAATCTCAAAAACACCAGCAATAAAGAAAAACAGATAAGTAGAATTGTATTAAACTTCATTGCAAAGAAAGCAAGAGTGCAGAGACAGACAGTCCATAGAATGGGAAAAAATATTTTCAAGCTGTGTATGTGATGAAGCACTTAAGATTCAGAATATGTGAAAAACTCAAAAATCTTAGTGTCTAAGAACAAATAATATGATTATTCAGTGTGTCAGGTAGCTCTACTTTAAAAATGTCTTTGTACGTGGATTGAAGATTAGAGTACCTTTACTTTCTATAGGTGGTATACTGGGTAAACTTCGATGATCCCTGATGTTGGTTCTGCATTATCTGGACTGTGTACCAAGCACAGATCTTCTATGAAGACAGCATGCCATCAAAGCCTCAACTTGCCTTGGAGTGCCTTCTGCTCTCTGTGAAACTTGTTCCTACTGATCAACTGTTTATCATGTTTCTTATGGATACCTCTTGGTTTTATGAGTCCTGTGTCTTATTACTCATGTGATAGTCAACAGAGCAATTCAAATAGATCATGATTTGAATGAGTCTAAAAAATAGAGGGAAAATACAGGAAGACGTTTTTCAAAAAAAAAAAAAAAAAGACATAAAATGGCCACATGTTTATACAGAATGCTCAGTATCAGAAGCCATCAGGGAAATTAACATCAAAGACACACTAGATATCACCTTACCCAACTAAAGTGACTATTATCTAAAATATGAAAAAAATTAATCTTTAAAATATAATTCTCTCATTTATCTGGCAACAGAAAAAATAGACTGTTGTTGGGAATATAAATTAAGAAAAATGTATAACAGTTCCTTAAAATAATGTTTCATAGAAGGACTATATGATCTTGCAGTCCTACTCTAGGGCATGTATCCAGGAGGTGAGCTCTGCATGTCCAGAGAATGCTTACATTTCCATGTTAATACAGAACTGTTATAGCACATGGCGTGGAAGATCACCAACTGCCTGGCAATGCATGTGTGGATGACTATGGAAGCAGATAAATCTGTGCCTATGTCTATATGCACATAATCTCTATCCATTTCTCACTCCCTTCCCCTCCCTCTCTGCCATACACATACATACTAGAATGATGCTCAGGAAGAGTATAAAATTATGCCAGTTGTAAAAATAGATAAATCCATAGGACATCATTTTAAATGAAAAATCCAGATGCCCAACACCACATCACATCACATTTATGAAGAATCTATGAAACTAACCTCATGTATATGGACAGAATAATGGTTTCCAGAAGTTGAGGCACAGAGTCAGAGGAACACTGGCCAATGGGTACAAAGTCAGACATAATTAAGTTCTTGTGTTTATTATATAGTGGGGTGATAATTAACAATAGATGAATCACTATAACAATTTAATGATATGATTACTAGCAGAAGGAGAATCAGTTTTCTCTAGGGAGGAGAACCCTTACAAGATATCTAATCCCAAGTGGTCAGCCCTAAATATATACATATACATAGGAGAAATCATAAATGTTCTCATAAGATTATATTTATATGTGCATATTAATATATGTGTATACGTGCACAACAATATTGATTAAAGAAGAAGAGATCACAAAGTTTACAGAGAGTAGAGAGGGACAGGGAAAGAGCTGAAAAGGGGAAAGTATGAGATAGAAATTATATAAATATATTATTTGTGTATAAAATTCTCAAAAAGTAATGATAAACATTTAACTGTCTAAAAACATAATGTCACATTGAGTTTCTTATATAATTTATATATTTTGTATGTATATGCATGTGGGAGTGTGGGAATGCATGGGTACATGTTTCATACCTGTGGAAGTTGAAAGACAACTTTCAGTAGTATGTTTTCCCTGTTTATCATATTGAATCAGGGTCCCTATTCTATAGTGACCTTTGGACCATCTAGTCTAAGTGCTTCTGTACTATTACTTTTATTTCTTTGTTTTTGTATTATTTATCTTGTTATTTGATATTTTTACATCCTGACCACAGTTTTCCCTCCCTCCTCTTCACCCTTCCCACACTGTCCCTCCCTCCCCTAGCCTCCATTGCTCCTTCCTTTCTCTTCAGAAAATGGCAGACCTCCCCTGGATATTAACCAGCCATGGTATATCAAATTACAGTAGTAACTTGATGGTATATCAAAATGCTTTCTCTCCTATTAAGGTTGGAAGAGGTAACCCAGTAGGAGGAAAGGGGCCCAAAGCAGGAAAGAGAGTCAGAAACTGGCCCTGCTCCTGCTATTATCTGTCCTATTAGAAGACTAAGCTACACAATTGTAACATATATGCAGAGGACCTAAGTCCCTGGTTGTTGGTTCAGTCACTCCCACAATTTATGAATCACCTATAACCCAGCACATCCTATAGGTAGGACAAATTGTAGGCTGAAGGTTAGGTGGCTGGGTTGTTGTCCAAATTCCTCCACTGGAAATCTTGCCTGGTATAGGAGATGGCCATTTCAGTCTATGTGTCCTCTATTGCTAGGAGTCTTAGATATGGTCACCCTTTTAGATTCCTGAGAGTTTTCACATCGGTAGGTTTCTTGTTCATCCCAGAGATACCCCTCCAAATCTAGTTGTATCTCCCAAGTACTCTCTCCCTCCCACCTTCCCCCACCTGATCTGTCCTGTTCCAATATTATTCTTAATTCTAATGCTATCTCACTGTAGAAGTGCTGAGATTATAGCTGGGTATCATTTCATTGGGTCTCAGGTTATAAGACTTGTGCTCAAGCATATCTACCTATTGAACCATATCCCCAGCCTACACACTGAATATTTTAAAATAGCTAGAAGACAGAATTTTTACTTCTTGCTTCAAATATATGATAGTTATGTGTGATACTGGGAAAAATAACTACCCCATTTTTAAAAAAAAAAAAACATACTATCACACAAATAAAGCTAGCACATATACACTACATGTCATAGGCCCTGTTATTGTGGCATTACAATATTAAATTGAAAGATGGTTTTCAGAAGATCAAATGTGATTATTTAATATAATCTTCAAGTTGTTCCTATCCCTAAATTTTATCTATTGATGCTGTTGGTTTTGCTATAGCTTTTTAAAGAACCAACAACACTCTCGGTGGCTTGCCTTGACAAAAATACACACTTTTGGAGGCCCTTGGGACCAGGTTAAGGGACTGACATCCAAGATTTCTCAAGTTTCTGGAGGAGAAGCTGTTGCTTCATTTTTTTTTTTTCAGATTCAGGTGTCTTCAGGTAATCCTTGGTTTGTTGCTCGATTCTTTCAGTCTCTGATGCATCCTCACTTGACCTCCCCTTTTGGACTTCTCTTATAAAAACGTTTGTCATTGGATTTAAGGATCACCGAGATAATCCCAAATGATCTCCTTAGGATACTTAACTTAATTACATCTACAAAGATTGCTTTTCTAAATCACAGCTAACAATTACTGGTGTTGGGACTAAGGCGTGTACCTGTCTTTTGAGTGGACTGTTCAACGCACTTTATCATTGAAAATTGTAAAGACACATTAAGAGTTTTATCCTTGTAATGTAAGTGTGGTTTGACTAAACAATAACATCAAAAGCATTTCAAGAATGAGGATTGTATCTGTGAAGAAATGTGAGGAGGATATAAACACTGAAAGATATGAGCCTATTTCACTATCAACAGAAGAGTCAAGAGGACCTGTATTTTATAAAATGGAACTTTATAAAACAGATCATTCCTTGACAATTTCATACTCTTCTATAGAGTGTTTTGATGACATTCACTCTTCCTTCTCCTCTCTTATACGCCTCACAATCTCGCTCATCTCTTCCTCTCAATGTGTCTCCCTCTTGCTTTCATGATTGTTGTTGTTGTTCTGTGTTTTGATGACTCAGACCCACTTAGTTCAATTGAAATTGCCCACATAGGTGTGGCATTATTCACTAGAGCACGGTCACTTAATTAGTGGCTACACTACTGAAGAAAAATGACTCTTCCTGCCCTAATAGCTGTTAAATGCCAAAGATTTCTAAGGGTAGAATGGAGCTTTCCAAAGATGGAAGATAAGAGCAAAAACCTTAAAAACTAAACTTGATTTGAACATGATAAATTATACTCAACCTAGCTCAAAAATTTGAAGAGGAAGTTACAGTCACTATTCACATTACCTGGAAAACAAAACTGGACAGAGATGTGACAGCAAAACCAGAAAAATAGAAGTATGTATTTTCAGTAAAAGTAAAATGAATAGCACATTAGAGTGATCATTCACGATGATGGAGTGGGACTTGTCCTGGGGATGTAATACTGTTACAGTATATGAAAATCAATAAACATGGTACAGCACAGCTACAGAGGGAAAGGCAAAAAGAATATGGTCATTTCAATAGATTCAGAGGAATACTTGGTAATTTCCCAAGTCCTTTTAGAACAAAACAATATACAAATTAAATACAGAAGCACAAGGTCACATATGACACAACCATACCTAAAAGTTTAAAGAATTGGAAGAGAAGAAGGTTTATATAAGACCTTGGACAAGACAAAGGTACTCATATTCACCACCTCTGTTCAACATGGCATTTGAAGTCCCAGTCACAAAACACAAGGCATTCAAATGAGAAAGGAAGTGAATTATTCTGGTTTATGGACATTATAAACATATATATTATAAAAGCTAAAATATTGTTATCACTAAAATATTTTAAAAGAATTTGTAGACACAAAATCAACATTGGCAAATGGATAGCATTTCTACAGACTAGTAATGAAAATCTGAAAAAGAACAAAGCAGCCACAACCACAATAACCACACAGTAGAACTACCTAAGACATTTTTATAATCAGAGCACATATTACTTTAATCCAAGGGCCAATACAAGGTTCCTGCACTCCCAATACAAAGCTGATGGATTTTTTTAACCAGGTCATTTATTAATGTTTATTTTATAGAAACATAAATGATTGATACATTTCTCTAAAAAGGTGAAACTTCAAAGTTTCTAGAAAAGATTTAATTTCTAGGAGCCAACAAAAGTGTACAAGTTGGTGACCTTTCCTTAGTTTCTTGAGAGTGTTACTAGTCAATTTGTTCAGGGAACAGTTTAGTTAGGCTGTGGTTTTATTACAGACAACAGTGGATAAACTCACATAATGTTTGGAAACAACAAGAATGTGACATTGTTAGTGGTAGAGTTGTGTTACTCAAAACATCATTTTAATTAATGGGCCAGTGACAGACAAGAAATGTAGCTTCAGGAATGACATGGTCATAGGGAACATTCCTTTCTCTACCACAGTTTAGTGATTGAAGGTATATTCTTGGGGTCATGGAAAATGGGTCAGTAGGTATGACACTTGCTGAAGAAGCTTTATGATCAGATTTCAGATCCCTGACACCATGAAAATGTTGTGTGGGCCTAGACACCTACCTTTAATTCCAGTGCTCAGAATCCAGGACAGGGTAGCCCTGCATCAGGCTGGCTAGTTAAATTAGACAAATAAATTGACTGAGTAAACAAGTAACATGGAGTAGATTGGAAAGGCACCGGTTCAGCATTGGGCCTCATACACATACACACACTAGCACACATGTAGCAGAACACACAAGCATGGACCCACACACATGTGGACACACATACATAGATATACATATACTACACAGACATGTGCAAAATATGAGGTTTTAAAAGAAAGAAGCAATAGGAAGGGGAAGGTATTTAAGGACATTAACCAGATAGGGGAACTTTCATTTTCTTCAAATTTCTGTTTCCATAGAAATTCTTCCTAATATGTCACAGTGTGTGTAGGGTAAGGTTTCTTCAGCTGCTGCTAGTGGTAGGGCTTTTCAGTCATGCCCCCAGCCACAGGCAGAAAAATTCTTAATTTCTTATATCAAATTTCCATGGTATCCCTTCCTATCAAAACACCCACACTGCTAAACAAAGTAGCTGGAAATCTAAAATCTAAAACAACTATGTTCTAGTTTGCTTTATGGTGCTATAAAACAATGACCACAACAAACATGGGCTTATTTTCCACTTATAATCTACAGTCCATCATTGAGGGAAGCCAAGGCAGAGACCAAAGGCAGAGACCAGGGAATTACTCTGCTTACTGGCTTACTCTCAGGCTCATGTTCAACTAACTTTCTTATACAGCTCAGGCCCAGCTACCTAGGGATTGAACTACCCACAGTGGCCAGGGACCTCTCATACCAAACATTGAGAAATTACACAAGCAGAAATGATCACAGACCAATCTAATGGGGGAAGCTCAATCGAGGTTCCCTTTTCCAAGATGGGTCAAGTTGACAAGATTAGCCATAACAAAATGACTGAAAGCAAATTTTGACAACATTAAGTTTTTCATCTAGTTGTTTATTTTAATTATAGCTCAGCAAACATGGTGGTGGGCAGTCCCCTGACAACTTTAGAATATGATTGCTTATTCTCCATAGCAGTTGTACAAGGCAGGTATTCTAGTTACTCTCATCATATGAAAGAGGGCAGTAATACACAGAGCACTTGGTCTGTAATCAAACCACTTACACAGTGACCTCAGGCTTTTTGCTGTGATATTACTTTGCTTATCAGTGTACCTTGTTGAGTCTCCAATGTGCTTCAGAAGCATGAGAAAGATAAGACCTCACTATTTAGCACACAATGAATGGATCTGATGGTTTGGCCATTTTCCTTTGAATAATATCATCAGATTTGGAATAGTCCTCTTAAAAGGACAGAGCCAGGGATTCAAAGCTGCTAGGAAAACTGGGTTGCATGCAAAATTTTTGAGAATGATAGAAATGATCTGAGTCTGGAGATGAGAGAAGAAAAAGGATGCTAAGAAAGGCACTGAGTTGATTGCCCTTTAGCCACGAGCTTTATTGATCCTGCAATAAGCAATGCATAGGGGTCCAAAGCAAAGCAATGTGCTAGCCAGCAGTTTATAGGGGGTCCAAGGCAAACAAAGTAAGTTGCCTGTTCAGAAAAGTTTCTGTGAGAGGGGGGTAGTCTGCACAATTAGGAGGCAGCCTTAGTTAATAAATAGCCTTACTACATGAAAAAAATGTAGTAAAATCAGAGGCAATGTGCCTCTGAGCTACATGGGAGTGGTTTTTCTTTCTTTGGGTAGGGAAGTGAGGCCAAGTTAATGTGTGGCATAGAATCAGGCTGCATTTAGCCTTCTGGAAGCAAAAGATGGCTATATTCTCACCCTTCTCATCATCTTCTCTTCTTAGGGCACAGAGGATCTAGGTACATATATATTCAAAATGCTGATTATGATTTAGAGAAGACATGGAGGGACCTGGTTGACCAGGTCAGTGGAGAGGTGCTCTTTCTCTGCAAGCATAAGAACCTGAGTTCAAATCTCCAACCTCCACATAAAAGCTGAAAATTGATACATGTGCCGATACCTGCAGAATTGAGAAGTAGAGACAGTAAATATCCTAAATATTTACTGGCTACCCAACCTAGCTGAAACAGTGAGTTTCTGGTTCAGTGAGAGAACCTATATCAAGGCAATAAAAACAAAACAACAAAAGATCAAAAGACAAGGCACCTGATGTTCTTTCTGTCCGATTCTGGTTTCTGCAAGTGTGTCTACTCATAGTCACATGTATGTAGAACTCTCTCACACACACACACACATACACACACACACACACACACACACATGACATATGCATGTACAAATAATCAGCTTATGCAAGCATCTGGAAAATAAAAGTGGAGGAGTCATTAGCTATAATCATGACCCAAAAAGATAGAAATTCATCTGATTGCCAAAAGCTTAAGGGAAATACAGTAAATGGAGTTCTACAAAAATACCACGGGTGGCAAATTCTGAGTCAGGTGTTTTGTTAGTAAAGATTGGTATCAATCCTCTGTTGACATTGTGTGGGAAGACTTTCTGCATTGTATGGGAAACTGGATTAGATAATTTGTAGGTTTCTTTCTAACTATTAGATTCAATATTACTATGTTTATTTTTCTCCAGGCATGCTGAGAAGTTGACAAGGCAGTCAATGAACATTCTTCCTTGAATAAACAGTTCAGAGTGAAGCCCATGTTTCTCAGGATTGCCATTGTGTCACCTTTCTCTGCCACATTCCAAATGTTGATCTGAAAAGGAAGTGAAATCCACAAGAGCAATTTCTTTCTAATTGCATAATTGCTGCATTTTGGTGTAGCACTAGTGGGGGAAAATGCCTTGACATCTTGAAATTTCAGTAAAGAATTACTTAATAAAGACTCTAGACTGAAATAATTGTTTACTTAAAACTGGAATTTACTGAAAAAAAAACCTCAAACACTATTTCCTCCTTCCTACTGCCACATAATTAAATAATTTCACAATTAATTACTTTCAGGAGAGATAATTTGTTTTCATTAAAATATGTAAATATGCATCCCTTGCTGTGTGTTTTTTTCTTCCTAATGCTTTCTCACCCACTGTTGTGCTGATGTTCAATGATAAAGGTTCCCTTCCCAGGCTTTAAATCATAGCTCCTGTCCTCTACCTCACAGCCTAAGAGAGGGAAGGAACTCTCCTCTTACAGTGTTATCTCTTCCAGCCTAAGACACCACCATTCATTTTCCAAACATCCTCAAGGTCAATTTCCACTGTCCCTTTCTGTCTCTGTTTCCCATAGCCCAAGTTTGAGGACTCAACTCATCATGTGTGACTGATCAAAGCAAACATTGGATTCAAGAAAATTCAAAAAACCAGTCTACTGATGAGGAGGGCTGAGGGAGCTCTCATTTCAGAGTATCTAAATAAGATTTAAAGGAATTGTGTAAAAGGCACTCTAGGAAATGTCCCTTTTTGGGATTTTTTTTATTAATCAGAACTAAGAATAATACTTGCTGTATTCCTGTTCTTTTGACATCATGACAAGGCACTGTCATCTACAAAGTTAAGAGCTGAGAACCACCATCAAGTTAAAAGAACAGTCACAAAATGTCTCAACTTACCAGGTGATGCCTACGTTTTGTGTGGTATTACTTTCATAGCGATCAGAACACATGCAGCACCCAGGTGTGATGTGGACCCATTGGCAGGAGATTTGTCCATTTAGGGCAAGGCAGTGAGGGGATGCACCTTTCACTCTAAGAGCATTACTGTCTTAATATTCATTGTGCTTCTTGAAGAATATGTAATAATGATAAGAAATTCTTTTTCTCTTGGATCGTCCAGGGCTTAATGAGATCTGTTGAGTTTGTGAAAGACAACCTCTCATTAAAATGTGTTGTGAAGGATATAAACATGAGGGGTGCAAGTATCTGATACTGCTAAAGACTAGATGTCTCATGGAGAGCCTACTACTATTATTCTAATAAAACATAGCAATGAAATGGCTCCTAAAAATTCAAAGCTATACCCACAGGTCAACCTTCATTGGAGAAGCTTCTTTTTGCAATACAATGGTAATTAACATATAGAACAACAACTGGATAATTGACCAAGAGTGAGAGACTATGAAATATTCAGCCATATACAGGACATTGTTATCAAACCCTTCTCCTCAAGGTTAAGGGATCTATGAGGAAGAGGATCAACTATAAGAGCCAGATATTGTGAATGACTCCAAGGATACAGCATTTTCCAGATACAACTGGTACACATACAATCAACAAGGAGACTGTGAAAGCATGCACAAGGCTTACACAAGTCCAAGCGCGACAAAATCCCAGCATTGAGAAAGGGAAGTGGACAAAAGCCCCACCCCTAATTAAGAAACTAGTTTCAGTTGATCCCTGCTGGAAATGGGGAAAATCAGTCCTCTCTAATGGAGTGTCACTGAATATATCAACTACACTCTAGGGAAGACCACCGGGAGTAGTTGGCCAGCACAGCAGACTCCTTTCTTTTTTGTGCACTTTTGTTTTATTTTGTTTTGGTATTTTTTTTTTGTCTTTTTTGATTTTTGTTTTTCTTTTTTGTTTGTTTCTTTTTTATATTTCTAGTTTCTGTTTATTTTTGTTTTTAGGATTTTTTTTTTTTGAGAAAGAGAATGAAAGAACTTAAGGTTGGTAAGTAGGGAATTAGGGAAGAATTTGGAAGATGTTGGTTGGGTGCTAAAAGGGAAAGAATGTGATCATATATATTCTATGAAAATTTTAATAAATGTAGATTAATTAAAAAAGAATTTATAATGAATTAGTAAGTTCATAGATAACTTCTTGGGGAAAACTGATTACTTAAGTAGGATGAAAGAATGTAAATGGTGTCCAGCATCAAAGAAGTCACTTCCCGTTTTTAAGGTCCTTAGGTCAAACTCTACTTGAATGGGCAACATCATTAATGACATCATATGGTTGTAATGGAACCAAATATTATGAATAAATGTTTTCTTCTGTGGAATATATGTTACAAGAAAGGAAAGAAGGAAGGCAAACAGAAATAATGTTATAGAACACATTTAATTAAAATAAAAAAGGAGGAAGAAATAAAAAGAATGGAAGGAAGGAAGGAAAAAAGAAAGAGAGAGAGAGAAAGGAAGAAGGAAAGAAAGAAAGAAAGAAAGAAAGAAAGAAAGAAAGAAAGAAAGAAAGAAAGAAAGAAAGAAAGAAAGAAAGAAAGAAAGAAAGAAAGAAAGAAAAAGAAGGAAAGGGAGGAAGAAAAAAAACAGAAGAATTCACAGACATTCTTTTCAGGCTCTTAAGCTATCATATAGTACAACAAACTCAAAGATGTGGAAAGTTCCAGACATGGATGTGGTGGCCACTGAAGATGGGTGTTGTTTGTATGGCAGCTTAGGGCTATCTGTTGGCACACTATCTACTTCTAATGAGAAATATGGGCTCTGACTTGGAAACACCACTTTCATCTGGCTTTTGTTATAAAAGAAATAAAAAAACCTTGGACTTCAGTGGATGGTGATTTCCACTTTTAACACACACCTGAAAAGAGCTGTAAGAGAAGAATTTCTCTAGAAATGGAAACAATCCCAGTTTTTGTAAGCATTCTACTGAGGAAAGCTGTGTAGCTATTGGGATCCCATAATGACATTACCATGGTTTTTAATGTATTTTATATCTACTATAACAACTTTTTAAAATTGTAAGAAAAGGCCAAAGAACAATTAAACATACAATAAAATGTTATTTGACTAATTCAGGGCAAAGTGCATATTATTAAGTATGGACACGGCTGTGTGCCACTAAAGCTGTTTTCTTTTAAAGACTTTTTTTTTTTGAATTTTCGAGAACTGACCATATGAAAGAGAAAGGAATCACAGTATTGGCATCAGCACAGCCCTTCTACGCAAACATGGTGTAAATTAAGACCTTTAGTGGTTGTTGTAGTTTTTCTTTCTGCTGTACACGGAACAATTTTTAAGGAGCCTAATGATTTGGTAGTTTCCAATCTGTTTTCCAAGGACCCTCTCGCAGGTCATGGCCTCTATCCCCAGGCCTTTAAAATGAAATGCTAACAGACAATTAGCTGCAGTGGTCCTGAAGGCCTTCTGCATCAGGCCTTTCTGCTTTCTTAATTAAAGAGATGCCATCAAGGCAGCCAGGGTCTGAAGTCTGACCTACCTTGTGAGATCAGCTTGCAAATGTCTTTTGGTTACTTTATGTGCAACATAACTTTCAAATAAAACCCAGGAAAGAATGAAATTTCTTCTGTCTCCTCACCATCTTTAAGGCTACACGGTGTGTCTCAAACTGGAATGGAGAGAGACCTCATTTATTTCATGTCATTGAGAAAGGTAGTGCCACAGGTTGAAGAGGTCCAACCAAAGGAATCAAAGTTTTGCAGATAATTAATTTGAGAAGGAATATTTCATATTATGACATACTGTGCAATTCCTTTTTTATTGATATTTTTGTTATGAGATAAAATATATAGAATGCATAAATTAAAATTATAAAATTTACTAAATTAAGTATATCCTTTGTAAACCCCTTTCTATAGCTAGTCAGAATATAGAGAAGGGCATCACATTATGTAAACTGATTCTCACCTTGACTTTGTTGTAATCAATATTTGTCTCGGGGCAAAAGAGAATCCTTGGCTCTCACTAGACTCTTAGTCTAGCCAAATTGGTAAGCACTAGATTCAGTGAGTGATTCTGTGTAAAAAAATAATAGTAACAAAATAAAAAATGAGGTAAGAAGTAAGAAAAGAAGACACCTTTAATAAATCTCTGGCCCACATGTGTGAATACACACACACACACTCACAAACTGGTGCATGCACTCATATGTAAATGTACACATATACCACACACAAACATACACGTACAAACATGCACACACAAAAACTCACACACTCATATACACACATAGATACACACACATGTGCACACATACACATTCATGAGCACTGTGTTTCTGAACCATTTGTTTAAAAGCAAGTGAGACCTGCTTTATGGCTGATGTATGTTTTCTGTCATCTTATTTTTCCTGGAATATTTGCCATTTAATTCTTAAAAATTAATTTTTAAATTTTTACACAGTACTTTTTGTCATATTATTTACCTTCTCCTGAGTCTTCCCCACCCAACTTCAGGCTCTCAATCTTGCTTTCTCAATCTCTGTCTCTTTTTGTGTCTATTTGTCTGTCTCTGTTGCTGTCTGTCTGTCTCTCTTTCTGTGTCTCAGAAAAAATTAATGTTAACGCAAAACAAAAACCAAAAGCACGTTACAAAAAAGAAACACAAGAGTCTACTTGTGTGCTGGTCACCTACTCTTGAGATTGAGGTCTACCTTAGAATGTCATTGATATACCAAGTGTTACTACATTAGGGAAAGAAAAAACGGATTTTTCTCTCCCAGCAGGTATCAGTTACAGAGAACTTCTTGGTTAAGTGTGAGACTTTTGTCTACTTCTCCTTTTCTGTGCTGGGTGTTGTCTGGCTTGGACTTGCCTTTTGTATGCTGTCACTATCCCTGTGCGTTCCTATGCACATGCACCCTGTTATGTCTGGAAGATGCTGTTTCCTTGAAGTCATCCACAGCCTTTGGCTCTTGTGGTCTTTTCAGCTCTTCTTTCACATAGATCCCTGAGCCCTGAGGGGAGAAATTTCTTAAAGACATCATTCCTTCAGGGCCCAGTGGCCCAAGGTTCTTTCACTATCTGCACATTGTCCAGTTGTGGCTATGGCATCAACACCATCCACAGATTCTTACAATAGTAAGAAAAAGATTCTCTGATGAAGTTTGAATGATAAACCTCTTGATCAGTAAAATAGCAAGAAAGGAGTAATTTTATTTCTGTGCTCCTTCAGCAGAACAATAGAGTAGTTTTCCCCCTGGGTCCATGACGTATCTAGTCTCAGGTTCTTGGCCACATTAACAGTTTCAGGTCTGAGTTCCATTTCACTGAATGAGCAATAAGTCTAATTTTAAAAAATGGTTGGTTACATCCACAACACCGTGGCTACTATTACACCAGTAGAGCTTGTAGGCAGCTCACTGTCGTAGGTGGCAGCATTCTTAACTGGGTGACTTTTCTACTTCAGAAGCATGTATAGTACCTTCTTCCAGCACTATTAAGGCTAGTTAGTGAGAGTGAAGCTTCTGGTTAGGCACTGTCTTGGGTTCCTCGTGGTAGATGATATAAGTAATTTGTATCTTCAGCAATTGGTTCTTAATATCAGATTGTATAAATAACCAATAGCATTGGAAATAGCTTATAATGTATGAGGCATATCTGGGACCCCTTTGGCTAAGTACTCAACAAGGTGCAACCCATTCATGTTCACAGAATGAACTTTTTGTTAAACTTAACTTTTGTGGTGTTTTTCTCTTCCATAAACATACTATCAGTTTTAATTTTATTCCGTTCAAAAATTTTTAAATAGTTTGCTATTCTTTCCCTAACTTTTGAGGTAGATGCTAAGCTTGTTAGTTTTATGCACTTCTTTCCTTCTTCAATCAATACAAACAGCACAAATGCCATTGAAGAAGAGGTTGAATAAGTGCACCCTGGCATAGTCACACAATAGATCAGTCAGCATAGAAACGAATGTACTACAAGAGCTTGAATGTCATGGGTAATCTCCAGGAAGTTACACTGATTGAAAGAAGCTGGACAGAAGAGAACAGATAGCAGAACCTCCATTCTTCTAACATTCAATAACAAGCTAAAATAATGTAAGGTGATAGCATCAAAATGATGGTTGCCATTATGAAAATATCCAATTATTTCGATCATGGTGGTAGTTGCCTGGATTTATGCACTTTTCAAATCTCATTAAATTACATACTTAAAATCAGTGCATGGCACTGTAGGTGAAATTTTACTTTGGTATAAAATACGATTAAATGAGAACATGAATTACATGGTACGCTATTAGCAATTGTCACACATTGTTACCTAGGTATCTTTTGTTGATATTAATGTGCTGTTTTGTATTTTAATCTGTTGTGCTTTGTCTGTGGTGGAGTGGTAATGTGGAAACTGAGCATGAGAATTTAGGGAAATGAGAGTCAGCCTCTAAGTGGCACTCAAGCATAAAATTCGTTTATTTTAGTAAATGACCTTTTTCATGTATTGCGTGAAGAAAAGTACTTACTTGCTAATATGCAGATGCTTTATGTGACACAGAATGGTCTGACTGCTTGCGATGTTAGAGAACCGTCAATTCACATCTGCATATGTCAGCTGGATCAGTGCAAATGCATGCATCTGATAGGTTGAACAATAACAAAACAAAAAGGATGAGTTTCCTGTATCTAAGATGCTTTGAAAGTATCACATAGGAGGAAAGATTTGATTTGATAGTTTGTCTACCATTTTCAGCGTTTTTTACTAGGTATCTTTTAGGCCAAATTTACTCTGGTTCAATGTCCAATTCCCTTGAATTTAAAGGTAAAGCTCATTTCTCATTCCAAGTTCCTGTCAAAGATGATTGTAAATATAAGGTTGTCTACATTAGGTACAAAAATATAAGATGTCTATTGCTTAAGACATCTCTGCAAGAGGATCTGTGAGGGTTCTTTGTTTTCTTTTATGGCATCACTTTGCTCTCAAGATGGAATTTTTGTGTAATCTGGTTGGCCAGCATAGACTAGTAAGATCCAGTTTCAGAGGATCGCTGTCAGATTTTCCTTTCCCATTCACATCTGGAAGGATTAATGTACTTGTCCTAATTCCAGATTCCAGTTCTCACATTTCAGAAAAGATCCCACAAAGTTCCTTGTCCAATGAGGAAGCAAGTTCTTTCCATTGTTTCCCAAAAGTTGATAAGGCCATGCTGCTTACCTTGGTCACTGAAGACTTCCAAGTGACAAACCTGAGCAAGATAATTGATATAATGACTTTCCGCCAGGGATCTTCTTCGCCCTTGAAGATTCTTATGGGGAACTTGGGAACTTTAGAAGGTGCACCCGCCCAAACCTGGCTTCATGTTAGACCTGAGTCAGAGTGACTGGAAATTAAATTCATTTATTGAAAAGAAATCTTCATGTGTCAGAATTTTCTATTACTTTGTCATTGACTTCTAATGCAGTCCCTGAATATTTTTTATAGGGCAAGGAAGAAAAATGAAAATATGAATAAAAAAAACCTTTTGATATTCATTATTATGCAGCTTTCACTCAGAAAATCATAATTTATTGCCCAAAGTCTCTTTTTGTGTATTATGTGCCATTCAGATGCCCAATGCTAAATAGAAAATGCTATAAAAATGTCTGTCCTGGATCAGAAAGACCCAAATGCCTGACAGTAAATTGAGAAACTGTTACACATGTAGCCTTGGTGCCACATTCATGGAATATTTATTTGTCATTGACACTGGCTTAGACCAGTTTTGTGGTTGTGTTATTTTCAGTCATGAGTTCTGTGACCCTGTTATTGGCATCTCCCTGGAAATACTTTCTGTTAACTGTTCTCTAGGATCCAACTTGCCTTCATTCCATAAAATGAAGAAGTGGTCACAGGCCAATATCCCTTACATGATGATACACAAGAAATTAGACTGATTCAAAAATAGCATCCCAGAAGACAATGCAAGCTATGTCTAAACATTAACATTTCATTTTAAAGAGAGAGAGTGAGAGGAATAGTTGTGTGGCCAGGCTAGAAATATTAAAAAGATGAAGAAATCAGTCATGCTTCCCAGGCAGAGATCCTCCTGCTGACATTTTCTTTTTGGAGAACCACAAATTGCTACTTTGCCCCATGGTCCACACTGCCCCTCTGCTCCATGGTCCACAATGTGTCTCCTCTTCCCCAATGTCCACATGTTACTTCTTTATTGTGGTCCATCTGCCTGCATCTGCCAGAAACATTGGCCAATGGTTTGCATATTTGCTCACAAACTCTAGTAGTTCATCACCAACCCACAAAAAGTCCAAGTTCTTATTCCTATAATTCAGCACATTTACAGTTGAAACACACTACTGCATGAATCTCATACTGTCTTTTTAACATTGACACATGCTCTGGTTTTTTTCTCTTTTACCCCTATCATTTTTCTTCCACCTAAAATGATTCTTCAAGTCTTATTTGACCACTGTTAGCAAAATGTTCATTATTTCAAAGGCTCAATTTATGTGCTGACCTAATTCACTTACCCATTTTCTTATTTGTTCAGACAGGGCCTTTCACCTCTGACAGGGGCTTAGGAAAGCATATGCATGTACATGGTCAAGGACTAGAGATTTTAGATCTTGAGTGGCACATGTTTATGTCTGTCACACTACTATAATATAAATTGGAAAAATATCCTTTCCTTTCACCTCACACGTTTGTTTTTTACTTGAATGTATAAGATATTATTTTATATTGTGAAGTTTTCTACTCTGCTTTCTCTGTCTTTTGTTTTATATGAATTATTATACTTTACATTTTCTCTCTTACCTTTGAGATCCTTTTTCTTCAGATGTCTGTTCAACTATAAAGAACTGTAAGAAGATATTGATCATTCAAATAAGATAAGAGAAAATTATCTGGAAGCGAGGGGACACAGTAGGGTTTTTGACTTTTAGCTTCAAAAGGAAATTCTTAAAATTTCTCACATACAATGTGCCCATTGTATGTAAGGACTCACAAATGGTGGCATCTGTGATTGTCTCTCCAAAGAAGAAACACATAAGTTTAGGTCAATTGTAATGTGGTAATAATAGTTTTCCAGTGCTCTGAAATCTAAATGGAACAAGACATATAGAAAAATGGAGGTTCTGCAGTGACCTATGATGTTAGCCCTTTCCACAGTTCCCAACTCAGTGTCTAACCTGTAGCCCTGATCTGTATTGGACCATTCTCCCACCTTCACCTCTTTCATCACCTTGGCCTTCATAAGTTTATATCATTCTTGATTGTTTTTGGTGTCACTGTTTTCTAGCAAGAAAAACATACTCAAATTATGATTTTCAATTCAGAAAAAAAAACTTGCTTCAAATGTGCTTTAATTTGAGCATTCTGATTACTTCTTATGACTATGAACTTAAATGTTAATATTTAATCACATCCATAGCAAATATTTAACTGTAATCTAATCAACATTTTGTAAGCCTAATGTTAGTCTAGTGCTCAAGAATTAGTAACAAATGTTAAAGACTTGTAGCACTCAAAACAATGGGTGCCACTTCTGCCTTGGGCATCAGTGTTTTTCAAGGAAGCTCTACAGGTCTGGGTCTGAATCCTACCACGTGTGCAACCACATGTTGACCTAACCCATCCTATGATGTACTGAGAGGGAAACATTAGCCCTTTTGCTTCTGGGTCCTTTTCTTACTCATTTGTAGTAGACGACAGTGGTGTTTGGACATGTAATAGTCAACTCAAGTCTATAAACACATTTGCATGCCCAGAATGCTTTAAGCAAAGTTATTAGTGCTAAGTTGTATATAATTCATGAGGAAAGTGCTAGATTATTTATGTTACTGAAAATAGTGGCATTCAGTCAATTACAAGAAATATTTCAGGTGCAAGGCATTATAAACCAACTCCTAGAGGCAGAAACAAGAGCTTATATATGAATGAGTGACATTTTTATGGACAGATGAGCAATTGATTATTCCTTAACAAAACTTTATTCAAAATTACAAATAAAACAAACCCACATGAATTTTGCAGAGTATATTTCACTGGTAATGAAATTTAAATATTTTTTTGTAAGACATTCTCCATCATTTGAACATAACTGTAAATCCATATAACATGAGACCTATAAAGTTATCAAGAAATTTTTAACATTTTTAAATGCATCAAATGATGTGAGGTAGCAAAAGGCCACACCATTTTGATTTTTCTCGATCTAGTTCAAATTTCTAGGCTTCTCAAGTGTATTCTGAATCCAGCATTCTTTAGTTGTTTTTTTTTTTTTCAAGAAGTTGCAAGGGTTCTCACTTCAATCCATTTGTTGAGTGCTCAGTTGCCATTTTTCTTCTAAACGTGAAGACTTTCCCTTAACAGTTTATCTCGGTTCCTTACAATCACTTTTAAGAGGTATTTTTAGGTGGCTTCCTCACCATTTCCCCTTTCTTTTGTCCTCTTCCTCCCCACATGCCATCCCACCTTGGGAGGATTCAGAGGCTTGGCTGGTGTGCTGGGCATCTGTCACTGGCACTGCAGCCTCCAGCGACTTTTTATTAAAGCCAGTGATGTAGTGGGCACTTTGGCCAAAGCTGTCCACATGATGGATAGGAGCACGTCTCCAGGGGCCTCTCCCTTGCAATGAGATGAGATTGGCTGATGTTGGGAGATGAAGCCTTTCCCCTCTAGGTCAGCCTGTGCAATCCATCCCAAGTCAGAGGGGAGAGCAAGTTATTACCCGCCAGTGGCTGGTTCCTGGTCACTGGGAGTTCTGTGCCTAGGAGAGCCTCATCCCTCATCCCTTTCTATAGGACCACATCTCCTATAAGCTGATGCTAGCCACCACAGCGACTGTCTCAAAGGAGATGCCCTGGGCCAAATGAACTAGAGTCAATTAACTGAATCTTGACCTACAGTGGAAAGTGTGTCAGATGATTATGTCCTTCTGTCTCCCTCCCTGTAAGATATAGTAGCAACATCTCCTTACAATCTGACTACCAACCACCTACACAATAAAAATGTAACTTTGAATGAAGAATAAGTGAAGATGGCCTTATGACAGGAAGGGAAATATTCACAAGTCATGCATCTATTTGTAGAAAGATTCACAGGTAAATTATTTAAAATATATTTTGGGGGGTAAAAAGTAAACAATATTTGATGAGCTTTAATTACACACAAAGAGGTCTATGGCTTTATCCATTTCCATAGTGTTGATAATATTAACTTACTTTCTGAGTATCTGGCAGGTGCAGTTAACTTTAAATAATTTGCATTTATCACCTTATGTCATTCTCCTGAGTGTCCTGTGATGTAAGGGTTTGTTTTATAATTATATATGTTCAAAAGATTTTTTTAATAAGATGCTTGTGAAATGGGAGAGGAAAAATGTAAATAATATGTGCAAAATAAAGATCAGAGAACCCAAGTGTGTTATTCACAGCAACCAGGCTGCCAAGACCAAAACTCAAGTTTTAACATCACCAAAAGCTGGCAGTAAATTAGGAATTAGAATTCATAAACAGGCTGGAGAAAAGGAGCAGGTGCACCAAAACAAACAATAAATATAAACAAATAATATCAATGAAGATTAACTACAATGGTGAGGTAGATGGATGTAGAGACTGATATTCCTGGCCTCTGTAGTTTTTCACTATGAATGACATAGTTCACCATGCAGAGTTGCACTGCAGAATATTAGGGTAGTTGATATTCATAAAAAAGACCTCTAGGGATCTAGAAATGGTTAAATTTGTCTCAATACACCATTTGTTAAAAATTGAGAGAAAACTTGTAAACAAAATTTACTGCATAAATTATTTACACTATATATTGTCAGAAGTAGAATTTACATGCTGGAGAATTTTCCAAAGAGGGGATATTTAAAGAGAATCATAATCCTAAAGAAAATGTGTTTACAGAAAACTTTGGCATTGTTCAGTTGTGAGATTCATACAACTGATCTTTAAGGATAGTTTGGATTCTAGGAACTACAGATCTTTTTGATAACTCCACTATATGTTTATTTAACCTTAATTGATATGCTACTGATTATGAATAGAAAACTGGGGTTGGGATGTGGCTAAGGATGAAGACATTTTTTAAAGATGCACAATGATTTGGATTGCATCCTTAGAACCACTTAAAACCAGGAATGGTTGTAAACACCTGTATTCCTGACACTAAGGAGATGGAGGAAACAGGGTCAGCAATTCTTGGTCATCACCACAATTTGAGGCCAGTCTTGACTACATAAGAGTCAATCTCAGAAAATAAATATAGAGGTACCCATTTTTAACCCACCATGGGGCTGTACCTAATTTTCTCCACCATGAAACTCATGGCTTCATTGTTGTATATAAAGTGTGGACTGCTTGAAACTGATAGGCAGTTAAGAAATGCTTGTTGAACAAATTCATTAATAGCTGGTATACACAGAGTCGCATTTGCCTTCCTTGTTACTGGGAGTTCTCTTTGGCTGAAAAGATGACCAAGGGCCACAGGGCAGCTGTGATGATTGTGAAGGCCACAGCAAGGTCTCATTAGCCATGTGTCCTCAGTAGGAAAGAAATGTCACTGCATACGATGTCATGGGGATCCAGGTTGCCATGGATATCCACATCTAGAAAAGCAGAGGCACACCAAACAGCCCAGAGTATCCCAGATAGCTAAAACCCCCACCATTGTAGAAAATATTTCTGCAGACAAGATGCAGATACTTGAGCTAATGGAAACACAGGTGAGTAAAGTCATTCTACAATGTAGAAAAATACTGTTTGGGGCATGCCAGAAACTGTTATTTTGTGAGAAGATACATGGTTTTAATGATAGTTGAAGTTTAATTAACATGTTTCTAGCTAGCCAAAATGGACAGTTTATTAGACAAAAATTTATACTGTAGTTGTTATATGCTTTCCATACAGACATTTAAGTAGTGTTTCCAAAGATGCACTAAATATGCAATAGATGGCTGAGGAGATGGCCCCAGAGAAAAAGCTTTTACTGTGCAGCATGAGGTCTTGAATGCAGATTCTGAGGGCCCATGTAAAATGCTGAGTATGGACACTTGTACACCTGTACCCTCAGTGATTTAGGGAACTGGAGACAGGAGAGTCACACAAGCTTGCTGGCCTGTGAATCTAGTCAAACACAGTACAGTTAAAGTATAGTGTGAGACCTTGTCACAAGACCCTGCCATGGGAACAAGGCGAAGAGTGGTAAGGCAGGGCATACAGAATCCCTTGTGAATGGATCAGGTCCCCACACACTTATGTGCGCATAACACACACACACACACACACACACACACACACACACACACACGACAATGGAATACTTCTGGGTATATAAAATTAAACAAATAGACCATAATTTGGCGCTAAATTAATAAAATCGTTCCCAGCAGACCAGCCTAAAATTCAAACTAGAGTTTGAGGGTGTGGTGGTTTGAAAGAAAACAGTTCCTAAAGGGAGTGCCACTTTTAGGAGGAATGACCTTGCTGGAGGAAGTGTGTCACTGTGGGGGTGGGCCTTGAGGCCTCTTTTGCTCAAGCTTCTCTCAGTGTGACAGACAGTCCACTTCCTGTTGCCTGCAAGATGCAACTTTCAGCTCCAGCATCACATCTGCCTGTATGCCACTGTGCTCCCCACTGTGATGATAATGGACCAAACCTCTGAAACTGTAAGCGAGCCACCCCAGTTAAATGTTTTCTTTATGAGAGTTGCTGTGGTCATGGTGTTGCTTCCTAGCAGTAAGAACCCTAAGATAGTGGGTGTGAAAGTTCAATGCAACTAAGCTGAAACTGATTGTATATCTGACCCTTTCAAGAAATCATGGACAACAGGAAGGAAATTGGGCCTGGTACTAGAAAACTTTGCCAGTTTCCAGATGCTAGTTTGGTTACGGACCTTACAAAATAGTCTAATTCCACCACTTTTTAAAACAGTGCTACACCTATACCCTATCTTTATACCCACAATTATGTGTAGCTACCAACCCTCATCAAAAAGCCCTTCGATACAGCGAATGGAGACAATCACAGAAAACCATAACTGTATACAATAAAGAGATCAATGGATAGTGTTGAACCCAGGCCCACCAGATACATCTACATCATAGCTCCTGTATCTGTGGCTCAGGAAATGTCCTGGAAGAAGAATGGAAATATGGTAAAGGCAAGAATACCAGAAATTGTTCATGGTACTTGAAGTTTTAATGATCATGTTTCCAGCTGTTCAAAAATGGACAGTTTATTAGAGAAAAGTTATAGTGTAGTTGTTATACAGTTTCCATACATACATTTAAGTAGTGCTTGCAATGCAGTATTAAATAGACAACAGAAGGATGGTAAGATAGATCATCGAGTAAGAGCCCTTGCTACATGACCAGAGGACTTAAGTGCAGCCTCTCAGTGCCCATGTACAGTACTAGATACAGACCTTAAGAAAGCAGAAGAATAACCCCAAAGTGGAGCGATCATTCAACATTACTGTCCTGTAAGACAGCTGTAATAGGGACAGAAGAATAGGAAAATGGCTGAGTGGTTAATGTCAAGTTACAAATTGCCTTTGGCTGCATGGATTAAGGCAGAGAAGGAACTTCATTAACATGCTTCTTCAAACTGGCTTTTTTGGGGGTATTTAGCTCTGCCTCTAACCACAATGTCTTTAAAAATGTTTGTAATTTAAGAATATATGTATAGTTAAGTATATGTATCTTTGTTTTCTTCAGGTATTTGCTGTCCATCAAATCAAACTGCTTTGTTCCTTCTAACACTTACTCTTTTACAGAATGAACTGGTACCTGCTTCTAAATTGTGATACCTTTTGTCTTTTGATATAGTTCATCCACTTTACAGTGTTTAGAATAAGTTTGCTTCAACTTCTGAAATCTACTTTCAGACAATCTTAGTTAGATATTTAAAGAAGTCTTAAAGTTCATAATTTATTTTAAATACCAGTTATAGAAATGACCTTGCTAAGCATTTCCTGCAAAGACACGGACACTCCTAAGGAGTCTCTGGAATTCCAGGCCGTCCAAAGCACCCAGGATTTGGTATATTTAGTCCAGCCCACCCTATTTGTGATAAGATACTTTGCCCAGTGCCTGATTGATGAAGTAAAAACAATTAGGAGGTGGACTCATATTCTCAGATCTCTATCTTCACTCTGCTTTGTTCTCGCTATATTTTGTTAAAATGAAACTCTAACATCTGGAGGGGAAAGTTCCTGAGAATAACTTTTCTAATTTTAGCCTTCAACAATCATTGAGACAATATAATGAATTTAGGGATCAATATACAGTATAGCAAGCAAGCAAGTCTTGTTTCACTCCTGACACAACACACACACGCTTAAAAAGTTTCAAAGATAAATACCACTGCATATAAACACATTACTTGCTTTCAGCAATCTTAACACCATAGTAAAAAGTCATGAACTAAAAGAGAAAATTCTTCATTGCTTTATTTGTCTTCCTTTATAAGGTTTTAATTTATGTGTGTATGGCTGCTAGTCTGTATGTGTACTGTGTGCATCCATGACCACAGTGGTCAGAAGAAGGCACTAGAGCCCCTAGAGCTGGAGTTACATGTGATTGTGAGTTTGCTAATGTGTCTGCTTTGAAGTGATCTGGGGTCCTCTACAAGAGCAGCAATATTTTCAGTCCAATTGCTTCGTCTCTATAAGCCAAACCTAAAGGCCACATGGAAAGTGTCTTGTAATGACCAGTGAACACAGAAAGGGAAAAAAGAAGACAGATCTGATAGAGAGAATGTGAAAAGGTGAAACTGTAGGGAAGAAGAAGGAGGCTATATAGGAGAAGATGGAAAGAGGGTAAAGAGAATAGTGGGATGCCTGTGATCTGATAGGGAAAATGAAGGAAGGAGGAAAATGAAGAAATAGGAAAGATAGGCAGGTAAATATAGGAGAAGAAGGAAGGTAGTTAAAAATAACAATCAATGGCTGAAAAAAGGAAATCATATTACTAACCGTTTACTTTCAAATACCCTATAACACATATAATTCAGTGTACAAACATACTTGTATCGTTTTAATGAACTTTCCCCATCTGGGCTGCCAGCACTCCTTTGAGAAACCACATACAATCTAACAAAACTTCAATCTGTACATGAGAAGATATCTTTTGAGTTGTTGGATAGGGCTGTCTAAGAGATTCCCAAATGAAACACCCTACTCTTATTGACCTTGGTTACTGGCCAACTGTAGAAGATATGACCCTGCTTCTGAAGACAACATAGAGTTCAGAAACAGGGTATAGACACCCATGATCTGGAAATTAACTGAGCATCCCTCTTTGAGGACTCTATTCCATGATACCAGAAGACACCAGGCATGCTCCTAAAGGAGGCAATAATATGTATATACTGATACATGTAGGTAGGTAATAAAAACCTATGGAAAAAGAGGACATGTATTTGAAGTAGAGCAGGTACATAGGAAGGTTTTGAGGGTGAAAAGGGAAGAGAGACATGTTATAAATGGAATATAATCTCAAAAATCAGCAACAACAAAAAGAACACAGGTGTGCAGACCGTATATTGTCACCTAAACAAGGAACTTTCTTATCTGAAATCTCAAAAAGTGACACCAAAAGACAGTGATGAGGAATTCTCTCTCCAGACAGACATTTATACAGTGTTCATTCACATACTTTTCATAAAAAAGAAAGGTGGCTGGAGTGACAGGTTGTTATTCATTCATAGGTAGTGACTAAACAACGATCTGCAATGAACAAGATTGGGAAATTAATGGTTGAAAGATCAGTGAAGATATGTGTGGATATATTCAGAAAGCTGAAAGGAGAAAACTGGGATTATTTACATCATGGGAAAGGACTTCCTGAGAGTGTCCACTATAAAGGTAGATTTCATGAGTCCCAAGTAGAAAACAGGTAACTTCAAAGCTTACAATCATCACTTTCTATAACCATCCCATTTTTTCAATAGATTAAAGCAGAAAATGTTTGTTTTTATTAAGTTGAAGTGTATGAGATATACATTTTCCCTGATCCAGTGATAATGACTGATACTGAGTGCCAGTATGGCGCCATACCCCTCAAAAGGCAAGCTAGCCACCCAGTGGCCAAGTGATTTCATCAAACCTTTCCCCACCATGGAATAAGCAGCATTTTTCATGATGGGAACAAGTTCATATACTGGCATAGATTTATGTTTCCTGCCTGCAATACTTGTGTAGAAAGAAGGTTTTTAGAGTTGTCGAACATCTTATTCTTCGCTGTGGCATTCCATTCAACATCTCATCAGATCAAGGACCTAATTCTATGGTGAAGAAAATGTAGCATGATTCATGGCCCTGAAGTTCGTTTGTCTTACCACAGTGTTCCAGTTTTCAGAGTTGCTTGTTTTGTTGAATGGTGAAATGGACACTGAAGGTGTTAGAAAGTGGTCCTCTGTGAATTCAGAAGCTATTAAGTTGCATCATGAATTGTTGCTCCCACGGGAGCACATTGGGTATGTGAACAAATCTCTAATCATTACTGTGGTCAAGCATCAAGAAAATACAACACATGTCCTGGGACTCTCAACAATGATAGTCTTTCAATATCACAGTCTCTTTGTCCTAAAAGGAATGTTGATGTCATAAGCTTGTTGGAAGATAAATATTTGATAAGCTATTTGAAGTGTTTATGATAAGTATATGGATTCATAATAAATTATTACTGTAATTATTGCAATAATTAATGTCATCATCAACTTCATAATCAGTTCTGTTGGAAAGAATTCATACCCCTTATATTTCCATCTTCACTCTTCACAAATCCTCCGGCAGAATACCATTGTCACCAGGTATTTTGAAAGAAGCTTGTACATTTTGTAGAGCTTTCAATATCAGAGAATCTTTGCAAAACAGGAGAATCTGAATCTATTCTCTCCAAGAAAATGAATGTGGAGGTTATGGTCCAGTAGGGCTGAACTGAGATGAAAACAGGAAAAATAACAAATCTCAAATGGCACTGCATAGACTGTCTTTATTGACCCTATAACCATCCTCTCCAACTCATTGAGTATACTGAAAAATATCACAGAGCTAACAGCAACGTACATCATCTTTATATAATATATGTATTCTCTTCTACTTCCTGTACCAAGACAGGCATAGAGGTAGCTTCTAGAAGACAACACTGATTGTTTTAAATAGAGTAAGTTACACATATTAAGGTAAAATTGTTTAATATCTGAAATAGGAATACAATTATGAAATTATTGTCTCAATGAAGGTAGAGAGAAGATTGATCACTCATGTGTCTCTCCATATGCCTTAATAGTCTATCTCTTCCACATTTCTTTCATACTGTGCTGTCTTTAGCCTCTATGTCAGGAAGCCACTGATTTCCTTTTCTGTTTCTATACATAAATTTGAATTTGTTGTCATCTACATACATTGGGTAAGTAAATACATATATAATTATATATAATACATATCATACTTGTATATAGTATATAATTACATATATTATTTTTAATGTGTGCCATTATTCAATTATATATATATATATATATATATATATGAATATTATCTGGCATCTTTTTGTGTGTATATATGCAATGTGTATTTATGTGCACATGTGTTTTTGTATACATGTGTGTGCTTGTGTGTGTATATGTGTCTCTGGAGGCCAGACATCAATATCAGATATCTTTCTCAGAGAATGTGTAGTTAACCAATTCAGCTAGATGGGATGTCCATCAAGCCCCAGAGATTTCCTGGTTCTTTTTTGACAGCACTGGGTTTACAAACAGACTCTACAAAGCTCAGATTTATTATGTGAGTATTGTGGATAGCACTCAGGTTCTCATGGCTGCATAGTTAAGTACTTCCTGATTGAAACCTCTCTAACCTTGGACCACCTCTTTTCACTCAATTCTCTTCTGTTGGGGTTTTGTGTTCAGCTGTTAATGTCAGTTTTCAGTTTGGAGTTCTTACACAAAAAGCTGTTCAGAACATTCTTCTACAGAGCTCTGAGGGGCCACATATCTACTTGGGTGACATGACAGCTTTGTGATGATTGAGAATTTGTTCTACTGTTTTCCAAAGTGGTTTTACACATTTCTGTTTTCACAAGCAGCATATGTAATCTCTACTTCTTCCACATAATTGAAACATTTGGAATGATTAGTTATTCCAATTTAAGCCTTTCTATAATGTATATAAATGCATTTTCAAAGTAATTTTGATTTTCAATGAAATCGAGTACATTTACATCACTAATTTTTTTAACCAGTATATCATCTATAGAACAATCTTGGCTTAAATACTTTTGTATATTCTTATTCATATTTTAGTCTTTTGTACATATTCTAAACATAAATCAGCTTTTATCTAAGCTATGTCCTTAATCCAGGGATTATCACTTTATTTCCCTTTATTTGCACCCTAATATTCATTAAAAGATTTATATGGGGGTGTTTAGATATAGCCACATTTCAGATACTACATTCAAAATAATGTTCTATATTTTTAGTTAAAATTTTAGTATCTGATTAAGGAATGAATCATCGTTCACTTGCTTAGCACATAAATATTCATTTGTTCTAGTTTTCCTGTGAAGAAACTGTTCTTTCCCTAAAATTTAATTTACATTATTATTAAAATTAGTTATATATATATATATATATATATATATGTATATATTTGTGGAGTCTATATTCTGTCTTTTATTGATTTATTTCTATCATTATACTACCAAACTGTCTTAATTACTGTAGCCTTGAATAAAAACACTTTATTAGTTATACATTTTAAAAAAAGGGTTTATTTTGGCTCCCAGTTGGAGGAGATTGGCACATCATTTTGGGAGACGAGGCAGCAGGAGCACAGAGAGTGTGAGCAAACTGTGTCTACAGGGGAACGCTGGTGCTCAGCTTGCTTTCTCTTTAACACTTTGTATTCAGTTCCTGTCTACATTTGGGAGGGGGCATCTTCCTCTTCAGATATGTGGAAATGTCCTCACAGGCATGCAGAGGGTGTGTCTTCTAGGAGCTTCCAAATCATCAGCCCAGTTGAATTATACAGACTAACTATGGTAATTTGGAACTCAGATGCCATTAATTTTTTATTTCCTCAAAAGTTAAAGATATTTTTCTGAATCTAAATCTTCTGCAGTTTTATATGAATTTTAGAATTTGTTTGTTAATTTCTACAGACAACCCTCTGAAAGTTTCATTGGAATTGCACTGAGTCCTTTGATGAATTTAGAGAAGACCAACTCAATATTCAAGTTTCTGATCATGAGCATGGCACATATCTCCATTACTTAGGTATTCTTTATTTCAAACAATTTCTTCTTTAATTTACATAATTCATTTTATCATAAACATATGTATATACTTACATTTAATTTTCAGTGTTCAGATATCACAGGTCTTTGGACATGCATCTCTACACATCCCATGTGTATAATTCTATTGTAAAGGATATTTTGTTTTTAATTTCAAATAACAGTTGGTTGTTTCTATTAATTACAGCTATGAATGTTTTCTGAAAGTCATCTTTGTATTCTTCCATTATATTAAACCCACTTATTAATGCTAGTAGCTTTGTTCAATACTCAATATAATTTTTTAATTGGATGATCATGATGTCTACAAATCCATATTTGCAAATATGGAAATGTATTTCCTTGTCTTGTTTCACTCAATTAATGGGAAATACAGAAAAAAAATTAAGGGGAAAACAGGTATGTTTGTACAGATTCTCTGCATAGGAAAATTCATTCCGTTGATCACTATTATCTCTGGTTTTAGATGTCAGTTTTCTGTAGAAGCTCCTCACAAAGGTGAAGTTTATCTCTCCAATTCCTTTTAGTCAGAAAGTACTGTGAAAGAATAGATATTGATTGTTATTACTATATTTTGCATAAGGTGATATGCATGTGTGTGGATCTTTTTTTTTATTATTATTATTATTTTACAACACCATTCAGTTCAACATAATAGCCACAGAATCCCCTGTCCTCCCCCTCTCGCCCACCCCTCCCCCCAGCCCACCCCCCATTCCCACCTCCTCCAGATCAAGGTCTCCCCCAAGGACCGGGGTTGACCTGGTGGACTCAGTCCAGGCAGGTCCATTCCCCCCTCCCAGACCGAGCCAAGTGTCCCTGCATAAGTCCCAGGATTCAAACAGCCAACTCATGCAACGAGCCCAGGACCTGGCACCAATGCACAGCTGCCTCCCAAACAGATCAAGCCAAATGACTGTCTCACCCGTTCAGGGGGCCTGATCCAGTTGGGGTCCCCTCAGCCTTTGGTTCATAGATCCTGTGCTTCCATTCATTTGGTTATTTGTCCCGGTGCTTTATCCAACCTTGGCTTCAACAATTCTCGCTCATATAAACCCTCTTCTTACTCACTAATTAGACTCCCAGTGCTCCACCAGGGGCCCAGCCGTGGATGTCTGCCTTCAGATTCCTCAGTCCTTGGATGGGGTTTATGGCACCACTATCTGGGTGTCTGGCCATCCCATCACCAGAGTAGGTCAGTTCCTGCCGTCTCGCGACCATTGCCAGCAGTCTTTTGAGGGGGTATCTTTGTGGATCTCCGTGGGCCTCCCTAGCTCTCTGCTTCCTCCCCTTCTCACCTTCTCATGTGGTCTTCATTTACCATGGTCTCCTATTCCTTGTTCTCCCTCTCTTTTCTTGATCCAGCTAGGATCTCCCACTCTTTCCCTTGACTGTCGCCCTTCATTGTTCCCACTCATGACCAGGCTATTCATGTAGATCTCGTCCATTTCTCCGTGTCTTTTTTTGGGGTCCCGTTTTCCAGGTAGCCTCACTGGTGATGTGAGTAGCAGTCTAGTCATCCTTGTTCCACATCTAGCATCTTCCTATGAGTGAGTACATACCATATTTGTCTTTCTGAGTCTGGGTTACCTCACTCAGGATGATTTTTTCTAGATCCATTCATTTGCCTGCAAACCGTGTGATGTCATTGTTTTTCTCTGCTGAGTAGTATTCCATTGTGTATATGTGCCACAATTTATTTATCCATTCTTCAGTTGAAGGGCATCTAGGTTGTTTCCAGGTTTTGGCTATTACAAACAATGCTGATATGAACATAGCTGAGCAAGTGCTCTTGTGGTATGATTGAGCATTTCTTGGGTATATGCCCAGGAGTGGTATAGCTGGATCTTGGGGGAGATTGATTCCCAATTTTCTAAGAAAGCGCCATATTGATTTCCAAAGTGGTTGTACAAGCTTGCATTCCCACCAGCAGTGGAGGAGAGTTCCCCTAGTTCCACATCCTCTCCAGCATAAAGTGTCTTCAGTGTTTTTGATCTTAGCCACTCTGACAGGCGTAAGGTGGTATCTCAGAGTTGTCTTGATTTGCATTTCCCTGATGATTAGGGAAGTTGAGCAATTCCTTAAATGTCTTTCAGCCATTTGGGATTCCTCTGTTGAGAATTCTCTGTTTAGTTCTAAAGCCCATTTCTCAATTGGACTATTGGTCCTTTTGATGTCTAATTTCTTGAGTTCCTTATATATTCTGGATATCAGTCCTCTGTCAGATGTGGGGTTGGTGAAGATCTTTTCCCATTCTGTAGGCTGTCGCTTTGCCTTGTTGACCGTATCCTTTGCTCTACAAAAGCTTCTCAGTTTCAAGAGGTCCCATTGATTGATTGTTTGTCTCAGTGTCTGCGCTACTGGTGTTATATTTAGGAAGTGATCTCCTATGCCAAAGCGTTCAAGACTATTTCCTACTTTCTCTTCTAGCAGGTTCAGAGTAGCTGGATTTATGTTGAGGTCTTTGATCCACTTGGACTTAAGTTTTGTGCACGGTGACAGATATGGATCTATTTGCAGCCTTCTACACGCTGATATCCAGTTATGCCAGCACCATTTGTTGAAGATGTTTTCTTTTTTCCATTGTACACTTTTGGCTTCTTTGTCAAAAATTATATGTCCATAGGTGTGTGGGTTAATGTCAGGGTCTTCAATTCGATTCCATTGGTCCACATGTCGGTTTTTATGCCAATACCAGGCTGTTTTTATTACTGTAGCTCTATAGTAGACCTTGAAGTCGGGGATTGTGATGCCTCCAGAAGTTGTTTTATTGTACAGGTTTCTTTTAGCTATCCTGGGTTTTTTGTTTTTCCATATGAAGTTGAGTATTGTTCTTTCCAGATCTGTGAAGAATTGTGTTGGTATTTTGATGGGGATTGCATTGAATCTGTAAATTGCTTTTGGTAAGATTGCCATTTTTACTATGACTTCCCTTCTGGACCAGAGGTGAGTACCCGGGTCCAGCCCGGACCCCATCCCTGGGCACCAGCCACTCCGGGGAGGCCTGCACAGCTTGGCGCCAGGTTCTGGCCACTGGGCAGCTCCCCTTCTAGCCCCACCGGGAGGGATCCCCTTTTCCAAGCCCCCCGACAGCCCCTGCAATGTGTGGATCTTTTTATTCTTCACATGTTAAATCATAAATTGCATTGATAGAATTTCAAGTGATGCAAGTATGGTGCATGACTTTGAGAGGATGAGTTTAGATGAACTCATATATTGTTGGATTGTCTATTAGCATTTTATTGTGTACTTTAGGTATCTATACTGATATCAATATCTACATATCATTGTCCTTTAATATTCTTTTATAGTAATAGTAACTGGCAGTAGTGTGAGGGCAAGTCAGAACTCATGAAATAACTTGGACAGGGTTCTGTTTCCTTCTGTTTTTATATGACATTATGATAATCTATGTTGTTTCTTTAATCTGATACATAATTTACCAAAAAGTCTTTTGAACTTGAAGTTTCATTTTTTTCCAAAGGTTGTAATTTGGGCTATCTATTTCCTCATGAATGAATTTTGTGATATATATATATATATAGTTTATTCCATCTAAGTTGTTCAGGTATGTGTGTGTGTGTGTGTGTATACATCCATATATGTGTATGTGTTTCCTTATTTTCTATGTCATTCCAGTCAGAAGTTGATCAATCTTACAGATACTTTTTACAAAAGTGTTTCGACTTAATTTATTCTTGCTATTGCTGTTTTTCTATTTGAACATTACTGCTATCAGCTTTATTAACATTTATTCCTTTCTGATCGTTTGTAGATTTAATTTGCTCTATATTTATGAATTTCATATAATGAAAGCTTGTGTCATTGGCTTTAGTTCTTTGGAGACCTTTTTCTTTTATAATACAGTTAAGCCTTGCCCTCCTGTCTCTCAAGTGATGATTGAACTGGATATGACAAATGTTGATGTATTGTATTTAAGTTTCCATGTAATTAATTTTTTAAAATATCTTTTGTTACTTTCTCTTTATCCACTCTTTATTTAGAAGTGTGTTGTTTGGTTTCTGAATTTGGGGGATAAATTCTATGTTGATTTCTGGTATTTATCACTTGATTATTTATTATGGATCCAAATCCATGCCTTTATCACTTATTTATTATTTATGCATTTTCTAACACGTTTATTCATATTTTTATTTATTTACTCATTCATATATTCAGTGTTTGGGTCAAATTCAGGGTTTTGCATATGCTAGGCAACTTCTCTCTGTTGGCACTGCAGCACCACTCTTCTTTCTTTTCTTTTAATTTGAATTTTTCTAGACAAAGAGTCATTACAAAGCCCAGACTTCCCTTGAACTTATGATCTTCCTGCTTCCACTTACAGAGTTCTGGGATTACCATGGTGAAATACTCTTCAAATAATATGAAAGGATACATCAGTGTAAAGACTGTATTCTCCTGGTTGGTGTTCCATGTACACAGGGGAAGAGAAGGCCTTTTATTTAATAGGTAACCAATTCAGCCAGTGTTACACCCTCACTGATTTTCTGGATTATCTTTCTATCAATCATTGGGAGAAAGACCCTGAAGTCTACATTCCAGGCCTAACAGTTTCCCCTTACAATTCTATCTAATTTACCAATTTTAAGCTAGATAGTTATCCATACATTTACAGTATTTCTGTTTATTTGAAGAACTACAGTATGGAAAATACCTGTTTGACTAATGTTTTTATTCTCATTTCCATCTTTTATCTTTTATTCTGTTCAGTTTCATCAGATTCCTAGAGAGAGTTTCATTTTCTGTCCCGAGGCTTCTGTTTCTCTTCCTTCCTTGCCCCTAGGTAAAAATCTTGAAAGTGGCTATTGTTCCATTGCCATCCTGTAGCTAAATGGTGTTGCTCGATCCTAAAGGCTCCCTTGGGGGAGGGAGTGAGAAGGCATGGCATCAATGACATAGATACTGGGAGTTATTTGAAGGCAAACAGCATACTCATTTATTCAATAATTGGAATGGCTTTATATACCATCCTCCCAGCATCCAAGCTGTGTCCCAATCTGGTGGCATTGTATTGTCATCCCTCATTGGTTGGGCACGATCAGGAACTCTGACAGTGACCAAGAGCTCTGACAGCGCCTTTTGCTAGGCCCTTGGGCAGACTCTACCCAATCAGCAACTCTGACAGCAACCAGGAACTCTGACAGTGCCAGTTGTTAGGCCCTCAGGCAGACTCCAGATTGGCTCATAAGGAAGTATATTATGTGCATACCTTGGCAACTTGTTTGAGCCAATTTTCTTGACTCTATGGGCCTATATGACTACATATCCACCCTTTTATTTTATTTTGTGGGTGTTCATCAGGAGTCAGTGTTCTTTGCCCCAGCTTTGTTGATCCTACCTCAGGGGGGCTCAGCAACTGGACTGTGCCTTTCTTAGGTTGACTTGCTAAATAAGCTCTTACCCATCATTGACTATAAGCCCTCAAAGAGGATCAATCCCTGGGGAGTCACCTTGGGTGTGGAGGGTCAGGCAATAGCCTTTTGAATTTCAGAAAGCCAAGCATGAATAATCTCCTGTGAAGGGCTATGAATTGGATGTCTAAAATCCATTAACATATGTACAGATGCCTTACTGGCTGCCTGTTATTGCCAGATATGCTGTAGGAGACACTTAAAAAGAAGAAAGTTTAAAAACATGACTTCACCAATCAAAACATAAGTGAAAATCCCAGAGGGATCAAACAGCATGTTTATATTATATCAAACCTTTTAAAAAAAAATACAGAGTCAAAGGCCATGACCTCTACCCTTGTCTGATTTAATTGGAAAATTTTGTGTGTTAGCTGTAATGAATAATATAGGAACTTAGCTGACCATGGGTCCTTATATGTCTAGTTAGATCCTGGCCTGCTAAACTAATGTTTTTCATCTCAAACGGCATCATACAAAATGAAGGAAAATGAGGGTCCACAAGACTTCAGCCTTTAGAGGGGCAATGAGAGCAAGAAAGGGGAGTATGTACATTACCCATCCTGGGTTATTTCCTCCTTGATGAAAGCAGGCTGATTTGTGGCCAGGCACACATGTCTTGCTGGGACCAATATTGGGGCATGGTGGCACTCTGAGAAAACACAAGCATACCCTCTCCCATGGGTTAGCACAGGGGCTGGCAGTTGCCATTGGAGAGAGATAGGATCTCTCCATCTCACCAGAGGCAGGGGAGTGTTCCTTGGCAGAGACACCCAGTGCTTGTAGGTTGGGCTGAGCCCCTTGTCATCAAAACTGAGAGGTTCATATGGAAAAGGACCTCAGTTAAGGCCAGATGAGAATCTCTCCTAACCTTTGGTGAGATAGTCCTTGTCAAGAGCTCCTTAAGAGCACTGTTGTTCCTCTCCACAATGGCTTGTCCCTGTAGATTGTAGGGGATAACAGTGGTATGGCAAATCTTCCAGGACCCCATAAAGTCATAGTAAGTTGAAGTATCCTGGGGAGTACAGGCTCTGAGGGTCTTGAGAGCCAGGTCCATGAGCTGTTGAAAATAGGCATTCAAGCCCAGTCTGTGCCTGGTACACAGGATGGATATATTCCCTGTCCCCTTTAAGTGTATTGTAGGTCACCAGGATATTAAGTAAGATGTTTCTCCCAGCCTGGGATTCTGCCTGATCATCACAGACCGTAGGCTCCAACACAGCTTTAAACAAATGGTACCAATTGAAATAAGTTTGTAACTGCATGGATCATTGAGCAAGGACCTGCTGAACGTAGGAAGAATCGAGGCCTGACTCATTGGTTGCTTTCCAGATGAGGGAGAGATCAGCTATGGGGGTGGGAATCCAGGGCTGAGGATCAGCATTTGGGCCCACAATTACTGGGAGGACTTCTATGGGCCTATAGACTGACAGTAGCACAGGCTGTGAGGATGTAAGATGCCTGGCACTTTGGGAGAGTAGCCACCTCCTGAAGCATGGGAATACTAGGGTAGATCACCCTAAGAATACTGCAGTGGAGGCATAGTCATCCACAGTGGTGGAAGAGCAGAAGGGTGATAAGCTCATGACTTAATAATAGCTGCATTCTCCTTTACAGTTATCTCTGGCCCAAACCAACAGCTGTGTTCTCCTTGACAGATTTCAGAGGGCTCAAACTTACAATTATGTTCTCCTTGACAGGTTTCAGCGGGCCCAAACTGATAGCTACATTCTCCTCATCATAAAATATCATAGAGATATCTGACATGGAAGTGGCAGGAGTGAAGAAAAGATTACCCATCTTTTAGAGGGAAACAGCAAACAAACAACAGTCAGAAAGAAGATGACAGTCACCAGGGATAAATTTTGTGTTGGACCCCTATGTGCTTAGTGGGGAACATCCATGGTTTCTTAGGTCATGGTCATATGGCCACATGGTATCCCTGGACAAGGGACAGCATTCAGGAGCTGAGCCTTTGTTCCAACTCCTGGGGAGTCAGTTCCTATGTGGAGGCACAGGGCTAACTGAAACAGAAAAAAAAATGTGCCTTCCTAATGGGATGGGCAGACAAACATGACAGCCAACATAAAAGAAGGAAAGAAATGGGGGTCTCAACATTTACCTACTGAAGGGACTGAAATAATGCAACACAGAGGGACCTTCTCACTGAAACATATTGTCTTGGGGGCTCTGTCAAGCTCTATGAGTGAAGAGAGGGAGAAAATCAGAATCTGCACCATAAAGGAGAAAAAGGTGTCATATGTTGCTGGATCCAAATGGCCCCCTCAGGGAAGGGGATGAGAAGGCGTGGCATCAATGACATAGACACTAGGAGTTAGTTGAAGGCAAACAGCAAACTCATTTATTCAATAATAGGGAAGAACATATATACCTTTCTCCCACCACCCAAGCTGTGTCTCAATCTGGTGGCATTATGTGGTTATCCCTAGTTGGCTGGGCATAATTTGGAATGCTAAGAATGGCCAGGAACTCTGACAGTGCCTGTTGCTAGGCCCTCAGGCAGACTCCAGGTTGACTCATAAGGAAGTATATTATGTGCATGCTTTGGCAACTGGTTTGAAGCAATATCCTCAACCCTATTGTTCTGTCCTACCACAAAAGGGAAACTTTCTTTGAATCACCCCATTTTTCTAAAGACAGGACCTTTGGAGGAGACTTTAACCTTTTGTGTGTTCTTCCCAGAGGGATCTCAATATTTCCTCACTATGTTTAGCTTTTATCAATTCATAAAAACTTTCTAGTAGAATGCTTGACCATTTTGTGGTATCCTCCCCATCAAACAAATACTTGGGTCCTAGTTTCTCCTTAGCCATCAAGATCTTGATTTGTTACTTGGCCTGTGTTCCAGTTTTGATGGATTTAGAAGAAGCGATTCATTTGTGTTGGTGTAGACATTTGCCGTTGCTGTGTGTGGGTGTAATGTCTTTTCTCCCCTAACATCTCTGCATCAACAATGAGACTAGAGGTTCTCAAGCTTGCTCACATATAATTTACTACACAAACAGCATACAATTACTTGTTCCCTGTCTAATGCCCCAAATTGGGGATTACCTCTTCATATCCTGAAATCAGATGGGACAAATGTGAAAAGCACGCATTGATGGCACTGCAAGCCTTTATTATGTGTTGGTGGTGATTAGAGTTGGTATCTCTGCAGGGTCTGAATCAGATTACTTGAATAACATGTGCCTTTGGCATGTCCACATTGTGTCTGTGGCCAGTACTGTTGCCTCCCTATTTGTGCTCGAAGATGTGAAAATACTTCACAATTCAATCACAGCTCAGGAAAGCAAAGAATAGTTAAAGAAGTACAGTACTTCTCACAATACCACACATGTTTATTATAATACCTAAGAAGATTCCTCTGCCCCATCATTACCTAAAATTAAGTCCTGTCAAGTCATGCAAAATGAAGTTATTTATCAACTCTCCTTGACTTTCTTTCCTTCCCTTTCTTTTCATCTTTGGCTAAATTTTTGAGTGATACAATTTTGTCTTCTCTGTTGAATAAATAATTTCCAAGTTTACAAGGTTATGCATTAATAAATCATTTCATCCTGATTAGAAAGCAAGAACTATTCATTAAAAAAAAATTAAAGTGTCTTTTTTTTGCCCTTTGAAACATTCAGAACAAGCCACATAGCTCCTCTCTTACCTCCTTCTCATTGTACTAGTTCATTTTATTTCAGTAATAGTCTGCAGGAATCAGTAATGGGGCTGGAAGTCATTAACACAATATAATCACAGCAGAAGATCAAGCTCATCTCCTTCTCTTTGCATTGTCAAGTGTTTCAATATTTTATTTCATAATGTGATGACCAGAACTGATCACAGTAATCTAAGTGTGAATCTGACTAATGTATTGTGTAATCAAAGATTTCCTCTGGATGGTTCATTAACATATTCTTGCTTGCCTATGTCACAGTCCAGGCCACTGAGATCATCACACTAAAATCTCCTTACTCCATATGCTTATCAAAGGATATGAAAATAGTGACAATAAGGAATGAGAAAATAAGAGCTCACACCAAACTCACCCATACCTCAGTTTCTTTCCATGAGTAGAAACTCTAATGGACAACACATATTCAATTGCTTATCAGTCTGCCTAGAAATGCAGCTCAGTGGTTACTCCTACATGAATTTTCTTAGTCTCTTGGTTTATTCTTTTAATCTACACTTGCTCCTTTTCCTCAGTTTAAACTTCACTTTAGATTTCCCATACATGAAACCATGTCCTACATTGTAACACCTGACCTCCCTTCACACCATTCACTCCCTTCAGCATATTTTTAGGAAAATTATAAGAAGCCCAACGCTTTGGAACCGATACCCAATGAGGTGATTTTTTTTTATGTTAATAAAACAAACATAGGAAGATCACATAACAAATTGTAGAATTTGGAAGAGGATGTAAATACTGATAAACTTCTTTGTTCAGAGACTGATGAGCCCTCACCTCCAGCTAGCTCATAACTGGCATGATAGAATATAGATTTAAATACATAAATCCACCCCCTCTCTCACTCCTTGCACTCACTATACAGTCCATGTTGGCATGGGACTCCTGATACCCTGATTTGGGGAAACACTGGGATTTGGGAAACAAGCACTTCTCATTTTCTATACACTATGGAACAAGCACATCAGACTTCAGACAAATGCCTCACTTTGTATTTATTTGTGGCTACCTTATTAGAGGTTCTCTAAGGATCCTTCCAGCTCTATGTATTTGTGTTTAAAGATTATAGGTCAATATGGTTTTTAAAAGAATGAACTAATTTGTTGATGCTGAGACCATACACAGCAGCAGCAGCCTTCTCCGGAAGTACTAATGAAGTGTCAGATCACAGAGAACTGTGTTAAGAGTACTTGAGAAATTAAAAGACAGTCTTTCCTTTTATAACATAGAAGTTATTCATTGGCCCAACAAATATTTATTGAGTAATGAAAGGTCAATATGAGTGAAATAATTCAATTTACTTTTCATTCTCCTCTAAGCTTATCTATAGTTTCCCACATCCTCTGTGTGTTCAGACCTCTGCAGCATGATATCTACATTCTGTATATTCTCCCATCTGTGTTTTCTGCCTTCTCCAGGGCCTATCTCTATTAATTACTCTCTTAGTCTCTTGGATAAGTCATTTAATTTCTAATTCCTTTTTTTTTTCAATTCAAACATTGCTCAGGATTTTGCACATTGGTAGCCATGCCTACCTGGCTCCCCTCCTGCTGCCCTTCACCCCTTTCGTCTCCTTGACTAAACTTCTAGGCAGAGTGTTACAGAGAAGTCACTTCATCATTCTGTCCTAGCCTGTGACATGCATCCTTCCCTCTTCTACACTGATGAAACATGGAGAGGATGAAGAAGGGAGGGTAAAGGAATAGACATCTTAGTTTACAGTCTGCATTCCAATAGCCATATGGGAGGCAGCAAATTTCAGTCAAAGCATGATGGATTCACATAGCCAGCATGGGAAACATCATACTATTGTCCTATAGCCACGTTGTAACCCTTGGGTTATTTTTTCATTTGTGCCTTAGTTTCCTCATTTGGAAAACAGAACTCAGTGCATGACTGACTTGAGGATTAAATGCATTAAAATGTGTAAAAACAATCCCTGTGACTATACCTGATTCTGGTAAACTAGATACAATGATCTGAGAAATAACAATAGAAGCATTTAACCTCAGCCTAAAATAACAGAGGCATAAAGGGATTATAGGAACCTGCCACGGCCTTTTCAGTTAATGAGGGACAGAGCAGAGCCCAGTTCCTCAACCAGCACTTAAGCTCCTCCATCACATTGCATGGCCATGAACAAAGTGAAAAGCACCACTGTGATAGATAAAGGTCATATCAATGATATTTTACATGTCCCAAGTTAGTAATGATGAGCACCATGTTATGATGTTATTAATTTCCATCGTCTATCCCTCACTCAGTAGAGTCTTTTCACAATTTCCCTCCCCAGCAGTTTCAATAAGATGCTTGAAAATTTGTTTTGCTTTGTTGCAGATAATATGCTTACTAAGAGGCATTGTTTTCTTTATGGGGCCTGTTCTCCTTCTAAATGTTCAATGCCTTTCTGATTTTATGGCTCAGAGTAGTTGATTGTTGACTCTGAGCTATTCCCTCCCACTCTCCAGGCTCTGCCTCCCACCATCCAGATTCCTTTGTATTTAATCCAAGAAAGGCTAACTTGAATCCTTGAGATAGAAAATGCTTCGGAAAGCATGTACTTAACTTACTTAGTGTCCTCTCCCACCCTCTTAAGTATCCATTTTATGGACTATGATTTTTGCACAATAATATGGTCTCCTTCAGCAGTTCCCTACAGCCTGGGTTGAGTCAGCTGATTAAAAGTGACCAAAAAAATTAGATTTACAGAAGAAAGGGGAAAATATTGAGGAGCAGGCAAAAAAATATCTGGTTAAAGGTATCTTATTAGTTCTAGCCACAGCAAGGAAAGAAATAAAAAATGAAGCCATGAGGTATAAGGGACTAGGGGTACAAGAGTGTTGTATTCTTTTAGATAGAGTAACTCTCCAGCATGATGTATGAGCAAGTTGGGGTTATGATTAGGATTTGGTGTGACAGGCTGCAGGTTTGGGGCAGAGCTCTTCAGATTGGTTCGCCTTGCAGTGGCACAAGTCTCTTCACAGGTTTCCTGTCGGTCTTCACACTCATAATCTCAAGGGCTTCTAGCCTAAGGGAGCAGGAGCCAGGTATTAACAGTAATTATCTGGAGTAATTGTTTTTCAAAGTTTATCTTTTACTTTGTCCATTCACCTGAAATTTTAGTTAGTCATTTTGCTCATCTTGAGAGTGTTCACTGTTATCATGTTGTCTTTAAAATCATATGTACCCATCAATACTTGGTGTGTGCCTGTGTGTGTGTGTGTGTATGTGTGTGTGTGTGTGTGTGTGTGTGGTGGGCAAGAGACAGAGATACAGAGAGAGATCAGTATGCCCTGTATATACCCAGACAAACATGGAATTCTCAGTGTATCCAAGGCTTTCTATGGCCTTATGATCTCCTACCCTAAGTTTCAGAGAAGAGTAATTAAACATGTATGCTCCTAGGCTTGGTCACTATTAATGCTTCTGATGAAATTTCTTCCTGGGATCCTGGTTCTCACTGATACCTGATTACACTTCCTAGGCTACAGGCCACAATTGTTTGTCTAAACAGAGATGATTGGGCAGACAAGTAACTATCAGAGTGATGGGTCTTGGAATAGATGACATCAAAGACAAAAAAAAGCAATGGCTTCCTTAGGATAGACAATTTAGATCTCAGTTGTTGAGTACAATAATGACAAACAGTCTGATTAGGAAGAGGAAGAAAGGAAACAATACCAAACCCCTACTGAACAGAGATGAAGAAACTTATGTGGACAGTTGGTGTAGCTTCAAAAGAGGACTTTTGTTCTCTTTATGTATGAATAGTGGAGTTTGTGACTAGGAAGAAACAACAGCACCTGCTTAGGATCTGAACAATCTGGAGGTTAATATTTAACACATGCTCTACTAGTTATGAGTCAGCTGAAATGTATCCCGACAGCTGAGGTATTGATGATTTGGTCTACAAGGCAGCAACTTTCACAGTGTTGTCTTTGAGAAGTGGCTGGGGTTTTGTTTGTTTGTTTGTTTTTTCGAGACAGGGTTTCTCTGTGTAGTTTTGGTGCCTGTCCTGGATCTCGCTCTGTAGACCAGGCTGGCCTCAAACTCACAGAGATCCATCTGGCTCTGCCTCCTGAGTGCTGGGGTTAAAGGCGTGCACCACCACCGCCGGGCAAGAAATGGCTGTATTTTGAGAGCTCTGACTCAAATTGATGCATTTGAAATATAACTGCACTGGAAGATAGTGGAAACTTAGACCTAGTTAAAGTAGTTGGTCCCTAGAGATTTGCCTTTGAGGACTACACATAGTCTTGGCCCCCTTCTTGTCTATCTTTTTGCTATTTAGCTGAGTCATGGATGCATCTTCCTCTGCTACAGTCTTCACCACTATGGTGCTCTGTCTTCCAGCAACAGCTCCAAACAATCAAAATGTAAATATCTAAAATCATGAGCCCAAATAAACACTTGTTTCTTACTTTTCTCCCACATATATTTTGTTACAGCAACAGAAAGAGACTTATAAAATAACTATATAAGTTATAAATTCTTTCCCAGAATGATGAATCAGAACTTGTAAGAATGTTGGAAAACATGGTTGTTAGGACAGCCACATTGAGACCAAACAGGGTTTGAGGAGGCAGTGTGCTGTGACCTTGCTGAGAATGAATAGACACATCAAAGCTTGTAAGAGAACCTGAATTGAAAGGCACATAGAGAAGCCTGGCCATGACAATGATGAGAGGGGAATGGAGGTATGGCAGATTGGCCTGAATTTCTCTGGCTACCAAGTGGAGCTTGGATGAAGTCTCTGGAGATGCAGAGTTTCATCAAGTTAAAAGATCTCAATGCATTCATCATGTATATTCAAAAAGGGTTTGCTCCAAGGCCCCTCATTATGTTGCTTAGCTATCAAATTCCACACATGGATAGTTAAATCCTTTGTATAAAATAGCATATTATTTGCATACAGCCCATGCAAATTCCACTTTAATATATAAGTTATCTGAAGATGATTTGTAATATATATTGCAATGTAAATGCTGTATAAATAATGATCGTACTCTATTATTTAGAGAATAAGGAACATTTGCTCAGTGATTGGATAAAACTTTTAAACCATTTTTTTCCACTCATCTCTGAGAAAGTAGCACTCCTTTTCTGAAAAGGTCAGCCTGTCCTCAACAGCTCGTACACATGTAAAGGTTCAACCCTTCTTATGGCAAAACAGGAGATACCAAAACTAGGTACAGTATTCCCAATCCCAGCACTTGATATGCTGAAGAAGGAGGACCCTTGACTCCTTATTGAGCTCAAGGCCAGTCCAGGATACATGAGGCCATGTCTGAAGTATAGAGCAGAAAATCAACAAAACAAAACAAAAACCAGGTAGTATCTAGGACAGTGATGGAAATGTACGTATAAATCAGGTTCTTCCCAAAAATTTCTTAGAAAACATGTTGTCCTTTGCACTCTTACTGCCTGGGGAAATCCAGCTATCCACCTATGACCATTCTCATTTCATGTCATTTTTCATAGTAATTCAAGAGCACCTGATCTTGGTTAGAGGTAATAATCCTTAGTCAAGATGTACTCTGGCACTTATGATACAGAGACACATGCTGGCAAGAAGCGCCAGAAAAGCACACAGCAAATGCCTTTGGCCTCCCTCTAACATGACCACTTTGATCTCTAAATGGCCACAGGAGCCTCCTAACACTATTATTAATTTTATAAAACTCTAAAAAGATAAGTTGTAACTGAAAGTTTCTCCTGTGTCTTGCCCGGTCAGTGGTCAGGACAAATCTCTCTCACCAGCTGGTCCTGCTGCTGTTCAGACAGTAGTAAACACACAGAGGCTTATATTATTTTTAAACTATGGCCATGGCAGGCTTCTTCCTAGCTAGCTCTTATATCATAAATTAACCCATTTCTATAAATCTATAACTTGCCATGTAGCTTGTGGCTTACAGGTACCTTTATATCTTGCTTCTATTGCCAGTGGCTAGCAGTGTCTCCTTGCCTCTCCTCTTTCTTCCCCCTGTCTGGATTTCCCACCTGCCTATAAGCTGCCTTGCCATAGGCCAAATGACTATATTTATCAACCAATCAAAGCAACACACATTCACAGCATACAGAAAGGCATCCACAGCACTTCCCCCTTTTCTTTTTAATTAAAAAGGAAAGTTTTAACTTTAACATAGTAAAATTACATATAACAAAATAGTTATCAAGCAAGAATTATAGTTATAATATCTAGTCTATTTGTATTTGGCAAAATTAAAGAAGATATCCTATCTATCTTATATTTGTGAGTCTAAGGTTTCATACCTACTTTGTCTCTTATCTTAATCAAGGACAACCATAATTATAACTATCTAATATTCAACTACCTCAAGGACCTCAGAAGGATATAATATTAGTTAAGTAAACAGGAAGTACATTATAAGCAACTTCCAAAAATCTAGAATGACAGAGACAGCTGCCTGCCTGGACAGACATCCAAAGTTCCTCTGTGATGGTGGGGAATCCGTCTTCAGCCCATAGGCTTAGAGTCTCTCAATCACTTCTCTCTGTGTCCTGTAGAATGTCTGGCAGTTTCTTCTGTGAAGCAGAAACCTGAAGGACCATCTTGGATTGCAAAGTTCAGTGGTCACCTTCCTATGGGTCCTGCATGTCCAGTTTATACAACATTTTGTCAACAGTCCAGGCAAGAACAGTTTGTTGCCCAAATGGCTAACTTTTGCCATGAAGAAGATAAACTCCATATGGAGTGTCTTTGGTGCCCATAATTTTCCTTGAAGTAACTGGTGCGGCCAAGAACAGACATGTCTCATTGTCCACAAAAGTCTAAGTTTTTAAAACATTTTAAATGCCATATTCTGTAGGCCTTTGAAGTGTTTGAAGGTTACCTACCTAATTAAATTATATTTATAATTATATCTAGAAAACTTAACTAACATGACTATAAGTTTGACTAGTCTAGAAAACTAGTTATTAATCTGTATTTCTTAATTATCCATTACAATTTTAAATGAGCTGCACAACCATAATACCTTAAACAAGAGTAGAAATATACATACAGTATAACAAAATTAACCTTAAATTTGTATCAATAAACTAAAATCTATAGCAATGTAAAACATTTTAAACAAGTTGCTCTTCAAAAGTAGATTCAATAATCTACCCTCTCATCCTATCATATCGATATTCTATCCCCTTTTTTTTCTTTTAGAAAGATGTTGACTGTGACCAATAACAATTTGTAACCAATCTCTAACAAAAGCAAATATCCGTAATCCATTTTTTTGGAATGTGGGCATAGTGTTTTAGGCTACCTGCTGAAAGGGGGTGCTGGTAGTCTTATGGGGATCCTGAGAAAATTAAGAATTATGGTCAAATTCTGACTGGATAGCCTGTGACTCTGTTCTCTGAGCCAGTTGCCTTGAAGCTGTTGTTGGAACATCTGTAGACCTCTCAGGGGGTCTTCCTTGATCAAACCATATTAGCCTGGAAGCAATCCACACATTCTCATCCTCTGTGGAAACAAAAGCAGAACCTCTTGTCCAAAGCAACATATCCTTAGACATAAATTTTGAAATCAAGATATCTTTAAAATATACATATTGATTTAACTCAGCATCTTTTACAATCAAATATCGATAGTTAAAAATCCCAAAGACAATATAATTCAGACTCTGTGTGATTTCCATGTTTAGATGGCATTTTTTATATTACTTTTACTTTCTCTTTAAAGACTTTATCTTTTAAAACTATACTTTTCTTTATATAACAGATGTAGCATGAATCTTCAAAGTTCTTATTAATAAAATCAAACCCGAGGCGAGTTATTGGGGTCCATGCTGGTAGATCAGAGAGACAGAACAAGCCACAGCTATCTCACCTCACTGGATCCTCAGCTGGTCTTGTTTCCTCCGACTGGAAGCTTTTGTGTCCTCATCCCAATGGCTCTCAGCTGAACTACTGCTCAAAAGCCTGAATGCTTAACCAGCCAAAATCTTCTAGTTTCTGGTCCTCACGCCTTATATATCTTTCTGCTTTCTACCACCACTCCCTGGGATTAAATATTTCTTTTTCTTTCTCTAGCCTACATACATTTTTATACACGTTGCAAACAGTTTAGAGTTTTATTCAATCTGATCATGTTGTTTGTGAATCTATAATCCTTCTCTGACCAGGAGAGATTTTAAACTGCTAAACTGTGTTAAGACCAGCATCCCTGGCTGTTGACTTCACCCATTTTAGCTTTTCAACATGGCACATGTAATTCACCTCCAGCTCTGTGCCATGTGTATCATCAACTCTAGGAAGCAGTGGGTCTATGCCTCCATTAAAGCAGCATGTAGCCCAGAAATCAATCTCTCTCTCTCTCTCTCTCTCTCTCTCTCTCTCTCTCTCTCTCTCTCTCTCATATTGTACTTTTTATCACACAGTGCACTGTGCAGCTTGGAGACACCATTGTGTACTGTGGAGGGAATCCACCACGTTGCACTCAAGCCTGAATAGCTGTGGTGTCTAGCCACCCACACGAGACATGAAGGAGGAACCTGTTTTTGGCTCCATTTTATTTATTTATTTATTTATTTATTTATTTATTTATTTATTTATTTATTCATTCATTCATTTATTTATTTATTTATTTATTTGGAAGCTGCAGAGTTGGTGAGGTAAAGTTGGCTGGTGGCCTTCCCTGTCACTGATTTCTCTAAGGCTTTTACCCCATATTTGGCTTATTTAATAAGACCATTTAGAAATTTGTCTACAATAAGTATTCAAGTTTCTTTTGGAGATTTGGGAAATGTCTCTAACTTGCTAATTTCTGTTATTTATAGGTAGCAACTCTTCTTTGCCCTCAATGCCCCCACTACCCCCCCCCCCGGTTTTTAATGTGCCACTTTTGTTTTAGAGTTACTTGTTGGGGTTTTATTAATTATCACTACCACTTTTCAGTCAATGGTCTGTTCATCCTTGCATCAAGAATGCATTTTTTGGTATTCTTAGTCTTCCCTAGCTACTATAGTCATAATTTGTCACTTTTGAGTTCCTATAGCACTCTCTACCTCTGCCTTCAAAACTCTGTTGTCAGTGACCTTAAGTACTTATTCTCTTATTATATTATCAGCCCCCTGTAGACTCTTTAGTCCAATTATTTTCCAGAGCACCCATCTAAATACCTTGAATGGAGTTTGCACCTTGCCAAATATTGACTGATAGAATATCCATTTCCAGATCTTTTTGGTCTTTATAAGCAGACCCTAGCCATAAAGAAATAGTGCATATAAATTGAGTAGGAATTTATCAACAGCCTCGCCAGTAGCTTGAGAGAGTAAATGGCCTTTGCCAGAGCTCAGAGATTTTCTCTCTCCCTGTTGTTTAAAGAGAATCTTAACAACAGTGGTACTGAAGTGTCTGTGCATGGGCACTTTCTGGATCCAATGTGTGTGCCTTGCACGGCTTGCAGACACATTTACACTTAGTTTCCAGATTAGCATAGGAGGCTACTGCTCAGGGCTCTGGAATTTTTTACAGGATCAAAAGAGAATCTTGATATCTGGCAAAACCAAGCTCAGACAATGATACATGTCTTGTGGCTTCATGGAATATAAACATCCCAGAGTCTAGAAGCCTGTAACAGCAGTATGTCCTTGACAGATCATTTTAATTTTCTAGAACTCTATCTTCTAGAGTCAATTGACATGTCTGTTGTATCTTTATTCTCTATTCAGAGCCTCCCAGTCTTGTTGCCTCTTTCCCTCCATGTTGCTAGTGTGACTAGTTCTGCTGGTCCCCTCTCTCTGCTAGGACAGGCTGAGTACATGACTTCTGGCTCCTTGGCAAAGTCTGGACACCAGAGTCTATGGCCCAGTGTAAACGTCACCAGAGCTCCGAGCACTTAATTACTAATGGGATGACTAATGAGTAATAAATGAAAGGGCAGGTAGAGTGTCTTTTCTTTGCAACCAGGGAAGTGGCCCAAAAAGTCCCCTCCCAGAATCAAGCTGCCCGTTCTCTGCTTTCCCCTCATCAGGACCACTTCCTTCTTTTTGCTGGGTTCCCACTGTTCAAACAATACTGCCACGTGCAACCCATTTTCTGTGGCTCTGCGTTTAGGAAACATAGGCTGAGACACATCAATGTTTCCACACCACAAACCAAACAAATAAAATACCTGATGGAAAGCATGAAGAGAGCAAGCTGGCTATATTTTTCGTAATAAAAACAGGACACGGTAAATATCATCAAATCACCTTTAAAAGGTTTGAAAGTTGCAGCGAGCTTTACTTGATAGGCTTCAATCCAAATGTGCCAATGGTTCAAAAGACCGTTGTTTGTAATCATCAGGGTCCTGTATTCCCTTGGGGTGCTGCTACTCTGGCTGTAGTGAGTAGAACTGCCTAGAAATCACAGCAGGGATTGTAATCACAACAGCCAAATTAACCCAGGCTGACCATATTGCTCTACGCCCCAGGAAAGGTTCGGAAGCTGGGAAAGGAAGGCTCACTGATAGAAAATAAGCAAGAGGCTAAAGGAGAGAGAGACATTATTTTTGAACTTCTAAAGAGAACATTATAAATAGAAAAGAAAGTAGAAACACAGAAATTAAAAACAATAAGAACAAAGGCAAGTTGACAGTGGCCCTGTTAATATGACAATTTCAGTACTGCTAAGGCTGAACCTTATAGGCATAATAGCTGAGTCCGAGCAAAACAGCCAAGGACCATGGGTTTGGGGCACTTAGTCACAATGGCATTTTAGGTTAAACAATCATTGACTCAGCAGTGAAAAATGAGATAAATTAAAATTATTTTCTTCACAATGGCCGAGGGGCTTGGCAAGTAATATATTGACGAAATTTCCTGGACATAATAGGTTACATTAATTTTCAACTGCAAAACAATTCCTTCAGCATTATTTTTCACAGAAAGAGAAAAGAAGAGAGAAGAAAACCAGCCTGCGACTTGCACTATTTACTTCGAGCCTAAATGAGAAAACATGCTTCAAAGGGAAGATTAAGAAAGATGTATGGAGACACAGAGCCGAATCCTGACTGTAAAGAATTCAAGTTAATTGGTTACCCATTTGCCTGTTCAATGTGGTCAGTATTAATCCAGGAACAATAGAAGCAAAGGTTATGAAAATCATTACAGTGTGAGCCAGATGCTAAGCCCTCTGCTGAACGACTCACCTTTGTTTGCAATACAGAACTGGGTTAGGATAGGTTGGTAGCAGAGCCCAGGCCCATTTTCTTACCGGATGTTCAGTGGATACTTTAGGTTCAATTCTGTGTGCTCCTGTAGATCTGGACAAATAGAGCTTTATAGGGTATTAAGAGGATAGCTCTACAAGCTAGTGACACATAGGGAAAAAAGCCCCTCTTTCTCCTTTAACTGTTTCTTAATAGCCTACTAGACTGTCCCCGTCACCACAACACCCTCTTCTGCAGCCCTAGTATGACGGTACCCACAGGTTGACTGTCAATTAGCACATTAAGTAAAGCTTTCCTAAAGGACACTGAAATTACAATTCCTTACAATTTTCATGTGTCCCCGTGTCCTCCTTTTCTCACAGTTTAATGCTATTTTCAGCCATTTAAAAAATGGGAAAGACCTTCTTCAGCTCTCATTCTGCAAACAATAGCCAGAAGGTAGAAGCCTTATAGAATTCCTTTTGTTTCAAGAGTAGGAGACTTGGCTCTGTTGGATAACTGCTTCCAAATACCAGAAGCAGTGTCCCTCCATCTCTTTGAGTGATCTACAATGTGGTGGCTACAGGCAAGATATACCTCTAAGTTCAATTCCTGCTACCAGAACTTTCTCTCTTTATTTTTTATATCTTGAAAATCAGAAAAAGAAATAATTCAATCCCTAACTTGTTCACTTGCCAGTTTGCATGTGGTAAAACTTGCTTCTGTAGCTAATTGAAATTATCAGAGTTATATTTATTACGCGAAATGAATTAATCTTCTATAAGCATACTACAACATCAAAGATGTCCCTTTTCTTTTTGTTTTTGTTTTAGTCAGTTTTCTGTTACTGTGACAAAATGCCTGAGTAACAAAACTTGGAGAGAAAGGATGCATTTTGTTCAAACTCTCAGAGGTTTCAGTGGAAGGGCAACTGGTTCTATTGTTTTGGGACTAATGGAAGAGAGAGAGTATCATAGTGGGGCAATGGGCAGCCAAATTCTCTGATACCAGAAGGATGAAGGGAGTGTGCAGAATGGACCAAGATGTAGTCCACAAGTCACAACCTATCAAAACATTTCAAAATTAGGTATCACTTCCTAAGTTTTCAATATCTCAAAATATCCCATCAAATTATGAATCTATCAAAAAGCAGCCCATGGAAGAAGTCACAGCTCTCATGATACAGTCCCATCATCAAAGTCCATCACCTGGCAGTCACATCTTTAGCTCCTTAGCAAATGGCTTTGAGAAGAGGCACTGTAGAACCAAACTACAATAGCTTCTATGCAGTGCTGTGGATGGCAATGGAGATACAGTACGTGCTCAATAAAGAAATACTGGTAGCCATTGTATCCGCTGAGTAGTGTGCAGACATGTCAAGTTACTATAAGTGGGAGGCATAGATCTGTAGAGACAAGTAGCCCATTCCCCCTAGCTTCCAGTGGTTATTAACCTTGAGCATCCATAGTTAGTCATTATTGAAGTTGCTGACAGAGAACTGTACCTGGAGTTTTCTCCAGTCCTGCCTGGTCCACAGTCAGGACAAATCTCTCTCACCCGCCAGGCCCACAGCCACTTTGACCCAACTGAGTAAACACATTGAGACTTATATTGTTTAAACTGTTTGGCCTAATGGCCCAGGCTTCTAGCTATCCAGTTCTTACATCTTAAATTGATCCATTTCTATAAATCTATACCTTGCCACATGGCTTGTGGCTTACTGTACTCCCTGTGGGTCAGTCCGTGGCAATCTTCACATGCTGCTTGTCATGGCGGAGGCTGGCAGTGTCTCCTCCCACCTTCCTGTTCTCTCAATTCTCCTCTCTGTTAGTCCTGCCTATACTTCCTGCCTGGCCACTGGCCAATCAGTATTTTATTTATTGACCAATCAGAGCATTTGACATACAGACCATCCCACAGCAGAGAACTTCTAGTTGTAGACAAAGCAGTTGTTTTCTATAGATTTTTAGCTCCCTCATTTCTTCTCCCCCCCCCCCCCCCGCATCTTCTCCTTGACAGTTTTCCATTTCCCTCTCTTGCTCAAACTACTAGCACCTCTGATGGTCACATCACTACGCCAACATTCCCTTGTAATTAAGCATCTGTTGATACATTTACTTGGAAGAAGAACATAGTTGATTTGCAAATGGAAATCAAACTTAGAGTTAAATTATAAATTTCCAGTAACTGAAAATTAGGAAGTTAATTATCATGGTCTTCTGGACATCTCAAGTTGCTGTAGCCAAATGCCATGGATTATATAGCTTAGAGATGAGTCTTGTGTGGTTCAGGAGCCTGGAGAGTCCAAAGCCAATGTGCTCAAAGATTCTGTCTTTGGATCCCAGTGTTGGAAGGTGGCTGTTGGCATTTTCCCAACCCTTCCCTGTCATACATTCTTCTTTTCTCAACCTGTTCCTGTCTTACTACCATCACCTTGGTGATCTGGATTTCAACATACGGATTTAAGAGAACACAAACAGGATGGTAGCAGAAAGTTATAGAATGCACACATTTATGTGTGTATTTTTCTGTGAAGAAATAGTAAAAAGCAACTATTCAAACTAACCTGCATTCCTAATACCTTTGGAATTCTTGTGCAAAGTAAGGAATAATCTTTCCTTTGATTCACTTAATTTCTCCCCCTCAAAACTAAGGCATTATTAGCTGTCAGGAAACTGTGATTTTTGATTTTTTTTTTAAGTTTGAAAGTATAATACTTCTCTTCCTCACTCTCCACCTCAATAGCAAACATAAGTACTTATGTGTCACTACTATATATAGATGTGTATGTTGAACATATAAACATGTATATGAATATATTAGATTATATTATATTCTGTGTGTGTGCACGTGTATTGATGTTATTGTTACAACAGTGTCCCCTTGTTCCTCTGAGAATGCTCTTCCTTTTTGTGAATCACACATCTTCCCACTGTCCAATGCATAGCTTTCAGTATAGTCATACTAGTTAGTGGCCTTAGTTTCCTACCTACACCAAGTCGTATCTCCTGCAGTCCCTTTGAGCTCTTATTTCTAAGGAGGCTCAGAGCCCACATTTCTATTCTGATATCAGTTGACATTTGTGTTAGTGGACTGTCTTTCTGCTGGACTCCATCAGTACCCGCCCACACAATGTTAGTCTTTTGTATGATGACTCTGTAACTGGAATCCACAGCACAAAACCATTTAGATTTCCTGGAACCAAATTGCTTTCCAGAACTGCAATGCATGGAACTGATGTAGCTATTGATTTCTCGTTTGTTAGTGGCTTGTGATGAGAAGCCCCAGACAGATGCAAACTAGTGGCAGCACATATCTTCACATCTGTGAGCTTCTGGGGTCACCCTCACTGGCTGTTGAGGCTATGGCTTCTCCTATGTGCTTTACCCTTTCTATAGCTTGCTAGGCTGGTGCCTGCAGCTAGAGATCTGTGCCTGATGTCACCTTCAAGCCTACTTTGCCCTTTGTCTGCCGAGCCTGATAACAGCAGGGCCTGGAAGCTTCTAGTCAGCTCAGCAAATGTGGCCTTCTCTGGTGAGGCCAAACTGCATGGAGAGTATCTTTCTGCTGACCTAAGTGTCCACTAAAAAAGGACTCTAAGATTTCTAGACTTTCAGACACCCAGTTATTCATCTTAGCTTTTCCTTTTTAAAATTTTTCGGACAGAATTGTCTGGTGCAAAGAATTATTTGGTACAGTGGCCAGTCATTCTTTTGTTTCCCACATATTGTTCAAACATGGAGACAACACATGTGTGGCCAGTGCCTAGTCACAGTTCACTAGGTTCTAAGTAAAAACACATACTGTCTTAATGCATCATCTTAGAAATAATAATTTCCTCTAAGGTAAATGTTTTATTGTTTCGTGTTTCTTAAGATTCAACTTGACTTCTTTTCTTTGATCCTTATAAATAATTTGGGGATTTGATCCATGACTCACCAGATATGCATCATTTTCATCCCCTTTAACTTCCTCCAACTCCACCGATTTTCCCCAACCACCTTGGCTCAAAATTTCAATAGCTTCTTTTGTGTTTATTTTTAGATGTATATAACATTCTGAGTCCAATTAGTGTTGCCCTTGTTTATGTGTTTTTAGAGCTCACTGCTTAGAATTGGGGTCTTGACCAACTACTCCCAGTATAAACCAAACAAACAAAAAGTTTGTCCATCTGTCAGCATGCATCAACTCTCTGTATTTCTTCATTCAGGAATGGGGCCTTGTGAAAATTTCCTCCATCCTTGTTGACATGTACCATAGTGGTCTTTGTAGGTCCTGTTCTGGTATGCATTTTGAGAATTCATGGAAGCAATATGCCTAGCCAGAAAATACAGAAAACACTGCCATATAGCACATCTATTTTAAGCAAATATCAGGGTGCTAGGAAGTGTGCTGAGGGGAGTGAGAAGAGAGGTGATGGAAAAAGAGGGTATATTCATCCTACATTCATATATAGAAACATCACAGTCAAGCTTATTAATGTGTGTGATTAATACCTGTTTGCTTTTTTAAAAATTATGTTAGAGAGTAAAGACATAGCCTGTCAGAGAATGAAGATTATAAATGTTTATGAGATTTCTTCTATTGTAGAACATATTATTCAAGTGACTTGAATCAATGTTTATAGGCCATTTTTGACTCAGAACAAACCATTCGTAATTCCATATGTCACAGAGTTATTTGTTCTATTAACACTATCCATATGCATATCAACTTGGCCAAAATGTAGAGACAAGAGAGTTATATAAACTCCCAGTATATCCTGTTAAGGAAAAATCAGTACTTGCAAATCTAGACTGTGGATGATGTAATGACATTGATGCTCAAAAATGAAAATGTAAATAATACTAAAAATACTGAAGCATTGTTCTCCTGTGGTACTTCAATAAATCTGTGCATGATAAAAAAAATTGAAAATGCATCACTTTTCTTAAAAATGCCAGCTCTTCTCCACAATCTGTGGCCAGGCTGAGGTTAAATATTCATTTCCTCTGAAATAATAAATTGTCCCCAGTAGAACAATGCATGACTACAGAATGACATTGAGTTAAGAGTATGTTGTTTGAACCAGTCACTGCCTTAGGTTTTCTTACCACTGGGAAGCACATTGTGTTACCATGAATTTTCCAAGTCTTTGTGCCACACCTCAAAGTGAACACTTTATTTGGCTTCCTTCTTCTATGTGTCTTTGCCCCTCCTTTAATACATGTATAAAGTAACTTCCTGTATTATTATGAATATGGGAGACATCTTGAAGATTTTGATGCACTGTATTAATATAAACATATATAAAAGAATGCAGGTTTAACCTCAGCACCCCTCTTAATGGCAAAACAATGCATACCACCTCAACTTTTATAAAATACAGTGGAATATCTGCTCAGTCAGCCCATTTTGTGATTAAGATGGGCTAGAAGCTAATGCTGAGCTTCACACTGTGATTTTTCAGTATCTCTGTTTCACATTCTACTGTCTATCTCTCATCTCTCAGAACTCTATCCTCAATCCATTCCCTGCAGAGTCTGGGGAGAAGTCTACTCTGTCCATCTTGATGGAAGGACCTGATATCTATGGGTCTTAGTTGAATATTTGTCAGCACTGAAAGTTGATGAATTTCATCTCAGTACTTCTTGCTCTAGGAGACCCATGAATCTGTCTATCTAAGAGTTTGCCTTTTGTGGGTACTTAGATTTTCTGGACTTCTGATAGCCTCCTTTAGAAAGAGAATAATCTGTGGCTGCTGAGTTGCTTCCTTGATCCCCTCCTTTTGTCTCCCTGATACCCTTCTGTAGCTGAACTTTCCCCGTGTCCTGCCCAGTCCTCAGCTGTTCAGACCCAAGTAAACACACAGAGGCTTATATTAATTAAAACTGTTCAGCCATTAGCTCTGGCTTACTACTAACTAGCTCTTGCACTTAAACTCAGTCCATTTCTGTTAATCTATATGTTGCCATGTGTCCCATGGCTTTACCTGGGTTCCATTACATGCTGCTGCCTGGATGGAGGGCTGGCATCTCTTGACTCAGTCTTCCTCTTCCCAGAATTCTCCTTGAAAACTTTCAGCAACACCCTTCCCCTTACCTAATGCAGAAAATACCATTAGAGTCCATTCCAAGTCAAACTGGTTATAGGATAAGAGTGAGAATTAAAGCCTGGCTGTGGAATTTTACACTGTGGACAACAATAGGTTTCCTTATGTTAAGACTAGTTGATACTTTCATGAATTCCTTCTAGATTTCCGTAAAAAATAATTTTTTTAAATCTCCTCCATCTTAAGAATGTCCCTTCTACTTTTGTCACACCATCAGCCTCTCTTTTCCTGACATGAAACATCCTTCAAGCAGGGTTGAGCACATCACTGCCTCCATGTCTGAATTATTTCCTCTTTCTGCATCTCAATAGCTATTGGTCAAGAGAAGAACAGACATGTTTGTTTTGTTTTTCTTTCAGGTCATATTATACTAACTTAGGGTTCATCCACTCTCATTTTTTCTTATTAACCTGCCAATATAAGCACAAGGATAAAAAACTGTGCCTCATAATAACAGAGAACACCCCCACAGGTACCTCTCTAGTGACATTCCAAATCTTTCTGTAGAGAATTTAGATCCTGTGACAGTCTTCTGGAACTTTCATCACAGCATACCAGGAAAAAGGGTGTCATCTGCTATCCCTGTCAATCTCACATGAGAATTCCAGTGACCAGATGAACACTGGCCTATCTAAAACACATAGTTCCTTCTGGCTGGGCTCAGAAGCTGTGCCTTGGTCCCCTTAGTTTCATCCTTTAGGTCACTGAGCAGAAGAGAGCTTTTGTTCACATCCTGCAGAATGATATGCATGTAACTTCTGTCTTTGAAGATTATGATAGTACAATAGTAAAAGAAACAGAATCAACCAGATATGTGGGGGAGGTTAATTACAAATAGGAAAAAAGTAAAAGGAGGATGCTGCAGCAGAACAATTGTATAACATGAGGTACTTACGAAATTTTAAATTATTTCTATCCTTAGTTTGGTATGGTATAATAACAGAAAAAGTATTAAGATTTAAAATATTTTCTCTTCAAGCTTATGTACCTCCCCCAAGTCATCTGTGATTGCTCCAAGTCAATGTCTACCTTATAAAGGTGTACAAACAAAGGTTTCTTTATCTGTCTTCAACAATATATTTTTGGAAGGCCAACGTAATTCAAGTGATATTATTTCAAAATCACTCATAACTACTAGAATCGGTTCCCCGCTCTTCTTTTTGGAGACATGGAGGCAGCAGCACTCACAAGGGCTGTCTGCTCACTGTGTTCTTTGTCCAACGACCTTGAATAACAAGAGCGAAGATCAGTGAAAACATTTTTAAAATGTGACGTATCAATAGATCATGAAATCATCTTTGCCTCTTAGCCTTATTTAAGGGACTAGGTTGGTGGTGCTCAGAGGTCCCGCAGAGTTCACCTGGGCTAACCCTCATTTTCCAGATGAAGAACCTGCACCTGGGAGAAATTAAGTGAGTTACTTGAGGTCACACAGAAAAGTCACACACAGAGGCCAGCTGACAGCCATGTCTTCTGCCATCAGTTCTCTTTTTCACATGTCATGGTGGCGCAAAACCAACACACCAGGGGTGTAATTTACCAACATTTGACCAATAAATTGCGATCTGTCCCTTGACTTCTGTTCGCCACCAAATCTTAACTTTAAAACCCACAGAAGTAGGAAAATCTAGGTGAAATCTCCCAAAGGGCCAATAATTCCTTGAATCATTGTCTCCTCAGGGATGACTTTCATCTTTCTTTTGTAAAAGATTGTCCTGAAAGCAGTTTTTTTTTTTTAACAAGAGTAAAATATTACTTGGATTCATTTTCTCTTCTTTAACATAGTAAGAAGTAGGTCTAAAGTGCCAGATCTTGGGGCTTCACAGGAGGCATTTAGGCTAAGTGTAGAGACTGCCCAGGAAAGACAGGCTCAAAGTACAGGACATGTAAAACTTGATTTTCTTGGGTTTTCTGTAGAGAAATGTTTTAAACTTGATTAAATTCTGAGCAGGGTCTAACCAATATGCACTTGTTCTGGGATGCCCCAGAGGATGATACTGGTACTAAGCAAGGATTTAGGGAGCTTGCCATGAAGATCACTGGCTATAGCACTGAGATGGTGAAGGCTGCCTTCAAAAGGCAGTTAACATGGTATTCACAGCCGGGCTTCAGAAGCTCTATGGCTAGAACAAAATTTCAAGTATAAAAAGGAACTTGATGAAGCTTCTAGAGCAATACACCAGTCCCTCTAAATGTCTTGCTTTCTCCACCTCCAGTGTGTTTTCCCCACCTGCCCTCAGCAAACTTCAGCCCAGCGCAACCCCTGTCTTGCTGTACGTAGCCTTGTGTCCCCTTCAGAATTTCAGCCTCCAGCACACCACTATAACCACCTATCCTCTAGTTCTCTGCCACACCGTCACCCGGACTCTCACTGTAACACACTTCAATTATTGTGTTACTTTCCACTAAACATGCCAGTATTCCCCTAGGAAGGCCCTCATATTCAGTATTTGCCTAAACTAGCTTGGATTCCATGGCCACTTGTTGTGAGCGCTTCACAAGCATGCACAGCCCCGTTAACTCCTCTCCTTCTAGCATCATCTGTTCCAATCCAAACCTGGCTAATCTGATGCTCTGTCTCAGTTGAGGCTCCGGAGGAGCAGCAGCACAGCTGTAGGAAAATGCCAGCCAGGCCACAAGGGAACAATGATGACTGACACAATCAAGTCCCAGTGTTTCATGGAAAAACTCTGTCGGCTTATTCCCCTCTCTGGCTCTGATGAATTCACTGCCTTTGGTTACTCATCTTCCTCAGCATCCCTTGGTTGCGCACAATCCTGCCCCTAAATATTAGTGCAATAGGTTACATTTTTATCATTGATGCTAATCAGAAAAGAATTATTTTACCTTGCCACACAGAACCTTACACACTGTGTTGGCCTGCCTTGGTGTATATCATTATTTTTTTTTTTTTTTGGCACAGGGTACAAACTACTTCCTCTTTTATTTAGGAAATCCTCCTATTTCTACTCTCACAGTCTCCTACTTCCATGTTCCTTTTCTCCTGTATTTCTTCTCTTCTTGCTCCCTTTAACACAAACTGAGCTGCCCCATTTCTTTGTTCCTCTTTACTGACCAAGTCTTTAGAAAAGTTTGGGTGAAAACTAAACAAATTTTTTACTTAAAAGCAGCATAGTTTATTATCAAGCTTTAAAGAAAGATAGAGATTAGTATGTAATTGCAAATTATATTGTATATGGATGATTAAAAGCAAAGATAGACAGTTGAGTGGATAGATGGATACACAGAGGTATAAAGAAAGATAAAGCACATCTAGATAGTTTTTTTAACTGTAAAGCAGCAGGCACACAAAGATGTAGCTGTAAGCATACTATACATGCATACCTGTTTAACATATTCCTACTCCTTTCATTTTCCCACCACAAAACAAAGTGGGATGCATTGCAGCCAAGGAAGTTAGCACAACATGGGGATCTGGTACTGGCGATGTTGTAAACCAGAGGCCAACAGCAAGCACTGGAACAATGGACTCATGAATTTCAAGTTTAGTTATCATGGTGAGATTCATGCTCCACAGCTCTGTAAGGATGATACTATCAAGGTCAGAATTTTTGGTATGATAGTTGGTTGCAGAGATAGGAGCTCAAAGCAACCATGAAATAGGGAGACAAGAGAAAAAGATCCATGGAAAGAAGTGGGAGATGCACCAATTTCTCTTTTCTCAGTAAAAGCAAGAGACTGTTTCCTGATTATGCTGATTTGAAAATAAGCAGAAATCCACTTTGAAAAGAAAAGGAATGGCAAGAGATTATGAAAAAGATGCATCATCCTCTATCATGTACATGAGAAAGAGATATACTTTTAGAGATTTAATGAAAGTTTATTTTAGCTAAAGCCACAACAAAATATAAACATTAGTTAGATGGAATGTTCTTTAACAACAAACTTTAAAGAAAAAATTATAGACAGGAGTTGTGTTTAATGCATTCTCTGTTACTCTAATTTATCTGTATTTACCATTTTATTCTTTCAAAAGAAATCTGAAAATTTCAAATTTGTTTGAACCTCCTAAAACCAAGGACAGACACACCATGAGTAATAAGGACATATAGAGTTCTCAAACTTCAACCTTTGAAAATAATTGGTTGACGAGCTAGAGAGATGCCTGAGCTTCTAAGGGCACTTGTATCTTTTGCAGAGGACCGGCACTCAGTTCCCAGAACCAATAGGGCAGCTCACAACCATGTCTAACTCCTGTTCCAGGGGCCACAGTGTCCTCTTCTGGACTATGTGGGCCCACCAGGCATATGGTATACATACATATGTGCAGGAAACATACACAAAATAAAAGCAAATGAATAAAAAAATAAAAGTGCATGATAGGGATTCACAGGAAGCAAAAAAAAAAAGAAATAGAATTATTACCTCTCCTGTTAGACCCCCTGTTTTGTACACAAATACTGCCACAGTTCTGTAGGTAACATTGTAAGTGGCCCACCAAAATGCAGCACTTTGTACAAATGTAGATTCTGACTTCACATAAACTTCACAAATCTCTAGGTGAGGTTTGGTGAACTGTTACCAAGCAGATTCTATGATGTAATTTTTGAGCTCCAGAAGGAAAGCCCTGTGCCGTCCTACCCTTCTCTGTAGATGAGGTGGGAACTGGGCCTTCTTCCCATTTGCACTCATATTACCTAAGGGGGTAAGTATTCAGGTGTGCTTTATTTATTGAGTAATTAATTTGTAGAGTTGCCATTCTGACTGGGATGATGAATCTCAACGGAGTTTTGGTTTGCACACCCACTGTGGCTAAAATAGTGATGTCTTATTTATTTACCAGCCATTTGTACTTTTTTTTTTAGATGAGTCAGTAAAATTCCCATGCCCTGTAGCATGAATCTTATTAATAAAATCAAACCTGAGCCAGGTATTAGGGTGAACACTGGAAGATCAGAGAGACAGTATAGGCCACAGCTACCTCACCTTGCCAGTTCCTCAGCTGATCCTGTTTCCCCAGCCTGGAAGCTTCTGTGTCCTCATCCCAATGGCGCTCAGCTGAACTGCTACTAGAAGCCTGAAAGCTTAACCAGCCAAATGCTTAACCAGGCCAAATGCTTCTAGTTCCTGGTCCTCATGGCTTATATATCTTTCTGCCTTTTACTATCACTCCCTGGGATTAAAGATGTGTGTCACCATGCCTGGCTGTTTCCAATGTGGCCTTGAACTCACAGAGATCCCAGATGGTTTTTTGCCTCTGAAGTGCTAGGAATAGAGGCATGAGTGCCAACATTTTCTAGCCTAAGTATCTAGTGGCTTTTCTGTTCTTTGATCCCAGATAAGTTTATTAGAGTACACAATATTTTGGGGACTACAATACCACCACAATGCCCAGTTGTCCTTATTAGAATTTCAAGTGCTAATAGGCCAAAATATGGAGTCAACATCAATGCCTCCTTCTTGATTTTAGAGGAAACATTTCCTGGGGTTCCCCATATGTTATTCCATTGATTATTGGTTTGTTATAGATTATAGATTGCTGTGTTGCACTGAAACAATATGCTTCCAATTCCAACATTTCTGTGCATTTCATATAAATGGGATTATGAAATAAAAAAGATAAATTGGCTCAAGCCAGGAAGGTCAATTGCATGGACAAATTGAACATTCTCAAGCTCTGCAGCCTAGATCTTGCTGTGACCTCTTTCCTATTGCCCTTTTTACAGAACACAAGCTGTGTGCTGTTTGACCTTTTCCTCTTTGTGTTACTTGCCTGGCAAGAGGAGGAGGGGCACCTTGTGGTTGGAGACGGTTGTAGTCAGTCAGATAGATGCCCTGATTCTTGGTGTGCTGTGATTGTGAGACAGTGCATATTTTAGCAGGAGTGCTTTATTCTCATTTTATTTCTCTGTATTCCTTGGGTAGAGCTATCAGTCACGGTGGGGCACCTTGGTCTTAACACCTATGCCCTTTATGGACAGTAGGAAGCTGTGTGATGGCAAGCATCTCCAGTGAAGGTAGTCGCAACTGATCCAGGGCCCCTGGGGAGTCTAACCTTTCCCATAGAAAGCTCCTGGTTTTATAGTAAGTGAATAATCAGAGCTCCTGGGACTCTAGTGTCCAGAATGACTTTGTTCTTCAGGTGTCACATGTCTACTTCCCACTCCATTGAGCTCTCTGCAATTTTCTTTAAACAAGTAGCTCCGAAGGAAATCATCCTCTAGATCAGTGATGGGCATTTGTTGCAGGTTCCCACAGAGAGAGACATGCAGATATTCCCTAAGCAGTAAGCCCAGACACTCCTCCTCAAGGTGGTTCCCAGATGCGGGAAATAACCATCACAGAGGTAGAACTGCCAAGCAGATTCCAGTTCCTGTGTCTCATCAGCTGAGGTGTTTGCACAGTGCCCATGTCTGCGGTAGCTCTGGTTTCTGCCTTCCCCTTGTCACAATTGTAGCACCTTTTGCAGAAGATGTGACTTTCTGTCACAGTGGTCACATCTTTTGCACTGAGGATTGCATTATTGTCCCTTGTTCTAGTCTCAGTATTCTGGTTTAAGGAAGCCTCTGTCTTTGCACCATGGAAATCTGGTATTTGTCCACAATGACTTACCTCAAACAGCAGCTGCTCTCGTACTGACTGGATCCCCTGAGGAATCTGATGACATGGTGGTACTTCCACTTGCTCATATTGTAATCCCCCCTGTATGCTTATCTTAATGGGAAAGCTAACTGGCTAGGACATCACAGAACATCACATTTTAATTTATTCTTTCATTAAAAAATTTTCCCTTCAGTCTTCCCCTACCCAGATGCCTGCCATTTCTCTACCTCTCCTCTAGACTAATTTCCATACTATCTACCTGCCTCAGACAGTGGCCACTCACAGGACCCATCCACTGTAATTCTTGAGTTTCACCACTCTGTAAATCTCATCTAAACATGAGTATTATTGTACTGTATTTGTATTTTGTAAATCTAGAATGTCACTTACAATCCCCTTGGCTACTGCACTGCCACTGCTGGAACTCAACAGAGTCTGAAAGTCTTTGCAGGTGGCTCTAAGTAGCCTTGGACTTCGGGACCTGGAATTACACAGATGAGTAATTTTTTCAGCAAACACATATCAACGATGAACTATTTATATATTAAATATGACTATATAAATTCTAACTATTGTCCTTTCTAACATATATTTAAATATAAGAATTAGAACATACATAATGCATGAATAGATAAATATATGATCTGGTTGAGGTGAAATACATAATAGAAATAAGAGATGATCAAACACTCACTAAAATAATAAAATCCCATTCTAATAGCAGCTTCACCAAAGACCAAAATGTGCATGAGCCTGTCACTTCTCATCGTCTTGTCAGGACCACAGAAACCTTTCTCTGACAGGATTCTGTCAGCATGGATGCCATTTAGACCTCAGCACCTAATTAAAGCTCTTTTATTTCTTTCACAGCCTATTTTTCTTTGACATTCTACAGCAGCTTGCTCATATATCTCCCCCTTCCTCCCCCTCCATAGGACACTACAGGACACTCTTTTTGCATACACACTTAATATAAATAAACATTGGAATGGGCTTATATCAGTGTGTCTTTATTTCAAGCAGTTGAAGCATATATTTGTAACCTCATTTTTTTTTTTTTTTTTGCAGTGTGGACTCACTCACCAAGTATAATTGCTTACTCATTTACTGTTCTATAGAACAGAGGTTACCTGCTCTATGGTTTAACCCCTGTATTTGAACAACAACAACAACAATTTTAAAAAACTCAGAAAAATGTGGGTAAAAGAACAAAAAGTTTGTATTTTTTTCATTAAAACTCAAAAGCTCTAAAACATTATTACTAATATATAACTTATTGACAATGTGTTCTGCATTTATCAATAAAGCTACTGTGCTTTGAGGCAGACAGACAGGCATATACCCAGGGCTGTTTATCTTAAAATTTTACATTTATATAAAACTTCTCTCAGAAGAGGATCTTATTTTCCTACTTATACTATGTACAGACTATGTACAATTCCTGTATGATCGTTGGATTATAATCCTTATGGTGAAAAAGAGTGAATTCAGAAAATCACTCTCCCCTGATAATGCAGAAGATTCAAGCTTCATGTAATAATTTCTGGACATGCTTGCAAACTACGACAGTGGGTTTGAGAATTGGAAATGTTGTAAGGAAAAAACTGCTGCATTCATGTCTACCTTCACCTCAATAACTGAAAAAGTTTACTATGTACTTTAAGACAAAGTATACATGACACAAATATAAAAATTATTTCCTTTTGTTAAAAAAACAGCCTGGTGTACATTTACAGTGCATAGAAGTAAACAAAAGATGGTTGCATCATGCTTTCTAAGTAGGAGCACAGTAATTAAAAATACAGCTCTTCAGAGCGCCCCCCCCCCCCATACATGATGGACTGTTGAGAAGCTACAAATTGGTCATGGTTTCTGTGTGAGGGGAAGTAGTATTCTTCAGTGGTAGGCACTGGTAAATTGGTTTTGATCAAGTAAATAAGCCCCTATCCATGCTTAGGAGTCAACCAATTGCAAATATCAAAAGCTTCATTAATAAAAGTAGAACACACTGCCAGTAGGTTATATACTAAATATCTCTTTAGAAATTTTGGGTTTTATTAAGAAAATTTTAAAGTAAATGTAATAGGCCACAAACAAAATAGAAATAGTAGGGAGACTTATGGGGGAGAAGGAGTTGAGTAGAAAAGGAAAGGGAAAAGAGATACTAGGAAGAATTCAAAGTCAAATATATATTAAAATTGAAAGAGACTGTAGCTCTTAACAATTGCTTTCCACATAAGTATTTCACATAGATTCATTATGTGTACAATTCTCAGTATCAGTGCATTGGAATGAGGGTTGTTTGTGATCACAATTGTTTATATACACTAGAAACTGAATGGAGAGTGAGTGATATAGACTGATTTGAATAGTTAGTGCTTTATCTGGATCATATTTACCTATAAGCTATTTAAAGCCAGGGGAAATCAAATAGATTTTCCTCTTATTACTCATGCAAAAAATTTGTTTTGAACATTTCATACATATGTGCAATGAATGAAGACAGATCTACCCCAATTTTCCATTTATAACTCTTTGGACTTTCTATACATACCTCTCTTAACTTCATATTTAAAGTTTAATAACCCACTAAGTATAGTTACTTCTGTATACATGTATATCGGTATGAGACTACCCATTGGGGAATGGGAAATAAAGACATTGGAATAAAAAAATGTATTCCAAGAATTGGATGAAAATGAAAAGTTCTAAGTAGACTACTGGAAAAAGTGTCAGTGTTATTACACACTCTGCATATTGTAATACCGGACCTGTCAGAAAAGATATGCCCACTGGCACAATAATGGCATGGCTATCATGGGGTCTTTTATTGATTGGATTTGTGACATGCTCTATAAATTCAATTGAATTTCATAATCTTTTCAAAAACCCATGGCTGAGGTGGTCACAGGTATAAGGGTAGAACCTGCTATTGTTAATGTATTAAATGATCATGTGGACAAAGTACCTTCTAAGTAGTATTTATATTTATACACATAGTCCTGTAATGCTATTTATACCTTATATGAATGAGCTTTTTTAAATGTCTGGGTTGGGGAAAAATCTTTTTATTTTTGAAGATTTTTACTGTGACCCAATTATTAATAAATAATAGGCTGTTTAGTCTCCACAAATGTATGTGCCTTATGTAGATTTTCTTGCATTCCAATCTACTTTTATGCTATTGTTATTATATAAAAAAATGCATTTTCTAATTTTCCTGTTTATTTGTCCTAGTATATGATCAATTTTGAAGAATGCCTCATGGATTGTGGAGAAAAATGTGGATTCGTTAATGTTTGGGTAGAATGTACTGCAGATGTCTTTTAGGTCCATTTGATTTATGGTGTCATTTAACTCCGATGATTTTTTTTGTTCAGATGATATGTCTGTGGTAAAGAGTGACCATCATCAGTGTCATTTTGTTGGAGTCAATCTGTAGTTTTACATCTATTCATCTTATTTTCATGAGATTGTGTTTAGTGCGTATAAGTGTAGAACTGCAATATCTTCTTGGTGGATTGCTCTCTGGATGAGTATGAAGTGATCTTCCTTATATCTTTTGAACAGTTTTGGTCTGAAGTCTATTTTGTCATATATTAGAATAGCTAAACTTTCTTGTTTCCTGAATTCATTTGTCTGAAATGTCATGTTTCTTCCTTGTGCACCAAGCTGGTGTCTATCATTGATGGTAAGAAATGGCTCTTTGTTTGTTTGTTTTTTGGTAACAGCAAAAAGATGCAATTTTTTTTCCGACTCAATCTGCTAATTTGTTTGTCTTTGTTGGGAAATTGAGATCATAAATATTCAAAGTTATTATTGAAAGATATGTATTAATTCCTGTCACATTGCTGATCATCTACATTTTTAGATTGTTTTAATCAACTCTCAATATTTCTTTATCTCCCATGACCTCTTGAGTCTTTAACCTTCTCTTCATGATGAATGAATTATTCCTTCTATCCTACTCTGTACAGTTAGTTAAATGTCCATATATTCTTTTATTTCTCACTATATTTTAAGTTTTTGAAAAATTTTTTTGCTTTGTCCAATAGTTTAAATTGACAGTTGTGATCTTTTAGAACTTGGAATACATCTTTCCACACCTCGTGGTTTTAAAATGTTCTACGTAATAATCAAGAGTTATTCTGATGTGTCTGCCTTTATAAGTTACATAACCTTTCCTTCTTATAGCTTGCAGTACTCATTCTACCTTCCTTCCTCCCTCCCTTCCTTCCTTCCTTCCTTCCTTCCTTCCTTCCTTCCTTCCTAATTTTATTTATTTATTTAAATTATAACTTGTCATGGAAAATTAGTTTTCTGCTCCCGTCTGCTTGGAGGACTATAGACCTCTTGTACCTGGATGAGAATGTCTCTCTCTAGACATAGAAAGTTTTTTCTATGACTTTGCCAAAAATATATTCTATGATTTTTGTATCATATTCTTCTCTTTCTACCAGGCACATAATTCAGATATTTGATATTTTCTTAATATCCCTACACTCTTCTATGTGTGATTTTATAAATCCATCATTATTCTTGATGTGTGATCAAGTGTCTATCTGTACTGTGTCTTCAAGACTTCCCAGCCTTTCCAAATGATGCATTCTTTTAGTTAGGTGTGCCATTAAGGATTTTATTTGACTTGCTGAGATTTTCATTTCCAGTGTGATTTCAGTTTGGCTTTTCTAGTGTAATCCTCTCTTTATTAAATTCCATTTACATACCTTGTCCCAACTTCTTCATTTCATTCATCTTCATATTTTTATCCTTGTAAAATGTATTAATATCTTCTTCAAGTTGTTTGAACACAGTTATAGTCATTCTTTTGAATTCTTTGAGAATTCTTTGAGAACATTGTCATTGAACTTAATTATTACACAATTAAAAAATTTTTTGGAGAAGAAATGCTACTTTGGATTTTCACACTACTTTTGTTTCTGCATTGGGAGTGGCCAATATGGAGATAGTTAGATGCCTACTGTGAGCCTGGGCCTAATGGTCTGGCAACTGCTTGCTTTCTGCTGATAGCTAGGGTAATTGCAGAAGTTTGGGCCTGAGGATCAGGGTTCAAGCACCCATTTCCTGTATAAAACAGGGGCTTGACAGATAGGAAAATTTGAGCTTAGAAGTTTAAGTCTGGGGACCCCTTGATAAATTAGATGGTGGTACAAAACTGCAACAGAGAAGATCCATGAGACCTCAGAAGAGGACTAGAAACAGATTTCAAGCAGATTGTATAAGAATCAGTATGCTTTGCCCTGGGGCTTCACAAATTCTGTGCTCTCAGTTTACAATCTGAAGAAATGTGACTGCCTAGAGAACATCATGATGGTCCACTACACTAACAAAACTGGGTCATTTCAGTTGGTGAGTGTGAGTTGGGAAGCATGTTAAGGCTTTGAAAAGACACATGAACTCCAGATGGTGAATCATAAACTTATAAAACATGTGATATGTAAAAGAATCTTTTGAAATATATCTTAATGGTACTGGCAATTCCTTCCAGTGTACTGGGATCTTTGAACTTGTATCTTCTGCCACAAAAAAAAAAAGGCAAACACAACCTTTAGAAAACCCATGGATTCTCAACAAAAGGAAATTTCACAGTTGATATTGCCACTCTGATCTTGTTATTGATATAAAAACCTGGCAGTTATGTAGATAGTAGAGAACTGTATAGTAGACACTTGTTTTTAAAAGCTCTGTCATTTTAGCCACCCAGAATAATCCTATCTTAATGCAGTCAGACTTTCATGACAGAACAGTGCAGACTGTTTCACTTGCAAACAATATATCCACATGTCTTATTGTTCTGGAGACAGGGTCATCTAAAGTCAAAATTGTTAGATGTCTAAGGAGTACTTCTTTCCTTGGACCAGAGAGTCCCTTCTCACTGTGCCTTGAGGTGAAAGATGCCAATAGACAAGAAACTCCCATCAAGATATCCAGGAATCACTGGGCAGTGGTGGTGCATGCCTTTAATTCCAGCACTTGGGAGGCAGAGGCAGGGGGATCTCTGTGAGTTCGAGGCCTGCCTGGGCTGCAGAGTGAGTTCTAGGAAAGGTGCAAAGATACACAGAGAAACTCTGCCTCAAAAAACATATATGTATATATATATATATATATATATATATATATATATATATATATATATATACATATTCAAGAATCATTCCACTAATTTTAATCTGTGATTTTCTTGATTCACTTTGGCATTCTAATTCTACTCTTTGGTAGATCTCAGACACATAAGGGAATTTTGACTCCAACATTCTGAATATTATTGCTGTCACATAATGAGATAGAAAGAAATATTTTAGCTTTCCCATGACTTGCTAGACACATTTTAATATCCATGTGTCTTTTCATTATTCATGATGAGATACTCAACCACATCAAAGGAAGGGCATGGTAGCAAAACTCATAGATGTCCAAGATTAGGGTCTAAACAACTCCATCAGCCAACCTAAGAGTATCTGTTGAAGCTGTGGCTGGGTTTAGAGATTTCTTTGACAGAAAATGCGCATCCTCAGCACATCAGGACCAACTGAATAAACAGGGTTTGCCATTCACCATTTTTTTTGCAGCAACTACAACCAGTCATAATCTACCATTAAGTTTCCCCAGACCATATGAACTAAAAGCAAGAATAAGAAAATCTAAGTAACATAAGAAGTGGACATTATTGTTTATTATTTGTACTCTAGTAACTCTCTCTTTGCATAACCTGAGTAATATCAATGGTATCTGCCTATAACTACTCATTACTTAGATTTCCACTTGTTTCCTTCTCTATGATGAATGGGAGCTGCCTCGTTTATGTGGGATTTTACTGGAGACAGAACTCTTGCAATCCCATCCATGCTCAGTTACCATCAGCATGCAGTTCCAAACTGATCCAGGTATGCTCAAAACAGCTTTGTGAACAATTTGGTGGGGGCATCCCATTACTAGTTTCTCTGTGTACCATGCAAAGCAAATTTGGGTAAAGAGAATTTTGTGGTTGGTTCCTTCCTCTCTGCTCTTTTCTGTCTATAAGCCTCTTCTTCTTAGAGATGACCCTCACTAAATAGCTTTCATTAGAATACCCTCCATACTGTTGTCTCATCTGAACCCGATCTTAAGGTATTCATTCATTTTTTAAAAGTGTATCAATAAATATAAAGTATTTTCTTCTCTTGGTGAGTTTATGATCTCTTTGCATCAAACATGTAAACAGGTATACTCTATTTTGTTAACTATCAGAGGAACAACAATTAAATGCTGTTTTTATGTCCTGTCGTTTAAAGATAATGTGCCCAGAGATAACGCTTTTGTCCTTGACAAATATGATGTCTAGTTGGACACTTAAAATGTAGGACTAGAAATTTCTAGGATTAATGACCATAATTTAATTAAGCAAATGTTTATGTCTAGATAGACATTATCCAGAGTCTAAAAAGTAGATTTTCTAGATTGCAGAGAGTTTATGGGTGAAACATTACCATTGAAGTCATAACTGGCTCAGATGGGAGTCTATAAATTTTTATAATGATTTGCATGCTTTCTTAGAGAACATTGAACATGTTTTTGGTTCTTTTTCATGGCTATACATTATTATTGTTAATAGCTTTCAGTGCTCTGATGCCCCACAGGAAGGACACTTCTGACTCTGCATGGATATGCATAGATCTACACCAAGTGAGCAAAAATGACTTTGTTTCCTGTGCTTACAACTGGTTTAGGTTGTGTTGCTTTGCCTTCGTAGCACTCTATACTATTTTTATTGCTTTTATTTTTTGATATTGTTATACAATTAAATTTTTTGATCCTTCCCTCTTCCCCCTACAAACCCTTGCAGATACCCCTCCTTGCTCTCTTTTAAATTCATTGCCTCTTATTTCATTAATTGTTGTCTCCAGTCTCCCCACTCATTTTAGTTCCCTTCTCCCTTCCATTAGTCATTGTTAGAATTTTATTGGCTTGGGAATCAGATCATGTTAATAATTATTGAATATGTACTCTGCAACAGGCATTTTCTAATTGGTTTACAGACATGAACTAATTTGAGCTTCACAATACCTGAATTCATCAGAATTTACATTAGAATGTAATTCTAAAAATTTCAGTGAAGTAAGTGTCCAAAATCTCATAGAAGAATCTGTTGGAATGTGGAATAAGTTTTAATGCATGAACTCACTGATATTTTCTTAGAGTCTTAATTGCCATTCCCTTCTAGGCTCAATAGAAACATGGATTATTGAAAGATACTTAAGTTTTTTACCAGTAAATACTGAAAATGTTATGTCTTTGACTAAGAATGCAAAGATGTTGGAATGAAAATCACACATAGTGATGTGATGGAGATCCATATGTGCAAGGAGAGAATAGAAAACATTCCAAGTAAGAAATTCACTTTTATGATGGTACTAACTTGCAAGCTTACAGAGTAAAGCTTTTAATAGTGACAAGAAATTTTAAGTAACTCCCATCAATTCCATTAATTCTAAAAGGGTCTTTTTTTTTTTTTTTTGCACACAGACCATGGCAATATGATATTGACTCCTTTTGCTTTGCTACTAGTTTCCATAATCTCCCAAAACTTGTCTTATTTATGCTTGTCTACATTAATGACATGCAAATAGCACTGTATACATATATCCCTTAATAGACACCCAATCCTTTTGAGTCCAGCAAAAACATTGATATCAATTTACTCTTCTCATTCTTGGATATCTTGAGAAATACAGTGATTGGCCCTTATTTCTCTTTATCAGTAATCCAGAGAAAGAAACACCACCTATAATATCTAATAGAATGTGACCAAGTTTCTTCTCTGGCTGTGTTCTTAAATATTCCCTCAAGGGGTGCTGCATTGGTGTATTGTAGGCCTCCCATTAATTTAAGACATTCTTTTCAAACATGTGTATAACACTCCCCAATGTACTATTGGCTTATAAATTACACTTGTTGTTTCGGGGCAATAAATGAAATGATGAATGCATGCTTTGTTCAATTACCTTTTTATTCATGAAAGGCAAAACAAATATTCTAAAAAAAACATTTATCTACATCAGAAATAAGCTATAAACCTTTCAAAAATGCTCCAAGTAATCCAGAAAGAAACCACTAATTACTGTCAAGACAGAAAGGATTCCATAGCTGTAAATGCTCAGGGAACCATAAAGTGATGGAGATGGAAAATTGCCCACAGTACCCTCCTTTTCCACATGGGAAGCTGACATTCTTAGGAGCAGAGTGCCTTATACAGGTCATCCCAACTCTGATCAATGGTGTTATGCCTATACCTCCTGATTCTACATTCATCATGGCTTCCTGAGGTCAAAGGTGTTGACCTCCTGTGGGAAAGATCAAAGAGGTCACTGTACTTGCTCTTATATAATGGTGAAAGTTATTCTCCATGCAGATTTCTGCTTGTTCATATGGATTGAAGCACCTAGAAGCACCAATAGCTCTACAGAGATAACAGCCTTAAAAGAAAAAATGCCCTTTGAAGGTTGTGATTTTGTTGAGGGTATCCTAAAAATTTCATTGTCCATGTACATTAGTCAAGTGATGTGAGTGACCATTCCCTGGCTTCTCTCAGAGCTGATGGAAAGATGAGAAATGACATTTCAGATGACGTTAGGACACTAATGGTTGCTTTTTAAAAGTTGGATTACATGACTCCATTTTAGAATTCTTTCAGTTTATGCATCTATACTTCACTACATCACTTTCTCATACTTTCTTTAAAGAGAAATTGGGAAGAGCAACCTTTGACTTTTCTGCAGACAAGGTTTACATCTGTTCACTCAGTGTGTTCCAGATGTGATACAAATCAATGCACAAAGAAAGAAGCAGTGAGTATTACATAGGTCTCGAGCCTCAATTTCCCACAAAAACCTGGCCCAGTGTGTCACCACCAACTCACTTTTTACCATTAAATATTTTCAAATTTCCAGACACCCTGCAAGCAAAGTCCAACAATAGTCTTCTGCATGTAGTGCAGAGGCAGCCCACAGAATATTAGGAAATCCTTGGTCGCTGTATGCCTGACAGAGAAATTGAGTCTGGAATACACATAGAGCTAAAAGAAACTCTAAACACCAAAAACAAACAAACAACCCATTTTGTTTTGATTTCTTTTTTTTTTTTTAGTTTTTGTTGTTGTTTAAAATGGACTATAAAACTAGACAGTTCCAAAAAAGAAGAAGTACAACTGGTGAGGAAATACTTAAAAGATGTTCAACATATTTAGTTAATAAGGAAATACATGTTTAAAACACCTTAATACCCCATTTCATCCCAGTCAGAATGATGACATCAATATACAAATAACAGCAAATGTTGGTGTTGATGTGGGAAAGGGATACCCTTACACTCTGTAGGTGGGGCTGTAGGTGTTTCTCAAAAGCTGAAAACAAAACTATTATATCACCAAGTTATAACCCTGCTGGGAATACAACCCTGTCATAAGGCTACCTGCACATTCATGTTCATTCTTTAGTATAATGTGTATAGCATGGAGTATTTGTGCAAGGCAGAAAGCAAGGGATGGAATGGGGGTTATTTTATGGTAGAGGAAAAAGTAGAGCATGGGTAGAAATAGCATGAACATGGGGAATATGGTGATTTGAAGCATTTAAATAGTGAGATAGGCACGTAGATTGGGGGAAGAAGGTGTGAGATACAGGGCATTAATTGGTATAAAGGCAACATAATCAAACCATTTGAAAAGCAAGATAAGCACATCTGTGCAACTGATAGCAACTGGGTCATTGGGAGTAACCAACTGTCCTCTGAATGGTTTCAAGACTCAATATGAGGATATGGAAGAATAATACATGGTATCGTAAACCTGGCTAACAACCCAGGTTAAGGAGGTGGTAGATTTATGCAGGGAACTGATTTATGATGGTTAGCTAAGCTGGAATAGCATCAAACTGTCTTCTAAATATCTACACTTATTTCCATAGACAGAAGCTGTTCCCAGCCTTAGTCAGAAAAGCCTCTCCTTAAAATGAACAAGGGTGACAGTGGAGACCCGGAAAATAAGAGAAAGATGTGGACTCAGACCCACACAAGTCACTTTTACCACCCCCTCCAAGGATTAAGGAACATTGTGGCTGAAAATTTGTAAGCATTTGAAGTAGGATCAAAGGTTATTAAACACCATTCCCTTGACTCTATACAACTACCTTGACATGAGTGCATGTCAACTGTACTTACCTCCCCTGGGCCCACAAAAGACCATCCCTATTGTCAGGCAGTTAAGGAAAGTAGAGGGACTCCTGGGGTTGTGGCCTTTACCTCTATTGACTATCAATAGATTCTGAGAGAAGGACCACCATTGTCTTTAGTCATATACCCTCAGCTGACCACACCAGGTACCAAATTCAGTCATACAGATGGCTCTAGTTAATCTTGGTGGGTCAGAAAACACAACAAGTCTATGTAAGTACATGTGAGAGATTTGTGGGATGAGAGGAGGAAAGACAGGTGGCAGGGATGCAACAGGTAAGAGTAGGCAGTATTCATGCATTGTTTTAAAAAAAATGAGAGCAGCCTTCATTAGCAACAGGAAAGAGTCAACTCACAGTCCTTAATGTATGCATCAATTTATTAAATATTGACATATGTGGATGCATGCAAAATCTTGATAGCTTCAGAAACCACCTTTATTTCTGTCTGTCTTCCATGCCCTACAAAACCAGTAGCTTCTCACTATCCTCTCAGCTCTAATGATCAGGTCCTGCCAGCTCTTTGTAGGTCTTGCTAATGGTAGCCAATTCAATAAAAAAAAAAAGAGGTCAAGATTCACTCTATAAATCACAGGAAATTGAGAATTCTCAGAAGTATTTCTTATTACTGCAAGTGTCTTTCTTTCTTGTTTGAACACTAGGCTATAGTTCTCCTTCAATAGTATTTAGCAAATAAATAGGTATCACCTATCAATTTGGAGCTAACCATAAAAAAATGTGTAAATTTTGAGGGTGGAATGCATGAGCATTTTATTATATATCATATCAAATTTATTCACAAAAATAAATGATTAGAATGTTATCTTTTAATTCCAAAATAAAAAGGAAAGCTGAAGGATGAAAGATTGAAAATATAGGAACTAATTACTAAGCCAATATTTGTCATTTATGTCATTAAGCATAAATGACAACCCAGGGAGAAAGCATAGTTCTGAGTAAAATTGTCAGTTAACATGAAATAGGTATGGGGAAAGCCCTTAACAGAGGCTTATTTTAACTTTCAATGAAGCAAGAACACATTCAGGTAATACCTGATTAAGAAAAACAAACAAACAAACAAAAAAAAAAAAAACTAGGACTATGAAGGTAGCTCAGTGAATAAAATGCTTGCTCTACAAGCTTGGCGATCTGAGTTTGACCATCAGAACCCATAAAACCTAAGTGGTCACATGCTCTTGTAATCTTAGTGGTATGTAGTTAGAGCGAGGTAGATCCTGGGGCCTAGTAGCCAGTCAGCCTAGTTTACTTGAGTGAGCTCCAGATCAATAAAGAGACTCTGTCTTAAAAATGCAAGGTTGATAGCACCCAAAGAAAACATTTCAGGTTGTCCTTTAGACTTAACATTCACACACAGACACAAACACACATGCATGTGTGCATATGCACACACACACACACACACACACACACACACACACACACACACACACACTTACCCATCAAATGAACACCTACATATGCACCTGCATGAAAAGGATTATTCCTCCGCAATGAAAACACCCACCCATACACACAAACACATGCAGAGAATTAACTGAGTGAGTGTATTCACTGCTATTCTATGAAGATGTGTCTGATACCCCACAGAGAGATCCATCGTAAACATGGGACAAGGATTGAAAAATCAGAGCTTCCCCCGACAGAGAATGATAGGATACCATCTCATGGGGGAAAGAATGGAGACTCCCAGTGAGCAGAACAGAGGTCACCCACAGGAGCCTCAGGTTGGCTGCTCTCAATTTTGCATGATGCTCTTAGTTGATTAATTAACTTTTGTTTCCAAATCTATGACTCATAGCAGGAATACAATTATACAGCTTATCAGAAGAACAATGGAAAACAAACCTTGACTACCCAGGAGAATCTAATTAACATGAAGTCTCTGAAGGGTGGTAAATTGACCTTCATCGGTAGCAATTCCTGAGAAAGAAGGGGGATTCTATGTCCCAAGATGTTTGTTTCATATATAGGACTCGTGGTTTTATGATTCAGAGTTGTTCTTACTCATTGTGAAAGAGTTTATAAGTACCATAGTCACTGTAGCAGTTTCTTGGGGCTATTTTGTGAAAATGCAATCCTTACCCATTAATACTTTCATGTTTCTGGAGGCCAGAAGAACAAAAATTAGTAGAAATAAAAATGTCAGTAAGACTTCTATCATTCTAAAGTCCTAGGAAAAAGCTGTTGCAGCTTCTAGTTTCTAGTGGTACCCACATTCCTTGGCTTGTAACATGATCACTTCAGTCTTTGACTCTGGCCATGTGGCCTTTTCTCAGTAGCAACCTCTTGCTTTCTTATAAAATGCCTGAGTGCAGTCATCCTAAGGTACCTGTGGCTGTCCTAGGTTCAGTTCACTGAATGACTGCATGTTTTTCTCATGTGATAGCATCTTGCCATTCTATCCTCTGAAGTTCTCTTATAAGGAAGGATACTTGTGGTTGCTAGCTTAGATAATCAAGAGTAATTGTTTCATCTCAAAAAATTTCCCCACAGTCAAGAGTTGTAATGTATGTCTGCAATACTGGCATGGGGATGATGGAGACAGAAGGATCAGTCATTCAAGGTCATTCTCACCTACATAGGGTGACTGGAGCAAGTCTGGGCTTCATGAAGCTTGTCTCAAAAATATTAAAGCACCCAAAAGGCTTACTCACATTTTCAAAGGCTTGTGTTTGCTCATTTACAAGTTTTCAGTACTAAAGAGTAGGAAAGTCATATTTGATCTGTTAGAGTCAAATTAATGAAAGAGTGAAACCTAGATACAATGGTAAAAGAAATGTTATCCTTCTATCTCCTCCCCACATGCAATCCCAAGTCACCATGTCTATTTAGTGTAAACCAAACCTTTTGTGTGAATCATGGGTTCCACGGTCCTCAAGCTCTCTGTACACTGAGAACACAGTTGAGAAAGAAATCCTATTCAGTCTCTGAACTCGACTTTCTCCACTGGGCTTTCTAGCCCACTAGTCATAAGCATGTATGCCAGCCTATACAGAGGGGAAGCTAGAGTATGAATCATCAAAGATTTGACATTGCAATTAACATCATATTCTGTGTTTTCTAGATATTTGGTCAAACGGGCATTGAGTCGGGAGGAGGAAGTACATATATTGGACAGGTTTTATAAGCCAACTGATTTAAGATCCCTTTGTACACACTTTTCAACCCGATGACTAAATAATTGCTGTTCTTATCCTCCTTTTATACATGGAGAAAATAATGAAAAATGTCACATCTTATTTGGCTGAAAATCAACATAATCTGTCATGAAAGTGTCATTTTCCTTAACTTTAAAATAAGTGGTAGGAAGCTCAGAAGTTAATTTGTCATAAACACATAGATATGTGTGGCACTTTCAGAAATTGAAAGAATATCCTACTTCAAAAAGATATTCCTGAAGACAAAGGTGAAAAGAAACAGTTTTCAGGCAAAATGAACTGAGTTATGTCACAGAATGCCTCTTTGTCTTGCTATAGTGCCTAACTTCTCTTGCTTAACCCTTTACACTTTGAGATAAGACCATTTCCTCTAAAGATGTATTGATAACACTAAAAGACACTGTACTATATAGGGACACTTCTCATCTGAGACTAAATTGTAGCCCAAATAAAGAGAAAAGTGTGGAGGACTCCCTTAATTCTAAAATCTGGCAAAGGAGAGCATTGATTCCTAGCATCCCAGAAGTGTGGCACAGCATGAGGACTTGGGGTACACTCAGAGCTCCAACATAGGGAACAACACACCATTTAACTTCATGCTTTCTGACATGCTGCAGACTAACCTTTGTTGAATGGTTCAATGGCTAAAGCTCCATCCAATGAGTCTTGGTACTGATCTCTGTACTGGCCGAGCCTCCCTCAGTGCTGGACTTAAACAGCACCATTTAATGTTTCCATGTATCTTTTAAAGGTGAAAACATGTTAATAAATTGAATGTTTCATGAATAAAGCTGTCTGTGAAATTACCCACCTTATTTGAGTGAATACACTCAGTGAATTTATGATGATTAACGGTAATACGATGAACACCACAGTGCGTAATAATGATTTTCAACATCTTATAAAAAACATTATCAATATTTTATACACCCAAACAAGCAGTACAACATTGGAGAAATTCAATGAAACAATTTGAGCAAGTCATGGGAAGCGGGGAGATGGGACCCAGCAATATCCTCTCTCTGGGGACAGAGGCCTCTATTCTATTCATGAATGTGTCACTTTTGCATTTTTGAGAGGCAACGGTGCAGTTGGAGAATTGCAGAAAGAGAAGTGGCTGTCACAAGAGATTGCCTAAAAGGGCTAAAGTATCCTCTAAACACATAGGAGAGCACAAAGACAAAACTTCCTGCAAAATTAGTAATGTTTAAGGTCTAGATTGCAGGAAGCATGTCAGCAAGGCAGCATAAAACCATACTCCTTCAGTAAAATGTGAAGAGTTGCAACACCAAGTGTCTGAAAAGAAATATGTTTTTAATGGAACCAATCTTAGCAAGCAATCTTTTAAATTCAAAGGAAAGGTGCCAGGAAAGAAAGAGGAGAACTAGTCCAGGGAATGCTACTGATATGGAGCACCAAATGTACTGTCTGTCCAACCAAGTGTGTGTAAAAGTATTAAGTATATTTTAAAGGCTTTGGGTAGATCAGAGCACATGCTAACCGTCTATATGATCAGGGCTTTAAAATGGGCACAATCTAGAAGGGGAGTGCTCAACACAGTAAAATTCTCGGGGGCTAATCAAAGCAGAGGGGAAAACGGGCTTTTTGCAAACTGGGTGGTAAAGAGCAAGAAATCCAAGAGATTCGAGACGCAGGTGCATTCAAGACGTAGGTGAGGAGCAGTGCTTGGCACACAGCCATTCCCATGACACACACAAGACAAACACCAAGGGCATGGTATGTACACAGTGAGGAATGTGCCACCAAGAAACAAAGAAAATTAGTGCACATACTGTTCACAAATGAACAGGGAGTAGTCAAGCAGGGGTGTTACTTAAGAATTAGCAACCCAAACTCCATGTAAGTAAAGTGAATCTTACGTCAGTAGAAAATGTGGAATAGTCTTCAAAAAATAGTTACATTTACACAAGCAAATATTTTGAAATAGAAAATAAAACAAAACTAAATCTTTAAATCAGAAATTTAGCATGGGAATTTGGAGATGGGTGGGAGAGAGAGAGAGAGAGAGAGAGAGAGAGAGAGAGAGAGAGAGAGAGAGAGAGGTTATTTATTTAAAACCAATCTATTCTAGTACCCAAAGATTACTTTTCAAGGTGACAAAATAACAATAACGTAATCACTTACAGATTTCATTAAAAACTCAGCAAAATGAAATTAAAATAAAATAAGGCAAAAACCCCTCACAAAGGTACAGAAAGTGGGAACATGAAGGGTGAATACAGAATAGGAACATTGACAGACTAGATTTTCCTAATGAAAATAAAGCAAAACGTGGACCCAAAACTCCAAAATCAAGAAGCACAATGACACCAAAATTTAAATGTGCAAGTCATGATTAGTCTCTGTAATTAAACACCTGCATCTACAGGACAAAACAGGCCAGCATCTGTGGCAAAAGGATGCTAGAGGAATGAGTTCTGCAACATATTCAGGCCATAGCTGGGAAAAAACAATCCTCGGTGGAGTCTTTGCCCTGTAGGAGATAGGAATGGAGGTGGGCTGGGGGGGAGGGGAGGGGGGAGAACAAGGGAATCCATGGCTGATATGTAGAATTAAATTATATTGTAAAATAAAATAAAATAAAAAATTCCACAGATACACTCTATAAATTAATATGGAGCACAGTCAGCGATAGTTGGACGTGTCAAAATCAAGCTAGAAAGAAGTGTCTATGACCATTAACATTTGTTGTTAGAAATTGGTGAACTCAAGAAGATGTGCCATTATTTGGTCCTCTTTGCAAAACCAAAACCAAAGCAAAACCACTTTAAGTTTGGCAGAAGGGAAAGGAATCATGGAGATGGTGTGGGAGGAGGTGTTACATGCACAGATGTTCCTGTTTGTATCTTCCAGACATTTAGATCAAAGCTAGAATTTCACAGAATCAAAGAAGTGAATAACTCAAGCATAGGCAGAATTTGTGTGAATCCAGAAAGGATTTCACACTGTCTCTTCATTACAGATAATCCAACCACAAGGAAGGCAAGCAGGAGAACTACCCTAATCAACTAATTTAGGAAGCAATATTTTCATATGCACAATAATGTCTAAAACTGAAGGAGCCCAGGCATTACCCTCTGTTTAATAAATTACTTTATCACAGTTGTATCAGCTGAAAGTTTTGATTCCATTAAGTACATTCAAAGATAGTTAAAATAAGAAAATATAGGCACAAAGATCCCATTTTCTTATGGTAATAATTGGAATCACAAGCCAGGTAAGGTAGCATCAAGTGGAAGCTGTGGGGTAATATTAGAAACTCACCACCAACACAGCCCACACACAAGAAACAAAGAAGCAGAATTTAACACACATGTGGAGCAGGAAAGCAAAAGCAGATTCTGTGTACATAGACACAACTGCATGTTTGCAGTATATTCACACATGCAAACACATGCCATGAATTCGTTCCCATGGTCTGTTCTAGAGGAACCTGGAACAAATGATTCTTTAATAAAGATAATCACATCTGACTGACAAAAATTATTTTTAAAATATTATTTACTGAAATCGTTAAAGGTTGCTTGGACCAATACTCACTTCAGAATGTGGGTCAGGAGAAGTTCACGTTGAGCCTAAAATATCCTGAGATGTTATACAGAGAAAGAGCTCTCAAAAATCAAAAACACATTATAGAAAGACTCCAGAGAATCAAGTGATTTTGTTAACAAATCTATGGCCTTATTGCTCAGAAAATATTGACTCTAATGGATCATATTTTAGAAAATAAAAACAATTTTATTAGTCTATACTTACATGAATAAATAAACAAGTTAAGTGTGAGTGAGTATGGATGTTTATTACAGTCGGATATTTAATACATGCAGTGAGAAAATATCAGAGGAAAATCATGATTGGCAAACATCAAGTTCTCAACATCTCAGGTGTGAACTAATGCTAAAATTGCTGAGCAAAAATATGCTAAGCCTATCTTCATCATCTCATTGCACATTCCTTTAAGGACATAAGCAGTAGAAGAGGACCTATAGAGTATAATTGTACTGGGACACCAAGCCACCACATTAACCAACTGATCAATGCTGGGATCCCCTGGACTGTGACAAATCAGGACCATGTATCTTCTAATACAATTCCCAAGGAACATCCCTTTCGAGAATTACTGCTACAAAGAAGGACCCAATTTTAAACATAAGAAACTTAAGATGATTCAAAAAAATGTTACAAGGTTGCACTACAGTGTAACTACAGAATCACTGTACAAAACATGGAAAAGTGACAGGAATGTAAGACTGAGATCTATGGTAGGTTAGCAGAGAGTAACAAGAAATGGCAGCTAACTTCAATGTGTCATCTTGACTTGGAGCCTAGAACAGAAAAACAACATTAGTGGGACAGTTGTTAAATTTTTAATAAGGTCTGAAAGTCAGTTAACAGTGTAGAATCAATATTCTTTTCCTGATATTGTCACACTGGACTCCGGTTAGTGAAGATACCAACATTTGGGAACACTAGGTAAAAGATGACCAGGGAATTATTTGGATCATTAATTTTGCAACATTTCTATGACTGTTAAATTATTTTTACACTTATCTTCGTGTGTGTGTGTGTGTGTGTGTGTGTGTGTGTGTGTGTGTGTGTGTGTGTGTGTGTGTAAGTCAGAGAACAACTTTTCAACTGTTAAAAATCAGTTCTCTCCTTTACCACCTAGGTTTCCAGTATTAAACTCAGCCAATCATGCTTGGATACAAATATCTTTACCCACTGAGCCATCTCAGCATCCCAGGAAATTATTTTAAAATGAAAAACCTTAAAAGTAAGAATAAAGTAAGTGAATCATTATTGGAGATAGACTTCCTGGGGCTTCTCTGTAATAGTCACTCCTTTCCATTTTAAATTAACTTATAGAAAATGTTGAGGACCACTCTCCAAGGATCTGTGAGGTGATAGAAGAAACTGGAGGCAGTTGGAATCATTGGAATTTAAAGATGGTGCTAGTATTGTGATCACAAATGCCCCCCAAAGGCTATTGTAGTGAGGTCTTGTTCTCCAGAGGGTACTGCTGGAAGATAGAGAAACCTTAGGAAGATCACCTTGTAGGAGGTTGTAGGACAGAGTCAGTAAGGAGGAAGACTGAGCAGTCTTGGTCACTTTCTCTTTCTTTTTTCATCCATCAATGAGGCAAACAGGCCTTCCTGCTCTCAATGTCACGTTCTGAATTGTCCCCACAGCCTCCAAAGGAAAGGGGCAACTCCTCTACATCAAAACATCCAGAACAAGCCTTTTCTCTTTTCCATTGACCTTCAGGAAGTCTAGGTTTGAGTGAGTACTTAGTAGGAATAACTTAGCTGAAGCTAGTCAATACAGAAGAGGAGGAAGAATGTTCAGATCAACAAGGAAAGGGAAATAAACTGAAGTATCATCTGTGACCATGTTTGAAGAAACAAGCTACAAGGAGCCTTGGAATACTCTATGTGTATGTACCTTAGGAAGAAAGTCGCCTGGTCAATGTTAATCTATTGGTAGCTGTCACAGATCATCAATCTGCCTCCTGCAGAAGAAGATGGAGAAAGGTTCTCATCTAGCAACAGTGATTATATCCAGGAGGAGGTGATTATATCCAGCTGTTAACAATAGAACTTGATGTTTTTCAAGAGTGCTAGGATAGGATCCAAAGCAAGTCTGCAGGTTCAGCACCCTGTAAGTCGGGTCCAGCACCCTGTAAGAATCTCTCACACACAAAATCACTGCTGGTTCCAAAACACTGTGCATGCTACTTTATCCTTTACTCCCCTGCTTCCTCCCTTTCTCTCCCATCTCGACAACTCTCTCCCTCTGGTGCATGTGTTTGTGCATGTTTGTACACATGGAGAGACTGATGGCTAACAAGAGGCATCTTCCTCAGTCCCTTCTCCACTTCATTTCTGAGACAATCTTTCACTGATCCTAGAGCTTGCCATTTAGCTAGAGTGCTGACTAGCTGCCCATGAATCCAGCCGTATGCGTTCCCCTATGGCTGAGTGACAGATGTGTGCCTCACTGGTTGCTTTTATGAGGATGATGAGGTGGAGAACTCAGATCTCGATGCTTGTGAGGCAAGCACCTTACCCAAAGAGCCATCTCCCAGGGATCTGTTACCCTATTATTTCGACTTTCACAGTTTTACATTTAACCGTCTTATATTCAGAAAAACTTAAACAGCCTTCTGTATTTTTCACTCAAATTAGGTGAGTTTTCAAATGGAAGTTGAAATAAAGTTGCCAGCATTAAAAAGGGCCGTAGCACAAATTGCTAAATGGTCTTATTAATTAAAAAACATGGAGCCAGATATTGGGGTAAAAGCTGAAAGATCAGAAGAATAGAAGGAGCCAGCCACAAGTTTTTACCGCTAGGAAATCCTCAGCCCAAGAAAGCTAATTCCTGTATACTCAGGCCTTATATACCTTTCTGTACCCTATCATCTTTCTTCCTCTCTTCGCCCAGCTACATCACTTTCTCTTCTGGCCCAGCTCTATCACTTCCTGTCTGTCTGTACAGACCTCCAAATTTGTATGGTTAACTAGTGCTGGGATTAAAGGTGTGTACCACCAGACCTGGTACTGTTCCCAGTGTGGCCTTGAACTCACAGAGATCCGGATGAATCTTTGCGTCCTGAATAATAGGATTAAAGGTGTGTGCCACCACTGCTTGACCTCTATGTTAATATAGTGACTAGCTTTGTCCTCTGATCCCCAGGGAAACTTTATTTGTTAGAGCACAAATAAATATCACCACACAGGACATGTTGTGGTTTATTTTTATTGTTTGTTGCTTTCATAATACGTGTTGGTAAGAGTTGTCATGTTTCAGAAATAAATGATTTCAAATTTATTACTATTTACAAGAGGAAAGGATTTACCATATTTAGGTTTGAAAACCTTTTATGTAGTTCTAAGTTGTTGAGAAAACATACAATAATCAGAACACAAGACAAACCTATACCATTTCCACTCTTGCATGGAAGACAATAAATACACATATATTCTCAAAAAAAGATTAGAAAACATCCTAGATGTTCCAGCTTATATAGAGAAATATTACTTTATGACTTCTTACTCTTTCTATCAGTCCCTTAGTTGAATTTATTTATTTATTTTTATAGTTTAGCTTTACCTCGTAAGTTTCCTCATATAGGTGTGGCTATATTCCACTTCTTGGCCCAGATAATAGTCCCTGGATTAAAGTCACTCACTTCATGCCACCTGACATTCAAAAGGATTGGTGTACAGCAACAGTTCTCAGCATTTATATGTTTTGCCATCCAGTAAGCTGAGCTTTTGGATCCATTGTTTGTAGTATGCCATACCACTTCCAACTGGTGTTCCTCAAGGCCTCCAATTCTACCTGAATTCTGCCTCTTGTCCACAGAACTTTGTGCTATGAACCCCTTGTATCAGGATTGTGGGTGGCCTCTAATCTACCCTGGATGACATGTTGGTCTGAGAAACATGGGAAACATATCCCTGTCCTACTTTGCATCCACAGGAATTTTAGGAATGGTCTTAGACCTTCTCTGATCAAGAATACTCACAGCTCAATGTCACAGTGACCCAGGTAAATCTGCTTGTCTCCAGCCTCCTTGAAGCCAGGTAGGGTAGAGAACCTGGGTGCCTTAAACTCTCAGACCTTGAAACATTCTCAAGTGCGTTACCCCTGAACCTCAAGCAATATTGTCTGATTATCAGGAACATCTGTCTGTTTACCTTTCTTGTTTTCCTCTCATTTGCCCTGTCAATCTCAAGGCCACTGGTGACATCAGTTTCTCTCTAAGCAAACTGGCTCTCAAGTAATTGTGTATTCTCCCTGGCTGTGTTAATTATGTAAAGAGCTTTGTGCTTAGTCCTCAAGCGCAAGCCTTTTGATCTCCAAATGCCTTTCCTTACCAATGTCAGTGCAAATAAATAAATAAATAAAAACTTCATTTCCCTTAGGCTTGCTGAGATATCTCCTCTGCAGCAGCATGGCAAGGTAGAAAGCACCCTATGACAATCACAAGTGGAGAAGAAATAATAAACAAGCAAATATGCAGATGTAAATCTACTATAAAATACCTTAAGATTACTATAAGCACTATTCAGAATGACAATGGGATATTCACAAGAGCCCCTGTAATCATTAGTGTTAACTGTTGTATACCTATGCAAGAAAAATTCAAATGTAAAGTTATATATTTCTATTGATGTAACAAAATACCTGGGTTCATCAACTTATTTAGAGGAAAGGATTGGCTCACAGTTTGAAGTTTTCAGTCCCTGACCACACAGCAATGTTGCTTTGGCAAGTTGTGATGGCACAGTATGTCACCTGGAGCATGTGGAACATGAGAAGAAGCCTGTTCAAATTACAGTCTAGAGCTCAAAGGTGAGAAGAGAGAAAGAGATGGGTATGACTCTACTCTTCATTCCAAGAGAATTTCCTCCTGATGCCCGAAGTATTTGCTACCACATCCCAAACCCTTAGCACAAGGACCTCTGAGGAACACTGTAGATTCAAATTCTGGCAAGAATGAATCTCCACCAACTATGCCAATTAGTGATTTACAACTGACTGTGTTTGATGTGTATGTATTACAAGCTGCACCCAACCTATGTATTTTCAGTATAAAGTTTCTCATAAATAGTTTAGTATAGATTATTAAACATATGGAGGTATCTATAGATACATCATAATTTAAAACAACCACAAAATCAGAGTTGTGCTTACAATTAAAATGAAGAGAAGAAAGGGAGGAAGAAAAAAGGAGGAGGAAGAGAGAGGGAGGAGAGAATATGAAGAGGGCAGAAAGAATAAAAGGAAGGAAGGAAGTAGGGATGGAGGGAAGAAAGAAGATTGCAAGAAGGAAAGAGAGTAGGAGAGCAGGAAGGAGGGAGGTAGAGAATGATAAAGAGAGGAAGAAGAAAGAGCCAGCTGAGATTCAGTGGGTCTCTCTGCAGCAGCAGGACCTTACACAGAGAGATGGCATGATATCATTTGAGATACTCAAGTTCTGAGGCAAAAACTTGTGTTAGAGAGGAGGAAGGAGCTTGGAGAATGAGTACAGATGGCAGCAATATATAAAAACGTAAAATATTTGTTGACTGAGTGACTACAGAAAGATTGTTAATTTAAGCTTTCATTTTGTAGATATTAACCATTGTAGTGCTCCAGATTGGGAACACTGAAGGAGACAGGTTTTTGAATGGAGTTGTGCAAAGAGCTTAGAAACTGAGCTCAGTATTTCACTTCACTGTGATGAGATGGAAGCATCTTTGCTATAGGCATTGAAGATGTCAAACTGACATTTGTGCACATAGTTTGGCAGCTCATGGGAGTGAGTGGTCAAGGCAGAGATAGAACTGTTTAGCCTCATGGGAATTACCAGAGATGTGTGTGGAATAAATTGATAAGGAGCCAAAGCAAGGACAGCAACAGACAAACCTTCCAATTAGATATCCTAAAGTGGATGGGAGGGCGGGGCAGGCAGAGGGGGAGGAAACAGCAACAGAAGAGACAGGTGTCCAGTGGCCAGAATGGAGAAAGCTAGAACATCGAATGCAGCTTTCAAAAACCTGAAAGAGCTGTGCTCCAAAGGGAAATGAGGAACAAAAGTGTGAAAAAACAGAGAGTTCAAGGAAGATTAGGATAAGCAGGCAATGTAACCTGGTGGATTTTTCAGGGAGGATATATGATACCATTGTTTATATGTCTGTTTGTTCAAGTTCAAGGACTAAAAAATGATAAATGACCAGTCCAGTACGGTCTCACCTTAAGGAAGACAGGAGCTAGAGAGACCGCTCAGTGGGTATGAGTGCTAATTGCTCAAACATTAGGACCTATGCTCAGATCCCTATAGCCATGTGAGGTTATGCATGCCTGTAACAGTAACTGTAGGGGTCAGAGACAGGAAGACGGTTGGGGCTTTTTGATCATCTAACATAGCTTCAGATCTAGATATTGACCCTGTCTCAAGGGAAGAAGGCCAAGAGTCGAAGGGCAGAATACTAGACATCTTTCTCTCAGTTCTGTACGCTTGCACACACACAGAGTAAAAGAATGAGAAGAGTATTAGATAAGAAAACCTTACCTGTTTACATTGACTCAAGGGAGAATAGTTATTGTATAGGTTGGCACAGATAGCTCTGAGAGCTGAGTATTTTAGGCTTTCTCTCTAAAAGTTATGGTAGATCCACAGATTATAAACACATCTCTTTGTGATAGGAATTTAGCACTGGACACATTTAGATTAAAATACATGCCCTAGGGAATAGTGTGGAAGGCTTCTGAAATCTGACTGCATATAACTTAGAAAGAGCTTGTGTTAAAGGCAGATTCTAACAACTAGTCTTGATATTTGGAAGGTATAATTTTCTCAACTCATTTTTCAAAAAAAAAAAACCTTGCTGTTTTTGTCATTTGCTTTTCTATACTTTTAGAAGCAGCTAGTTAATTCTCCTACAATTTTACTGGAGTTCGGATCGCAATTGCATTAGTGCACATATCAATACAAAGGGACTTGTCACATTTTACTGCAAGTGTCAACAATCTTGACATCTCTCCACTTTGGGTTTGAACTTCATTGACAATTTTATCTAGAAGTACACATTTCTGCATTTTTTATTCACTTTTGATGATCTGAGAAGGGGAAATGTTTTCTCTAATTACATTTGCTGAATTATGCTGGTATACCAAAATGAAATTGATTGTACATATTGATCTCCCAGCTTACAACCACATTGACATACTCTTTCACTATTGCTAATAATTTTTAAATGTTCTGCTTTCTATATAGGCAACCATAACATCTGAAAATAATTTGTTTTGTTTACCTTTTACTGATTCTTATGCTTAAAATCCTCTTCACTTCCTTTACTGTGCTGAGCTCCTCTATCTAGACTGACACTGACAGGAAATGCTAATCACAGACACCATTGCTCTTGTTTATTTAAAGAAAATTCTCTAATATATTTATTTTATAAAGCAGAATGTTTTCCCTGGTTCTATTGCACGATGTGCCTCTCTTCATCATGGTAAGAAGAGTCTTTATTCCTTTTACTTAATCATAAAAGCTCACCATGTTTTGATATTTTAGTTTTCCAAGTATTTTTCTGCTCCCGTTGAGATGTGCACATAGTTACTTTCTGTTTAATTTCTTCAGATGAGAAACCATCTTAACAATCTCTTTGCTGTTAAACTGAGCATGTTCTGGGAGGTATCCTATATGATAAACTACTACTACCTTTGATTCATTACCCTTAACAGGGATTTTAGTCTGAGCACACACCATTTTCTTCTCCAAGTGTGGACGTGGCAGGCAGACAGGAGAAGGCTGGAATTTCCTGTCCTTTAAATGTCTGTAAACTGGCCATGGAGGCTCACACCTATAATTCTTAGTACTTAGAAAGCTGAAGCACACGGATCTCTCCAAGTTTGACTGGCCTGTGAGCCCTGTCTCAAAATACAAACAGTGTTTATGATTTATATGATAATGATAGTGCCCAAATGTTAATGAAAAGAACTACACGTTGATAGGTAACTCTTTTTCCCCACAATACACCTGCCCGGGAGCTCTCTCTGATAGCTGGTGGCAGGAAACCCATTTTCAACACAAGGCAAATGCTTGTGGAATGAACGCCTATGAAAGCATACAGAAACAAGGAAAAGGGGGGAGTTGACCTAAGTGCCCTACTTTTGTTGTCCTGGGTAGGGAAGTCACTGGCATTCCTCTAGGCATCTACATCAGTTCTCACAGGCCTAACCAAAATACGCTTGATTAGATTCCTTCTTCCTGCCTCCCTTTCTAAAGGCCATTACTGACGGTTGTATAAAGCACTATGGAAATGCTTTATGGAAATCCTTGATTGCAGGTTGACTTTGGAGACAATTCCCAAGACGAAATATTTCCTTATAATACTGTATGGGACTTTGTGTGTTAATTCTGTATCTTCTGCTTTGACAAATGATTTTATCCACTGTAGGAGTTTCCTGGTTTGATTCTTTAGGACCTATTATGAATAGAATCATATTATCTGAAAATAAGGTTAAATTGACTTCTTCCTTTACTAATTTGTAATAGTTTATTTCCTGTTTCATTATTCTAGCTCAGATTTCAAAAACTGTATTGAACAGAAGTAGATAGGATAGACATCCTTTTGTTCTTGACTTCACTGGAAATATTTCAAGTTTTTCTACATTGATCATGACATTGACTGTGAGCCTGTTGTATTTTCTCTGTATTTTGTTGATATTTAACCCTCATAGCCCTAGATTTTCTAGGACTTTTATAATAAAGGGATGTTGGATTTTGTCAAAGGCATTTTTATCATCTAATGAGATTGTCATGTGGTTTCTGTCCTTGAGTCTATTTATGTGGTTACTTACATTTATTGACTTACATAAGTGGAACTATTCATACAGCACTGGGATGAAGTCAATTTGATCATGTTTGAAGAACTTTATAATGTTAGATTTGGGTTACAAGTATTTATTTAAAAATTTTTGCATCTATGTTCATCAGGAAAACTGGGCTATAATTTTCATTTTTTTCTGTTGTGTGTTTTGTTTAATTAGTGTAATGTTGGCTGTGTAAAAAGAATTTGTGAAGATTATTCCCTCTTCTATTTTTATGAAGTAATTTAAACAAGATTTAGAATTCTATAAGATTTTTCAGATCCTAATAGCAAGGCCCTATTGCTGAAGATGCCACAAACTTGAATCATAGGACATGCAGGAATGAAGCTGTCAGTGACCTGGAAAAATCATTCCTAGTGGCTAGCTTTAAGGATAATGGAGGATTCTATGAATACTACTGGGCAAGTAATCAATAGTGTTAACCTATTGTGAACCTTATACAATATATACAGCCCTGGCACTATATTCCCACTGGTGTACCAGTGAAAGGAAAATTATGGAAATAACTGCTTTATGCTTAGGTTTAAGATGTGCTGTGCAAAAGGGAAGTCATGTGTGACACTGTTGATTGGGACAGAAACCTGCAAGTGACTCAGTCATGGGTCCTAAGGAGAGCAGAGTACTAGTAGGCATAGCACTAAACTCTCCTCATAGGTTCTTATCTTCATACCTATGGATTATTGTCTCTCATCATTCATTGGAAAAGCTTCTTTTTGCAGTAGATAACAAGTAATATAGAGACATACTGCTGTGGATATTGCTCTATATAAATAAAACACTGATGGCCAGTGACCAGACAGGAAGTATAGGTGGGACAAGGAGAGAGGAGAATTGGGGAAACAGGAAGAAGGAGGGGAGACACTGCAGCCACCGCCAGGACAAGCAACATGTAAAGATGCCGGTAAGCCATGAGCCACGTGGCAAGGTATAGATTTATTGAAATGGGTTAATTTAAGATATAAGAACAGTTAGCAAGAAGCCTGCCACGGCCATACAGTTTATAAGTAATATAAGCAGTCTGAGTGATTATTTTTTACGTGGGTTGTGGGACTGTGGGGCTTGGTGGGATCTGGAGAGAAGCCCTCCAAAACAACATACAGCTGATCTACTGTTGTGGAAAGAGTCCATTTCTTTATTATTAGTATTATTTTATTTTATGATTAATTTAATTTTACATATCATCCACAGATTCCCCTGTCCTCCCTCCTCCCATCCCCAGCCTTCCCCTCCTAACACCCCCCCCTCCCCGCAATCCATTCCCCATTCCCACATCTTCCAAGGCAAGGTCTCCCCTGGGGATTCAGCTCAGCCTGGTAGATTCAGTTGAGGCAGGTCCAATACCCTCCTCCCTATACCAAGGCTGAGCAAAATGTCTCAGCATAGGCCCTAGGTTCCAAAAAGCCAGCTCATGCACTAAGGACAGGTCCTGGTCCCAGTGCCTGGGGGCATCCTAAATAGTTCAAGTGAATCAACTGTCTCACTTATCCAGAGGGCCAGATCCAGTACCATGGGGGCTCCTCAGCTATTGCTTCATAGTTCATGTGTTTCCACTAGTTTGGCTATTTATTCCTGTGATTTTTCCAATCATGGCCTCAATATTTCTTGCTCATATGATCCCTTCTCTCTCACGCCGATTGGACTCCTGGAGTTCCACCTGGGGCTCGGCCGTGGATCCCTGCATCTGCTTCCAACCATTTCATTCAGATGTGTGGTCCTTGAGAAGCAAGCAGATGCTCCCTCACCCATGCCCACACAGGCAGAATTAAGCGCACTCAATGGATTGAACATAAGTTCACATGAAGTGGGGAGGGAAAAGTGGTGTGAGGGGTGGGGAAGGAGCTAGAAGGAGAGAATAATGGTTGGATTTGATCAAAGCACATCATAGCAAGTATGAAATTTTCAAGCAAAAAAAATAAATATGTTTTAAAATATCAGGAAAAAATAAAAGGAATATGAACATAAACATTATATGGATGTGATATTTTTCTCTTTGGAAAACCATTTTAACTAGTTCAATATGCTTTTAAATATTTAATTATTCTACTTATACGAGGAGAGACTTGGTAATTCGTATTTTTGAGTTTTTTTGCTATTACATTGAACCTGTCAAGCAAAGTGGAAAAAGTAGCTCACATTGTTTTTCACCTCACATTCAAAGCTGACTCCTACTCAGGAGTTTTATTTTGTTTTGTTTGGCAGGGGGTGGGGTGGGGTGGTGGTGGGGTGGGGTGGGGGAGCGGTGCATTGAGACAGGGTTTTTCTGGGTAGCTTTGGAGCCTTTCCTGGAACTCACTCTGTAGCCCAGGCTGACCTCGACCTCGAACTCACAGAGATCCATCTTCCTCTGCCTTTCCAGTGCTGGGATTAAAGGTGTGTACCACTTTCCCTTGGCTTGTTTTGTTTTCTTGATCATTCCCAACAATAACTGTCAGTTGTCCTGGGCATTTCAGTGCATTTGTTTGGGCTTTGTGATTACATAATTATTTCCATGTTAATACCTGCCCTCTCATTTGTCTTGACCTTCGGGCCTCAGATATTTTAGTGCTAGAGTCAAAGAAAAGCTCTACCATGTCCTGGATGTTATCATTGATTTTTGAAAGAATTCCCAAGGTAGGATTGATGATGTATACCTGTAATGCAAGTATTGTGAGGTTGTAGCAAAAGAGCAACCACAATTTAAGGGCAACCTGGCTTGCTAAAGCTGCATAGTGAGACACAGATTAGGAAAGAGGAGGAAGAGGAGGTTGATGAACTCGGGGAGTGAGAAAAATTACTCTCCTTTCTTATGTGTTTATTTTGTAGTCATTTTTATAATTTTTACATTATTTATCTTTACCCTTGGCTAGGTAAATAATTAAGGCTATATTTTCCATAGTTTCTCTACAAGTTTTGACACACAGTTTTGTTATTGTAGTCTCTAAATATTTTAAATATCCATTGTATTTTCTTCTCAGGACAGTTTAATAACTAGAACCCTACCTTAATATATCTATATAGTACCTTATTTTTCTTTTCTGAGTTTTTACTTGACTCATAAGTCATTTTTAAACATCTATAATGTCATTACCAAGTGTGCTAAATTTTATACTACACTTTGAGATATGTCTTAAGGCGTAGGCTGAGCTCAGTTTTCAAATAGTCCTTGTGCATCCTAGAAAAAGAAAATCTAAATTCTTCACATGCTGGGAATGTATGCTGTTTACTCATCCATTCAGTCAAGGTGTGAACAGTGTTGTTTATATTGACTCTACACACTGCTCATTTTTTTCTGCTTGATCTATGATGGTTAATATATTCACTTTTACATTTTTATGGTAGATTTATCTATCTCCTTTCATAGTTCTGTAAATTTTTATTTCATATATTTTAAATCTATAGAATCAGATACACACAAATTTAGAATTATTATGTCACTTTGTCAAACAGAAGCCCTGCTGACATAGCACATTTTGTTTCCACACACTGTATTTGAATTGACATGAATGTAACCTTTGCATCTGCAGAGGTTTTACTGTATTTCTGATGCTTCTTTTTCCATCATTTTCCACTTGAGGGGTGTTTAGTCCTAATTTTATCTACACTACTATTTCACATAGTATAACTACACTACTATTTCACATAGGAGTCTTTATAATTAAACAGTATTTTTTTGACAAAAAGTGTCTGATGTACTCATAAATATTTTAATAAGTGATGCACTAGGGTTTGTTTTAGTTTTTAATATTTTTTACTTAGTATTTCTTTTTTCTGTGTTATCAGTATTATTTTTGACTTAATTTCCTGTGGTGTTTTGCATATTATCTTTGTTCTCTTCCTATGAAAAAATAAATTTAGATTAAAATAAGAAACACCTAATGAAGTACCGGAAATTTAAATCTCAAACACACACACATACACACACTTGTAGCATCAACACTTAGGAGGATGAGACAGGAGAATGGCCATGAGTTCAAGAGTAACCTTGTCACACACCTGTAATACTAGCTCTCAGAAGTAGGATTCAGGAAAATTGCCAAGAGTTCAAAAGCAGCCTTAGCTATAGAGTTTCAAGACTGTCTGGACTGTACTTCCCTAGTCTAGTTCAGAATAAACTAAGTAGGTACAAAAACATATGGTGAAAATGAAATTGAAATAAGAATATTTATTCACAGTGAACACAACAATTTCTGATGGCCTCGACGTATTTCTGTTCTGATTTTATTTAACTTCCTGAAGTTTTTGGAGTAGACTATTATATTCACAAATATACCCACAACTCAAAAAAAAAAAAAGAAAGAAAGAAAGAAAGGAAGAAAAAATACAAAGAGTTCAATTAAATGGACAAAACAAGGTCTTCACAAAGAAGATATGGGAATAGGTGTTAAACAAATGAAAGGGCTCAATATTGTTATAAGTGTTTCCCACAGACACAATTACAATCTCTGAAGACTAAACATTTTCAAAGGACTCAAGTAAGACAGTGAACTCTCAGACAATGGTGAAATCTCAGTGGCAGTTTATAGCAAAATTAACTATACATTTTTCTTCTCTACTGTACAATGATTTGTTCCTAAACATTCATTTAAAAACTAAAAATAGTAGTGGAGTTGGGCTGATGAGAATGGCTGAGGAGGGAGAAGAGTTGGGGGGCCCTAGGTCTACAGCAGAAATAGCTGTCAAGCTCCAGGAGGATGGATGTGGGATTGACTAAGGTCATCTGCTTTGGTAGGTATAGCAGTACCTTAGGGAAATCAGATTGGATGAAGGGAAAGAGGGTACAGGAAGCCTGCATGGGTCCCTACCAAGTATGATGAGCTGTATGATTCACGGAAGAGTAAGAATTTGACTTTAGTGGAGAGTCACAAAGGAATAGAGGTGGGCTAAGAGGAATGGCTGAGGAGGGTGGTACAGGAAATCCTAGGAGAACCTTGGGTTTACACCATATGATGACAAATCTCAATAGGAAGGCTATTATACCACAAACAAATCCACAAACCAGCAACAACAGTGGCTCAAATGGCTCATGAAAACCAAGGGAGCATAATCTTGTTAGAACAGAGAACAATGAGGAAGCAGGCAAGAACTTTTCAAAAAACTACTACCTGAGTCAATATAACTTATATTTTTGAAGAACACAGCTGAATATTGTTTTTTTCTTAGTTTTTTTTCTTCTGTTAAATTAAGTCTATACTACTAGCTGAGAAACACTGTCTCCACTATGGGCTATCAATCCTGAGTGTACATCAGCAGTATGAAGATGTCTTTTAAAAACAGGCAGTTAATACTTCCTCCTTTGTGTCCCAGACAGTGATTCAATAGGTTTGGAGTTGGTAACAAGAATGTGAACCACTCACAAGGTTCCAAAGAATATTGGCAAATGACTGGGCACCATACTTCCATCTTCACTGGTTTATATATCACAGAATAGTTTTTTCAATGGAAAATGATTGGTAAAAGGTTTTGCCTTAGAAGACACAGAAGCGGAGAGGTGGTGGTAACACGGGCCTTTAATCCCAGCACTCTGGAGGCAAAGACAGGTGGATCTCTGTGAGTTTGAGGCCACCCTGATCTATAGAGCAAGTTCCAGGAGAATCAAGGCTACACAGAGAAACCCTGTCTTGAAAAAAAAAATAAAGAAAAGACATAGAAAATGAAGTGAAAACCAAATAGCCCATTGTGCCACAGCCCTGAGTACATAAAGGATTTTTGATATAGTAGGATAAAGAGCATTGTAAACCTTCAGTCTTTTACTTTGTTCCCTGGATACCACCTACAAAAGAACAAGAAAGTAAAAGTGCCAAACAAACTTTTGTCTACTGGTCCCTATGCCTGTCCTGTGATATTGCCCCATGCCCATCACAATCTTCTAAAGCTACCTCTGAGTAAAACTTGGATTGTCTTGAATTGTGGCTTAAAAGTATCTACAAAACCTCTTGCTCCAAACAGCCAAGTTCAAATGAGACTAGAGCACAAAATCAAAGTTCTTGAAGGGAAGAAGCATTTTGCCACTGCTTTCAAAGACCATCTGCCATCACTATATCAATGAAAAGATCCTCAACAATAACATCATGCTGATCAAGGTATCTTCCTCTGTGACTCTCAATGTCCTGACAGCTCTCATATTTCTGCCCACCACCTGTGCACTCAGTGTCTCATCTCCAAACCCTACTCTGCTATTTTTATAACCAATAATGCATATAGCCATCTGAAGACAATTATGATGAGGTATCAAGCTGTGAATAATAGTACTGGATGTCTGTGTGGGCCTATGATCACTCAATCCTTTGTTTTTCCAACATTTTCTTCTAAACTAATCTGTAGCTTTGAAATCTAATACTATGAGCTATAACTAAAAATAAGTAAGTAGAGGTTGGATATATGGTTCAACAGTTAGGAGCACTTTCTGTTCTTCTAAAGATCCTGGGTTCAAGGTCCAGCACACACATGGCAGCTCATAATTCCAAACTCTAGTTCCAGGGTATCTAATGCCTTCTTCTTGCTTGTACAGAAATGTCAGTTACTCAAGCAGTGCACCAATATATATGCAGGTAAACATCCATTCACATAAAATAAAATAATAACCTAAAATTAAAAGGTAAGTAAATAAGTGTGTTTAAAACAAAGAAAGAAAACACATACATATGAGGAGCTCTGAAGGCATGGAGAATTTAGTGGATAAATTTATATTACATTCTTCCCTACTTCCACATTTGTTTGGTTTTTACATAATTTGTATTTTGTTTGCTTTAAATTAATTTGTTTAAAACTCATGAATGAAAACACATTTAAATCATTATCAACAAATTCTATCATTTCCTCAACATCTAGAGACACAGTTTACACATTTGAGGTCAGAAAGGTCTAAGGATAAAATCACGGATTCTTTTTTCTTTGTTAATTATGTGATTCAGCCCCTTTGAGATTCTCATTCTTCCTAAGAAAAGATGGTGTGGAAACTGATCCACGCAACAGGTTTTAATTTTATAATTTTTTTTATTATTTGTTTTTCTAACATAAGCCACATGTGGAGCCCTCTCCAAGTCTGGAACTCAGTACCCGTCCAGTATTGACTCCATGAACTTCTGTTGACTGATTTTTGGGCTCCTACTTTAAAATATCTATGCATAAATGTTACTCTTCTAATATCCCGCTATGTTATATATTTTGTAGGGTGTTTTGGGACCGGTCTATCATTCCATCTTGCAGTTGATTCAGGGTATTCAGTAGTTCAAAACCAGTCTTTTCTACATGTTACTTTGTTTATAAGCACTCAAAATAAGAAAATTCATAAGTATATGCATGGAATAAGAGGGCTGCATTTAGGATCTTCTGAAGCATAAGCAGAGAATGGCTTTAGAAAAAAACAAAACTGGTTGCCAACTCCCTCCTTGCTTGGTTTGCAGTGATCTCCCCGATCCCTCTAGCTACCACCAAGCATATCTCATCAACAGGCCCATGTGTGACAGTGATGAAAGGGTCGTGTGGGAACAGCACAGCGAGGTAATAAATCAAAGCTGTGAAGGGAGAACCAGGCCAACAGGAAGAGGATGATGGCGTTGTAAACTATCAATGTGACAGACTCTAGGAACACAGCAGAACATCTCACTTAACATGCTTAATGAAGCCAGAATGAACAAAACTGGCTTCAGTAAAGCTGGAGAAGACTGGGTCCCCAGGCAAGGCAGTGGATGTGAATAGAAGAGGGCTATTTTTACAGTGCTAGACAGAGTGCTCTGACACTCACTCAGCAGTACTCAGTGTATGGGATGGTACAGTCAATGTCCTTCTTCCTGCTTTTCTAGATCAAAAGCTTCTGGAATAAAGAGAGAGGAGAAAGTGATGAAGAGTTTCTTACTGTAGTTAAATGCAAAAATCTGCTCTAGGGCAATAGCGCCCATGCATCCTTTGTAGCAACATGATTAAATGAGCATTCACTGGTGAGTAGACTCTTAAACTGATACATGCCTGGCCCTTGTTCTCAAAAAAACAGTGTGAGCAAGGATTCCTGCAATAGTTGAGCATCTCTCTTGTTCTTTCAGGAGAGAGAACTAGAGCTCAAGTCATGTAAATAGCTTGTGGTTAAGATGGACTAGGTTCACAGCAGGCAGTTTATGATATCAGACTCCATAGGATGCCTTGCACTCAAGAGATACTGCGTGAACTATGCTCGGTTATTCTCTCTTTCGTTACTCCTTTGCTTCTCTTTTCCATATGTAATGCTCAAACTGAGTTGGGAAATGCAGTCTGCACTCTGAGTATAAAAATCAAGGAAGAGCTCAGTTGACCTAACAAGACCCTGGCTCAATCCCCAGCACAACATAAATCAGGCAATGTGGTTTAATCTCAGGATTTTTAATCTTAGGGCTGCGGAAGTGGAGAGAAGCAGGTCATGATCACCAGTCACTTCAACTGTAGGGTGTTCAAGATCTCTCTTCTGGATTTGGTGAGAATCTGCATACATATGTGCATGCATAAACTCAGTTAAGTTCACCCTCAACTACAAAGCAATTCAGACAGTTTTGGGTACGTGAGACCCTACCTAGGACCAGCAAGCAAAAAGAAAAGCACTTTTATTGTAACTGACTTCTTCATAAAACAGTGTAACTTGGGACAAATCATTGACCTTGGGTTTTAAGTTTCTTCACTCTCAGTTGAAGCTTGTACATGCCTTGAAGGTTTTTAATAGCTATCTTATTCTTACTTTGAAGCATTCTCCTTTTCACATTGGATGTGGTTCACCTATATAAAATGAACAGTAGAGGCACAAAGAAAGAAACAGACCTAAGATGTTTCAATTTTACAACCCCTGGCACCTTTGGAATAAACATATTATTGTTAAATTTGGTTGAATTGTATTTTCAAGGCAAACAAAAACTTAATGTTTTAATTGAACCATAAAACTTGTAATTATCTTTGATGAAAAGGAACACAAAGTCCCATAGCAGTGAGCTCTGACAGAGCTCTGGTTTGCAACAGAAGACAAACCTCAGTAGAAGGAGCCATTCCCATTATACTTAGGTCATGCTGAAGCCTGCTCCTTCAGCACATGCAGAGAATTCACTCTTGTATGCTGAAAAAGGAGTAGCCATGAAGACTGACTTTCCAGGACTATGTCAGCACAGGGGTCTAGGATCTCTTTAGTCAGCGCCATAACAGGGTTGAGTAGTAACAGGTCAAGATGCTGTCTGGAAAAATCTCTTCTCCACTCACAAAGTTCATCTGCATTGTTTGGCTTTCATGGTCTCTGGGGTGCTTTACGGACTGTGCAATTTACAGAATTAGAAATATGACATCTATCCTCAGAGATACTGAGTACTAATGGCAGAGCCCATTCGTTCCCGTGCTGTGTTTAGAAATATTAAATCTATCTTCAGAGATTCTGGATGCTGGAGAATAGAACACCCATGGTTCTCACAACCTGGTTCACCAGGAGGGCATGGAGTGTGTTTCTAAAGACCAATAGTTGGTTAGGGCTGAAAACTCATGGGAGGAGATTGTTTGGGCTACAGAACCTGTAGTGCCAGCAGAGCAGAAAATGAGCACCGTCAGAGCCTCTCTCAGTAACTGGGGCAGGAATGCATGAACCCTTTCATCCACCTGACAAAGCCTGTGTGATGACGTCAGGATGAGGGGTTTATATAAGGTGAAAGGGAGGGGAATTGATGCTTCTATAAGAAAAGACTTCTGATTGGTTCTTCTTTCTCTCCCATACAAGTGTTGCAGCAAAAAGTCACTGTCTGTCAACTAGAAAATACGGCCTCACTAGACTCTGAGTTCGCCTGTTTCTTGATCTTGTACATCCCAACCTTAGTAAGTGTGAGGTCAGATGTCTGAAGTTTGTAAGCTACCCAGGTTGTTCAATTGTCCATTGTCCTCTGATAGCTGCATACAATGAGACAGTAGTCTCGTTTGGATGCTAATCCAGGCAAATGGTTAAAATTCAGAGAGGAAGGCTGTGGTGCTTTTAGCTTCAGAGCATCAGACCAGCTGTGACCCTCAAAGGAACAAAGCTCTAATGGTACCTGCCCACACTGTCACCCCACACCCCTTTTCTTCATGATTAAACCCTGCATTTTCCCCTCTGCACTCAACTTTTCCAGGGAATTTTCTCATCGTCTCCTAGACACCATCAAAGCTATTTTTGTTTATCTGCTTATTTGTTTGTTTGTCTTCTGAGTCCTCCTCAGGCCCACTGGTTATCAGGATGAAATTGGTGCTCAGAGATGACTGCTGATTGAGGGGTTAGCCCGAAGGATTTGATTGCTTGACTGATTTCAAATAACATGTCTAAATCCAGTTTAGCACAAATTCTCACAGAAACTTAGGAGAAAAGCCATTTTGTCATCTAGTCTAAGATATGTGAGAAATTTGTTAGGGCCTCTTGTCAGAATATTTTCAATGAGTATTTTATTATACAACAAAATTTATTTGGAGACCCCATTTCGGCTGCTTGCAGCTCTCAGTTGGCTTCTAATTTTAGCCCAAGCTGCTCCTCCACAAGCGTCTGCACGGATTTTACTTCCCATCTCTGGATAGCCCCCTCCTCAACCCAACCATACTCATATTTTTTTCCAGAATGTAAAATATAGAAACAAGCATCTGTTTGGACAAAATCAGTTTTCACTTGTGAAAGAGGATGCTTTCAAAAATCACAGGCAACAAGAAAAATGTCAGAGAATGAAAGCAACTGTTGGAGGGAAGACGAATTCACCCTCTCTTCCACACTGGATGAGTTGGGGAAGAGCTTGGTTGAAGATGAAGTGGGCAGACTGAGTTCTGCTGGTCACCAGGTGTCACCATGTTTAGCTTGCCTTGAGACTTAGAACCCAGGAGTTTTGATCCCTCCACAGGAAAAAGGAATGTAAGTCATTCTTTCTGCTTGGAACAGATATGCAGAATCAATACTCAAAAAAGGCCTCTTCCCTCATCACAAGGTGGTATTCTCCAGGGTATCTTCTAAAACAAAAGTGATGCAGATCCCAATTTACAAATAGCAATGCTTTGAGAAGTTCCTGACTCAGTTAAATATGGTTGTATATAACTCACAGAAAGGATGTCATGTAATTATGTACACCTTAAGTTCCTGAGTTCTGTCGTCATTTCCATTGCACCTAACACCTGGATGTGAACTTGCCTTGAAAATCTTAGAATTTAGCTCTAACCTGAAGCTTGAGTTATCTTACCTACTGTTGGAAATTACTCAGATAAGATCTCCATTGCCTGGCAATTACACTCAATGAAATCTTATAGGATAGCTCTTCATATATGCCAATTCCAAGTGAGGCAGAGGAGATGCTGCCCACAATGGATAGCAGCAGTCTGGAAGCATGGTGATATTTTATTTGTACTGAAATGTGATTTTATTTGTATGTTAATAAATAAAGTTGCCTGGGGGTCAGAGCTAATAGCAAACCATCACAGAAGCTGGGCGGTGGTGGTGCACGCCTGGCTTTAATCCCAGCACTTGGTAGGCAGAGCTAGGAAGATCTCTGTGTTTTCAAGGATACATCCAGCATCAGAGACACACACCTTTAATCTCAATACCAACCATAGAAGACCTGGAGGTCTGTACAGACAGGCAGTGACAAGGCGGTCATGTGGTTGGGTTCACAACCAATGAGAAGGCAGAACAGAAAGTCTCTATAAAGACAGACACACAGGAAGTAGGTCTCTTTTTGGAGAGGTAGGAAAACAGCGACAGTGAAGGGTAAGGTTTTTAGCTCTTAGCTATTGCTTTGACCTCTTGGCTTTTATCTCTGTATTGGCTCTGTGTTTCTTTTTCTTTTTTCTTTTTTTAAGATTTATTTATTTATTATGTATACAGAAGAGGGTGCCAGATCTCATTACAGATGGTTGTGAGCCACCATGTGGGTGTTGGGAATTGAACTCAGGACCTCTGAAAGAGCAGTCAGTGCTCTTAACCTCTGAGTCATCTCTCTAGCTCTGTGTTTCTTATTAAAAAAGACAGCTGGTTACTTCTACATGGAAGTATAAACAGGAAGTTTCACGTACAGGCATAACGATTGGAAGAGAACAGTGCACAGGGGGCATTTGGAGCAGTAGCAAAGTATGTGCCAGTTTCTGAGACTCTAAATTCTGTATGCGCTTCTTCACACTCACCATAGCATCTATTCCAGCACCCTCCCATGGTAAAATCTCAATACATGTTGAACAAATAGTCACATTTTCAAAAGTCTCGGCACTTTCTGCCATAGCTGTTAATTATTCTACAAACTTTGAATTCACAAAACTGAACTCCAAATCTGAAGAGTGCTCTTGAAATGCCGCTGAATATTTTCAGCTTTGTTTTCACAAGTAATTTTTACAGAAAAAGGATGCTGTTCCCTAGTTCTTCACCAAGTATAGAGCAGAAGTTGAATGATGGGAACCATATAGTGGGTTGTAAGAGTCTCTATTTCTCCTGGTTACTGGAGTTATATTTCAGTGACTTTGCCTGTGCTGAAGGCATATCTTTTCCCTACTAACTGTGTTTCTTCGGTAACTCAACCAAATTCCCCCAAATATAAACTCAAGCAGGATTTTGAAACAATGGAGACGTTTCAAGTTCTGACCTGAATGAATGAACATGTGAACAGGGTCTCTAATGAACAGAGAGACATGATTTATGAGACATAGAAGACCAAGCTATGTAATCAGACATGTGCATGGAACATTATGGGATACGTACATGACTGCTGCATAAATGGAGGAAAATTTTTAAGAGACGTGGAGTTCAGATTGAGCCCAGAAACTGTAGTTAAAATTTATCTTGGTTTTTGTTCTTATTGCTGTGATACAATAGCCCAATAAAAGCAACTTAAGGGAGAAAGGGCTTATTTGGCTTACAATTCCAAGCTACAGCTGTTCATTGTAAGGAACTCACAGTCACAGACATTTGAAGCAGTGGGTCACATCCAAAGCCAGGATCAGAGAGGCATAAATTAATGCACACGTGCTAATGCCCTGAGTGTTCTCTCTCCTGGTCACTCAGACCAGAGGTCAGTCCTGGAAGTGGTACAGCCCACATTCAGGGTGTGTTTTTCCACTACAATAGATACAAACACTAAAAACCCTCCCAGATATGCCCACAGGATGACCTAACTTTGACAGTACTTCACTGAGGCTCCCTTTCCAGATGATTCCCAGTTGTGACAAGCTGACAATTAAAATTTGAAAAAAAGCAAGGAGCTGCTTATGGGAGGGTTTCAAAGGAGGATAGGGGAGGAGGAAATGATATAATTATTTCATAATCTCAAAACAATAAAAGATAATGAAAAAAAAACAGCCAACACATAGTTGATGTGGGAAAGAGTATTGGATAATACCGAAAATCAGAAGAAGACTGAAAACAGCATGGGCGAAGGTCAGCAAAGCAGGGCAAATTTTTGAAAGGTGTCTCTTCAATCTGTGAGAAAAAGACAAAACTCCACAGAAAAATCTCAAATATCTCGAGAATCTGTGCATCCTATCATTCCTATTGTTTCTCCGCTTGTTCCCCAGTTATTGATCAATGTGCCTTGAGCCAATAATGAACATTCTAACCCTCATGTATTTCCTTGCTTTTTCTCCTTCTATTCAAAAACATACTAATTTCCACTTTACATTTATTTCCCCCAAAAGCCAATAAGAGTGCAATTGTGATCGTACTTGCATGGAAGGGTCTTTTTTTCTTCTGAACTTTGTTATCATTATTGCCTGTGTATTTATATATATTGCACTAAAATTTAATTATTGTTTCAGAGCCCACTCTAAATTGAAATTATAAGTATATCTCAAGGGCAGGGCAGTAATGACTTTTCACATTATTAAGACTTACATTACTATGCATTCTAAGTACTCTGTACTCTTGGTAATTAGTGAAAGGACAAGAGCAAAAACCACCATATGGGCAAGCATCTTTTCCAGGTCCTGTGCCCTCACTGACGCTTTCTCTTATGATATTATTGCAAATCCTTCATTGGGCGTTCACCACCTCTCCACCCTCACACACAATCATTTAAGCTCTTATGTCTTCAGAATATTTATTTTCAAATAATAATTATTTACTCTGCTGAATGTAACTGAAGGCATAAGTCTTGGAGAAAAAAAAATCTGTAATAAATTTTGACTCATTACCTAGGATTTCTCATTGGGATTTTCCAAGCTAGCCATGTGGCCAAAAGACTATAGAGTTCCTGGGTGTAAATACAGGCAGATATGAAATCTGAGAAAATGCACTAGTGCAATAGAATGTGCAATAACACAAAGAAGACAGTCTTGCCCGATCAAGTATTAGGTGGCTATAATATTGTCCCTTTGGGCATCTGAATCCCAGCTGAAGGCTGCTGCAGTTCATCAATCCTCCAGAGCAGACATATTCTTGCAGAGCACACGTCATGGCTCTGTTTCCTTTGAACTGGTTTTGGACATGATCCATCCCTTGGAATGCTAATCTCTCTCTCTTGAAAGGCTCCTGTGATCACAGTCATGAGACTTGTGACTGTGGATGTGAATGAGCAGCAGAGGCTGGGGGCAGTGGAGTTCAACTAAGGAAATGAAGTTTGCAGCAAAGACTTGGAATCAGAACTTTTTTTTCTTCCTGATGCATGTGGCTGTCTATGGACACCAGTGTCCCATGCCAAGACAGCATTTAAATACCAAGATACGAGACATATCACTGCACAGGCGAGATGCCTGGCACCCACACTATCTCCAGATGGTTTGATGTGCAGAAATAGCCTTTGGGATCAAACTCAATGTGGTGAAGTCCAAACTTATGATCTGTCCCTCCAGGCTTCTCTGTAGAATAATTCCCCTCTGCTGCTTAGAGACACAGTTCACAGTCTGTTAGGGTGCAGCTGAAAACCAGAAATTGCCCTCCTTACCAACAACACAAACATGTAGTGAGCCCCTCCCACCTACAGGCCTAGCAGTAAGCATTTGGAATATAGAGGAACATGCATGATCCACACCTTCCATTCTGGAACAGGATAGATGGAAGATAAGCTCAATGAAGCTTAAACATCTCAGTGACTCTGAATAGTAATGCCATATAATTTATGTACTGTGAAAGCAATAAAGAATTCAAAACAAGAAGCTGTATCTTGAATTCTGCCGTGAAACATCCAACAGACAAACATCACAGACATGAACACCAGAAGTTGTAGCTTAGCACTGGTGTGTGTGTGTGTGTGTGTGTGTGTGTGTGTGTGTGTGTGTGTGTGTGTGTGTGTGTTGGTATGTTCTGTTTTACAGTGTCTAGCATGATAACTATCAGTTCCATGTAGCAGTGTATAGCTAATATACATCTAGTGAGACCACAAAATTAAATTTTTCCTTTATTTAATATTGATAAATCCATTGTGTTTACTTAATATTAAATATTTTATTTAATAATAATTAATTATGTATATCTTGGACTTTATTATAAATATATTTTTTACTTCTTGTTTGAGAATTTTATAATGCATAAAATGCATTTTGATCAAATTCATCCTCCACTCAATCCCTTCCAATGTCTCCTATACCTGCCTACCACCTCACATTCCCTACTTAATGTACTCTTTTAAAATTAAGCCAATGAGCATCAGTCATTGCTCTTAACCACTGAACCATCTCTCTCAACTCCAGGGAGGCTACCTAGTAAAGAGGACCCTAGTAAAGAAAGACACAGGGATAGTCCAGCAACAGAGAAATTGATGAGATCTACATGAGCAAACTGGACGTGAGAGGGGGTAATGGCAGGCAAGGGTCGGGGAAAGAGAGATTAGGGGAGCAGGAGTTCCCAGCTGGATCAGGAACAGGGTGGGAGAACAAGGAAAGAGATACCATGATAAATGAAGACCCCAGGGGAATAGGAAGAAGCAGAGTGCTAGAGAGGTCTCCAGAAATCCACAAAGATACCTCCACAATAGACTGCTGGCAGTGGTCGAGAGAAGGTCTGAACTGACCTACTCTGGTCATGATAGAACTCTCATCCAGTGACTGGTGGAAGCAGATGCAGAGGTCCACAGCCAAGGCCCAGGTGGAGCTCCAAGAGTCCAATCGGCGAGAGAGAGGATGGATTATATGAGCAAGAGATATTGATACCATAATTGGAAAAAATCACAGGGACAAATAGCTAAACTAGTGGAAACACATGAACAGTGAACCAATAGCTGAGGAGCCCCCATGGAATTGGATCAGGCCCTCTGGATAAGTGAGACAGTTGATTAGGTTGAACTGTTTGGGAGGCACCCAGGCAGTGAGACCAGAACCTGTCCTTAGTGCACGAGCTGGCTTTTTGGAACCTAGGGCCTATGCTGAGACATTTTGCTCAGCCTTGGTGTAGGGAGGAGGGTACTGGACCTGCCTGGACTGAATCTACCAGGCTGAGTTGAATCCCCAGGGGGGACCTTGCCTTGGAGGAGGTGGGAATGGGGGGGCATTGTGGGGGAAGGCTGGGGGTGGGAGGAGGGAGGACAGTGGAATCCATGGATGATATGTAAAATTAAATTAATTATATAAAAAATTAAGCCATTAAATTTACTTAGTACCACCAGTATGTTCAGTACAGGGCCATTCACTAGAGCATGGGCAATTTACAAGGGGCCACATCCCTGAAGAATCTTGACTCCCCATCCTTCAGCAGTTATCTGCCATTAATAGATCCTCATCAAGGGTGAAATTTCATGGGTTCCTCTCCTTGCATGCTAATATTCTACCTCATATGATCTTGTGCAGGTCTTGTGCATATGTCCACTTTCACTGTGACTCCCTTGTTACATCAACCTCTCTGACTCACCTCATAATACCAACTGACCTTGAACCCAGCAACAATACTCTTATCTTATCCTCCAAGTATCTAGATTACGAGCACGCCCCAGCACATTCTTTATATAATTGAACTAGACATGTGAGGGTGGTATTTTGCATTTCATTGAGTATAGTCCTTGAACATCTAACACTGATTTGATTAAAACTCAGGCCCTAGGCCTGAATTCAAGATGGTACCTGGTTTAGAGGCTGTGTCAATTTCTAGCTAAATGAGATCTTGATATCCCATACTGATTCTAATATGAGATAAGAACATGTTCTCATCATTCTTGATAAACGTATTCACTATTAATGAATATGGTGATGTCAGAAAAAAAAATGAAATAGAAAATAGGAAGGACAGAGAGAGAGTGAGAGAACGCTGAACTCTGCTCAAATTTTTAGGCTTCTGGACTTCAAGCTTTATTTGGAAAAACTTTTTTTCAGTCTAATTATTATATGCTCAACACTTTCCACAGTAGGTAAACAAGTGAACACATTAACACAGAAGAATGTGTTACTGACTAAAACAAATAGATGAATGGACACACCATCTGCATCTTATTACAAATACCTTTACTATGAATTATCTCATAGATGAATGGGTACACTCACTATCTATTGTTACAAATAACTCTGTTGTTTAAGCAGAGCAGGAATTCCTGATCAGAATTCTGTTGTATGAGCAGAAGTGTGTCCAACTTGACAGCTCTGAGTCAGGCCGGTTCTAGCACAGAATCTGACGCAATGTTTTATCCAGACTTCCTGAATAAATAGACTTACTTAGGTCTGTTCTTGCTTCTATTACTTAACTACTTATAAACAGGAAATTTTTTTCTCCAAACTTTGTTAGTTAAATTATCACTTTTAACCCGACCTGAAGTTTTTCAGACTTTATGATATCTGCCTACACATAATAAGATATTTTTTGGAAAGACATGGGTCCTTACATGAAATTTATTTTATGTTTCTTATATACCTAGACTGAGGGCAATTTCAGACATATTTTAGTGTGTCTGCACTGTTCTCATTACCTGTCACTTGAGGTCAGAAGTGAATTTTTGACTTGTTTTGTCCATAACACTCAAAGATTTTGAGCTACATTTGAGGAAGTTATCTGCAGAACTTAGAGAAACACCTGCCCTGTGGAATGCAGATTTTGGGGGAGGGTAAGCAACCTGGGGTTCCAATTTACTTTTTGTGAATTAGAAAGTGTTTCTTCTTCCTTACCCATCTTCCATCTTTCTATAACTTCTCTGTTACCAATGTCTCAAATCTATTATGTAAAGTCAAAATATAATATTGAAAGAGTGCTTTAAAAGATAAAAAGGATCCTCCTGCATTCCCATTACTGTGGCATTGATATACTCGATCTTTCCCTGAGGAATGGGTGTGGGAATTAATCCATACACTGGCACATGGACTTCTTGTTTATGCCAAACATGTCAGCTGAGATGGGCTTGCTAATTTATTTATGGGGACATATGTCAATGTCATTCTGAGAAAATGGTTCCAGGACACACATACTAAAAAAATAAAATAAAATAAAATCCTGTTTGCTCTAAGGACAGAGTGTAGGTTGATACAAGTGCTTGACAGGCTTTGGGGAGGTTAGGAAATCCAAGTAGTCTTGTTTCACCACTTGATTCTTGTTTCACCCCTTGATTCTTGCTCCCCAAATTATCTCCTAAATGAACTTCAAATGGATGCCAACCTTGAAAAGTCAGTTCCTCTAGGAAGTATCTCCTAATGTGCTCTCATAGTGTCCCCCAGTAGTGCCTCCTAGTTCAGCTGCAATAGTAAGAATGTAGTCCCTAAAAAATACCGGGTCACAGTGGAGGGGAGAGATGTAAAACATGGAGGATGGAGGCAATAAAGTCACACCATTTCTAGAAACTTCTATGAATATAAAAATGACATATTTGCACTATAGAATGTGCATAGTCCCATATCTGAAGTCAAAGTTTCATGCATTGGCCAATATGAAAGTTCCATTACAGAACTGTTCATAGTAACATAATTTCTGCACTTATGCTCTATGCTAGTCACCCATTTTCCACAGGTGTCTGAGATACTTTTGCTTACATCTCAGATCCAGAGCTGCTCAGTAGGACAACACAGTGTGCCCACCTAAGACTGTTTTTTGCCTTCGGGTCACTTTTTCAACAGAGTCATTGTCTTGCAAGATATCATTGTGTGTCTGAGGCATATTTATATCTTTGATATCTACCTGCCTAGCTGACTTTCCCAGAATGCTGTATCTGACCTGTCAACTTCCTGAACCTTCCAGCCCACACTTTTAAGGCCAAGTCTCCACCCCCATTTCCTCCTGTTCTACCTGAGGCTGTTGATGTCCACTCCTTAGCATGATGACTCTGATCCTTCCTTGAACACAAAGTGACATGAAAGCTGAGCTCTAGGGCTGAGCCAGCCATTAAGATCAAGATCTTTATTGACAGTCTATGGACCAAGGTTCTTGCAGCAAGAAGGTAGAAGTATGCTGGCACTGGAAAGAGTGGTACAAAGGCAGAATCCTATCTGTAATTGTCAGCTGGGTGACCTTTGGTAAAAAAAAAAAAAAAAAATGAAGCTCTGTGAGCTTCAGTTTTCCTGTCTATAATTGGATGATACTAATATCCCATTTGACAGCTCTTGGGAGAATTAAATGTTTAAAAGTGTCCAGGACAAGACTTGGCACATAGTAGGCAATCAATATGCACAGGATTCTTTTCTTCCTTTCTTAAAATAACTGAGCCTGAACCCAAGGTGAAGGTTAAGGGTAGCTGGTATCTATTTACCCTCTTATGATATGTTATGAGCCCCACTTTCCCCTCATTTCTATAATTACTGTCTTGTTTATCTCTATGGTAACCACAGCTGTGATCAGTTTGCTGTGGGACTTATTTAACTCCTTTGGGACATTTTTCTTTTCAGGGAGACTAAGTGGATCTCCCTTACTCCTTTTCCTCATAGTTATCTCTGTTCACTTCCATAGACACTTATTTAATTGATACTGGACATAAGAAAATATCAAATATGTTCAGCAACACCTGGCTTTAACTGTCATCAAAGGACTCTGGTCCCTGCATCTGTTGGGTCTTCAGCCTGAGTTCTACTCGCTAGTAAACAGTACAGGTCAAATTCAAGCTCTAAATTAAATTGAGCTTTGCATTTTAATGAAAGAAAAGCCTATCAGATTTATATGATAATCATGTGGTCACCTTAACCACACCTGTGAAGCTTTCTACTTACACTATTTTAAAGAGTATCTGTTTCACAGGGGAGGAGACATACAAGTTCTGCCTCATTGATGAATACTTCTTTCCTCCACCTTCCTTATCTCTGGCACTACTACCATCAGCAAATGTAGATTTGGGTTGTTTTCTGCAGTGCACAGGTTAAATGAAAATCAGGGTCCAGTCAATGCCACATTTAATAAAACATAGCAGATAAAGCACAAGCAGTATTAACCATCTAGTATGTGTATATAAACACTCTACAACAAACTGGAAACTGTTCTGTCATCTTGGAGTTGTTAGTTCATATGATGTGTAAAGCATCTTGCTATTTAGAAAACTGAAGATTAGTAGGGATAACAAGTTCCTCTGAATTCATGAAAATGGGTCTTTTAATGAACTGCACATTATATTCCTGTCATCTGATTCCTTTGAAGTTGGTGTAAATCCAGAGCAGACAAGTTCAAGATCCTGTTTTGATGTTATTTGCTACTGTGTCCTTTTTGCAGATATTTTGAGTAAAAGGATATGTAGAGGAGTCTTAAGATACCAAATGGACACAAAGGTAGCAACAACAAGTAACAAAACATACCCCCAGAAACAAACTCAGTTTTGATGGCTCTAGGGAATGACCCTGCATGCTAAACCTGGTTTCCTTTGTATGTATTCATATGTGATAGGTTCAATAGTTTGCATTCGTGTGTGTGCAAAAGTTCTCTTCCATTTGGTGTGGTGCCTTTGGTCTAAGGGAAAGAGATACATTATTTCCAAACTGCTGTATCCTGATCAATCTCTTTGAAGAGCTTTTGGGATCTCAATCTAACTCTTTTAAAGCTCAAGTGGATGCCCAGGCAAAGCACCACCAGTCTGTCTGGTTCATGAAGCACTGTCTGCATATACAGTGTTGGTCTTAATCCTTTGGAAGAGACAGATGACATGTTTCCCATGACCTTTACATAGTTTTTTGTAGGTGTAAGAAGAGAAGGTAATGTACATGTACCACAAAGCAGAAGCCATGCAAAGGCAAAACAAACAGCTAGAGTGAACTCCTCAAAGAAATATTGAAGAAATTCTGATTCTTGTTCTTCTGTTACTTTCATTGTGAACGTAACAAATAAGGAGAGATGTTGAAGTTACCTATTTGCACCTGGAATCCTCCAATAAATTGGTATCAATTCTGAACTTTTCACATTGTTGTTTAGTTTCTGATGTCTTCTTTTCTCTTTCTCTTCTTACAGACATTCTTCACTATGACAGTTAGCTTTCTCAAGCTGATACAACCTTGAATACCCCTGGGAAGAGAGTTATAATGAGGGATGGTCTATATTTGGTTGGCCTGTGTATATGTCTGTGGGAGACTGACTTAACTAAGTCAATTGATATGTGAAGAACCACTTCATTATGATCAGCATTATGCCCTAGGCAGGGAGTCCTGAACACAGGATCCTGTGCAGCCAGCCAGTCATTTAACACTGTCCCTAGAAGGAGCATGAGTGTGATTCTTGTTCTTTTGAAGTTCCTTCACCTCCTCACAGTGCCTATGCCTTCCCCTGTTCTCTCACTGAAAATTCCTCCTTTTTCTGCCCTTTCTCCAGTGCCCTAGAGGTAGGGAGTGGAGAGAAAAGAGAGACCAAAACCATCAAGAAGGCTTGGCTTACAAAAGCACTTGCCATACAAGCTTGACTACTAGAATTCATTTCCTAGAGCCTATATGGTGAAGGAGAGAACCAACTTGCTATAGTTGTCCTCTAGCATTTATGCTTACAGCACCATAGCAACCAATGTGCTTACACACACACACACACACACACACACACACACACACACACACACCACATGCATGCACACTCTTACATTAATACATTCTGAAAAAGAAGTACAAAAGGAAAGAAGGGAGGGAGAGAGGGAAAAGTTATGGACCCTCTTTTCAGTCCAAATACACATAGGATCCATTCACACATCTCTCCTTTCTGGCCATATCTGAGTGTAACTGTCATTTTCATGTGCTTTTGTGTTTAAACTAATCATCAATCTGCCTTGTCACAGTGAATGTGCACATGGACATGGTGAAGCGGTGTCTTCAACAGCAACCTATTCTTTTTCCTCCTGTGGCTGTTTGTTAAGCACAGTCACACACCTGATTCTGTCTATACATGTGGCAGCCATTTCCTCAGCAACTTGGGGGGGAGAGACACATTGTATCTTTATTTTCTCAATCAGATGTTCAGTTAGCCATGTCAGCCCTCTATCATAGGGTGGGGTAATTTGGATAAATTATATGAAAATCAATCTCATAATGATGTTTTTCAAATATATTAGATTCATAATCATTGTTGCCATACATAGGGAATACAATAATTTTTAATCAGATACCTTGGAATTTTCATGGATGTATAGTTTAAAATGTATTTTTATACTGAGCACTAAAAGATTATATAGAATAATACATTTGAATAAATTTTATAAAAATAAAAGTACATCAAAAATTTATCACCCATTTTCTGTTTCCTTGTTTCTTTCTGAAGACATTTTTTGCTGAAAGTTATAATATCATAGCGAGACCAGTAAACTTTTAAATCGGTTAAACCTAATAAAACCGTGGTGAAGAACAGCTGGCCAAGGTGACTTTTCCAAACTAGAAAGTTATGAAGAAAATGTAATGAAATTTTATGATGAAGACCGCCCTAACTCTGGCCTCCCTCAGCTTCCATGTTTGAGTGACCACAATCTCATACAGAAGGAAACCAGCTCTATTTGATCTTGTGAGGACCAAGGAGAAAGGTAACTCAACATCTCAGTCATGGGCTGCCAAGATTTTGAAATATTATTAGACTTCGGGTCATAAATCTGAAGGTAAAAATGAATCAATCAATTCAATCTTTATGTGCAAATCACTCTGCTAAAACCAACAAAAAATATCTTGATCTTTGTATACTAGGACAAATGATTGAGAGCTAATACAATTGGAAGTAGGCATAATAAAAACACTGCCTTATGTTTTTGCAGCACTTTATAATTTGCAAAGGACTTTCATACATGTTACTCTATTACCCTCACAGCAATTTGTAGAGAAGATATTATTCCCGTGACAGATGAGAGAGGTTAATCTTTTCCTCAAAGTCACATCACTTTGGTTACGTGGAGGATGGTAGTCCACCTTTTATTATGAGAGAAGTTTGATATTTTAACCATCTCAGTGCATTTCTACATTTTAATCACTTTAATGGCAAACAGAATGTCTCTAGAGCTTCTGGTACTACAGTCCAAGAGAGAAAAAGATCTGTCCAGGCTGCTTGGTTAAGGGTGGTTTGGGAGAAGCCACAGAGAATATGAAATTTACTCCAGTAGGGAACAAAAGTCAAACATCTCAAGTGAGGAGTGCAAAGGTATTCAAGATGGAAGGAACTCAGAAAAAAAGAGAGAAAGCAAAGGAGAAACTATAATGAATACTCAAGTGGTGTTTAATGGGCTTCCTGGCCCATGGAGACAAACTCACACATGGTCCTTGACCACTACCCTCTTGAAAACACACAAATTTCTACAATCATAAGCAAAGTCAGCTCAAGCAGTTAGCCACAAAGGACCAAAGTGAGTTGGTGACATTGCCAATAAAGACACAATGCTAGATGTTTCTGGTGGAGATGTGTTGCCTCATGGGCAGAAAGGAAATTAATAATCAGAATGTAGAAACTCATTAGTTTGTAGGGAAAAAAGTATAATGAAACTTGGGGCCCTCAACATGCCAATGATGTGCGAGGCTTCAGGGCTTGGCACCTGCCTGTCTTGTTGCACACAGACAGCCACGCTAATAAACCAGGGCAGAGAATGGCAGCACTGGCCCTAATGGAAATGGCAGCACCAGTGTGTGACTTAAAAGGTCTGGCAGCAATTCCTCCTACAGTTGATGATTTGATCCTTGTCGAATTAGTGAGGTTGTAACAAGAAGCCTGAATGTAAAAGCTGCCAAGTTTTGCTTTTAAATCCCCTACAACATTTGTTGGTATGCTCTTCCACACTAAAGAAAAATGTAGCTACTTCAAAAAGTGTCTGTAGTGGGGATCCTTCCCAGGAGAAGAATGTTATGTCTTGAGTAACTATGACTGAGACCAGCAGCAATTGGAAGGTGAGAAAACCCCGCAGAACTATCTAATTGGGTTGAAACTTAACTGAAGAATGTACTCATACTGGTAATCAGTTTAAATTTTGTTTATTGTCAAAAGACAAGTGCACATCACATGCCCATCATTTACCAGCTCAGCTCAGCATTGGTACGTGGCGCCTATTTAGGCCTGGTGGCACTCAAACACATTTGGTCTCAGAGGACTCATTTTCATGAGAGAGGATCTTCAACAGTGTGAGTTGGAGGCTATAATGGAAATTAGTGCGCAGGACCACGAAAAGAGTTTGTCTTAGAAGGCTACCACATGCTCTAAAATACCACAAGCCACCTTTCCCATTGGCAGAGCTGGTTCCATTTACTCATCTCTTTTCCTCACATTTGGAGACATTGTACATTATCAATAGTTATTTTTGTTTGGTTGGCTGGTTCCTCAAGACAGTCAATAGAGGTGGACAGATACAAAACATCCATCTATGTTAGAGAAAAAGAATGAGATGCCAGGAGACAAAAGAATTTGAAAACATATTTCAAGACGACCCCTGCCCCAGTTCAGAGGACCTGACACCAGCCTTGTTACCATGACTGAAGTCCTCTGCCTAGTTCTCTTCTCTGATCGTATACCTAAAAGCTGATTACAGGAGGCTTTTTAAAAATTTTATAATTTAATTTAATTTTACATATCAGCCATGGATTCCCTTGTTCTCCCCCCTCCTGCCCCCTGCCCCCGCCTTCCCCCCAGCCAAGCCCCCGTTCCCATGCCCTCCAGGGCAAAGACCCCCTTGAGGATTGAGTTCAACCTGGTAGATACAGTCCAGGCAGGTCCAGCCCCCTCCTTCCAGGCTGAGCTAAGTGTCCCTGTATAAGCCCCAGGTTCCAAACACCCAGCTCATGCACCAAGGACAGGTCCGGTCCCACTGCCTGGGTGCCTCCCAAACAGATCAAGTTAATCAACTGTCTGGCTTATCCAGAGGGCCTGATCCAGTTGGGGGCTCCTCAGCTATCGGTTCATAGTTCATGTGTTTCCATTCGTTTGGCTATTTGTCCCTGTGCTTTTTCCAATCTTGGTCTCAACAATTCTTGCTCATACAAACCCTCCTCTTTCTCGCCAACTGGACTCTTGGAGCTCTACCTGGGGCCTGGCCGTGGATCTCTGCATCCGGTTACTGTTATCATATGTGAAGACATTTAAAGAAGTCATAAGTTTGAAAGAGGTGATGGGAAGTATGTGGAAGTGTTTAGAGGGAGGAAAGGGAAGGGTGAAGTGTAACTCTATTATAATATCAAAGAATATTTTTTAAAAAGGTAATCAGAAATCATTGATAAAAACAATTAGGGTCAGAAATAAGACAAGTGTACTAAGACCACACAGGTAGCACACAGGGATGAGAACTATGAGGCACAGTGACGTGGCCTTGGTCCTGATGCTACTGCCTTCTTCCTCATCAGGAAAAGGTAACAGAACAGGGTGGTTTTCATGCATGTTCTGTGAAAGCTGATGAGGAAACCCAGTGGTGTTTGCCCACCAGGACACATGCTCCAGAATAGTCAGCATAGCCGTGCTCAATTCTTGAATGACAGCTTCCATTTGGAACAAGCTGCGGAGGCATGGAGTGCTTTCAAAGAAATCAAATCAAATCAGAGCAGCATTTGACTCCTTAAGGAAGTGTTCCTCAAGATACCAGCTAATGTGGCTGTCATGTAGAGATGTGTGGCATGTGGGCAGCCATCCATTCAAGCCACTGGCTACCAACAGCTGACTCTAGGAGTGGTATTTGAATCTATCCTGAGGGGGCAGAGCCCACAGACAGCTGGGCCATCTGTTCCCATAATACCACATTACTCTCAACACTCAGTAATGAAGGCTCCTGAGTAATCTTTCATCAGAATGACTTCACGGCATTAAAAATGTATTTCCATACATAGCTTGTTTAAATATTTAACCCTCTTCGGCTTTGAGAGATTGATTTGGAGCTGCGGTGTTTATATGGGCAGGAAACATTGATTTTCATATGCATGCATGCATTAATTCTGGAAGACTTGGGCACACACCAAAGGTTTTGATAAATGGATCTTTAAATCTCGGACTTTAATGGAGAATATTGGTTTGCCGCCCAGATCCCATCCCTCTGCCAGTATTTAAATATTTTCAATTCTTTTTTTTTTTTTTTTTGAGACAGGGTTTCTCTGTGTAGTTTTGGTGCCTGTCCTGGATCTTGCTCTGTAGTCCAGGCTGGCCTCAAATACACTGAGATCCTCCTGGCTCTGCCTCCTGAGTGTTGGGATTAAAGGTGTGTGCCACTGCTGCTCAGCAGTATTTTCAATTCTTATTTCCCAATGATGAGGAGATGTCAGTGGCAAACTTATTGGGAAAAAGTGTTTTGAGTTGAATTTGTTTATAGGACACAGAGAGAGGAGGGTGAAGAGGAGGGACAAGAGCCAGCTACACACATACAGAGATACCTGTGAATTAACTTTGTTCATCTGCAGCAGGAGCTGTATGTGAGTAGAGCTGTTTAGATTCCATTATATACAGCTTTCTTTCTGATATTGTGCCAATAAACTCTGAAGAGCACAGTGTATATTCAGCACATGCAGGTCTAAAAGAAGGAAATCCATGTTAATTTCTGTACATTATAACTTAATTTAAACTAATTTCAGTGTTCAGGCTTGCCTTACTTCTCCCCTGTCCTTTCTCTCTGTGAAAGCTTCCATGCTGGGATCTCTATTAACTCTGAATGCCATGTTTATAAATTGAAGTATATTTTACTAGATTTGTAGCCAGATGTCCTTATAATCAACTGGCTAAATAATCTCTAATAACATACATGTGGTAACGTCTCCTATTCAATATTGGCATTTTATCTCCGCCATCATAGTGTGATCAGCACTGGATGTTTGAAAAATGACTCAGAGAGTTTAATAAACTTTTCTAAGAACAAATATCTGGTGGTGGTTAGTGAGCCAGGACTATGACTTTGGATCTTTGAATTTTTCTACATTAACAGTTACCAAGACCATTCTCTAAGATGTAAACCCATAAACTAATTAGCACAAATGGGTCAAGGTCTATTGATCCTACATTGAATGTTAGACAAGGCATTGGCACTTGGAATGCAGTGATAAATATACAGATGCGTCCCAAGAAATCAGAGAAAGACAATTGGGACAAGGGAATTTCAAAGCATGAGTGTTCATCTAACCATAGAGTGAGTACAATGGACTGAGATAATTTGCAGTGATAAACAAAGCAACTATTGTTAAGATAACTCCAGTACTGACTCTTTCATCTAGTCACCCAGAAAATCAAATCTGATGACCTAAAGCATTCACATACAAACTGAGGTTTCTTCTTGTGTTTCTAAAATAGTAACAGCTCTGTATTATTGTTGGGAAGATTGATAAGAAGGCTATTCATCACTCCCTCTGCTTTGAGGTTGACGTCAAGGAATAATAAGTGAAGTAGACTATGGGGTTCTTCCAGAAAGAGGAACGGTGGGTTTCTAAGGTTTATCTCAGAGTTGCATACACACTTAAAAAATAGGTTGTGCTTGTGAAAGTGCCTTGTTACAAAACACCAACGTTAGTTTTGAATTTTTTTTCTGTTTTTCTAGCAATACCTGCATGGTGCTACACATATATGACTACTGTGTATCTTTTGTGGACTTTAGGCAATATTCTTATAGCCATTTGTATCTTGACTTATATGAAAAATAATGAGTCATTTTATTAGTGAGAAGAATAATCTTCAACTAACATACTAATTACACACATATTTCTCACTACATCCTTGCATTCCTTTTTCCTTGTAAAAAGGATTTATGGCAATATTCTACTTTTCTTTTCTTCTCTTTCTTGCTCTATCTAACAAACTGCAATCACACACTTTTTTTGAAGTGTTCTAAGCTCCAATCTTTATTTTTCCTTTATTTCATGGTGACTTCATCACACTGTCCTTGTATCTTTTTGCTGGCATTGGGACTAGCTGCTCTCCAATGCATTTCTACTATGCTATAAGTGAGACTCTCAGATGTGGTCAAGCACTGCTTTATTCTTTCCTAGATATTATGTCCTGATTGTTCCTGTCTAGGTGGCTGTATATTCCTGAAACAGACATAATGTACCTGAGCAGGGCCTGGCCTTCCTTTGTTCTCCTGTCCACCTGGTAGTTTGTCTGGCTACTTATTCTAGGTTGAAAGTAATGCTTACTGAGAATTTTGAAGGCATCGACTTTGCCACTCATTTTTGCTATTTTGAAAATAGGATCTATACAATTAAATTGTCATTGGTGACTTATAATTTCATCAACTTTCTTGATTCTGAAACATGATGACAGTTTTCCTCAAGTTGTACATATGTTTCCATTAAACAGTACCTCAGAACAACTGCCTTCCACAGAGACTTCCATGTCTTTAAACAAACTTTGAAAAAATATGGTATCATGTATAATATACCATTTCTAGTATGTGCTCTAGTCTCTATGTCAGATCTGAAAGTCTCAAAGCATTATGTATATAATTCAGAAATGTTATGTACAATTTATGGCACTTATATTTTCCCCCTTATTGAAAATATTTTTTCTCACTTAATATATCCTGATTATAGTTTCCCCTTCCTCTACTCCTCCCAGATCTTCCCCACTTGCCCTCCCATTTGGATTCACCCCATAATGTCTCTTAATGGAAAACAGATAGGCATTTAATAAATTTTCAATAAAATAAAATATAAGATAGTACAAAAACTAACGCATTGGAATTGGACAAAACAAACAAATAAAAGAAAAGAATCTAAGAAAGGGTACAAGAAACAGATGTAGACACACAGAAATGCTCCATTGCACACTAAAGAATTCCTTGAAAACATTAAAATGGAAGCCATGATATATATGCAAAGGAATTTTAGGGTAAAAAAATCACAATAAGGCTGGGCAGTGGTGGTGGACACCTTTAATCCCAGCACTTGGGAGGCAGAGGCAGGCAGATCTTTGTGAGTTCGAGGCCAGCCTGGGTTACAGAGTGAGTTCCAGGAAAGGCACATAGCTATACAGAGAAACCCTGTCTCAAAAAACCAAAAACAACAACAAAAAAATCACAATAAAATAAAATATAATAACATACAGCATATAAGATATAATAAAACAAAAATAAGGTAAAATTAAAACAAGAAATTAATAGCCTTGATACAACATATGAGATTAGAGCCTCCAACGTTGCCATTGAGTTTGTTCATGTGGGCAATTTACCACTGGGCATAAGACTTACCCTTAGGAGAAGTTTGTTTCCTCAGTGAGAAAACACCTTGGAAAAAACTAAACATTCAATTGCAAATGGTTATCAATTGGAGATTGCTTCTGGGTTAGGGATGGGAGCCATGTGTCCAAGTCTTTCTGTTCTAGGATCTCAAACAGTGCAGGCCCTGTGCATACTACCATCTTTAAAAGTTCAGATGTGCACCAATCATGTTGATTTAGGGAGCCTTGTTTTCTTAGGGTCCTCCATCCCCTCTGGCTCTTATATTCTTTCTGTCTTTTTTTTTTCAACCACAGAGTCTCCTTAACCTTGAGGAGAGGGATTTGGTGGAGATACCCTATTTGGATCTGAGTGTTCCAGCATCTCCTACTTTCCACATAATGTCTGGCTGTGGGTCTCTGTATTTTTTTCCCATGTGCTGCAGGAGGAAACATCTCTGATGATGCCTGAGCAAGGAACGGATTTTTAAGTATAGTAGAATGAAATTAGTAGACATTTTATTGCTACTATTTTTTTTTGTTTTTTTTTTAATGGATATTTATTTATTTATTTATTTTTATTATTATTATTATTATTATTATTATTATTATTTTACAACACCATTCAGTTCAACATAATAGCCACAGAATCCCCTGTTCTCCCCCTCTCGCCCACCCCTCCCCCCAGCCCACCCCCCATTCCCACCTCCTCCAGATCAAGGTCTCCCCCGAGGACCGGGGTTGACCTGGTAGACTCAGTCCAGGCAGGTCCATTCCCCCCTCCCAGACCGAGCCAAGTGTCCCTGCATAAGTCCCAGGATTCAAACAGCCAACTCATGCAACGAGCCCAGGACCTGGCACCAATGCACAGCTGCCTCCCAAACAGACTGCTGGCAATGGTCGCGAGACGGCAGGAACTGACCTACTCTGGTGATGGGATGGCCAGACACCCAAATAGTGGTGCCATAAACCCCATCCAAGGACTGAGGAATCTGAAGGCAGACATCCACGGCTGGGCCCCTGGTGGAGCACTGGGAGTCTAATTAGTGAGTAAGAAGAGGATTTATATGAGCGAGAATTGTTGAAGCCAAGGTTGGATAAAGCACCGGGACAAATAACCAAATGAATGGAAGCACAGGATCTATGAACCAAAGGCTGAGGGGCCCCCAACTGGATCAGGCCACCTGAACGGGTGAGACAGTCAGTTGGCTTGATCTGTTTGGGAGGCAGCTGTGCATTGGTGCCAGGTCCTGGGCTTTTTTTAAGAACAGTATTGTTTGGTTTTACCATATAGGTCCCTGAGCTATCTAGTCTCAGATTCTGGGTCACCCAAGCAGTTTCAAGTATAGGTTCCATCTTGTGGACTGGGCCTTCAGTCAATCACATATTATTAAGTTACTCACACAAAATTTATACCACTATTGCACTAGGATATTTTGCAGGCATGATATGTTACACCATAGTAGGTCAAAGGGTTTGTGGTTGTGGTAGTGTTTACATTTCTCCTTTGGTAGCATGCAGAGTAAGTGAAGACACTTAAATCCTCATAACAATTGACACCTGAATTTTGACAAAATAACTAGATAAAAGACTGTATCTATAACAAATGGTGTTAGTCAAACTGGATGGTTGCATATATAAGACTCCAAATAGACCCATATATATTACCTGGCACAAAACTCAACTCAAATAGAATAAAAAAAAAAGAATTTGTGCCATTTCTATAGATCGTGAGTACCAAACTTATTCTAATTCTTTTATTGAGTAGAAACAACATTATAAAATATAATCTCACGTATGTAATTCATATATAGCAGTAGTATTAATTTAGAGTGGAAAAGTAATTGCATCCCCTGTTTCAATATTAATATTTCCTGATTTGTTTTCATAGCTAACCAAGTAAAATAACAATATACTACCAACATATCTGTAAAAAAAAAAAAAACAAAAAAACAAAAACAAAAAAAAAAAAACCTTAACATAAAAGAGAATACAGTGAACCTTATGGAAGAGAAAGTTGGAAATAGCCTTGAACTTATTTGTACAGGAAAGGACTTTTCTAAACAGAATACTGTTAGCTCAGGCACTAAGATCAACACTTAATAAATGGGACTCGTGAAACTGAAAGTCTTCGGTACAGCAAAGGACACTATCATTTGGACAAAGCAGCAGCCTACAGAATGGGAAAAGCTTTTTTTTTTGCCAATTATTCAACTATCTAAAATATGTAAAAATTCAAATAAAATAGATATATTAAGAAAACAAATAACACAATTCAAAAATGCAGTAGAGATCTAAACAGAATTCTCAAAAGAGGAAACTCAAATAACTGAGAAACACTTAAAGAAATGTTCAGCATCCTAGTCATCAAGGAATTGCAAATCAAAACTGATTTGAGATTTTGCCCTACACCCATCACAATGGTTAAGATCTATAAAACAACTGACAGCTCATGCTGTCAAATACTTGGAACCAAGGAAACACTCAGACATTGCCTGAGCACTGCAAACTCGTACAGCCACTATGGAAAGCATTGTGGCAGTTCCTTGGGAAATGGGGAATCAATTTACCTCAAGATCTAGCTAAGGAACTTGTGGGTACATACCCAAAGGATGCTTCATCCTACCAGAGAGACACTTGCTTAAATATGTTCATTGCTGCTCTCTGTAATAGCCAGAAACTGGAAACAAACTTCATGCCTATCAAAAGAAGAATGGATAAAGAAAATGTGGTACATTTGCATAATTGATTACTATTCAGCTTTTAAAAAAATGAAACTATGAAACAGGTAAATTGATGGAACTAGAAAAAAAAAAACATCCTGAATGCAGTAAACCAGATGCAGAAAGACAAAAATTGTATATATTCAATTATCTGTGGCTTTTAGCTGTTCCATTAATGATAATCATGCTGCAATCTATAGAACCACAGAGGTTATGTACAGAGTAAATGCCTACTTATGGTGGAGAGGGTATATATATATATATATATATATATATATATATATATATATATATGAAGGTTATGTAAATGAATCACCAAATAATTTGGGAGACAGAGTCCCAACCGACCATCTCTTGTCACCAAATGAAGCTTCCAGTACCAGGATTGGTTTACATCTAAAAAATTGTTAGGCAAAGGGGTGTCTTGGGAACCCCCCAAAAAAACAAGTCTGTAGCCAAGACTACATGTTATTCTCCATAAACTGAGGGCAAGGCTCCATTGTTGAAGATGACGCCTACACAATTCATTGAACATGGAGAAGTTAATCTGGTGCCTACATACATTGTTCATCCCTATGGACACTTAACAATTTTAAGCTATACTTTTATGTAATATTTTATTTTGTTGTGTCTTCCAAATTTATCTTATAGTTAAAAATAAATATTCTAATTTTAAGAACTATTCTTCATAGAATAGTATCTTTTTAAAATCATTGTTTTTGTTTTATTTCAGTAGTTTGCCATGAGACAATTAGAGGATAACAGTGATAAAGATTCCTTTTCATCTGCTAGCTGTATCACCTGACTGACCAAGAAAATACTGTCGCTTCCTTTAAGACTCTCTAAAATCGCCAGAGAAACTTAGATCACCACTCTCATTTATTTGTTTGATATGTTAAATGCAACAGTGCAAAATGAGCGTTTTCTAATAGAAATGAGAATAAACTTTTGTTCTTCATGAATATGCTTTGCTAAAATATATGAAATAACTAATGAAATATTTTAAAGATAACTGAAATTTAAAACATTACTGCTTCTATGAGGTGAAAATTTGAAATCATATGCAAAAATAAGTAAAACTAAAAAACCTGTTTCTGCATGTGAGGTAAGCCCATGCTCATTGGAATATTGTGTGCTGGCCTCCCTTGCTCTACAAAGAAGCAGGAAACATTACATTAATTATTTCTAAGTTACCTCGAAGCCTGTTCCTGAGAAGACAACACAGCCTGCTGTTGGCTTTTCTTGCATGCAGAGATCATGGATTTGACTTCAGCACAGGACAAGAAAATGCAACAGTTTTTTTTTTAATCTGTGCATTCGACTATGTGAAGGTTAAAATCATGTTAATTGCAACCATAAAAACTTCTGGATTGAGGAAGACAAGGGAGCTTGTAGAATCTTAAATTTAAAAAAATAGCATGGAGGGGGTAGGTAACAAGTATGTTATGGCAATTTGAGCATGGATTATAATAATTAAAATACAAATTAAGCATGTATGAAGTTGTCGAATACACAATAAAAGTTTATATATATGCATATGATGCATAAGTATCATGTTAAAATGGTCAAGGAAATAAAAATCAACATAACAAACTGCAGATGAGGTAATGTTTTAAAAAAAGTATAAAATATGAAACTGTGATCATGATTTCCAAAAAGAAAAAAGAATTACCTATAAAACACCTATATAAGACATTATAAAACAAACTAAAGATAAAAAAGGATACTTACTGGCTTGTATATCTTTTTAAAAAATATCTAAAATGAATAAAATGCTATTTTTATGATAAATTGTAAGTTATAGAATGCCAAAGAAAATACCGGTGATTAAGAAATGTGGTCCTGAAGTAGTCACCCCTAGGAATCTAGTGAGAGGTGTGCAAACTGGAACCAGAGACACTGGTTCAATGGATCCCGCTTTTCTCCAGTTAAGGAGAAATCACAAATTAAAAGTTTGCTCTGAGTATGAGGAGAATTTTCCCATTACAGTGAAATGTTAAAGCATTCAGATTAAGTAGCAAACCTTCCAAGCTCCTAGAGGAAAGGACACCAGAGCTAAATAGGAAGGACAGGGAAACTAGATACTAGGCACTTTGGGACCAACAAGATGCAGAGGAAAATAGAAAATGATTTTCTAGAAAGGTTTGTGATAACTCAATCTCATCAAAAATACACAGTGTAATAGAGAATATATCGTATGTCAGCATAAACATTTACAAGTACTTTTAACTAGAATATTCTACTCTACAGAGATCGATATTGAAATAAAATATAAAGGAAGTATTGTAGCAAGAAGAAAATTTTAATTCAAAAAGAGGAAAGAGTCAAAAGAACAAAAAGAAAACTTTAATCACTCCACTGATATTTTTGATTAGTCGTTGATTATAAAATAATCTTTATGGTTAATTCATCAGTATTAGCAAAAATCAATTGGAAGATGCTTATAGGTTGGCTCTTTGGCTCCCAGAAGACTTTATTTCAGGGTAATTAGATTAATGGGAACTTGCCACCACAGAATGCTCAAATGTGTGTTCTCATTTGAAGGAACCTGCTTCTTGACTTACAAGGACATTGGAATATAAGACTTGAAAAGACCTTCTCTAAACTCTGCCATCTTCAGAGTTAAGGAAGTCAGATGGCCTCCATCTGCTTGGTCCACAGTGGTGAATGAAACTGAACCCAGATGCAGTTGTACAGCATAATGTCTACAAGAAGACACATGGAATACAGGCCAGGTACTTCTTCAAAAGCCTTCCCCTTCACTTTCTGATCAGCTTGTTTAACTTTTTTCTCAGTCTTCCTATCAAAGATCATGATCTTCTCATTGTAATGAATAAAACAAAATGTCTAAGGAAAAGATACTGTCACCACTCTGTCCATTTGCTGTTCTCAATTCTGAAAAATTCTATCACAGTGTCTGATATCACTCTGCATTTTGACCTAAATCTGAAGACTGTTTGCTCCTCAGTGCAGCTTTGCTATGAGCCTTCATGTTGCCCTTATGACCTTTTCTTCACATCCTTATTTGCTAGTCTGAGTCTCATAACATCTTTGTGCACAACCCTTAGTGTACAACTGATAACATGCATTATTACACCACTGATGCCCATTTCCAGAACACTACATTCAGTTTGTTCTGTGAAATCACTACCATTGATCATCCATCCTTCAGCAACCACTTAACAGGTGTCCTGCAATGGCCTTCCCTGTTGTAATGGTCAAGCCCCTTTGTGTCAATAGACAGTCTCCTTATATCAAAAGTAACTATATCTGTTTAAAAACAAATCTAGTATCTACAATTCATCTAACTTTTTAATCTCTGTTTTCAACTTTCAAGGAAGAATTCCTTACAGTCACATCAGACTCATTGGCTTCTTATCTCTGTTTCCAGGACCCTCTGTCTATCTTTTCTGCATATATTTTAGAATATTATTTCACTTAGGAAATCTTACTGGAGTAACACTATTCCTGGAGATGGTAAGACCACATGAGTCAGCTGGTATATTCTGTCTTGAAGGAGATGAATACTCACCTAAAGTATCAGAAAGGCTTTTGTAAAATTCTACCAAATATAGTAGCAGGTCCCAAGAAGGTAAGTCCCATGTAGAACTTGAAAATAGATTTTGTTTTTCTTTCTATAGTGATGGTATAGAGGATGGTACAGAGGAGGCAGGTGACTACATTCTGAGGAAGTCAGGCAAAGCCTATATGGAAAGCCATAGGTCCCCATTGCATGCCCATTGGTACTCTCACATCAGATAAGAGACACTAATTCAAGTACTGACAATTTCAGATTCTTCTTCATTTCCAAACCACATGCTACTTTCCCCTGAACCTCTTATTAATATGAAACTGCTGAAAAATATCTCCTCTTTGCTATAGTGAATTATTCCAATTTAATAGTGGGTTTAGGAGAATAGCTCAGTGGATAAAACACTTGCCTTGGAATCCCAAAGACCTAAGTTCAAGCCTCCAAATACACATTAAAACACTGAGCATGATGGCTTATACTTTTAATGCTGGTACTGGCAAAGTAAAGAGAGTAGGTATTTGAGCTCTGCTGGCCAGCCAGCCTAGTGAGTTCACTTAGGGAACTTTTAGCCAATGACAGACCCTGTCTCAAAGGAAGTATGTACCTTTCTTCAGAATTTCACTCAATATGGTCCTCTGGTACCTCCTATGTCCTCCTATGTACACACAGATAAAAATGCATACAGACACATATACAAAAGGAGATGTATACATTGTTTCCTTACCCTTGTAGAAAACAAGCTGTCAATATTGAGAATCTAAAAGTTTCTATCCATATTCTCCCCTTTTGCAGATCTAGACATCTAATAAATATGCTTATGTGTTTGTGTTTACATTGTGTTTAATTATTCAAAAAGTGAATTGTATGTTTTAAATAAATACCTTCAAAGAGCCACAATGAGAACATCTTTGTTTAGCATCAATAAAACTTAGACGTTGCTTGAAAAATATCAATTATATTTATCTTAACGTTTTTGAGGAAAGTGAATGCTTTGGCTACATTTGATAGTAGTGTCTAAATTATGAGGGTTATTAATCCAACTGAAAGATTGATATATCTGACTTGAAGAAGAGTAGGTAGAACATTTCAAGAAACAAAGAGCAGCCATGAAAGAAGATGCTGAACCATGAGCCAATATAGAATATTCCAGAATTGAGAGAAAAATCACAACATTGAGGATTAAGAAAGAGTTGCTGTATTATTCACCCTTTTTGCTATGACAAAATAATTTTTAAGAGGAAAAAGATTCAACTTCTGAAACTACAGTTTCAGAAGTTCCTGTCTGTGTTTACTTGACCTTGTTGAGATTGGTCTTTGTTGAGGCAGAATACCAAAGCAGGGAGAAAAGGATCAACTAAAGCTGCTTATATTGCAGAAGAAAGGAAGCACAAGCAGGAAAGAGTAGAGGTCCCAGGTCTCTTTTAATGTCAGTCTCTCAATAGCCTACCTTCTCCCTTTTCAATCCCATATGTTAACTCTTCTATCAACACCCAATAGGAATCAAGCTTTTACCCATGAAGCCTTGGGAAACACAAACTAGAAAAGTTGCAGAGTAGGATATAAGGCTCAACACAAGAAAGGTGTCATGGTTTCTGAGAGGGTATGAAGGCAATCAGGTGTTTTTTAAGGTTTAAAAAAGTCAGAGTTTGTGAATGTATAAACTATTGCATTGGATGCTGTAGAGAGAGAGATGTAAAAAAATCCATAGACACAGTTATAACAGTGTGGAGGAGAAATGATAATAAAACAGGCAAGAGGCAATGGAAGTGATTAGCATTTTGGTTGCAGTTTCTTGGTGATGACAACAGAGTGTTTGTGGTCACATTCATAGGAAAGAGAACTCAGATCTTGCATCTGTTTAACTTACATTGGATAAAATAAAGAACTAGAGAAATGAAGGAATGGAAATGAGACTATGTGGGTGGATATTGAATTGCTCACATGTATAGAGTAATAACAGAGAAGTTTATCAATGTTAGATATATGAATAATCGATTTTTGATGTTATAGTGAAACATACTGTGGTAGTTTGGATGAGAATGGCTCCCATAGGTTCATAAATTTAAATACTTGATCCACAGAACTGTTTGGGAAGGATTCAGAGGTGTGGCCTTGTTGGAGGAGATGTGTTACTTTCAGGTTTCAAATGGCTGGGTCGTTCCCAGTTAACTCTTTTTGCCTCCTTCTTATGCATCAAGATATAAGCCCTCAGCGACTGCTCCAGCCCCATATCTGCTTCTCTGCTGACGTGCTTACCACAATAATGTACATGGACTCCAATCATCTGAAACTGTAAGACTCATATTAAATGCTTTCTTTTATAAGCTGTCTTAGTCACAGTGTCTTATTGTGTTTTATCTCTCCCACCACAAGGATACACAATAAAATGTGTTAAATACTTTTTCAATTTATGTTGGAAATTTTCATATATGTATATCATGTGTATATATCAAATCAACTGAACATTGTCATTTTTTTTATTTGGGGGACAGTTGTTGGGCAATGTTATCAAGATTTCAACTAAATTTTCTCAAATGAAAAGCTATATTAGGAATGAACCATTAGGGCCTTTCATCTTTATTAAAGTTACAGATAGCATAGCATGGTTGGTTTCACTTTAGTTTCAAATGAGAGAGTGTCATGTGTCAGATTTGGGTCCCTCAATAATAATTACCAAGACTGCAGAATCTTTTTGTTGAGAAAAGTGAGACTAAAGAAACTTCTGTCTGCCTCCCCTTTCAATATGTAAATTTCCTTGGGAACCATTTTTGTGATCTATGTTAGAAAAACTATCAACATATTTTTTAGTTGTTTTCTGAATAGTGCCATCTTATGGTGATATAATTTTTTGTTTGTTTACATTTAATCACCAATGTGTTTCCTACTGTAACATTCCAGATACATTTGAGGATTTCTGTTCAAGACTGTAACAGTTCCTCCAATTATAGGGTCATTTCTTTGTGTGTTTCACTTGAACAGTTTTGTAAGGCATAACTTTTGGGTGCCATCTACATTCATCTATGTTGCCTCAAAAATTCCGCTGACAAATTCAACATTGAATTTGCATTTTCTGTAAAGTTCCTAATGTAATCTTTGATTTTTTTTAAAAAAAGGTTCATATGAGAGAAATCGTGCTTTCTTTTTTGTTGTTCATTTGCCATTTTTTATTCCACAATGTCTTTGAGTATCTACTGCGCTTTAGGCATTGTATAATCACAAAGGTGATAAGAACGAAGAAGCTGTCTTTTAATATATTTGTGTTCTATTCAGAAAGGGAGGTGGAATGGATATGAAAGGTGCAAGTGAAGAGAAATGCTATTCAGAAGGTTGGGGGACACCATCTTGGTGAGTAGGAAACAACTTCCCATTATCTTGGTGACAACAAAAACTCAGTGGAACAAGCTATAGAAAAGTCCTGAGAAGGTCAAAGGGAACATTCTGGAGAGAAAAGATAGACTAAATAAACCCTTAGGGCAGGGATGAACATGGATTATGCAAAGCAGCTCGAAGTGATCCATGTAACTGAGTCCCAACAGGATGGGGAGGAAGGTTCAGAGACTGGAGTGCTGTAGGCTAGGGTCAGGTCTTGGTGGCATAAAGAAGAGTGTCAGAAGTAAGGGTCATCACAGGACTTCAAGGCCAGGGTCATGGTGGTAAGTGATGTTGGTGCATAGTGGAACACACTAGGGTGTTCTGAATTGGGAGTGACAGAACCTGACCATGTTTCTTTTAAGAAACCCGTCTCTGAATCCTTTACAAAGTAATGTGAACCTGGACACTATGAGAAGCAGGAAGGCAGATGAGGCTCATTTTGAATACTGTTAGTAGGTTATTGATCATGGGAATAAATTCATAGTAGAGATAGATCCAAAGGGTGGAAATGGTTTGAGAACTGATGAGGAAAAATGACAGATGAAAAGAAGGAAGAGGAGAAGGAGAAAAAAAAACTAGGTAGGAGGAGAATATTCTAGAAAGAAAAGTATTCCAAAGAGAAAATCTTTCCGAAATCATTGTAATTCATGAGTCAAATAGTACATCAGCTGAAATACAAACACCAGTGGGTACCCCATCCAAAATGAACTATAGTATTACTAGGTTGTCTGACATTGGGGACAGGTAACTACTCATCATTCCAAAAGTATTACTTTTTGGACACAAGAACTTTCCAAGTGGTAGTTCAAATAATTTTTTTTTGTTGTTGTTGTTCTTCAAAATCAGCTGCAGAATAGTCCTTAGATGAGAAATTCAGCTGGAGGTAGGTGACCTTGTCTTTCTCATCTGGAACTCATCCAAAACCCACTGGTTGCCACGCATTTTGGTGCCCCCTGGAGAAGAAATGACAAGGCCATTCAGGTCCCGAGTCCTGTTTTCCCTGCAGCACTTGGGTATTTCTAGCGCCCTGTCCACACATTCTTGTACGTATTTACTTTTCTCTCCTATGTGAATCAGGAAAAATGAAAAGCAGTTAATGGGATTAATGAATCAGTTACTTATTTATGTTTCCTGAAAACCTGTAGAATTGAGGCTCACAAGCTTTGTGACCACAAGGACAGAGGATGAAGTCCCAGGTCTAACACCTGGGAGCCCTGGAGTCACACTATGTACTTTGCTAAGAGAAGATGCTCAAATGTGAAATAGGGTCAATGAATTCCTCCTCACAGTGCTCATGGGAAGATAAAACGAGACAGTAAATGCTAAGTGCTCAGCACAGTGCCTGGCACATGGTAAATGCTTCATAAATGTTAACTGCTGCCAATAAAAATGATGACTGCAATTTCAAAACCGGCCTGTGAAAGATGGGGGTAATGTGAGTTAGATCAGAAAAGCATGAAGGTCCTTGGAAAATGGAATAACATGGGTGACCATAGAGACAACCGAGGACAGGGATCCGTGTTGGCTGGTACAAAGATAACTCAAAGAGTAGAAATTATAACTTTTATTTAATTGCTTTTTCATCTCTCAATGCAACCATTGGAAAGAGTCAGATGGAATTCTGCGTCTTTGGAACAGACTTCTGGTGTAAAATCAGCCTTTGCTAAATTAGTAAGCCCTTTCTGTACAGCCAGCCTCTCCCACTGGAGTCCCTGCCATATTTACAGGTCAGCTGCAGTGTACAGAATCCTCTCACAATGTGATCCAGATGAGGTTCTAATTTAGCCCTCTTCCCATTCTCCTCCTTTTCCTCTCCACATTGTCCAAGTGCTAATAATAATAATTCAATTTAATAACATCCATCCTCACAGGGTACTCAAGCCCATCCGGTCCTCAAGGACACCTAACCCTTCCCGGGCTCACCTCTCAGCATCTTTATCACACTTGAAGCACATCATAAACCACATCTTCCCCAGACCTTGTCATAAAGGGTGAGACCGATATTGCAGGAACGAAGTCAGGAAAATACAACCTTGAACTGTTTTATCTCCTCTCCTCTCTGCCCTTCTCCTCCCCCTTGCCTTTTCGTCATTTCTTTGACCAGTACTTTTTCTTAGCAGCCAGAAAGAAAGAGATGGGGTGAGGAAAAGCTTAAACTCTCACTCCCAAAGGGATATCCTGTAATGGTTCACTTTCTGTTTGGCAATTGAAGCCCAATTTCATATGAATGATACTCAGCATTGATAGCTGTCTCAACAGCCATTAATTTGCTAATAGAAATTGCTTTTTGATGATGCAGGTCAGGATGAGGGCCTCCAGTTTGTGGATAAAGAAAATGAAACATAAAATGCTAAATGTATTTTACACAGCAAAAGTGTAGAGAAAAAGGCAAGGTAAGGGCCTACTTACCTTGTATTTAGCTTTATGAAATTTTTAGTCATGAAATATGGGGAAAAGCTAAGGAGTGGGAATTTATGAACAGCCAAAACAATTATAATGAAATTGGCTCAGTTAGATACACTCTTGCATTTGACTTCCTATAATCTTGTTTGATTCCTTCAATTTTTTTTTTTGTTGTTTTGGTTTAGTTTTTCAAGAGAAAAGGTTTCTCTGTGTAACAGTCCCCGTTGTCCTGGCACTTACTTTGTAGACCAGGCTGGCCTTGAACTCACAGAGATCCACCTGCCTCTGCCTCCTGAGTGCTGGGATTAAAAGCGTGTGCCACCACCTCCTGGTTGGATTCCTTCAGTTTTAGGTAACAACTTTTAACAATTTTGTATATTTCCCTCCTATTAAAATTTAAAAAACCCCAAACTAAGGATTACTAATATTACTAAGAAGAAATATAATAATAGATGAAAATATTAAGAATAAATTGTACAGTACAGATTTTTACTAAGTCTTCACTTTCAACATTTAAATCTTTAATTTTACAATTTTGTGTGTGAGAAAAATAAAAACTTCAAGAGAACATATCATACAAGCAAGCTCACACACTGAGTTAAAGGCAAAGATATAATATCACATATCTGTGTATATCTGTTCATCCTGACTGCTTGAAAAGCAAAAAGGATAACACAAATAACATGGGATTGCTATTAAGTGAGGGGTAAATGCATGGTGAAGATTCTAAGAAAAGTAAAACAGAAAATTTTGAAACTCAGAAAAATCCTAGAGAGGGTCAGAACTTGAGCTATAAATTAAGCCCGGTTGATAGACTAGGGTAGTGGTCTGGGACACCAGTGTCACTGGTATGCCACAAGCAGTGTTTATCACTAGCTGCCACTTGGTACTCAAGTCTGTACTCCAAAAATCTCCATAATACTTCATTTTTAATCTGGGTCTACTATGTAATACATGTCTAAGGATCTACATAATCATTAAAATAGCGCAGTAGTCTCTACTGTGTCCTACATCACACTCCATCAGAACAGAGGGAACTCTTTAAGACAATGTCGATAGGGTAGCGATGTCACACCTGTGAATGTTCCAACCAGTTTTTCCATTTTTTGTGCAACCAAAAAAGGCCCACCAGAAGAATCATGCAATAACCTATTGAAGTTACAACTGGGAAATCAGGTTGTGAAGATGGTCTGTGAGGATGAGGTGCAATCGACTAAGGTTTATCAAATAGTGCAGGGAGTACACTGTTGTATGTAGTATCCACATCCATGGCACAGTTGTAGAATGGACTTTACTTCTCATCAGTTACAGCAACTCACCTGGGAAATTTGTATTTCTCCTTCCTGAAATTTAGTGTTCTAGAGTATCAAAGGTCCTGGTTCCCAAAAAGAGAAAACTTCTCACAGGAGAGTTGGCACATGTCTAATCAAACACTAGCAATCACTCCCACCCCACCACTCCAAATTTGTTCTTCTTATTGATTACTAGCTAGCATAAATGACTCTGGTCACCAAGATAAAGGAGAATGCTGATACACAATGTAGGCAAAGGAGAATATGTTTGCTGCCAAAGTCATTCCTTTGGGCGTTGGCTGATATCAAAAGCTCAATTTTGAGAAGTATTGATAGCGTTCCTAACTTAGATCTAAAGTGAATTCTATTACATTCCCCAAGGCTTTGTATCTGCACAGAAAAGAGGCTTAACCATGACTTGGGGGAGATATCATATTCTTATCATGCAAGGTACATCCATGGAGTTAATTAAGGTAAGTGAGTGGATGTTGTGATTTTCCATTCAAATCTCTTTTTGGATATTCACTTATTCGGATATTAGAAGTATTGACCACCAACCTCTGCCAGTTTCACATCTCTCCTAGAATATTCTTCTGTTGAAAAGAATTACTTCACACAGAGCCCCATCAGTTCTTAGAGGTAGCCCACTGCACCTGCCAATAAATTTGGGTTAAATAGAAACTTAGGAACAAAGAAAGTTGGAGTTGATTTTCCCAGTGGACTCGGATTGGCAAGAAAGTAATGGTGGTTTGTGTCAACATACAAATTTCCATGGTCAGATCCAAGTTCAGACCTTTCATCATGCGTATGTACATCTATCACTTGTCAATGTACATACAGTGCTCATATGCACACTATTCACACATGCTTCTGTTTAGCACACGTTCACACTAGCATTCATTACTCCACTCCTGCTTTCCCTGGCTTTTCATGATGAACTAATATAGTGATTCTGCAAGTGCCTGAAATGACATCTTTGGTGATAATTGCACTAATTTGGAAGCTCTGAAGGTTGGGATGGAATTTGTTCAGGACCCCTGGTGTGGATCTGAGCTGCATTGCTCCACAAAGAAGAAGGCACCCTATAATCTCGGGGAATGCAGAAGGACGGCAAAATGATATTGTTTAGAAAGTGCTCAAAGTAATAGCCACCATGTCAGCTGCCTTGTCAGCCTTTCTGCCAGAAGTAAAATGTTGTAGGGGGATGAAAAATATCCGTAAAAAGCAAGATAATTAAAACATTTGAATGAGGCAGGGACAGGGGCCCTGAGGAACCAAAGCAAAAAGCTTTGTTTTTGAACAAAGGAAGTGTTTCAGGAAATGATGTGAGCAGTACTCAAGATAGTTTGGTGTGCTATATGGAGAGATGCGGAGGTTTATGAGTGCCTAAACTACATAGCTCAGTGAGCAGTCATCATCTGAACAAGTCTTTAATTTCCAAATATTAGGGAGATTGAATGGGAAATGGAAAAAAAATATCTACCCATATTGGTGTTAAATTGCACTCAAGTCCATGTGCAAACAACATAATAAGTGGGTATGGATATGAACAATGGGTAAGAGTGAAAATGAACATGTATGAATCAGCTATTTCTATGGATCTTCTGACATCAGGAACAAGAGCAAATTATGAAGTCCAGGAGCTGAGCGATTATGATGTCAAAAGGGTTTGGTTAGGCCTGAGACTAGCCTTTATTTAGGACATAAAAACAAACATTTTGAAGGCAGATCAAAGAGGGGAAGGAGATTAGACAGAGAGGAGATAAAAGAAATTGGAATTCACTGCATGCACGTTGAATTTGTTGGACAACATATTTAATTAATAAAAAGTGATTTTTCAAAAGGGACAGGGATTGTTAAACTCAAGGACTGTCCTTAATGAATGATCCCAATTTTAGTGATAAAAGACAGATTTGTCTTGTTACTTCCTTTCTTGAAATATATATTAGTTAACAATTTCAAACTTTTTTCTTGGAATGACTATTTTGTTGAAAAATATAAAAGAGAGAATGTGAGAGAAAGATACAGGCTCCAGGTATGGAATTAAGCTATTGACTATATAAGTAAATCAACAGTGGAATTCACAACTTCTCAGGGTAAAAGTCATTGAAATACCTCTAAATATCTACTTCTTGTTTAGAAACCTAAAGACAGAAGGATTCAAAAAGTATAGATATCTTGTTAGGGAATATGCATACAAAACATACTTGTAGACAATTTTCCAAGTGGTCTTATTAAATAAAACACACAGAGCCAGAAATAGGGATGAAAATTTGACAGAGATCAGAGGAATTGGAACAGCCAGGAATTGGAATTCACCACGCCGTACCTTCCAAATTGTGCAACTTCCTGTCTAAAAAGACATATATATCTTTCTATTTGGCTAACTCATTTTCTCTCTCCACCAAGCTACATCACTTCCTACCTGTCTGCACAGACCTCCAGAACACTATGGTTGATGATGGGATTAAAGGCGTGTGTCAATACACTTGGTTCTTTTCCCTAGTGTGACCTTGAACTCACAGAAATACAGACAGATTAAGGGTGTGTGCTAACATTACATGACTTCTGTTTTTACTAATAGTGGCTGACTTTATCCTCTGATCCTCAGATAAATTTTATTGGGAGACACAGATAAATTATCACCACACATACTTCAAAAATATCTTCAACCAAATTTGGAGTCAAATAAGCATATGAATGAAAATTGTAAAATAAATCAATAATTCAAACATTAGGAACACTAGACAACACAATTCATATTAAATATAGCAGAGTAAATGCATTGTGTTCTTAGATAAATAAGATTTTAATCTTTTTTAGCCTTGCTTTAGAAAGATAAGGTTGCTTTAAATATAATTATGACATCACTGTCATTTGATGAAAAATTATGAAACAAAACATAAAGAAACAAAACTAGATCAAAACTAGAAGAAAGATTACCAGTTCAAAAGTATGAAAATGAAATGTTAGACAAATTAAATAAAATGTAACAAATGTAACAGAGAATAACACAGTATGAGACAAAGTTAGTGATTTGGAAAATACAGAAAATGGCATTCAGAAATTGAGTAAGTGGAAACTTGACATCAAGTTTTATGAAAAAAGAGTTGAGTGATACAGATGACTTGATAATTGACTCATATTTTTATGAGTCCTAAAAGTAGAAAAGAATAAAAAAATAGAATATAAATAACACTTATGGATAGTAATATATTTTCTAAGTTAAACAGCCATCAGATTTAAAGTTAGCTATGAGAAAAAGGTAATTTTCAGACAATAAAAGTCCATATTGTAGTCATCTTATGGTGAATAAATCAATTACACAAAGGAAGTCTAAAACCTGAATGTAAAAAAAAATATAAGATTTGTTTTCTTTTATTAAAATTGGCGATGTTATCTTTCCCTTCCTCAATGTGTGGACTACAAAGCTGTGTAATGTTTTTAATATACTGACATAATTTTATACACACAACTAAGTTAAAGTTTCAAAAACAAACCAAAATGGAGATTAATATAATTTATTAACATACTTGTGCTTTAATAATCATTCAAGACCATATTCATGAAGAGTAACAGGAGGCAGGGCTGAGCACAGGAAAAAAGAAAGTGCTATCTTAGTTAGGGTTTCTATTGCTGTGAAGAGACACCATGACTACATTAACTCTTATACTGGAAAACATTTAATTGTGACTAGCTTGTAGTTCAGAGGTTTAGTCCATTATCATGGCAGGTGGCATGCAGGCAGACATGTTGCTGAAGAAGGAGCTGAGAGTTTTACATCTTGATCCACAGGCAAGAGGAAGTGAACTGTCTACCACACTAAGCATAGCTTGAGTAAAGGAAAACTCAAAGCCCACCTCCAGGGTAACACACTTCTTCCAACAATTCCACACCCACTCAAAAAAAGCCACTCCTCCTAAGAGTGCCACTCCTATGAGCTTATGAGGACCAATTACATTCAAACTACCACAAAGAGTAAATCAACAAATTTGATGGTCTATGCAAAATGTACTACATTTTATGTTTAATAATATATTTTATATTAATGTCATAAAAGTTAAGAACATAACATGATCAAAGTACACTGTACATGTATGAAAATATCACATTGATATTTTGAAAGAAATTGATCCTTATATATTGAAAGTAAAAGTCTTCAATACCACACTTTTGCCATTAGACAGGTCATCCAGACAAAAACTAAATAGAGAAATGCTAGATTTAATTGATGTAATAAACTCATTGAAGCTAACAAATATTTATAGGACACTTCACTCATCCACAAGGGAATATACCTTTATCTTAGCAGCTCATGTTTCTATCTCCAAAATTGACCACATTCTCACACATAAGTCTCAGCAGATAGAAGAAAATTGAAATAACATACTACATTCTATCTGACCATTATGATTAAAGCTGGATATAAACAAAACCAAAAACAACAGAAAACTTAAAAACTCATGGAAACTGAGCAAAAAATTGAGTCAACACGGAAATTAAGAAAGAAATTAAAGACTTTCTATAATTGAATGATTTACTTGGAAGATTTCTCCGGTCCTGCCTGGCCTGCGGTCCCTCAGCTGCTTATAAAAATGTCACTCAGAAGCTTATATTAATTATAACTGCTTGGCCATTAGCTCAGACTTATTACTGACTAGCTCTTACATTTAAATTAACCCATAATTCTTATTTATGTTTAACCATGTGGCTTGGTAACTTTTCTCAGTTCTGCCTTGACATCTTTCTTCCTCTGTACCTGGCTGGTGACTCCTGATTCTGCCCTTCTTCTTCTTCCCAGAATTCTCCTAGTCTCTAGCCCCACCTACACTATCTACCTGGCTACTGGCCAATCAGTGCTTTATTTATCAACCAATCAGAGCAACACAGAATGATATCCCACAGCAGAATGAAAATCAATACATAATACATTCAAATTTATGGCAACCAATGAAGGACTTTCTAAGAGTACAAATGAAGGCACTAGAACTCAGAAAAAGAAATCATACCCCAAAGGAGTAGATAACAAGAAATAATCAAAGTTGATGACTGAAATCAATAAAATACAAACAAAAGAAAAACAATACAAAGAATCAATGAAACAAAAAGTTGGTTCTTTAAAAAAATCAGTAATATTGACAAAGCCTTATTAACTACAAAGTGGAGTACAAATTCCAAATTAACAAAATTAAAGATGAAAAAGGGGACATAAGAACAGGCACTGTGGATATTCAGAGAATTATAAGGACATAATTTAAAAATTTGTACACCACAAAATTAGAAAATCATAAAGAATTTCATAATTTTCACAACAGGTACCACTTACTAAAGTTAAATCAAGATCACATAAGCAATATAAATAGACCTATACCCCTTAGTGAAATAGAAACAGTCATTAAAAGTCTCCCAACCAAAAAAAAAAGCCCAGGGACAGATGGTTTTAGCAAGAAGTCTATCAGACTTTGAAAGAAGAGTTAATAAAAGTACTCCCCAAAATATTCCATAAAATAGATAGAATATTGCTCAGTTTGATGTATGGGGCTAGTATTACTCTGATACCCAAACTACATAAAAGCCCCACAAAAACGATAGAATTATTGAGCAATTTCACTTATGATCAACAATGCAAAAATTCTCAATAAAATACTCACAAACTGATTCCAAGAGCATATCAAAAAGATCATCCATCATGATCAAGTAGTATGTCATTCCAAAGATTGGGAGATGATTCAATACCTATATACAAATAAATTTAATCCTACATATAAACAAACTGAAAGACAAAACCTACTTGATAAAAGTCCTGAAAAGATTATGTATACAAGGGACATACCTCAACATAATGGCAATTAATAGTAAACACATCGCAACCATCAACTTAGATGGAGAGAAACTCCACTAAAATCAAGAACAAGACAAGGTTGTCCACTTTCTCCATAATTATTCAATATAGTAGTTGAAGTCTTAGCTAAAGCAAAAAAGACAATTGAAGAGATTTAGGGGATACAAATTGAAAAGGAATAAATACTATCTTTATTTGCAAATGATATGATAATATACATGAGTGATCCTAAAATTCCACTAAGAAACACCTACAGCTGATAAAAAAAATTTCAGCAAAGTAGCTGGATATAAAATTAATTCACAAATATCAGTAGCCTTCCTATACACAAACAAAAAACTGACTGAGAAAGAAATCAGAGAAATAATATCTTTTACCATAGCTGAAATAATGGGGTAACTAACGAAGCAAGTAAAAGTCTTGTATGATTAAAAACTTAAAACATTATAGAAGATGGAAATATTTACCATGTTCTTCACAGATCTTGACAGGACAATTTTCAACTTCATATGGAAACACAAGCACATGCACACACACACACACACACACACACACACCACAAACACAATGAAAGAAAAAAAACACTGTAATATAGGTACTAAGATCAACAATTAATAAATGGAACTTTATTAAACTGAAAATTTTCTTTACAACAAAGGACACTGTCATTCAGACAAAGCAGCAGCTTATGGAATGGGAAAAGATTTTCACAAACTCCACAACTGATAGAGCGCTAATATCCAAAATACATTAGAAAGAAACTAGATATAAGAAAAAAATAACCCAGTTTAAAATGGGATACAACTCTAAATAACAATAACATAATTTCAAAAGAGGAAATTCAAATGGTGGAGAAACACAGAAATATTCAGTTACATTTAGTCATCAGGGGAATTCAAATCAAAACTGCTTTGCGATTTCATTTTACACCTGTCATAATGTCCAAGATCAAGAAATCAAATGACAGTTCACGTTGACTAGAGTGTGGAGTAAGGGAATAATCATCCATTGCTTGTGAGACTGCAATCTTATACAGCCACTATAGAAATCAGTTCCTCAGGAAGCAGTAATCAATCTATCTCAAGATCTAACTATACAACTCTTACACATATACTCAAAGGACACTTCATCCTACTGCAGAGACACTTGCTCAGCCATGTTTATGACTGCTATATACATAATAATCACAAATAAGAAAAATCTAGATGTTCCTCAATAGATAAATAGATACAGAAAATGTGGATCATTTGATTTGAATAATAGAGTATTACTCAGACATTAAAAATGAAATCATTCATTTTGAAGGTAAAGCAATAGAACTAGCACAAAAACATTCTGAATTAAGTAACGCAGAAACAGAAAGATAAATATTGTAAGCATTCACTTATCTGTTGATATTAGCTACTTCACCAATGATAACCAAGCTACACTCCTTAGCACCACAGAGGTTAGGTATAGAGTTAGGGACTGGGACGAAGTGTAGAATAGATAGTAATGGATTGATGAAGAAAAATGGGAACAGAAAGATCAAGTTGAGAAGGTGAGGGAAGAGAGAGAGAGTCAAGGGAGGGAACACGGGTACAGACAGCTAAAACTGAGGGCTATTTGAAAGATACTATGGAAATCTAATACAGTAGAAGCTTCCTAAAATATATACACATATGAAGGTAATATAAATGAAATTGCCAAATAATGGGAGAGACAGAACCCCAGCTGGCCAATCTTTTGTCACCAAATGAAGCTTCCATTACTGGGATTGGATTACATCTAATAGAATTTGTAGCCGGATGTTTTCCTGTCCTGCCCAGGCTCTGCAGTCAGGAGGAATCTCTCTCTTGGGTTCCGCAGCTGCTTGGACTCAAGTAAACATACAGAGGCTTATATTAATTAAAACTGCTGAGCCATTAGTTCAGGCCTACCACTGACCAGCTCCTACATGTAAACTCAGGACATTTCTGCTAATTTACATGCTGCCATGTTTTCCGTGGCTTTACCTGTGGGTCATTACATGCTGCTCCCTGGATGGCAGGTTGGCATCTCCAGGCTCAGCCTTCCTTTTCCCAGAATTTTCCTTGTCTGCTTACCCTGCCTATACTTCCTGCCTGGCTACTGGCCAATTAGCATTTTATTTATCAACCAATCAGAGCAATGCATATGCACAGCATACAAAACATTCCATAGCAAGAATTATTGGCCAAATGTTTCTGATGGGAATCCTCAAACTACCCAGATTCAGCTACATGGTGTCTTGCTTGCAAGATAATGCTAGTGCCATGGTGGCACAAAACTTGTGAGAGTAACCAACCAATATATGATTTGACTGAAGCTCCACTCCATGAGATGGAACCCATACCTGACACTGCTTGGGTAGCCAAAAACTTGAGACTAGACAGCCTAGAGACCGAGGGTAAAACCAAATACTACTGTTCTAAACAAACAAACAAAGCAATGTAGCAACAAAATGACCTCTAATGAATTTCTGATTTACAAATACAGAGACCCACAATCAGATATTATGCAGAGAATGAGAGACCCGGAAACACAGCACTAAACAGGATCTCTCTTTCCAGTTTTTTTTTTTCTTTCTCAGAACTCAGGGAACCCTGTGGAAAAGGAGATGAAAAAAGTGCAAGAGCCAGTAGGGACAGAGGATACCAGGGGAAAAGTCCTCTAAATCAACATTGTTGATGCACATATGAACTCACAGAGACTGAGACAGCATTCACAAAACCTTCATGAGTCTACACCAGATGGGCTCCTAGAATTGAGAAATGGACACATGCCCCCCTTTTGTAACCGAGAAGTTACCTTCAATTGATAACCACTTACAAATGAAAATTTTGTTTTCTTTAAAGTAGTCTCAGTGGTGAAACAAACACCTGCTTTGAAGCGTAGGTTGCATGCGCAGTATTAAATGGCCTGCAGAAAATGAACTCAACAGCATCCTTGGAGGTTCCTAGTCTCATAATATCATGTGAGGGCATTTCTTCTTTTATTATTTAAAAATTTATCTTACTTTTTAATTTTTATTTTATTTGAATATATATATATTCTTTTTATCCTACTGGTCCTTCAAATATATATTATAGCTTCCAGTTTAGCAGTTTTATAGTATTTCTGAGTGTGAGAACAAGTCAGTCTCTGTGTCTATATATGTTTCTTGTGTCTCATATGCTTGAATACTTGTTTCCCAATTGATGGAACTGTTTGAGAAGCATTAGTGGTTTGGCTTTGTTGGAGGAGCCCTCTCATTATGGATGGGCTTCAAATGTTTAACACCATTCCTGCATGTCTTGTATTCTTTTCCTTCTGTTTGTTTTGTCTTATTCCAAAGTGTTCATTTTTGTTTTGTCCTAGTATATTATCATTATCCCATAAAAGCCTGTTGTCTAAATATTTAATGTTAGGGATTGTTCAATTAGACTATATTAATACATACATGCATGGAAGGTATGAGACAAAATGAAAAAAAAATCCTGCAGTGAGAAATGCTAGGAAGGACACCAAGGAACTGACTATACTCTTGCATTGTAAAAGGAGTGGCAAGATGGCACATCATTCTGGAAAACCACTGAATAGTTTCTTAAAAGTCAAACTTACATTTACTATATCACTCAGCTATCTGCATCCAAATATTCAACCTAGAAAAATAAAAACTATGTGAATACTCATAGCAGCAATATTTATAATTACTGAAAAGCTGGAATGAGCTCAAATGTTCTTTAATAACTGGATGGAGTAGTACGCTCTGATAGACCATTGATCTTGCAACAGCCTGGGCACATCTCCAAGGCATCAAGTCGAATAGAGTAAGCCAGTCTCAAAAGGTTATATGCTATATTACTCCATTGATGTGACATTCTGAAATAGAAAAGAACATAGTGACAGAGGCCCCAGGGGTTACACTATTCTGGAAGACGTGACTCTGCATGGGGAGCAGGAGTCTTGGAGAGATGAACATACTCTCCACACAGCTACAGTGACACCACAAACTAGAATGAGTCAAAAGGCTGAACATTTCAAATAAACCTAATTTGCAGTATTCCATAAAAAAAGCCTAAATTTCAAAGTCTTAATTGGATAGACTCGTGTGTTAAGGATCAATATACCTCTATCAAGAAGCATGTCAATGAACACAAAAGTTCTTGTTTTGGGGAAAAAAGGATATGCAAACCTTTAAGAAGATTAACCAGAAGGAACAAGAGAAAACAAGGTATAGAGACTACTAACAAATAATTGAGACATAATTATATAAAGAATAGAACATTTAAAATGATTAAAATATTATAAATATATCACATATCTGGCCTTAAAACTTAGTTCCAGTAAATAATTTTGTTATCAAGAAAAAAAAAACATTTTCATCATAAACTCAAGAGCAAATGGAAAAACATCAGTAAAACAAAACAAAAGAAATAATTATTTAAACTAATTCAAAGGATGCCTACATCCCTCCATAAGTTAACAGACCCAGTTCCTTTACAGGTGAATAATCTTGTTAAGATGTTATAATCTTATAAATTTGATGTTTTGGGATCTAAATGCATGGTTCTATTCTCCTCGCTTTCTAAAGTGGAGCAAATTCAAGAAATAAGAAAGAACACTGTGGGTAGACAACAAGACAGACATCAAATCCTGGCTGTGCTTCTTATGATGCAATGTCAGATTTGCAGCAAGTTTGAAGTCAGGACTCCCCCTTTCCTGTGAAAGAAAAATAATGCAATAGGTATGAGCATTTCTTGTGGATGCATGAGCACATGCAGTGAAAATTTCATAAGTGGATGCAGCCCCTAGAATCCAGAGCTAAGAACTTAACAGTACAAGACATCAGGAAATGTGGCTTCTTAGAGATGCTATTTTAAAGACAGTAGGCTAAACCATGATTATCTTTGAGTTCATAATTTTATAAATTGAGCCCTGTATACAGACTATGAATGATACAAGATAGGAAATAATTTATTGTTCTTGCTACACAAACAAATGCTGGATTATGGACACATGAAAATCCAGTCTTCAAATTCTAATTGTGAACACTAATAACACATCCGTGTGTATATGAAGCTCACTTCAAAGCCTGTTCCAAAGAATGAACTATGACATTAAGAAGCACAAGATCCACACAAATAGCTTTGTGGCCAAGCAAAGGAAGATCCCAGAAAGTTAATTCCAGGAAGATAATAAATGTTTTGTATGTAAACTGACCCCAATAGGTGTATAAACACCTGGTCCTCAGCTAGAAGCATTCTCTTGGGACATTGTGGGATGGATAAAGTGGATTTCCGAAAGGTGGCATGGGGGGGTTGTACTTTATATCCCCAAAGAATTCTAGTTTCCTCTGCTTCCTGGTCCCTGAAATGTAAGCAGTTTCTTGTACCTGCTGTATCAATGTACCTGACCAGGCAGCCATGCCTTCACCACCATACTAGACCTATATCCCCTTAAAACATGAGAGAAAATGAATGAGGTTTTCTTCACTACTCTGAATTTTGTGAAGCATTCAGCCACAGGACTGAGAAAAGCAACTAATGAAGAATCCAGAGGAAACCTATGAGCCTAAGTGTTATGAGGGGAGTGGCAATAGGCTGGAACTATGTGGCAGTGTTGTAAGAAGATGGTGGGAGTGGCATGGAAGCCTCGTAAAGCCTTTCCAAAAGAGAAACCAGAAGTGATTTCCTGCAGTCCCTACCTGAGCTCTCAGATACCAGGTTTGAAGGCTCCCTGAGGAAAAGAGGCATCAAGCTCAGCATCCAATGAGTTCTTGCATAAGCTCAACCCACTTCCGCTCTGACTGGGGTGCTATCTCTGTGCTCAGTCCCTTTTCCCAGTCAGAGACCTTTGTGAGCAGCAAGAAGTCATTTCAGGATTACTGGGTTGGGTCACAGCAGATGTTCCATAAAAATCTCCTGTGATCAGAACTGTTGATCACATGATGAAATGCTCATAAACATGGTCACACCTTCACTAATTAGAAGAAATTGATGTCTGGAGTTCTCTGACTTGTATTCCAAAATCTAATTCTCTGGGAAGACAGGGACAAGATGGTGTTTGATGGCATAATACAGAATTTGGCACAGCCTATGGCAAATGGTGTATTCGTGGGGGAGGAAAGTTACATCTCCAAAGGGAAAACAAGGGCGTTGGCATCTATAACATCATTAGATTGAGCTCACCAGTGCCCCGCAAAAGGCTCTGTCTCTTAAATGGCTCATGACCCCTCACTCCATACTGAGGACCTTACTCTCAACATTAAGTTTTGGTGAACACACTTAGAGCCTCTACACAGCACCACAGTAGGCATGCATGTAGCAACACAACAAACATAACAGAATCTGCCCTCTACACCAGCCTGTGATAGGATTACCAAGCCCCTAACTGTGTGCTTATTATTATTTGTTCACTGTCTACCATTATTTCTGCAGTCATATGGTGTGTAGTTTCAAGTCACACAGGTAAGTGTTCACTGTGAACTTGCATCCCATGGCTCCATGCCCAGCAGTGTCAAAGACAATGACAGTATCATAAAACAATATTTAGTTGGCATGAATACTGTGCTTGTTCTTTCTGATGCCAGAGACTCATTGTATAGTTATATCTTACTCCAGGGTAATACTAACATCACTTGGCATGGTTAATGGTCCTTTGGCAGTCTCTTGATCAGCAATATTCTAGGGAGGAAGATACATATGATGAAGAAGATAGAATGTTCACACTGGTCACCTAGGAAGTTTTAGTAGGTGATGGAGTGTCCTTAGGTGTTGTAATAAGCAGTGCACCTAGAAAAGGTAGATCCTTAACTCAGTAGGCCGGAGTCACCACAATTCTCCCATGCTGCCTCAGAGCATGCTCACCCTCACCACAGTTCTTTCTTCTCTGCTGCCTGACTATTCTTAAGCCAGCAGGTGCTCCCTCCAGTGGAGCTTGCTATTTCTTCCCTAAGCAGACCCTCTGCTCTCGATAAAGCATATCTGTTCACACTAATCACCAGAGAAGCTCTGCCCTCTCCACCATGATGGTTTTGAGTATGAAGTTACTGGAGAAAAAGAACAAATTTTATTAATGATAGGCAGGAGGTAAATTAAGTTCTGTATTTCCAACTTACCACTTAAAGGTCTTTGTGCAGAATTGTATGCAATAAAGAATAGAGGAGATCATTTCAAAACTGATAATGATTGTTTGAACCTTCTGATTATTGCTTTGAACAGAGTTTTGCAATGTATTTCAGGTTAGCCTTGACCTTATGATTCTACTGCCACCAGCCCATTTCAATTCTTAGATTTTTTTCTTTATTTGTTAAGAAACAGAGACACATGGATTTGTTACGGGATATTTGTACACTGTGTGAAGCTGTATAGCAGTGTTTGTTATAATAAAAAGCTGAATAGCCAATAGCTAAGCAGGAGAGTATAGGCAGGACTTTGGGCAGAGAGAGAACTCTGGGGAGAATGAAGATAGAGTCACCAACGAGACATGGAAGAAGCAGGATGGGCAGTACGGAGATGAGGTAACAAGTTACATGAAAGAATGTAGATGAAAACCTATGAGTTAATTTGGGCAATAAGAGCTAGTTAGGAACAAGCCTAAGCTAAGGCCCAGCTTTCATAATTAATAAATCTTCATGACACTATTTGTGGGATGGCGGTCCCCATGAAAAAGTACAATTCTGGATGGTGCACAATGTGGGCCTTGAATATCTAAATATAGGGCCTGAGAAAGGTAAGAGAAGTTCTGGACAAGGAGCCAAATGTAGCTTCCCTGACCTACAGTCTCTTAGGTGGGCCAGTGCTCGGTGTACAGAGGCACGACTACCTGCTGCTGCCTGCTGGCTTGAGTCAGCCACTAGTGTGGAACCATATGGTGGATAGACTGGACCTTAAGACTTGGTCCATGCAGTCAAAGAATGCTACAGATTGCAGAAAGCCAGGTCCAGATACAGAAAAAAAAATCTAAGAAGGTACAGCATGCCTAAAATGGTACTTAGGTTCTGAAAAAAGAAAAGAAAATAGGTATAGACAGTCATGGAAAAAATAGTGTAGAATAATAAAATCTTTAAAGAAATCGTAAAGTAATATAAAAAAAAAACAAGCCACATAAGAATAAGGAGTTTGGACATTACATGGCTCTTTGTTACTATTGAATTTTCTGAAGGCTAATGAATAGAGAACAGCACCGCTAAGAGATATTGGATGGTGAGAATTTTTTTTAATTTTGTACAAAAATGTAAGTAACTTAAGCATAATAGATGTATCACCACCAGGGATGTCTCAAACAAACATCCTTGTGGTTCTGAAATCCCATTATGAATGTTGGGGCCTTTTGTGTTATTCTCATACCTTCTCCAAAAGAAGCCTTGAAATCAAAATAATGGAGAGGTGATTGAAAAAAAATAACATATTAAGACAAGGTGGACTGTTGCTAATTTAATTCACAGTAAAATGGGGACACCATAGTAATGAGTATTTCTTGTTTCATTTCTGCTGATGTATTGCCTGTCGAGTATTTATAGCTTTGCTTTAACATTTATATCTGGGGTTGTGAAGATGTCTCAGTAAGTAAAGCACTTTCCATGCAAGCTTGAACCCAATAAAAAGGTGAACAAGACAGTGAAGACTTGTTATCTCAGCAATAGGAAAGCAGGGTTAGGAGGAACTTGGGGTTCCCTAGCCAGTCACTTTGAAGTATCAGTGAGCCTCAATCTCAGTGAATGATCCTATCTCCAATACTGTGATAAGTGGCCCCCGAGGAAAGACACCAGATGATGACCACAGTCTTCCACACACTTGTGCACATATGTACACATGCACCTGCACACATATGTGGGGCCATATACTTATGGTCATGTATGTTCACACACATTTATAGCTGTAATGTGATTTGGTGAAATATTGTTCTTTTAGAAATTTAATTTTCCATCTGTCCCAGCAATGTAAGAATGGCATGTATGAACACAGATGCTGGTGTCATTTTTAACAAAAGCCACTTTGCTCCCCCCCTCCGCCCCCCCCGCCCCGCAGAATGTTACAGTTCATCCCAGTCACTAACTGGGAAGTAAGTTGTCTTGGCTCAGCACATTCCTCATCCTCATTTTCTGTGTTTGCTCCATCCACAGCTGAAAGTTCAAATACATCGCAAGTCGCCAGTGCCAATCCCTGCTAAGATACATATTACATTTCCTGAGCAGAACTCCTATAGCACAGGCACTAAGCATAACAATGAATATATAGACTCTTATGAATCTGAAAAGTTTCTATACAGCAAAGGACACCATCATTCAGACCAAGTGGCTGGCCTCAGAATGTTCAAAGATTTTTACCAAGTATACCTTGATAGAATGACAATACCCAAAATAAATAAAGAATGCTCAATCATACCACAAGGGTACTTGCTCAGCTATGTTCATATCAGCATTGTTTGTAATAGCCAGAACCTGGAAAAAATCTAGATGCCCTTCAACTGAAGAATGGATAAATAAAATGTGGTACATATACACAATGGAATACTACTCAGCAGAGAAAAACAATGATATCATGAGGTTTGCAGGCAAATGGATGGAACTAGAAAAAATCATCCTGAGTGATGTAACCCAGACTCAGAAAGACAAACACGGTATGTATGCACTCATAGGAAAATACTAGATATAAAACAAAGATGACTAGACTGTTACTCACAACTCCAGGGAGGCTACCTAGAAAACAGGACCCCAAGAAAGACACAGGGATCACTCAATGACAGAGAAATGGAGGAGATCTACATGAACAACCTGGACATGAGTGGAGGTAATGAAGGGCAAGGGTCGAAGGAAAGAGAGCTTAGGGGAGCAGGAGGTCCCAGCTGGATCAAGAACAGTGAGGGAGAACAAGGAATAAGAGACCATGATAAATGAAGACCACGTGAGAATAGGAAGAAGCAAAGTTCTAGAGAGGTTCACAGAAATCCACAATGATACTTCCACAATAGACTACTGGCAATGGTCGAGAGAAAGCCTGAACTGACCTACTCTGGTGATAGGATGGCCAAACACCCTAATTGTTGTGCTAGAAACTTCATTCATTGACTGAGGGAACTGGATGCAGAGATCCATGGCCAGGCCCCAGGTGGGGCTCCAGGAGTCCAATTGGCGAGAAAGAGGAGGGTTTGTATGAGCAAGAATTGTTGAGACCAAGATTGGAAAAAGCACAGGGACAATTAGCCAAACAAATGGAAACACATGAACTGTGCACCAATAGCTGAGGAGCTCCCAACTGGATCAGGCCCTCTGCATAACTGAGACAGTTGATTAGCTTGATCTGTTTGGGAGGCATCTGGAACCAGGACCTGTCCTCAGTGCATGAGCTGACTGTTCGGAACCTGGATCTTTTGCAGGGACACTTGGCTCAGCCTGGGAGGAGGGGACTGGACCTGCCTGGAGTGAATCTACCAGGTTGAACTCAATCCCCAGGAGAGTCTTTGCCCTGGAGGAAATGGGAATGGGGGGTGGGCTGGGGGAAATGTGGGGGGGCAGGAGGGGAGAGAACAGGGGAATCTGTGACTGATATGTAAAATTAAATTAAATTATAAAATTAAAAAATAAATAAATAATAAAAAATTCCAAGAACTGATTATCAAGGGAAAATGTAGTTAAAAATGGGGTACAGATCTACACAGGGAATTCTCAAAGCAGGAAACTGAAATGGCTGAGAAACACTCAGAAAAATGTTCAACATCCTTAGTCATGAAGGGAATGTAAACCAAAACTACTTTGAGTTTTCCTCTAGCACCTGTCACAATGGCTAAGGTCAAAACCACCAATGACAGATCATGCTGGCAAAGATGTGGACTAAGTAAAGCACTCATCCATTTGCTGGTGGGAGTGCAAGCTTGCACAGCCACTGTGGAAATCAGTATGGTGGCAATCAATCTACTCCAGATCTATCAATAGCACTCGAGGGCATATACCTTAAGAATGCTTCACCCTACTACAGAGACACTTGCTCAGTCATGTCCTTTGCTGCTCTATTCAAAATACACAGAAATTGGAAACAGACTAGATGTCATTCACCTGATAAATGGATAATAAAATGTGGAACATTTACACAATGGAATATTATTTAGCTGTTAAAAAATAAAATCTGGAGATTTCAGATAAATGGATGGAACAATAAAAAAAAATTATCTGGAATGAGATAGCCCAGATTGTGGAGGCCCACAGGGTTTCCTAATGAGATCTGAGCTTGCTTTACTCAGCAGAGTTGCATTAGAGGATTGCTTGACTATATGTATGGTTTCTAGCTGATTGGAAGTGTCTTCACTTGGCTGAGCTATGGGGAGATCTTTTGCTCCACCTCTTGGCATTACTGTAAATAGCCTTTTAGAAGAGACAGGAGGGACCAGTGGATAAGGATCCAGGCCCTCCCAAGGCTATCCTGTACTTCTATCTGTTTCTCTTCCCTCTATCCTTCTATCTGAATCTCTTATCCCTCACTCCTCAAGAAAAACCTGTGGTAAAATTTAGAAGCCAGCCTCCCAATTGGCCTCCCACACCAGATTGAATATCATATCTATTTATTTATATGTGGATGTTATCTGTTAAGTCTTCAACAAGCAACCTACAGTTTGTATAATCATAGAGGTTAGGTATTGAGTAAGATACAAGGGGGCAGGGTTGGATCCTCAGGAAGGGGAAATAGAATAGATAGGGATGGATGTGGGGAGAATGGAATGGGACGATCAAAGTGAGAGAAGGATAGGAAAGGGGATGAGGGAAGGCCTATATGGAGGGACAGCTAAAACTAAGGGGTGTTTAAGGAGTCACATGGAAAACTAATATAGTAGAAGCTTCCTAAAATATACACATATATAAAGTTGACCCAAATTAAATCAACAAACAATGGGAAATACAGAGCCCCAAATAGACATCATTTCTCACAAAATAAAGCTTCCAGTGAGTTACATATAATTCAGTGGTTTTTGATCTCCCTTTAGTATAGTGCCTGGTGTTGTGGTGACACCCAACTATAAAATTATTTTCACTGATACTTCATAACTGTAATTGTGCTACTGCTATGAATCATAATGTAAGTATTTTTGGAGATACAGGTTTGCTAAAGGGGTCTCAACCTACAGGTTGAGAACCACTGAATTGAGTTGTTAGTCAAAGGAATTTCATGGGAACCACCAAATAAAACAGGCTATTGCCAAGGCTATTGGTTGCTCTTCGAATACTGACAGTTGTGCCTTATTGCCTAAGACAAGACAACACTTACACAACTCATTGCACATGGAGAATTACAACTGGTGCCTACCTACAGCCTTTGCCCCTATGGAATAATGTTTATGGTACTGGAAGGCACTCTGCATGCTATGAAAGGAGAAAGGTAAACACCAAACTACAAACTCCTCAATCTACAATGGTGCCCCACCTGCAAGATTTGCTAGTTTAATAATGGCACTAAGCTTATAAAGGTCACCAACCAACGTATGATTTGTTTTGAGGCCTGCTCCATGACATGGAACTCATAATTGAGACTGCTCAGATGGCCAAGAGCCTGAGACTGGATAACCCAGGGACCTATGGGAAATCAAAATACTACTGTTCTGCCAATGGAACACAGCGATAATTACTCCTAATGACATTCTCCTATACTCATAGATCAGTACCTTGCACAGCCATCATCAAAGAAGCTTTCTCCTGCAACACGTGGGCACAAATACAGCGACCCATAAAGACAATATGAAGAGGATGAGAAACCTTTGAATAATCTGCTCTTAATGGGATGTCTCCATTACATCTCTCCCCTGAGGGCTCAGGGAAGCCTGTAAAAGAGGAGGCAGAAAGAGTGTGAGATCCAGAGGGAACTGAGGACTCTTAGGAAACAAAGCCTTCTAAGTGTGACTCACGCACATATGAACTCACAGAGACGGAGGCAGCATGCACAGGGCCTCCACAGGTCTGCACTAGACTGGAGTCCTAGAGGTAGGAGAAGAATTGGATACAAGTCCACATCCCTAACCCAGAGCTAGCTCTACCTTTAATTGCTAATTAAAAGATAATTTTCTTCAAGGTCTTCTCTCTGGGGCAACAAACCACTCTTCTGTCTAGCAGGAGATAGCCTACACAAAACTAACTCAATGGCATTTTTGGACATTCTTAGTTTTATAATGTCTCAGGGTATTTTTTAACCTCATAATTCTTTTGTGTATATTTTATGGCTTCCACTTTTGCTTTTGTGTTTTGGGGAGGGGGTGTTTTTCCTTTCTTTCTTTTTCCTATCTTCCTTCTTTCCCTTCCTTCCCTTCCTTCCCTTCCTTCCCTTCCTTCCTTCCTTCCTTCCTTTTTCCTTTCTTTCTTTCTTTCTTTCTTTCTTTCTTTCTTTCTTTCTTTCTTTCTTTCTTTCTTTCTTTCTTTCTTTCTTTCGTTTTAGAGGTTTTCTCTGTGTGCCAGTGTGTGTGTGGCTCTGGATCTATATGTGTTTATTTTCTGCTTTTTCTTTGGCTCTTTTTCTTGTTTGTTTGTTTTGTCCTACTCCAACTTGTTTGTGTTTATTTTATCTTTATTTTATTTTATTTTGTTACTTTATTATTCCTTAGATGCCTATTTGTTTTCTATGAAGAAACAGAAAGGGTGCAGATTCAGGTGGGAGGGTAGGTGGGGAGTAGTTGAGGAAGGGAAAACTGTAATCAGAATATATTGTATTTAAAATGACTATTTCAATAGAAGAAAGAAAAGTGGCACTGGCATATTCTGAGAGAGAGAGAGAGAGAGAGAGAGAGAGAGAGAGAGAGAGAGAGAGAGAGAGAGAGAGAGATACATTCACTGCTCTCCATTGTTCTCCACCTAAAAGAATCACATGGGCTACTTAGCCCTTGTGTATCTCAGCTTCTTAAATTTGCACGTTCTGACCTTCTGAATCTTCTGGCCTAGCACCAATATCTAGATTCACTTCACTGCTGCCTGCTGCTTCTCTTCTATGGCTCATCCCTGACACTGAACATCCACGTAAGTTATGGGCCTTGACTCTGAGCCCCTGAAGTACCACTAATATGTGAATCTTCACCACTGACCAGCTCATGTTCTATTCACTGTGTTCCACATGTTCAGGGAAATTTGAAAGAGATATCAGACCTTAAGTTTACCACCAGAATAACTCATTGATAACTGTCTGTCTCTTAGGTTGTTTCTCTGTATCGATATCTCTCAAAGTTGAACTAGTGACTCAAAGTCACATTTCAGTGATTCTAATATGTGAACCATAAGGAACCCTATACAATTCATTTCTCATTTGCCTTAAGTATCAGCTTTTCTGGGCGCTGATGTTCAGAATTTCTGAGAATTTTATTTTAAAAATGAATCTCTGTGCTGAGTCTATGACTTCCACAACAAACCACCACACATAGTTTAAAACAACATAAACTTTCTGTCCTAGTATTCTGGAGATCCAACACCTTAAACTGAAGTACTAATAGGACCAATACCCTGAGAAATCTCTTAAGAAACAACTTTGCCTATTCTAGGCCCTAGAGGCTTTGCATACTTCTCAGCTTCTTTGAATACATGACACCAAACCTACTTCACAAGAACCTCCCTCTTCTGTACTATTAAAGGAAATTTATTTTGGATTTAGAATCTATTAAGATGATGCAAGATGATCTTTGTATTTCAACATCATTAAATTAACCACATTTGTAACTGCACAGGTTCCTTATTGATGACAGATCAGGCTAGGTACCGGGCTCAGTGGTAGAATGTTTTCCTGCCATGCACAAAGCCCTGGGATTTATTCCTGGTGTGGGAAGAAAAGGACACACAGCCTTGATTTCTTTTGTTTTACAGTTCATCAAAGTATACACTGAATTTGGATTGTTTTCACCTCCTGTTACCCACTCTCACCTCTCCACCCTCTTTACAACACATTCTACTTTTCAACCACACTCCTATTTGGATACTTTTTTCTTTGACCCACTGAGTTTTTATAGTTTCCTGCATGATCATGAGTGGGGATTACTTACCGGATCAAGGGCAATGTATCTGTGACTACACCACTGGAGAAAATGATACCCTCTTCGCCAGCACCCATTAACTGTCCACAGTCCCTCAGTGAGCAGCGGGGCTTCATGAGCCCTTCTCTGTATGGAAGATGGTTGATGAGCCCAGTCTTGTAAAAGTCTTGTACAGGTAGCCAGAGATACAGTGAGTTCATGAGAGCAATGGCCATGTCATGTCCTGGAGATTTAGCATTTCTTCTCAATCATTAGTTCTTATAGTCTTTCCATATCTTCTTTGCTGTTCTCTGAGCTTTACAAAGGATATATTATCACTCCTATTTAGAGCAAAGCACAAGCATGAACATTTAGAAGGCAATTTGACAACATGGCCATTCAAATCTTTTACACTTTAGGTGAGGGACATACTATTCTGAAGCTCACCAGGTTATTTTACTTTAGGGAAATGAGATAAACATGAAGAGGATACACATGTTGGTGCTTAAGGCATGGGGATCCGTCTATTGTCTAAGAGTACAGGCACTGATAGCCTACAGACAGTTCAGATACACCTCTCTTCCACATCTTCTGAATTCTCCTATGTGGCAGAACCAGTCTTCTGAGGTGCAACCTAAAGAGGTCCATAGGTCACCCTTTCACTTAAATATTCCAGGGCTTAATCAGTCTTTCCTGACATGTTTTCTCCTAAGAATACTTCACATTGGAGTTTATGTTCCCAGCTTAATGCATCCATCTCTGTTTGTCTACCCCCTGATCACCTGAGATCATTTTCTGCTGGATTTCTTACCCACTTCAAGTATTTATGCTCAGTTCTCATACCCCCACCTGCTGTCATCATTGCTTCAGGCAGGGTGTATGAAGTTCTTTCAATAATCTTTCTCTGTAGGTCATATCCTCTAATCCTTTTATCATTTTTGGATCCACTCCAATTTATCAATGTCTCCTTCTAAAACAAGCAGCCCAAATGCTACATGAAGTGCTGTGCACCTTGTTTTTAAGCAGAGAGATAATGGCTATTAACAAAGAAGTCAGGGGATTTTCAGAAACACACTCTGGAATTAATCACACGCATTAAGGTAGCCTTCCCTGGTGTGCTACATACTCTTTTGTGGCTTCAACAACTGCATTAATTTCTTCCGAGCATCAGGAGGAAAGGATAAATAAGATAGTTTAAGGTGCATTAGCTATGGCTAAAAATACTAGCAGTTTGTATTCATTCCATATGTGCCCTGGGCCAGCACATATGTTATGCATGTATTTGTTAACTCATTTCATCCCATACTTTTCACTTGTACCGTTGAGAAAACGGAGTATGAGAAAGATGGATCAGTAAGTTAAGGCACTTGTCATCAATCTGGTAACTTGAGTTTGATCCCTGGAAACCACATAGTGGAAGACAAGAATGGACTCCAAAAGTGGTCATCTCACACCTTCATGTGTTAACTCTGGCACATAGGTATATGTGTGTGTGTGTGTGTGTGTGTGTGTGTGTGTGTGTGGTGGTGGTGGTGGTGTGTAAGTTACAATCACAGGATTTAATAAGTTTATCTGCAGCATCTATGGAATAAGGTAGTGCATCACAGGAAAGAAACTGAGTTGGTTTAACTCCTAATAAATACTATGAACATTACTTAATTTAAAGGATGCTTCACTCAACACTCAATTTACTCAGCTATTTTATTTTCCCCAAAATGTTTTGCTTGTCTAGACTTGGCCTTTGAATTAAGAATAACCTTTCTAGTGGGTCATTACCTTAAAAGGTCATTTACTCTGTAACCAAGCCCTAGGGTGCTATTCAAAGGGGTAATTTCTCAGTGTCCAAGATGAGGTCGTCTCACAGCTTTAACTATTTCTTTTCAAGATTTCCCTTTTAAACAGTAGGCTATAGATATATTTACAATTAGGAGCAATCAAGTCAATATATACAACATCTTACCTATGCCTAATATAGGATCTGTAAGTTTCATAAGGAAATGCTATTTCTGCTTAAGAATTCAGTCATAACAGTAAAGAAGTCTAAGGCTCAGGAAAATACAGAAGGAAGATGCTCAACAGATTTTATTTTGCATAGATAAGCTTTTGGCAGAGACAAACAGCTCAAATTTGTTTATATCAAAATACCAGGAAGATTTTGAAACTATATTTAAAAAGCCTCCATACTACCTGGATCAGATTTCCAGAAGAGGTTAGAGTCTAGAATTTGGTAGTTCAATATTAGAATAGTAATAACAAAAAGCTTAAAGAGAATTATTGCTATCATTTGGATTTGTGTCACAGACTATTGACAAAAATATATTCAAGTGAGGGACCCTAACATTAGTAATAGTAATAACATCTAACTTTTATCCAGTGTTTTACACTTTGCAAAGTTTTCTTTCAGAAATTAATTTGCTCGTCTAGTGACACAACCACTACCCTAAGAACTAATAAATCACCAACTAATTGTTGACACTGCCCATACAAATCAAACAGAAAAGCAAACAACTAACAACAACAAAAACCTAGGCTTAAAGTTACTATCCTGTACCTACAGTAAGCCACCAAGATATTAAAGACTGGATTGGCCCAAGTCTCTGAGTAATTATTCCAATTCTTTCCCTTGCAGTAAGCTGGGAAGTCTTGATAGAGACAGAAGATAAGCTAATGAATAAGTAATAAAGACAGAATGCTATTGGAGAAGAGAAAAAGGACACTGGATTGGCACCTCCTTTTGCTTCCTACTGGATCCATGTAAGTCCCCGTCTCTCTCAGTCTTAAAGTGTTCTAGAATCTTACCACCATATTGCAATGGCTAATTCTACCATTATCAGCTGAAGGACCAGGAACACATTCCTTCATTTATCTGTGCCTCAATGTCCTTCTCCACAAAGTGAGTTATTAGGTCAATTAAGTGTATAATCTTTTCTGAAGACAAGGAATCATTTCTATAAAGTTATTAATGCCCAGTAGGTGCTAGCTTCAGGGAAGTAAATAACTACAAAGGTTTGGTTTCTGTTTTTGCTTTGTTTATTTGGGGGGGGAGGGGCAGGGGAGTAAGCATTGTTGATTCAGAGAGAATCTTAGTTGATAGAATCACAAACAATGGGTAGTGTATAAATTAGAAGAATTCCTGATAATTATACTTATTTTTATTACTTTTAAGAACATGCTTTGAAGACTGGGCAGTGGTGGCGCATGCCTTTAAACCCAGCACTCGGGAGGCAGAGCCAGGCAGATCTCTGTGAGTTTGAGGCCAGCCTGGTCTCCAAAATGAGTTCCAGGAAAGGCGCAAAGCTACACAGAGAAACCCTGTCTCAACAAAACAAAACAAAAATGTTTTGAATATTTATAAGTTACAACCAAGGCACCGGTCGTGTCCAACATCCAATTTTTCTTCTTTAGGACTCTGAGTAGCCCCATTGCTTGTGAGCATTTGCCTTCATCTTCATTAGAGAGATGAGGAAACAATTGTACAGAAGTTAAATAAATTGTCTAAATTTACAGAAGCACTAAGTAAAGAAGTCAAGCTCACTGGCTTTGTCTCTCCGCATCCTCTGTTCAAAACCTCACCTTCCTGGCCATTTCTGCAGGTAGGGTGTACAAAACAAAATCTCACACAGATGAAGTGCAACTTTAATACATTTTGTATGTTTTCTTCTGATTCCCCTTTGTTGTGCTTTTCCTTCCTTCCCACTGGACCCCTCGATTTCCAGCCACCATCTACCCTCTACACTGTCCATTAGCTACATAAGTCCAACAAGCTAGGCCCTTCTCACACTCACTCTCATGTGAATTAATCCATGTGCAAAATAATTAATTCCTCATTCATAGTGAAATTGTCATTTTCTCTTCTCAGCCAGGGAATGAATGCAGAGAAGGCTGACTATGGGATTTTCAGTAAGGAATGTTAATAATCTACACAATTCTGGATGCATTCTTTTTCTTTCAGTACTAGTTAACTGAATAGTTACCACAGGGAGGGTTTGATTTTTGAAAAGGTGAAATAGGATTTGGCCTGGACCTGGAAGATATCAGAAGGTGAAAAAGTCCTGTGTTGCCCTTGACATAGCCCATAAATGATAGCCAGACTCATATTCCAAGAATTCACACATTCAAAAGTAAAAAGGGAATGTGACCAAGGAAGGCAGGCTGGGGGAGGACAAAGGAAGCCTTTCATCATTTTATCACAAAAGCCACAATGTGATTGCAGGAGGGTTACTGTGCATCCTCTCTCTGTAGCAGCCTACCCACCCCTTCCCATTTTTTAAAAAATAAAATCCAAGAAAGAGGCATTGTGGTTTAGCTGACAGTCACTGCCCATGCATCATGGGCTCCGTCTCTTCCTAAAGCCACACTGAGGTGTTGTATAGCATGATATTTGCAGACTAAAGAAGGTGACATTTTCGAGATAAAGACAGCCAGCCCTGTGGTAGGATCAGCTGTCTGGGACTGGGTTCAGTTAGAAATGATCATTTTCCAGTCGTCCCATCATCTGTTTCTCATCCTGAAAGGTTTTTCCTTTGGGGAAAAGTCTCCAGATGCAGTTTAAAGTCCTATCTACCACACACATCCCAAACCTGGCAGGGAGCCTGCAGGGACAGAGAGAGGCTTTTCTATGGAATACAACATCCAAGCATTAGGCGTGAAGGCAGATCCTCGCCTCTCTGCATGCTGCCTGGCTGGCTTCAAAACTGCATTTGAGTCTTCTGTATGAAGACTGCCACTCTGGTTAAGTCAGGACCGCTCCATAGCCTGGGATCCAGATTGAATAAAAAGTGAAAAAGGGATAGGTCAGGCAACCTCAGCCTCCATCTCTCTGATTTCTGACTGTGAATGAAGGTCATCAGCTACCTATACTCCTTCTTCCCCTTCCCTGGATCCTCACGAGAGACTGTATCCTCAAACTGAGAGCCAAAATGAGCCCTTCCTTCTCAAAATTGCTTTTGTCAAGTATTCTGTCACAGAAATGGAAAAAAAAAAGTAGGTAGCAAATCTATCTTGACTATTGTTTCTTCTGGAACATGTGTAGATACATGTGTATGTAATATGTGCATACACATATTTATGCATATATGGAAATGTGCAAAGATACACTAAGTTATTTCTTAACAAAATATGACTTATTCTTATTCATACCATGGGATATGGAGATTGGGGAGTACTTTTCCAATAGCACAGAGCTAGTAAGTGATGAGAAATTCCCAGGCACAGCTGTTTCAGAATCCACAGCATGTGCTTCTCAATGTGCTGATTCTGCCTTCTAATATAGGAAATAAAATAGGGGGCTTAAGCAAAAACTAATTCTACAGATGAGACTTAAAGAGCAGCAGAGCTCATATCGTGATGGAGAGCATCCAAGTTCTCCCAGGTAAAGACAGTTCTGTGGTTGATATATTGTGCACCCCAATAAACTTATCTGGGGATCGGAGAAAAGAACAGCCACTATATTAAACATAGAGTATAGGCAGTGGTAGCACAAGCCTTTCATCCTAGCATTCTGGGGGCAGAGATTCATCTGGATCTCTATGAGTTCAAGGCCACAATGGAAACACCGAGGGATGGTGACACACATCTTTAATCCCAGGAAGTGATGGCAGGAATCAGAAAGTTATATAAAGCATGAGGACCAGGAACTAGAGGCTTTTTTAAACTTTTAGGCTTTTAGCAGCAGTTCAGCTGAGATCCATTCAGATGAGGACTCAGAAACTTTCAGTCTGAAGAATCATAGAAATATGATGAGTAGTTGTGGAGGTGAGGTTAGCTGTGGCTTGTTCTGCTTCTCTGATCTTTCAGAATTCACCCCAATACCTGGCTCTCAAGTTTTTTTTATTAATAATAATACCATTTGAAATTCACGTTACACAGTTCTGCTCACTTCCCTGTGGCCCCTCATTCTGTCCCCCAGGATCTGTTGGGCTTCACACTTCCTGGGCATCTGTCCTAGAGTGAACATCTCTGCAACAGAGTATCTAACATCTCAGAACAATCTCTGGTCAACTTGTTTTCCTGTCTCTCTGCTCAGTGTCTGTGATGTACTGGCACCTTTGACCAATATTTTGTCTATGGCAATCACAAACTGAGTCTATAAAGAAAACAAATATTCTCCACTCTGGAGGCATCTATGAACTGTAGAAATCAAGATATCTGAACAAGACTTACAGGATCAGACAGAAGGGCATTGCGGGGCTTGGCATGTATTTGAAATAAATAACATGAACAAATGTGCACAGGATGTGAAGGCATCAGACACCTTTAACTGGAGGGTAATCTTGTGGTTGAGGCTTCACCTGAGGGCTTCAGGAGCTCATGGTGTGTGTCAGTCTTGTTGACACAACTTAATAATTTTCTCAATCAAAAAATTGCTTCCTGAAGACTTCTTTTAAATCTGAGCATCTAAATCAGGCATGCTGATACACATACATGATCCCAGATACTCAGAGGGCCGAGGTGGGAAGGCTGTTGAAGAGTTCAAGACCAGCCAGAAAACACAGTACAACCAGATAAATAAATGACAAACTGCATCCAAAACCACATAAATGTCATCTACTGCATGTTAGAAACAATGCACACATGGAAAGTGCTTCTGTTTTGCACATACACTGAAACAGAGAAGCATGATTTGGGAAGATGTTTGAAATTTGTTTTAATCAACACAGTGTGTGTTGGAGGAAGTTAAGAGAAAACAAAAACTTGGTCAGATGTAGAAAACAAGTTCAGGGACTCACAGAGATTCATAATAGCATTGTTTTCTGATTCTATTTTGACTAGCATAATTTAAATAATGATCACTTATTTAAGAGCTGCATTTTAAGGAAAATACTAGAGATTAAGATTGCTAGGGAAGCTTATTCTGTTACTAAGGAAAGAAGCAGCAATGCATCTTTCATTCAAAGAATAATTCAGAATAAAATCATTTCACAAGTTCACCCTGTTGTTTCAGTGATTTAGAATACTATGTCAACTCTTTGTATGTACTTTATCCCTTGCTGAATCATTCTAAACATGTTCTCTCATGTGATCTTTGGAAAGATACTGAGAGCAGCTGGGACACCAGTTTCTTACTTGGCCCCCTAATAAGAATTATGGTGAATTCTCTTCTTCTGACTTCTGAATTTTTTACAACAGTTGAAACTTAGGCAGAACAGAGTAGTAATAACAAAATAATAGTATTTCTTACTAATATTACAGGAAACACAAAGGCCTAAATGTACTCTGCAGGTTCTACTTTTGAATAATCAGGGTTCTATACAGGAACAAAACTGGTAGAATGAATGTGTGTGTGTATGTGTGTATGTGTGTGTGTGTGTGTGTGTGTGTGTGTGTGTGTGTGTGTGTGTGTGTTGTGTATTAGAAGAGGGTTTATTACAGTACAGGATGTGGTCCAGCTTAGTCTGACAATGGCTATATCCTGGTAGAAAAGCCAAAAATCTGACAGCTGTTCAGTCCCCTAAGCGGCATATTTCAGGTGATCTTCTTCAGTCTCATTGGATTCTAATACCAACAAAGGAATGACTCATGGCAGAATAGATGAACTTGCCAGTCAGAGTGAGGGAAAGCAGGCAAAAAGCAAAAGCTTCCTTCTTTCATGTCCATTTATGTAGGTTGCCACCAAAAGGTGTGGCCCAGCATTAGGGTGGTTCTTCCTACCTCAAGTGATGCAGACAAGAAAATTGCTCAAAGGCATGCCAAGCTGCTTGGATTTTTGTTGATTCCAGATATACTCAAGTTGACAACCAAGATTAGTCATCACAAATGTAGGCACAGAATTTCCAAACAAAACTTGATTAGTGTGTGGCCCATTTTCCACATCCATATCCATCAGTATAGATGTCTACAGAGGTAAAAAACTAAGGTTCACAGAGTTAATTATAGATCATTTGTATTATGTATGGTCTAAGTATTTATCAGAGATAAATTTCAATGCCTTGTTAAAATTTAAAACACTTAGGGTTTTGTGCTTTTTCTGGCAATGTTCATTTCAGCTGTATATGGGGGAAGAGCCAATGGACCACAGAGCAAAGCCAATAGTTTGAGATCTAGAAAGAATCTTTAAAAATTGCAAATTTGAAAACCTGTCTCTCTTTGCTCATGTTCTGTGTTTAGTCCCTGATTTCTTTTAGTTCCATTCTCTTGTGTGAACTCAGAGATGACAAATAAAACTTGTAGTACTCTGAATGAAGCAAGGAGATTCATACACGAGGATTTATAGTCCAGCATCATGATTCTCAACAGTCACTCTGCACATTTCATATGGGATGCAATTGTTACAATTACTCTTAGTTTCTGCAAGTTGTCCCCATAGAGCTACAGTGTATGCAGGGCTGGGGTAAATCTATACTCTCTTCAAGCACCAAACAGGTACAGATCACATAATAACACTTGGAACGCCATGCATCCTGTTTTGAGCAAGAGTGGCCAATCATGATCTTATATTCAGTCTGCCATGTGTGGAAGCCCCTTCTTCACAGTTACTATTCTGATAGTCTCAGAAGGCATCTAAAGGATGAGGAGTCAGAATTACAACCAGGTCCTTCATTAAAAGGTTCCATAGGCAAACCTGTGAACTCTTTTCAAGCATTACCAGCCATCATTCTTGTGTTTTAGAGATTTGCCCATTAGGTCATTAAATGCTTTGAGCTCCATTTTCCTTCTCTATAAAAACAGTATGACACTGGACTAGTGGGCTGTTATAGTTATGCAGCATGAATAATGTAATAAAAGTAATAATGATCATATGATGGTCATATTTTATATGGTCGTTACTTACCATGATGTGATTAATGCATCCCATCTTCATTATTTAGTATGGGCCTCCTGCCTTGTTTTGTTCAAACAGCTGTTTATTTGGGTACCCAGATGTTGCCAGCATCATGTCTGCCATAGCTGAAGAAGAAGAAAAGAAGACATTCCCCTAATATGTTCCTAAGGCTTTCTCTTCACACTGAAGAAGGTTTCTAAAGAATTGTGACTTAAAACAGGAGTAACCACAGACTCTGTAAGCATCAGTCCATAGGACAATGATTAACACAATCCACAACCAACATGTTATGGAGCAAGCACATACCCATATCACTCATGGTGAACTAAGCTTCCTGTTTTATAAGAAGAAGATGCTCAGATTTGGAGAACAAGTTACCCTGAGACTCAGAGATAGGAAAGACAAAAGTGTTATTTCTGACGCATATGAGTTCATTTCTTGTAGTTGTGAAAGCAGCTTGGTAGGAGGCCAGGAGAGAAGACATGGCTTGAGACCTAAGTCTGACTCATTAACATCATTTCTCACAACTTCATTATCTTGAATTCATTAATACTGTGCTGTGAAAAATTCAAAGGGAGCTGAGAATCACTATAAGAGACAGGGAAGCCCTGAAGAAGTTGCTTAAAGTAGCAACAATGTGCCTGTTGGGAGCTGTACCCTGCCATTTTTAGGGATTCTGAGAGCACCCTTTGTTCTCACCTCCATGAGGGGTTTTGTGTCTGACAGGCACTCCATCATCTGTGCTGAGGAGGGACTCACCCCTCCTTTGAAAATAGTGAACTGCCACATGGATAGACTCCAACCTACCCAACCCTTCCTTTCCTGATTACTCCCACTCTTGTGGGTAATTGCTTGAGTAAGCTGACCTGCCAACAGAATGGGCCTGCTGAGATTATGGTGTAGAAAAAAATGGGTGTTTGCTTCTGAGCTTCCTTTATGTTTCCATTTTTGATTAAGCCCTGGCAATGGGTACCAGAAAGGATGCGGTTTCCTTGGCAGCAGATCTGTACAGCACTTGTTAATGAGGCCACCACAGTGAGTTTTCTTTCTGGGGAGCTGAGTGGGAATGGGCAAGTCTTTCACTCAAGTGAAGCAGTTGCCCAAGCCTGTCTGCTTAGCTCTTTATTTGAGAGATTTGTGGGGCAATTCTGCTCTGCCAACAAGGCCTTCACTGCTAAGCATGTTGAAGGAAGATCACAGCTGGGAGAGAGATCTAGAGATTTGTTGAGCTGGGTTAGTTGGGGAGCCACTGAAGACTGGACCAGCTCCGTGGAGCAATTTGTGCCAAACACTGTGATTAAAATTTGAAAGTACTGGGATTTGGGCAAAAGGAGGAAACAATATACTCTACAAGGAGCTAGTGGGTCAAACATATCTCCAAATAATTAATAGTAATAGCATAGAGAAAGTTTTGGGAATTATTAAGTAAACTGATCTGTGTGATGCAAAGTGACCGGAATGAAACACAGTCATTAGATTTAATATGAAGAAACTGCCAATCCCACAGTGTGTATTCCTAGCTGGCCTGGAACTCATGATATAGATCAAATGGCCTTGTACATATAGTAATGATCCCTCTGTCTCTGCTTTCCTAGTGCAGGATTTCATATGTATTAGAATGCGCCTCCACACTGGGCTGAAACTGGGGACTTCTGTAGGGAGGTGTAGATGTTAATCTTAGTTGACAATTGAATTGAATTAAAATACCACTAGATTAGTAATGCCCATTGCTTCAATGATATGTCTGGAAAGAATTAACTAAATGGGGAAAATCTACTCTGAATATAGGCAGTACCATCCAAGATGAAGTAGAAGAGGAAGAAAGAAGAGGCCCCAGGTATCTTTTCTCTGCTTCCTGCCCACCATGATATCAGCTGCTCTTTATCACCATGCCCCTACACTCCATGATGCAACAACATTCTGAAGTTATGAATCAAAATATATCCTTTATTCCTTAGGTAATTCTACTTAGCAGTTTGCCTCAATGGTCAGAAGTCTAATACAGGAGTTGAGCTGTTGGTCTCTTTTCCAGTCAAGCTAAAGGCTGAGCCAACTCCACACACCTCAAGAATTCCTTATTTAATTCAGAAGCCCTGCCTGTGGAGGCCTGGAATTATGAAGAGTGAGGTACTTGGCTTTAGAGAGGCACACTTCTTGAGACACACAGACTGCCAGACCATTCTGTTTATGTAAGTAAGGAGAGGTGTTCATGGCCTGGACTGACACAGATACTTCACCTGAAATTTTTGTGCCCAGTGTGTTTTGCTCATAATATTTTTCCTTGTCTTTTTGAAAGGCTATGCTTATTTAAAGAAATTTTTAGTGTGTCTGGGTCTTATCTTTTTCCACTTAACTCAGACTTTTTTTTTCCTTAAGAATTCTATGCTGGTCAAATCCTGCCATGGCTTGTCAGAACTGAAAGTCAAAAATTTCCTGATCCCACCAAAAAGAAAGAATTCAGTTGGAGATGTCTAAAACCACCTGCCCCAAGTTAGAATTTTAGCAAAAGTGACATGATCTTCATTTGTCCTTTTCTCATGAGATCAGCTAGAAATGAGAATGCAGTACCTACTAGACAGTTGCACTGCCTAGATAGACAGCCTTTTCTTTGTATGTCCTCCATTCTACAGTGAACGGCCCCTACAAGTCTTTGGGCTTCCTTAGTTTAAATGACTATCTGGGACTGAAGAGCTGTTTTAGTGGTTGTTAGTAGTAACTATCTGTTCTTTCACAAGACCCAGGATTGGATTCCTAGGACCCACATGGCCATTCATAACCATATATAACTCTGGACTCTAATTCTATCTGTAACTCTAGTCTTAGGCAACCTAGATAACCTGGCTTCCATGGACATCAGCCATGCACATAGAGCATCATACATACATGGAGGCAGAAGAGTCTCATATAAATAAATAAATAAATAAATAAATAAATAAATAAATTGATTTTAAAAAACTTAAATTGAAATTTTAAAAAATTCAACTTCTAATATTATGTAACCCATTGACTTGGTCATCCTGGAAAATACAGTTCACATTTTATGGCCCAGTGTGAGAACTGTGAGTTGGTTGGTATATGTTAAATAGAATAAAGCACCTCTACAAAATACTAATAAAGAGCTAATAGCTTACTACCATTCAGGTTATTAGGAGATATGAAAATAAGGAAGAGAAAATACTAATGGAGTGTGTGGATCAGTCATACTCCTGTCCTCCACAGAACATTAAAGAAATCCAGGGATTAAGATGAAGAGGTTACCTGGATCCCATTTCAAATTGGAATTAGTAATGGTATAGTTGAAGTGTTGGCTTTTGTGATGCACCTGGACTTTTCAGTGGAACTTTAAGTGGCCTCCTGTGAGTTTTAGCGCAGTGTCAATGGCTATGTTCTGCTCATACTTTTACCAAAGATTGCCCAAGTATACAGATGATGGCTGGACCAAAACAGACGCTCGCTCTGTTTATGACATCTCCCTGTAGGGGAGTCATCCCGGTGTCCATCACATGTGTTATAGTTTTTCCTCCATTTGCTTCTCCTTCAGCTCCTCTGCACTGGTATCTAGAAGCATTTACAGATTCATAACCCAGCACTGCTCTTTTCCTCACTTCTCATCACGTCATTCTTGAAGAGTTTCCACATCACTTGATCTGAAATAATGAAAGCATAGATTTTATAGGCCATTTGGAAGGTTTCATAGATCATTTTGCTTAGGGTTGTTTTGAACACACCACATCTGTTTATAGCTTATAAGCATTTATTTGTCATATAAATTAGAAGAGATTAAGCTTACCATTTTGAGAGTGTCAAACCTTCCTTGGGTTCCTAAAAGCCTTGCTGAATGGAAAATAAGGACAGAGCACTTCATATGGGCTGAGACCTCCAGTGGGAAAATGCCAGGATAGATGTCACCTGCCCATTATCCAGGCAGAGCCAAGTCTTCTGGTTGCCAGTGCTCAACTCTGTCCACTGTTCTGAAGTTAATTTGTTAGCAAGTGTTGCATACAATATGCCATGCCTGTATGTGTCAGCAAGTGCCCAACAATGCAGCACGTATGTTCATGAGATCTACATTCATAACTCTCTTTTCTGCTGACTCTCCACCGCTGGTTTTGTTTCCCAGTTAGACACTCGAGCCCTCAGGGCTGCACATGCCTAGCAGCCATACCTTACTTCTTTCTGCTGTCTTGTATTCAGGACACTGTAACAACATGGTGCCTGCCATGGCATGGCATGACATCTACGCTCTACTAATAATTAAGAACACATTTTAAATGTCCCATAGCCTCACTATCAAATATTCTACTTCAATCATGTCCAGATTCTTTATTATAAAAACAGAGACACTCAAATGTTCAACTCAGAACAACTTCAGAAGATCAAGGAAATCAGAAGTTGAGACTCATCCTCATGTATCTGGAAAACCTACTCAGTTATACATACTTGGGGTACCCTGAGCACCTCTACCACCAAATTTGTACTTCATTGCCAGTTGACTGAAAGCAGTCTGTGTTCCCTCTGTTTAAGATCTACTTGACCAGTCCTTATTAACCAGCTGAAGACAGGGCTTGTATGAAGGTTACTGACTGAGATCATAGACTTTGGAATACTCTGTTTCTGCCCACAAGGTATAGACTTACAGCCATGACCTCTATTAGAAAAATTTAATCAAAATATTATAGCTCGAAGATGGCATATTTTTAATTACTCATTTGAAAATGTAATACATTCATTCTTTTAGTAAACCAGTATTTACTTTGCATTTGTGATCTAGTTTCTAACACAGTGGCTAGAACACCATTAATGCCCTAAAGCTATTGGTTACAGAGTGAATAAATAAGCCTGCTCATTTGTTAGAAAAAGCTAATTATTTGTGAAGAGAACTTTCTCTAGAGGCAAAGATCTTGTATTCAAATCTGGAGTCTATCTTCTTGTTAGTGGCCTTGAACAAGTTACTCATCATCCTTAGGCTACAATTGCCTTATTGATAAAGATTTAAAATATCTACTGCCCATGGTGATGGAGGTGGTAATAAAGATGATGATGATGATGATGATGATTGATGATGGTGATGGTGATGATAAGATGACATCATTTTCTCCTAGAGCTGTTGTCCAACATTTATAATAGGGTGTTATATATCAGAATATCACTGCTGAGATCTGGAATAGCCTTGCAACTTCCTGGGTGCCATGTGCCTGCTGAATTACAGTCAGCCTCTAAGCCTAAACATAATGGAGCTTACTTCTGCCAAACTTCCTTTCTCAGCTTTCCATGCACAGAGTGGGTGTCTGTGAAAATCCCTCTCTGAATGAGAGATCTCTACTTTGGACCTCTGACAACTTGTCTAGCACTTTTTAACTTTGTTCACAGAAAAAAAGCCCAAATCCCACACCTTATATTTTAGATTAAGTTGGGACACTTGTTTTAAATCCATTCAGTGCTTGGAATTTTTACCCTGATGGCATTAAACCCTCAAAGTGGCCTGTTGCTATGCCTGCTAAACATAATAAACTGTTATCTACACTGGATGTGCTGGTTAATTTTTGTCCACTTGAAACAAACCAGAGTATCCTGAGAAGAGGGAACCTCAAATGAGGAATGGCCTCCAAGAGAACAGCCTGTAGGCATGTCTGTGGAACATTTTCTTGACTGGTGACTGATGTGGGAGCACCTAGCCCAATATGGGTGGTACCCACTGAGCTCATGGTCTTCTTTTTCATAACAAAGGCTGAATAAACCATGGACAGGATGTCAATAAGCAACATTCTACCTTGGCTTCTGTACCACTTCATGTTTCAAGGCTCTCTCCTTGCTGGAGTGCCTTGCCTTCCATTTGAGGATTGTAACCTATTAGCCAAAGAAAGTTTCCTTCACAAGTTGTTTTAGTCATGTTGTTTAGCAGAGCAACAGAAAGCAAGCTAGGAAAGACTGGTGGGACTAGACTCACTTGGGTTCCTTATACTTGTCCCCCTTTTCAAAGAAAAACTAGCACAGCCAGGTTTCATTTCAAATATTAAATAAGGCAACACACATGAAGTTTCTTTCCACAGTACTTGTACTGACAGTCTTGGTAAATGACAGTTCTTAATAACTGGAGGTTGTCATAACTCCTCTCTACATTCTGTCCCCCTCCCTTATCCCCTTTGCACACTCCATGCAGTTATACAAACCAGCTTCATCTGGATGAATTGATTAGTAGTGTATTCCTCATTTTCTACACCTCCAAAAAGCACAGATGTCTCAGCACTACAGCCCTATTATATTGAGCATAATATATATGCCTTCAGTACCCTCTGTGATGATTTATCTTACCTTGTCTTTATTTTAATGTAAGACTCATTGAACCATAAGGATCTCTCCCTGCTCGAGGAAATGCTTTTCTATAAATTTAAATTTTTTCTTAGAATCTATCAGGTATCAACATATTAATATTTTATATACTCCAACCATACCTTCAGGACAAGAGATTTGTTTACATAGCAAATGAACTACTGGGAATACCTTTCAGGAGTTTTCATTCTTTGAATAATTCTAATGATGGCTGAGTTTCTGGGAAAATCTTTTTTGAGGATTTGTATTATTTATGGGAGAAACAAGACCGCCCAATTTGTTGAACACCCAGATCTATTCGAAACAAGCTCACAGTAAGAAGTCAAGAAATGTTGGTGTGAAAAATATGGCTATCATATGGCCTTTGGCAATGAAGCTGGATATTTTTATACTAATAAGGCTTATCCAGACCATGATATTAGAATACCATATTTCTAGCAGAAAAAGGAAAGTAAGAAAAACAAAATTCATTCTCAGATTGTTGGGTCTTCTCAACAAAGTAAGTATATTTGTGGCATGTGTTCTACAGGCATTGGACCTTAGAGCTGTGTTATATCCCATAAAATCTTTACCTATAGCATATACTCCATGAGAATAGGCCTGTATCACCTTTGTGACCCTCCTATTATCATCCTACTGACTTTCGCAAAATTACAATTGACTATATTTAAGATGGTGTATTTGTGGTCGATTAGAAGAAGCAATGACGTATCATTCTGTCAGCTTATTGCTAACACTGAAAAAAATGTGCTCACGCTACTCCTTTTTTATTATTTAGGTATATAATTTCTTTGTAGATGTGAGAATTCACATTTCTGCTTGTCACCTTTCCTGATGGGCCACATTTCACATTCATGTGAAGATCTTTATAGCAACAAAGAGTTGTCCACTTTATTTTCATTAGACTAGGACCCTTGTGGGGGGTCCTTACTGAGATTCTTCCATGGTGAGCTAGACAGGGCATAATAGCAGTCTCATGACATCAGCCTTGCCTTTATCTGAAATGCTGCCTCTAATCTCTATTGGAAGCCCCTGCTCTTTCTCTGAGGCTCACTAGTTGCTCCTTGCATGCTAGAGGTCACATCTTCCAAAACTAGAACAGCAGAGACCCAAATTCCTATTTGAACTGTGTGCATGAGAAATAATCTTGTTATTCCCACTGTTTTGCTCTGAGACTTGCTCCTACTTTTGACACAGCTCACCAGTAGTCTCTTCCATAACCTGTTGTAAGAGTTTGTCATTTTCGACTAGCTCAATTTTCCAATAACAGGTACTTAATCATGACTCTCTCTTGAACACTGGATGAGTCATAGGGATTTTCTTTAATAAGATTAATACTAAAAAAGGAGTTTTTATGTTAAATTATTTCTAAAGCATCTGCAAAGAAATAAAAATTAAAATATAAGAATTAAAACAAGAATTTAGTAAGAAAAAACACTGTTCTAGAACTTACTCATTTTATCTTCCTGCCTTCAAACACTCAGTGATTTTTTTTGCAATTGTAAACTCACCAAAATTGCAAAATTTCTTGTTATTATGAGACATTTTCAATTTCCATATGTCAAGAATACTGTTTCCACTAAGATTTGCTCTTCTGTTTAGTCTTGTTCAAGTCTAGTACAATTCTATTCTCTAAGTAACACAGTGAATTCTGACTAGTAAGTTCACTTCCCAATCTACCAATGGCTTGTGACCTGCAGCTGAAATACTGTCTCAAAAATCCACTGTTAGGACAGGTGTAGCAGTACAGTATGTGTCTATAATCCCAGCCCTTGGGATGTGGAGGCAAGACCATTCAGATTGTAAGACTACCTTTGAATAAATAGTGATTTGGAGGGCAGCCTGGGCTACATGAAACCAGTCTTAAAACATTACAGAAAGAATCCTCACTCACCTCACACAGTACCTATATACAGCTTTGTGTTAGAAATTTAAGAAAACCTCACATTTGAATTCACATTTGACAATACTGAATTGAATCGTGAAGCACACAACCAGGAGAAGCTATGAACATGCAGGTGCTTGGTAAGAGTGCAGGTCAATATAGAGGACAGAAGCAAACTGGATGGGAGAAAGCCCTCAGTGGTAGCTATCAGTTCGGGACTACCAGTGTCAGAACAGAGACACGTCCTTACCCCAAGATGCTCCAAGGAGACAGTCCCATTAGCTCTGTGTCAATGAGAGCATGGGCAATGCTAACCTTGAATCATTAGGACTCTCAGGTGCTCCACAAAGCAATAAGGGATGTTAATATGAGTATCTTTTCTTAATGCCTTGCACTCCAATAATACATAGCCTGCTTTAGAACTATATCAAGAAAAATGTATTTATTTCTAATAATAAAAAAGTAAATAGTCTTAAAGCATACCTTATTGTGTAGAGAGCTTTCAGCTTGCTGACATCCTTTTCTGTCCATAATCCCAATAACTACTCTCCCCACAAGAAGACCTGTGTCTGTGGACAAAGGCAAGTTTGGTCTGCTGTAGGAGAGGTTAATATGAATCCGTCTTTCGTCTCTCTAAGTGACATCTCCCTGTCATCCTTGGGAACATCTCAACTTCCCTCCTTCCCTCTCCTCTTTTTAACCAGGCTCCCTTAACCTTGCTCTCATTTTAGACACAGCACAAGGTACTTTGCTAGCCAGCCTCAGCATTTTATGAAATGTTTAGTTTTGATTTTCCTCTTATATTCCAGCCTTTTCTTCAGCCTTTCGTATTTCCTTACAAACTTCTGCCATACTTTGTATCCAGCAGTTCCATGATTTCCACTTTCTCTTGAGTTATGACTTTGATGATAATGGCTTATCTAATTATTCATAAAGAGGAAAGGCAGGAATAAAGCTAGTCTAAACTTAATTTGTGATATTCTGGGACTCCTTTAAACCTACTGCCCACTTAACCATACTCAGCTATGAAAATTGAACATTGAGGACAGTTCTGTCTAAATATTCATGTTCAATAGGACTTTTACCTATTAGACTGGGCAAGTTTTAAGGCATTTTGAAGAAATTTGGTTGTGTCTGCAACTTGAAAGGCAGAAGATGAATAAGACAGGTATCCCTAAAAGGGAAAGTTTCACTTCATTTCAGTTTCAGACTCCTTAAAGCCTTTTTGCAGAGAGGAAATGGTACATTTTAACCCAACCTACTTTCTAATAAATCACAGTGTGAATACTGATAATCAATATTTAAAGTTGATGTAATATAGAGACAAAAATATCAGGAGACCCAACATCACATTGACAAAGACAAGCTAATTAGAAAGATAGGTATTATCCACCTTCAAGACATCAGTAGCTCTAACAATTAAAACAGTGTGGCAAAGGGACACACCCACATGGGTAAGGTCAACTGGATTCTCACAAAGACTCCAAGGTGATTTTATGTGAAAAGAGTAGTCTTGAATAGATGATACTCAGAACAAATGGATACAGAATGAGGATACCTATTCTACAGCTTCCAGAGGATCTGACACAAAAGGGATCAGAGTGCAACATGAGGAATTCCAAGTTATGGAATCACCACACAATAGTGGTAAAAACTGCAAATGACCTTGGCCATGGCCGTGTTTTCAGAAACAGCACCTTAAGCGCAACTTCCATTATTCACCACATCTTTAACTTGAAGATGTTCTCATCTTTCAGTTTAATGTGTTTCCCGTGCCCCATTGTAATTCCTTCCTTACAACATGTGCTATTCAGAGGTGTGCTATTTTATTTTTGAACAAGTTTTCAGGCTAGCTTTTTGTTTATTATAATTCACTTATTTTTGAACAAGGGTTTCAGGCTAGCTTTTTGTTTATTATAATTCTAATTATGCTCAAACACATGCTCTGTAAGAGTTCAGACATTTAGAATGTGCCGAAAAATCACTTAACCACTCACTCTGTGTTCTGGTTCACTAAAGGTTTTGTGAATCCTTGAGAATAATGGATACTCAGCTAACAGTGAGGATCGCGGTGACATTGGGTCAAGCTTGCACTAAGTCAAGTTTGCCAGGCGTGTTCAAAGCTGCTACATCTTGACCCCTTGTGTGTGTGTGTGTGTGTGTGTGTGTGTGTGTGTGTGTGTTTTATTTTTTTTTTGCTATCACAAATTGAAAGAGAGTTTTACATCAACCTCACAATTGTGAACATGCTTATTAATCTTTGCATATCTACCCATTTTTTTCTGTTTTATTCATTCTAGTCCTTATATGTACTTAAAACTGTGATATCTCCCAGGTTAATTAAATGTTGCCATTACTACATGATATATTTACCTTCACTAACCTATTGTTCTGGTGGGCTTATAATTGCCTCAAATTTTATTTGGAATCAAAATTATTGAATATATCCAAACTATATATAGCAGTCAATCCCCACACATAGAAGATTAGCTTCAGGAACACTTTAAAAACATTAAATCTGCTAATCCCAGCCCCACGTATCTTTTATCATCTCCATATTATTTATAATAGGTAATGAAATTAAATGCTAGATAAGTAGTTGTTATGATCTTTTGTTTAGTAAATAAACACAGCATGGAACAAGTTTGTACATGTTCATCAGAAATTCCTCCAGATTGTTCATATTGCTCTCTGTCTCTCTCTGTCTGTCTGTCTCTGCCCTTATGCTCATTTTTCATATCCTCATAATATTTTAAAGTATGTATAATATTGTTAATTATGTGTATGTGTATGTCTGTGCATGCCTATTTGCACTTGAGCACAGGTACCCATGGAGTCCAGGAGAAAGTGTTGGATCTTTTGGAGCTGGAATTACAGAAAGTAATAAACTGATACATGTGAGTGCTGGGAACTGAATCTGGATTCTTTACAAGACCAGTCCTCACATCCTTATTTTTAAAGTATTTCTACATCATTATATCTTAAAAGTATTTAGTACCATTATAGTTGCTATTTTAATATTTTGTTTTATACATTTAAGTCTGTTAAACTAGAATTGCTTTTGACAATATTTTAATTAGATTAGTCAATTTTAATTTAATGTTTGTTAATACAATAGGTTGATATCTGCCATCTTGTTCCATAATCTGTCTTTTCTTCTTTGATCCTTTCTGTTTATTCAATAAATATTCTTTCTTGTTTTACTTTCCCCTATACATTGATGGAAAAATCTCATTTTTAATTTCTATTTTTATATATTTTAATTATTATCCTATAATCAAAGCCAGTATTGTGGGGTTTATCAATGTCTGAATTTATTAGCAGTTTTTCTTTTTTTAATGATTGTTACCATTGCCAACCTCCCTATTATTTTTTCTTTTTGGGGGAATAATAAGATCTTAACTTTTTATTATTAAGAATTTTTTTTATTCATTTTACGTACCAATCACAGATCTCCCTCTTCTCTCCTCCAGCTCCCCCAGCCTTCCCCTACAACCCACACCCCATTCCCTCCTACAAGAAAGTAAGGCTTTTCATGGGGAGTAGGCAGAGCCTGGTAAATTCAGTAGAGGAAGGTCCAAGCCCCTCCCCCTGCCTCAATGCTATATGAAGTTTTACACCACAAGTAGTGGGCTCCAAAAAGCCAGCTCTTCCACTAGGGATGGATCCTGCCTGGTGGTCCCTTAAACCGACCAAGCTACACAGCTGTCCTGCTATGCAGAGGCCCCAGTCCAGTCTTATGGAGACTCTGTAGCTGTTGGTCTAAATTTTATGAGTTCCCACTAGTTTGGTTTGGTTGTCCCTGTAGGTTTCCCCATCACGATCTTGATGCCTCTTGCTCATAGATTCCCTCTTCTGTTTCTTCGACTGGGCTCCTGGAGATTGGCCTGCTGTTTAGCTATGGATCTCTGCATCTGTTTCATCAGTTACTGGAGAAAGGCTCTATGATGACAGTTAGGGTATTCACCCACCTCATTACCTGGGTGAGCCAGTTGAGGTACCCTCTCAACTATTGCTAGTAGTCTAAGATGGGGTCATCCTTGTGGATTCCTGGGAACTTCCCTAGTACCTGGCTTCTCCCTATTCCCATGATGTCTCCTTCTATCATGGTATCTATTTCACTGCTCTCCCACTCCATGCATGTTCTAGCTCAACCATTCTGTTTCCTGATGTTCTCACCTCCATCCCCTACCCTCCATTACCCACCACTCATTCCCAGTTTACTTTTGCCTTTTATATCCCACTGGACTTTTCTTACAGTTTTTAAGATTTTACTTTTATCTGTTGGGTTTTGTTGTTTTGCTATAACTGTAATGGATAGTGGTTTATTGTTTCCTCACAGTATTCAGAATATAGTTCCCTTCAAATTGATTTATTTCATGGTATCTGAAAAACTATGCCCGGACTATCAATAGATTGCAACTATTGATTAGCTACACTTTATTCTTCCTGAACCCCACTTTGAAGAATCCTATAATTTGCAAGTAGTAACTGTAACAGTCATGGGTTTCAATGGTTTAATAATTTGTATGTTGTAGAAAGATTAAATTGAGTTAGCTTATAAAAATTCCATATTTTTTAATTTTGGGGACAGAGATTATGTAAAATCAATTCAGATGTTTTGACACATATAGTATAGTGTAATTAGTTAAGGTCACTGAGCTATGCCACATACGGGCTAGTTCTTACATCTAACTGAAGTTTTATTCTCTGACTATTATCTCTTGTGGTTATATAATACATTCTTCTTTCAATAGTTCCCTCGTTATCTTGAAATAACAAACAGTTCTACTATAAACAACCTATTCTGTATCAAACGATTTTAATTAGCTCATTTTACCCACTGTTTTTATTTATTTCACAGTTAAAAAAAACAGTTTGAAGACTCAAATATAACTTCCTCAAATGATATTATTCAACCCTAAGTATCTCTTAAAATAAATTAGTATTTCTTCTTTTCTTGCCTACATGTACTTTTCCCACTGTGATGTCTTTGAAGTAATTTTCATTTTCTTAAGCTTCATGTCCAGTAGCTTTCCTAAGAAAGAGTCAGTATAAAGTGATGATATTTTGTAAGTTTTATTTCATGACTATAGTTTATATGTGCCCGTATATTTGAATTTCCCATCTAGCTAAATATAAATTTTACTTTATTTTTTATTTTCTAAGCATTTAATTACGTTATTATAATTTATTTGTCATAAACATCACCATCAAGAGAAATCGTGGTCTAATTTTATTTTCTTTATAGTGTATACATTCATTTATTATCAGTGAATGAAATGATTATAAACAACACAGTTCCTAATTCCCTTATAATCATAACTCATTTTTGCCTAGATTCTCAAAAGGTTGCTTACCTTTTCAGAGATCAGAATGATGACTAGTCTGTTTTGCTGGATCAGCATTGTTAAATGTATTTTTTTTAATTTCAGATATTTTTATAAAAAGAGATTTAAATTTTTTTCTTTTGTGTGGGTTTAATTTTCTTCTCAGATCTTTTTTTTTAAAACACACACACACACACACACACACACACACACACACACACACACCAAAAAAACAAAAACAAACGAACAAACAAAAAACCAGAAGTACACACTCTAGAAAAGCCGTGGAGTCAATTTTGTGTTGACCAACCAGTACTAAGCATCTGTGTGTTATTGATATACCCAGTGTTACTTCATTGGAGAAAATGGTATATTTTGTGGGGTCTTTTTGTGAAGGTAGTTTCTGAGAGAAAAAGAACATGAAATTGGGAGAGCATGGATGGAGGATCTAGGAGGACTTGTGGGAGGAGAAAGAATATGATTAAAATGTTTTAAGAAAAAATTTAAGTCCAATAAAAATAAAAAGATTAGAAATATGTTTAAACTTTTTCATCCATTTGCCATCTTCTCTCATTTTGTTGCATATTTTTTATTATTTCATTTCTTTATATTTAAATGTTTCTATAAGCATCATTTGTTAAATGTTTACTTACGTCTACATTTCCTCTGGGTAAGTAAATTGTAATAATAATAATTAGTTTCAGTTTGAATTTTTGATTCCTTTAAACAATTGAGACTCCTAATTCTGATTCTTACTTTTGCTTTTATCCATTCCCTTTTACTCATTTTAATAAAGGACATTTTGAATTATTTACTGCATCTTTGCTATATATTTTACATTTAATGAACACAAGGTAGTCTACTCTTAGGTTTCTTTCTTTCTTTCTTTCTTTCTTTCTTTCTTTCTTTCTTTCTTTCTTTCTTTCTTATAATTTCATATAAAATATTTACCTTCATGGTTTTTAAGGCAAAATTATATAAAATAAAATTTTCATAACTTGCTGTTGAAAAGTTGACACTGAGCCGGGCGGTGGTGGCGCACGCCTTTAATCCCAGCACTCGGGAGGCAGAGCCAGGCGGATCTTTGTGAGTTCGAGGCCAGCCTGGGCTACCAAGTGAGTTCCAGGAAAGGCGCAAAGCTACACAGAGAAACCCTGTCTCGAAAAACCAAAAAAAAAAAAAAAAGAAAAGTTGACACTGATAACTTTCTAAAGTAAATGATATGAAGTTCCTTTATTTTCCATCCCTTGGTTTTATACAGTTAAATAAATTTTTTTGCTTATATATGAAAAAAAATACAGAAGTAATACTCTCTGGGGAACCAAATGGAAAAAAGATGAAGCACGATAATGAGTGTAGTAGTGCTTGAGCTGGGAGATGTGCTCAGCATCCAATGTCTACCTAAATAAATTTAAAACAAAACCAATTATCTAAGGCAACCAACTTATAATGATGAAAGACTTATTTGGGATCATGTTTTGGCAGGTTCTGCCTTCTGACTGATGGGTCTTGAACCTGTGATTTGCTAACATATGATGGCCAGTATCATGCAAAAGAAGAACACTGCTCACCTCAGAGCCAGTCAGCAAGAGTGGATGAGGAAGGGTTGAGTCTAACTGTCCTTAGAAATACAACCAATGTACAAAGATATCCCAACAGACACTCCAAACAATGACACTCTGGGGTTAGCATCTTTTACATAGACCTTTACAGAACATGTGAGGTTAAAAATATAGAACACATTGTTATTTCTGACTACGGGGAAGATGTCAAAGGAGAAGGTATGTTGCAATCATGAGAGACATTAGTCAGAGGACAAAGCTTCAGTTAGACTTAAGAACGTTATGGCCATACAAAGATGCCCAGTGTTCATCAGTTAGGAGGCCTGATAGCATGAAGATATTCTCCTTTTTATCGAACCTATGTTTAATATCATTAATATAAAAATTCCAGCAGGACTTCATAAAGCTTTTCCAGATGACTCAGTATATGTGGCATTAAAGGAAAATAATTCCACAGGATGAGTCCCTTGAAGGAAGAAAGAGGACAGATGTGATCTTGGCATCACAACACCACAGAAGGCATTGTTACAGTAAGATGGATAGGGGTCTCAGGAAGGAAGAGAATCATGAGGCTGTCACAAAACCATGCAGATCAACTAGCATCGTCTGAATATGCTTTCCAGAAGGAAAGCCTTCAAGAACAATTGGCACAACCATTTTATTTAAGTTATTCTTGGTGACACTGACTGTAATAATGTTTTAAATTTTTGACAAATGGTTGAGAGAGATTAATTATAATTATTGAAAACAAATTACAATTATTAGAAAATACCCACAATTGCTTGCTGAAGTATGAAAAAACCTGACACCCAGGAAATGCAGTCACATTGTGTGTTCATGGACACTATGAGGGACTGTTAGTAAGGTGGTGCTGTGAATGATAAATCTATGTCACAGAGTAAGAAGTCAGTAGAAGGGCATTTTAAAAATCAGGACATGGGCTTAAAATCTGTTTAGACACTTTATTAAACAATTAGAAAATAACTAACAAAGTAGGATTTGATGAGGAAATGTGAATGGTGAGCTGCAGTTTAGTGTGTGGGTACACTGCAGAATGCTTGGCATTGGAATGTTGGCAATTCTCCTGCAGTGTTAACTATCAAACTATAGCAAAACGTAGAGGGATTGGTGCACAACCCTTGAAATCCACAAGTCTAACCAGCTTGGAAAACAGAGACACCTTGGTTTAATGGTGATAACCCCCAGGTATCCTCTTACCTGGGCACCCTTCCTAAACTTGTTCTTACCAGACATTTCATTAATTGATGGAACCATCCATCCAATGGCTAAGACAAAGCCCACATGCTGACCTATAGGACCCTTTAACACTACACAAGTGTTTACTGATTGTACAATCAGTTATAAGTCTTTCTGTTGAGAATGATTAACTGGGGAGGAAACTTGTCTTCATTCTGGTTGAATAGGTCACATGCCCTGAACACCTCTTGTTTCACATCCATATATGTTTATGCAGAAATAGATCTTGCTTCTTCTACTCTCCAGTGCTTAACTTAAACGAAAGGTGTTTAAAACCCTTACTTTCTTCTTAATAATCTCTGTGAAGTCCCAGAAGATGAGAGATTCTGTTTGCTGAGTATGAAGAAACTATAATCCTACACAGGATTTCTTTCACATTCTTAAATACAGCCATGCTTTGGGATACATAAATCAAAAGAAGGAAGGAATGGAAGAGCTAATTATTCACAAGAAGTAAAGGAGGAATGGGTTGTAATCTTAGGGAAGAAATTGTCCTGATGACAGGAGAGAGGCCGACTAACCCCGACCTCTGCCTTCTCAGGGAAATCCTCAATACACTCTCCCATAAAGATTTTCTTTGGAAAATTTACCTTGAGTAACAAAGTAACAAACAAAAAGAATGTGGCACTTTAGGCAAGACAAGAACCAATGTTGGAAAGGGGTAGACACTAATTACCTAAGTAGATACCATTTGTTTCCACTTTTATACTAATATGAAGCACAAACTTGTGGCTGAGAGGTTCATGGAAAACCATTTGTTCAAAGAAAGCAGCGTGTCTCTGTTTCCAGTTGATTCCCTACATCACAATGTTCCCTCTTGCATCTTCCCCATGTCTTTAAATACTAGATACATGTTGGGTGACTATGGACTGTCTCTGCTTCCTCACAGGTTCCTCTGTCTTCCTTCTAACTCGATGCTTCTGAGGAGACCTTCAGCCCTAGAGACACACAGTGACCATCTGCCCTCACATCAGCACTAGAGATTTTCGTAGATTGACTGAAATTGAGGATTGAGTTGAGGAGATGAAGGAGTGGATGATGTCAAGGATGCTGCTCTGTTTTGAGTTTGGGGTCACCTCAGACTGAGGAGGAATGGAATCACTTGAAACTCTCTCTTGGAAGCCACATAAACCCAACACCGGATTATAGGCGAGTTTCTGCCCACTTGCTGCGTTATCCGGCTTGTCTGGCGCCGCTCTGAATCCTGTCTTAAAAGCAGCGTTGTCGCATTCTTGAGAAAGCCTAAACTTAAGTGACAGGACATAAATAGCTGGAGAGAAAAATCTAGTTCAATATAAGCCACAGAAAATCCAACCCCCCACAAATCCCCACCCTCAAGTCCTCGACACTGGACTAGGTAAAAACATTACATCACCAGCAGCTGCTCCCATTGGCTGATGGAAACTCAAGGACCAGAAACCTGCTCCTGGACTAACTCTTTCTTGTCCTTGTAAAGCATCAGAAATCTGGGTACCATAGACTAGAACAAAGGCCCTGGGCAATGACACTCTCAGAGCAGCATGCCCTGCTGGGTCACTGCTTAGCCTTGCGTGCTGGTTGGAGCTTGTCTGTGGCAGGATGCAGTGAGCCCTGGCGAGTACAAGCACGCTCCTTCTGAACAAGTGGGAAGATGCTGGCTTGACTGGGAGTTGACAGAGATCTCCAGCGAACTAAGTACGTTTGCTTTCTTCTCCCACTAGTGTTACCGCAAAGATTCTCATTGTAATAAGTTTTGACAAGAGCTGGCAAGGGGAGCAGGTGCCAATGAATCCAACTAGTCGGAGGCATTAGAGACACTGTGGGCACCAGAGGATGGAAGTGTTGCCATGGGAACCAAGGGAAAGGTGTTTGGTAGTGGCTGGTTAGGAGGCTTGTTTTCTTGTTTAAGACAGAGCAAAGCAGCCGGCGCGTCTTGCTCTGTTTTTGCTTCAGCCTGAATGGGTAAATCCCCACTCCCCCTTCTCTGCCCCCCACCCCCAGCCTTAAAAAGGATTTCAAGAATTTAATTTTTTTTGCTAACATGAATAATGCTTAAATAAGAGGCACACCAAAATCCCTTAGGTGTGAGGGAGGTATTTTTGGCAAATCAGAGCAGTTCTAATCACAACACGCTTTATTTTGGAGGGAGCAGAGTTGTGGCCTGGTTCAGTATAGAATCTCTCTTTTGAAAGAAATTTGAAAACAGCATTTGAACTTCAAACTCCCCACCTCTGCCTGCATAAGCATCTTTTCATTGTGTATTCCTTTGTAGCATGAATTCCTAAATGGTCTTATTAATTAAAAAAAAAAAGAAAAGCCAGATATTGGGGTGAATTCTGAAAGATCAGAGAAACAGAACAAGCCACAGCCAACCTCACCTCAACAATTCTGTGGTTGATATATTGTGTACCCCAATAAACTCATCTGGGAGTCAGAGAACAGAACAGCCACTATACTAAACATAGAATTTAGGAAGTGGTAGCATACACCTTTAATCCTAGCATTCCAGAGGCAGAGATCCATCCAGATTTCTGAGTTCAAGGCCACACTTGAAAGAGCTAGGCACAGTGACACACACCTTTAATCCCAGCACTTGAGATCTCATGTCTTGCTTGGGAAAGACACAATCCTTTAATCCCAGAAAGTGATGGTAGGAAGCAGAAAGGTATATAAGGCATGAGGACTAGAAACTAGAGCCTTTTAAGCTTTTAGGCTTTTAGCAGCATTTCAGCTGAGATCCATTTGAATGAAGACTAAAAGGCTTCCAGTTTGAGGAAACATGATCAGCTGAGAAGTTTTGAGGTAAGGTTAGCTCTGAGGTGAGGTGTGGTTTGTTCTGCTTCTCTGATCTTTCAGAATTTACCCCAATACCTGGCTCCCAAGTTTTTTTTTTTTTTTTTTTATTAATAAGATCATTTAGGGTTTGTGTTACACAACTCCTCATCTGATTCTGTTTCCATGAATCCTTAGACTGAAAGCTTCTGATTCCCCACCAAAATGGATCTCAAATAAACTGCTGCTAAAAGCCTAAAGGCTTGAAAGCCTAAAAGCCTCTATTTCCTGGTCCTCATACCTTATATACCTTCCTGCTTCCTGCCATCGCTTCCTGGCATTGAAGGCCTGTGTCACCATGCCTTGCTGTTTCCAGTGTGGCCTTGAACTCATAGCAATCCAGATGACTCTCTGCCTCCCAAGTGATAGGATTAAGGGTGTAAGCCACCATTTTCGAGCCTCTATGTCTAACTAGTGGCTGTTCTGTTCTCTGACCCAAGATAAGTTTATTAGGGTGCACAATCTATTGTGGCACAGAATATCACCACATTCCTTGACATTCATATGTCTGGGATTTTTAGTTCTTATACCCTGAGAATAACCCTGTATCACAGAAATGTTGAAAGAAAAAAGAGCACCTTCAGGTCTTTACATTTTTCAATTATTCTATTTTCAATTAAAATATGACTACATTATTTCTCCCTTCTCTTCCTTCCAACAGTTCCCTTTCTATTATTATTGTTGCATGTATAATGAATAAATATATAACTACAACCTATTGAGTCTGTTCAGTGTCATTTGCCTTTATGTCTTTAGGTCTTTGTCACTTGGTATTGTATAACCAAACAGGGAGCTCACTGCTATAAGGTTACTTGCAGATTTCCAAGCTTAGAAAATCAGAAGGGTCCAGATTCCAGCATCCTGTCCGTGACAGATGCTGTCTCTATGGAGTGAAAAGCGGGGACTTGACCCTAGATCTTCTGCATGTGCTCTGTCATCATATTACTCAGATACCTAAAAGGATATGGAAGAGATAAGTGTGACCCACGTTTTTTTCCCAATATCTTATGAGGTATAAAATATCAAAAAAGATTGTTGTGAGCAAATCAGAGGTCCAGATCATGAGGACTTGACTGGTATCAAAGAACTAGAGAAAGGAACTGTGAACATGCAGGTCACAGAGTTCCCACATCAACATTAGTTCCTGTGCAAATGGCTGTCCTACCTCTTGGGTTAGAGTAAAATATAAATAATAAAATAAATGCTGCTCTAATTTTCCCCTTTGAGTTTCCCTGGATTATATACATAAGAATTTATTGGTAAAGAAAAAAGAATCATTCTGTGGAAGGAAGATCACTAAACACAGGCTTCAATCATTTTAAAACTCGCCCATCCATCCACAAAATATTCTTCTGTAAGTGTCTGAAAGTGGAGTTGGAATACTTCAGCCATGTAATGTTGAAATTATTTTTCACTTTATAAGGTTTTGACTTGACTTTATATTTATCATATGTTATAATAAAATTACATTTTGAATAATTTATCCTTAGTATATGAATGATGACATCATGGGACCCTCAGTGAGACTGTGCAACAGTCCAGGACTTTATGGTGTTGTACCTCTGGATTCATATTTGTCAGGTCACTGATGACTACTGACTTTCCTATATAATAAAAGGTGACATGAAGAGAATCATGAAGAATATTCCTGCTTAAGACAGGCTTCACTGATCTAGGTACACACAACTTTTGCACAAATCACAAGTTTGTTCTTTTTAATTAATTGGTGCTATTTCATTCCAAATACATTTCAGGGCATCATACATCCATTTGTCCTCTGAAACTCATTCATTTGGGGGAATTATGAATGCTGCCACTCTTTGAGACATTTTGTGCTGCCTTAAGTTCAGAACTTTTTGAAGCCTTTTTGTGTTCTCTAAAATAACTATTCAAGATTGAAATTGCTCATTGCTATTCTGTTCAACTTTATAAAAAAAAATTGCCGAACACTTATCTTAGTTCCTCTTCATGAGATTGTGATTTAAAAAAAAATTCCCAGACAAAAGCAAGGTAAGAAAGAAAGGACTTATTACAAAGTTTTCAAGGTATAGTGCATCATAGCCAGGTGGTCTGATGGAGTTGGTCACATCACATCATTAATCAATAATCAGGAACACAAATCAATGAATGTATGTACTCCACTCAGCACTGGTCTTCACTTCTCTAGGCCAGGTCCCACCCACATGGGAGATGGTTCTTTCCTCATCAACTAATATAATCAGGACAACCTTCCACAGACCTATCCAGAGGCCATCTCCCAGGCAATTTTCAGCTGAGTCAAATTGACAACACCTGTAACCATGACATTAAAATGAAAAAAAAAAAAAAAACTTTGAGTTTCCCAAGAACAGTCAAAAATGCACTTGGAAGAAATAGAATTTTTAATGTGATTGTGTGGAACATTTCATGAGTCTGGTTAGATATATTTTTCTATGTAATTTTTATATTTACATACAGGAATAGTGTTTAATTTATAAACTTGACACAATAACAGATTAACAGTTATACCAGACAACAATGACAAGAATATATGCACTCTTCATTACTTTAAAGTTTTAACTTGTTTACTCCTGAAGTTTTTCACATAATATTTTTGTACTGTTGTTTTTCATTCAAACAGTAGGAAAAAAATGCAGCGACAAATGGGCAGAGATTACTGTATCTACTCCATGACTGATATATGAGGAGAGACTACCTTACTGTTTCCATGGTTACAGGTGAGGAAAGAATATCTTCCCATCTCCATGACATAGGGGCTGGAAGACACCTTGCCTTCTCCATGGCCAGACTTTTCCCATTCTTGTATTTCATTAACATTTTGTGATTTTATACATATAGGTTTTCTTGTAAAACAATTAAAATTTGTTCATGTTTTTTAATCTAGTCATACCAGATCTGCTGATATGATTGTCTAAATTATTAATGACACTTAATAATCACATAACCATTTTGGGATTTGGATCTGATTTTGTTACTAATTTTCAGCTTTCAGACTCACATTTTTATTACTGTCATACACTATTTGCACACTTTTAGAATGCTATTTTCCTGTATTTTGTTTTGATTTTATCTCTGTAATTTTGAATTGTTCTCCTAGACTTAACAAAGCAGTTATAATTAACTGTGACTTTGTAAAAAACAATTTTTTCTATCTATCTATCTATCTATCTATCTATCTATCTATCTATCTATCTATCTATCTTCTATTATTTATTTATTCTTCTCTCATATATTACATCCTGACTGCAGTTTCCCCTCCCTCCTCTCCTCCAAGTCCCTTCCCCCACCTCACTTCTCCCCTAAAGAAAAGAGGAGGCCTCCCTGGGGCATCAAATGAACACAGCATAGCAAGTTACAGTGAGACTAGGCACATACATTCATAATAAGGCTGGACAAGATGACCAAATAGGAAAAAAAGGGTCCCAAAGCAGGCCAAAGAGTTAGAGGTAGGCTCTGTTCCCACTGTTAGGAGTCCCAAAAGAACACCAAGCTACCCAATCATAACATAGGCAGAGGACCTAGGCCATACCCATACAGGTTCCATGATTGCTACTCCAGTCTCTTTGAGCACCTATGAGCCATGATTAGTTGAATCTGTGGGGTTTTGTGTGGTGTACTTGACCCCTCTGGCTCCTCTCTTCCATGGTATTCCCTGAGCTCCTCCTAACGTTGGGCTCTGGGCCTTTGCATGTGCTCTTATCAGTTGCTGGATGAAGTCTCTCTGATGATGATTATGCTAGGCTCTGGTCTACAAGTATGGCAGAATATCAAGAATATTAGAAATCATTTCTTTGATTTTTCTTTTTTTTTTCAGGTCATGTTTGGTTCTGTTCCAGGTTTCTGGTACTTGTCCCTCCAGGCAGTGTCAGGCTATGGCTCCCTCTCATAGCTTGGGTCCAAAGTTGGACCTGCCATTGGTTGTTCACTCTCACTTTTACATCAGCACATCTTGCAAGAAAGACAAATTATAAGTTGAAGGTTTTGTGCCTGGGTGTATGTCCCTATCCCTCCACTGGATGCCTTGCCTGGTTACAGAAGATAGCTGGTTCAGGCTCTATACTCTTCATTACTAGGCGTCTTCTCTAGGGTCACCTTTCTAGATCCCAGGAAGTTTCCATTGCACTAGGTTTCTACTTCACTCCTGAAATGCCCCCCAATTCCAGTTGTTTCTCCAGTATTCACTCCCTCTATCCCTATCCCCTTATCTGATCCCCCCACTAGTTTTCATATCTACCCTCCTCCAGTCCAGCTGCAAAATCTCTTCTATTTCCTCTTCCCAGGGAGATCCATGTATCCCCCCTTGAGCCCTCCTTGTTACTTACCTTCTCTGGGCCTATGTATTATAAACATTATCGTTTACTTTACATTTTATATCAACATGTAAGCAACTACATACCATGTTTGTCTTTTTGGGTCTGTGTTACCTCACTCAGGATGATTTTTTTCTCCACTCATTCATTTACCTGCCAATTTCTTGATGTCATTTTTTTTAACAGCAAAGTAATATTCCATCCTGTAAATGCACTACATTTTCTTTATCGGTTATTTGGTAAAGGAACAGGCAGGTTAATTCTGGGTTCTGGATATTAGGAATAAAGCTACTATGAGCATAGTGGAGCAAGTGTCCTTGTGGTTTGACAGAGCACACTTTGGGTGTTGTTGGCTGTTTTTACTCTTTTGGGGGGCCACCACCCAGATCCTAAATAAATCACACACAGAGGCTCATTCTTACTTATAAATGCCTGCCCTTAGCTTGGCTTGTTTCTTGTCAGATTTTGTAACTTTAAATTATCATGTCTGAGCCGGGCGGTGGTGGCGCACGCCTTTAATCCCAGCACTCGGGAGGCAGAGCCAGGCGGATCTCTGTGAGTTCAAGGCCAGCCTGGGCTACCAAGTGAGTTCCAGGAAAGGCGCAAAGCTACACAAGAGAAACCCTGTCTTGAAAAACCAAAAAAAAAAAAAAAAAAAAAAAAAAAAAAAAAAAAAAAAAAAAAAAAAATAAATTATCATGTCTACTTTTTGTCTCTGGGCTTTTTTTCTTTACTTATTTCTGTATATATTACTTACACTCTTACTCTGTGGTGCCTGGCTTTGTGGATGTGTGGCTGGTCTGTAGCATTATCCTCTCCTTGTTATCTTGTTCTTTCCTTCTTTTCCTCTCAGATATCTCCTATTTATTCTCTTTGCCTGCCAGCCTCACCTGTCTTTTCTCCTGCCTTACTATTGGCCTTTCAGCTCTTTATTATACCATCTGGTATTTTAGAGAGGCAAAGTAGCACAGCTTTACATAGTTAGAGAAATGCAACATAAAAGAATACAGCACATCTTTGCATCATTAAACAAATGTTTCAAATCAAAACAAATGTAGCACACCTTATAATATTTTCTACAACATTCACCACTTTTTGTCTAAATAAAAAGGAAGGTTTTCACTTTAGCATAGTAAAACTATACACAACAAAAGCAGTTATCAAGTAAGAATTACATTTACAATATTCTGTTTATTTATAGTTAGCATATTCAGAGAAAATAATGCATTATCTATCCTATCTTGGTGAATCCAAAGTTTTATACTTAATTTGCTTTTTATCATAACTATGGAAAATTATAATTCTAATTATTTAGTCTTTCACTCCATCAAAGACCCAGAAGGATGTAATTTTATCTAACAACAGAGACATTTGGCTTTCTGGACAGTCACCCAAAGTTCCTCTCAACACTGGGGTATCCATCTTCAGCCTACAGGTTTAGAGTATCAGGCAGACTTTTCAGTGAAGCAGGGAATTTGAATGACTTGTACTGGAATCCTGCCTTATACTGGAAAAATTCATCAGCTGCTTTCCTCTGTGTCCTGCAGAATATCTCACAGACTCTTCTGTGAAGCAGAAATTTGGAAGGACTGTCCTGCCTTGTTTTGGGAAAGTTTAACAGCCTTTTTCCTGTGCGTCCTCCGTGTCCTATATGCACAGCACACTGTCAGCAGTCCAAGGCAAGAGCAGTTTCTTTGCCCAGTGGCTAACCTTGCCACAATAAAAGCAAACTACATAAAAAGTTTCTTAATTGTTCATCATCTCTGAAGTAAATTGGTGCTGCCAGGAGCAGACGTTTCTTCTTGTAATGATAACCCTTTGGTTAACAAAACATTTTAGTTATCATATTCTACAGGTCTTTGAAGTTTTTGAAGACCTTTTAATTACCTAAATATAGCTATTTAACCTTCAAAGTGTACCTAATTGAATACAAGTTTGATTATTATTAATTAACTACTAAACTTATTGATTAATTATACATTGCATTTTAAATGACCTGAATAAGCACAATACTCCAAACAAGAGTAGAAACATATATATAGTATAGCAAAAGTACCTTCAAATTTGTATCAATATATCAAAATCGATGCCAATGCAAAATATCTAAGATTAATAGCTGTCTTTTTATTCTGTATTCCTATACTCTCCTGAATGATAACACACATCAGTAACCCACCAAGTAATCAAAATCCTCCCACATTCCTCTTGGGAATGTGGGTGCCCTGTTCTTTGAACTGTTTTCTGCTATCTGTGAAAGAAGTATCTTTAGGGTCCCTAAGCAAATTTTGAGATAATGATCAATTCCTGGAAAGACCAGCAGTAACCTTTGCTGATAGATATCACCTGTCAAGGTTCAGGAGGTCTCTCTTGATCAAACCTGATCCATATTACTCTTGAAGGAATCCATAACCTCTTTTCTCCTGTGGAAACAAAACTCAAGAGCATTTTTTTACTTCCATATGACAAATACATTTATTTCCTTCATTTTTAAAGTTAAAGAATTCCTAAAGTATATAGGCTGGTTTATTTCAGCTGTCTTTTCAACACCATGTGTATTAACAGCTGTCATTTGCTTCTCAACATTCCAAAAATTCAAAATCAACACAAGAGAATCCAGACTCCCCATGTGTTTCCTGTCTTTACATGACTTTTTCTTTTATATTACTTGTGCTACCACTGAGGGCTTTATTATTTCTAAATTATTTCTTTCTATAACTGTCCATACCCCTTTTCTTTCTTAATTAATCCTACATATATTGTAAAACACATTGGAACCTGTTTAGGAGGGGTTTTTCTTGGGGGGGGGGGTCTTGACCTCTTTTACTGCATATATTTTAGCCTTTTTGGCCTGCATGAGCAAACTTTAGATTCTAAACCATGCCTGGATTCTCTGTGTGGTTCTCTTGGTTGCCTCTGCCCACTTCCAGATTCATAAGAGCCAAGCCTAAAACTTGTGGCCTGGTTGGAGGTTTGTTTGACTAGAAACTGCATTCAACCTTCCAAGAGTGGTAGAATTCGAGTGCCTGCAGGCACTTTTTTACTTTTTGTTGTTGTTGTTGCTGTTTGTTTATTTTGTTTTGGTTTTTGTTTTTTTTTTTGTTTCTATTTAATGTAAAAAAGGCTGTTTAAGTGCTCTGCTATAAGGCAGAGTTTATTAATGGAGCTATATCCATTTTTTTTCCATTTCAGCTTTCTCAGGCCCTAGGGATATTCGAGCCTCATATTGGTATGCCGAAATATTGTTGGTTGTTTTTATTCTTTTGGGGGCCCCACCACCCAGATACCAAATAAATACATGGAGGCTTATTCTTACTTATAAATGCCTGCCCTTAGCTTGGCTTGTTATTAGTCAGTTTTTCTTAACTTTAAATTTGCCTGTCTACCTTTTGACTCTGATATTTTTTCCTTTTCTTACATCTGTGTATCTTTCTTTCATTCTTACTCTGTGGTGGCTGGCTGTGTGGATGTGTGGCTGGTCCCTAGCATTTTCTCTTGTTCCTTGTTCCTTCCTTCTTTTCCTCTCAGATTTCTCCTTCTATTTATCCTCTTTCCCTGCTAGCCCTGCTTATCCTTTCTCCTGTCTTGGTATTAGCCATTCAGTTATTTATTAGACTATCAGGTGTTTTAGGCAGGCACAGCAACACAGCTTCACAGAGTTAAATAAGTGCAACATAAAAGAATGCAATGCATCTTTGCATCATTAAACAAATATTTCAAAGCATAAACAAATGTAATGTACCTTAAAATAATATTCTAAAATATTGGGTATATGCTCATGAATAGTATATCTGGGTCCTGGGGTATATCAATTTCTAATTTCCTGAGAAATTACCATATTGATTTCCAATGGGGCTGTAAAGGTTTGCCTTCCCACCATATCCTCTTTAGCATGAGCTATCACTTGCTTTTTTGATATTAGCTATTGTGACAGGTTTAAGATGGAATCTTAGAGTAGTTTAGATTTGTGTTTCCCTTATGGATAAGTATGTTCAGCATTTCTTTAAGTGGTTCTTGGCCTTTTGAGATCCCTGTTGTAGGATATTATTTTAAGATGTGTTACTTTCATTTATATTGCAATTGCTTAACTCTGTGAAGCTGTGTTAATTTGCCATCTAAAGTACCTGGTGGTCTAATAAAGAACTGAATGGCCAATAGCAAGGCAGGAGAAAGTTTGGGCAGGGCTGGCAGGCAGAGAGAATATATAGAAAGAGAACCTAGGAAGAGGAGGAAGGAGCTAGAGAAGGAGAAGGACTCCAGGGGCCAGCCACCCAGCTACACAGCAAGCCATGGAGTAAGAGTATGATTTACAGAAGTAAGAGAATAGGAAAAGCCCAGAGTTAAAAGGTAAAGGGGATAATTTAAGTTAAGGAAAGTTGGTAAGAAACAAGCTAACCTAAGGCCAAGTGTTTATAATAAGAATAAGCCTCCATGTGTGATTTGTTTGTGATTTGGTGGAGCCCCAAAAGAGGAAAAACAAACAATAGATGCCTCTGTTCAGAATTATCTGTTTATATCTGTACCCCACATTTTAATTGGATTATTTGGTTTGTATATGCCTTGTTTCCTAAGTTCTTTACATATTTTGGATATTAGCCCTTTGTCAGAGTGGAGTTGGTTAAAATCTTTTCCCACTCTGTAGACTGACATTTTGTCCTATTAATAATGTTCTTTTCCTTACAGAAGCTTTTCAGTTTCATGAGATCTGATTTATTAATCATTAATCTTAATGCATACACTATTGGTGTTCTGTTCAGGAATTGTCTTCTGTGCCAATATGTTCAAGTCTATTTCCCATTTTCTCTTCTATCAGGTTCAGTGTATCTGTTTTCATGTTGAGGACTTTGATCCACTTGGACTTGAGTTTTATGCAAGGTGATAGTTATGGCTTTATTTGCATTCTTCTACATGCAGACATCCAGCATCATTTGTTGAAGATGCTTTCCTTTTCCCATTGTATATTTCTGACTTCTTTATCAAAAATCAGGTGTTCCTTGGCATGTGAATTTACATTTGGATCTTGGTTCGATTCTATTAATTGACCTCTCTGTTTTTATGTCAATACCATACAATTATTACTATAGTTCTCTAGTAGAGCTTGAAATCAAGGATAGTTCTTTGGAAGTTTTTTTTATTGTGTAGTATTGTTTTAGCTATCCTGTTTTGTTTTGTTTTTTCATATCCATATGAAGTTGAATATCTTTCTTTCAAGATATGTAAACAATTGTGCTGAAATTTTGATGGGGATTGTATTGAATATGTAGATTGCTCTTTGTAAGATGGCCATTTTTACTATGTTAATCCTACTGATACATGAGTATAGGAGATCTCTTTATTTTCTAATATCTTCTTCAAATTTCTTCCTTCAGAGACTCAAAGTTATTGTCATACAAGTCTTTCACTTGCTTGATTAGAGTCATCCCAAGTTATTTTATATTATTTGTGGCTATTGTGAAGAGTATTATTTCCCTGATCTCTTTCTCAGACCATTTGTCATTTGTATATATGTAGGTTATTGATTTATTTTCTTTCTTTCTCTCTTTCTCTCTCTCTTTCTTTCTTTCTTCCTTTCTTTCTTTCTTTCTTTCTTTCTTTCTTTCTTTCTTTCTTTCTTTCTTTCTTTCTTTCTTTCTTTCTTTTTTTGGTACTTACATCCAGCCACTTACATGAAGGTGTTTATCAACTGCCAGATCCTACCTATCCTACTACAACAGGCTCTGAATATTCTAACACAGTTGAAATACAAGACAATAACATTAAAACAACTTTATGAAAATAATAGAGGTCCCATAAGAAGAAATGAATACATCCTTTAAAGAAGTCCAGAAAAATATAAAAACAGTTGGGGGAAATGAATTAATCCCTTAAAGAAAGCCAAGAAAAAAGTTAAAGAAAGGAATAAAATTGTTCAAAACCCAAAAATAGAAATAGACACAATATAGAAAACATAAGATGATGAAATTCAGGAAATAGAAAATCTAGATAAACAAATAGGAACTACAAGCATCACCAACAGCAAATATCAAATTTTACCACTGAGAATAGACTATAGAAAAGCTACCTCCATAAAGGTTTTCCATGGTCCTTAGTGTGGAAAATAGGAGTCTTATTTATTCTATTAACAATCCATGATACATATTTTATATTGTTTGTGATGAAAAGTGCATATTAGTTATCCAGTTGGTCACAATTTTCATCTCTCATTCTTCATTTTTGATGTCTATACTTTTTGAACTTACTTTAGCAAATTTTCATACTATAAATGAAAAGTCTTTGTCTCTGAGTAATTTATGATTTCGCTATCAGTATTCTCTGTATTTTTTATAGTAATGTTTTAGCAGTTTTATTCTGGTGTCACAGCTTTGATTTTTTTAAAAATATCATTTATCTATTATATCCTACACTATTCTTTTCTTTTTGAAGCCATGTTATCAGTGTAAAACCTGTTGATAATGTCCCACAGGAAGTAGAATCTCTGCTTCTTATGTTTTCCCCCACCCATTTTTTATAATTAAAAAGAAAGATGTATTCAATTGGGCTGGCAAGATAGCTCAGCAGGTAGAGGCATTTGCTGCCAAGTCTGAATGTGATCCCTGAAACCCATATGGTGCAAGGAGATAACTGACTCCCAAATGTTATTTCTGACCTTTACATATATATTGTGGCATACAAATGAAATAAATACATGTAGAAAATATTGTGCATTTTCTACGTTCTGATCACCTACCTCAGTTGTGAGGGACTTCAGCCCTTCTACCCCAAACCAGTTCTGAGAAGGCTGAAGTGAGGATAGATATCTTACTTCCAGAATGATGTTTGTAAAGGCTGCAGTTTAGAAAAAGACGCCCTGCCGTCTCGCGACCATTGCCAGCAGTCTTTTGAGGGGGTATCTTTGTGGATCTTCGTGGGCCTCCCTAGCTCTCTGCTTCCTCCCCTTCTCACCTTCTCATGTGGTCTTCATTTACCATGGTCTCCTATTCCTTGTTCTCCCTCTCTTTTCTTGATCCAGCTAGGATCTCCCACTCTTTCCCTCGACTGTCGCCCTTCATTGTTCCCACTCATGACCAGGCTATTCATGTAGATCTTGTCCATTTCTCCGTGTCTTTTTTTGGGGTCCCGTTTTCCAGGTAGCCTCACTGGTGATGTGAGTAGCAGTCTAGTCATCCTTGTTCCACATCTAGCATCTTCCTATGAGTGAGTACATACCATATTTGTCTTTCTGAGTCTGGGTTACCTCACTCAGGATGATTTTTTCTAGATCCATCCATTTGCCTGCAAACCGTGTGATGTCGTTGTTTTTCTCTGCTGAGTAGTATTCCATTGTGTATATGTGCCACAATTTATTTATCCATTCTTCAGTTGAAGGGCATCTAGGTTGTTTCCAGGTTTTGGCTATTACAAACAATGCTGACCTACTCTGGTGATGGGATGGCCAGACACCCAAATAGTGGTGCCATAAACCCCATCCAAGGACTGAGGAATCTGAAGGCAGACATCCACGGCTGGTCCCCTGGTGGAGCACTGGGAGTCTAATTAGTGAGTAAGAAGAGGATTTATATGAGCGAGAACTGTTGAAGCCAAGGTTGGATAAAGCACCGGGACAAATAACCAAATGAATGGAAGCACAGGATCTATGAACCAAAGGCTGAGGGGCCCCCAACTGGATCAGGCCACCTGAACGGGTGAGACAGTCATTTGGCTTGATCTGTTTGGGAGGCAGCTGTGCATTGGTGCCAGGTCCTGGGCTTGTTGCATGAGTTGGCTGTTTGAATCCTGGGACTTATGCAGGGACACTTGGCTCGGTCTGGGAGGGGGGAATGGACCTGCCTGGACTGAGTCTACCAGGTCAACCCCGGTCCTCGGGGGAGACCTTGATCTGGAGGAGGTGGGAATGGGGGGTGGGCCGGGGGGAGGGGTGGGCGAGAGGGGGAGAACAGGGGATTCTGTGGCTATTATGTTGAACTGAATGGTGTTATAAAATAATAATAATAATAATAATAATAATAATAAAACCAAAAAAAAAAAAAAGATGTAAATGAAAAAAAAAAAAAAAAAAAAAAAAAAGACGCCCTGAAGTCACCAGCTTGTGTGAACAGAAGCAGAGCTCTTCAGTAGCACTGAAAGGAAGGCGGAAGGAGACTCCACAGCCACATGTCAGTCTGTGTGAGGGAGCCTGAGCCAGAACCAAACTGTATGACCCAGTAAGTGGTGTTTGAGTGCTAGATATCAAGTTGTGCTGTTGTATGATTTGCTTTTTGCTGCTTGTTCTCTGTCACTTGTTTTAATTTTTGAGATTATAATTTAATTACAGCACTTCTCATTTTCCCTTTTCTCCCTCCAAACCTCCCCATACGCACATCCCCAGTCACCTTCAAATTCATGGTCACTTTTTTTTATTAATTGTTATCGTATGCATATATGAATATGCATATGCATAGATATTCCCAAATATAACCTGTTCAGTCCAAATAATTTTATTTATATTTTGCTTTCTGACATGACCATTTAGCACTGGACAGCCAATCGGTGTGCTCTCAGCTTCCCTCAGTTGCTGATAGTTCTTTGTGTAAGGTTGAGTCCTCCTGGGATTTTCCCTGTCCAATTTGCTGTGTCCGTTTGTGTCATCCTTGTTCAGCTCAAATTTGGGCATTTGTGTTTGTAAGACTTTTTGTTGTTTTTCTCTTTTTGATTGAGATCAGATAACTTATGTCAATCTGTACAGCTTATCTAATTATTCCTTCTGTCATCTTCACTATGCTTCCAAATCAATCCAGTGAGTATTTTTATGCCTAATTCTCCATTGTATCAGGATGTTCTTCTGTTATCTTTCATCTCATGAATGTTAGGCTAATTTGGGCTCTTTCCATTTGTTTTTAAAATATTTCTTCCTTGTTTGAGGGATAGGAGAATTTTTAAAAAATATATCTAGTTAGGATGTTTCTTACAAAGTCTAATATCAGAGTTATGTTTACCTTAAACTATTCCCATGAGAAATGAGATGTTTCCCAGTTCTACATTTGCAAAGGAACTTGGGACTTTATCCTTGTAATTTGAACATTTCACCATGAGACTCTAATTTCATTTAAGTCCTATGGGGATAATATTTTTTAGGAAGTAATTATAAATCACTCTCAGCAGTCTTTTGAGTCTGATACAGTGAGATGGGGCTAATATTTCAGCATTTCTGGCCTTTGGCTATAGTGAGTGTGACCTTCCAAAGTTCCAGAAGAGCCCTTGGGTCCAGAGACAAAGATATTAGATCAGAAATTGGAGGGTGACTGGAGAATTTTGAAATGGTGGTGTCCATGGGATATGATGGGTTTTGACAGTGTCTGCTAGGAAGGGATTTTAGTTTGAGGCATTAATCTATCTCTACCTTTATTCAGCTACCCATTTTGTGTCACTCAAGTGATTCAAAGCAACTGTCAGCTACGCTGTTTTCCTTTGTGAAAGAAAATACAGATCAGTAGAAAACTGTAAGTCTTTCTGGGTTTTGTGTCTCCAGTCGTTAAGCTTTCTGTGATTTACAGCATCAAACAGATTGTCTCAGCAAGAATCAAGCTTGAAACTGTGAGGAAATAAGAAAGGAAGACAGTTGTGAGGAAGGAGTGCATAGAGCTCAAAAACTGGAGCCAAGGCCACACAGAGAGAAACAGGTACCCAATGAGCAAAGGTGGCCATGGGTTTCTGCATTCTCCTTTCTTTGCATAGGGAAAGGAGCTTCTGGAGACAATATTCAGATGCACAGTCAACATGGAGCAACTCAGTGAGAAACACAGAGACTTTTGCAAAAGGATGGTGTGGCTAGAGCCATTTTCAACTCTTCTTTCACTGATTTAAAACCTCAGTACTCTTTAAAATGCATTTCATTTCAGTTTGTACAGAGTTCACCCTCTGAACTGTGTACAGTATTAAACAACACAATAACAAAGTTACCATTAGTTTATAATAAGATATAATTCTGCATATTAAAACAGGAATACTAAAACGTGACATTTTCTCTACCTATGAGTTGTGAACATCTGTTTGTTCTTTATGAATTTATTTATATATTTTTTTCATCCTTTAGTAAAAGACCAATTAGAATTTATTTTACAATATCAGATTTCCTTTATTTTTGCAAGAATATTTTTGGTCATTTATGCTGTCATTTCTTTTAAGTCTTCAATTTACTTGCGGAAATGTGTAACATTGTCATGTTGGTTTGTTCATCTCCAGGAGATCTGTGGTTGATGTCTCATGTGATTCCTAAGATGACCTAATTGTGCACTCTCTCTTTGGAAATGTTATCAGTAACTTGTGTTGTCTGTTGAGTTTTACACGGAGGCAACTCTTAGTTTTGTTGATTCTCAACATCCTAGGTCTGTCCTTTCTTTCATTATTTTTTATTCTCACTATCAGTTGTTCACTATTTGGGGAGTTTCTCATTTTTACCTTTTATTAAATTTCATTTTCTTACAGCATTAGTATCTTCTAACGTTCTATCACACACTGATTTTCATTATATGCTTTCCATTTTATTTTCAAACTCACGAATGTTTGAATCCTTCATTTATTGAGTTACTGATTCAGAATCCTAACTTTTCATATCCCAGGAAAATGTAGTTGGTATTATGAATAGCTTGGTATTTTGGAGAGGTATATCATTGTTCATTATAGAAGATACATAAATATTTGAAAACTAAATATGGTCATAATATTAATATATGTATTTATATATATGACATAATAATAAATTAAAACACATGATGTATGCCTATAATTATATATATTGATTTATCTTTGTGTATCTATTTTGAAGTGAAAGATATGTAGAAAAGTAAATGGTATATAGGTGATAGACAAAAACATGGATGATGAATAATACATAGATTTTTTTTATGTCAATAACTTTAAACACAAAAAACAGAAAATTGCGAGAGATCACTTTTTTGTGCGCAACTCATCAAACTACATGATTTATTTATTTTGTATCTTAATGTTTCTCAATACCTGAATATTCTACTTTATTTAAGGCATATGTTAAACAATCAGTGTTAGTTTAACATTGTTTCCTTTAAAGTGTTCTCAAGCTTTGAAATACATTATGCAATTAGAATTATTTTTTTGGCTGTTTGAGACAAGGTCTCATGTAGACCATACTTGCTATGAATTCACTCGTAGCTGTGGTTAGCCTTGACTCCAACTCTTCCTATCTTCAGCCAACCAAGAACCGAATGTTCATCATGTACAGTTTATAATTTGAAATTAATTGCAAAGCCTCTTGGGAAATCTTTTCTTACATTCTCTTGTAATAATTCTCATTACCATCCATACTTAAATTTTTTACTAAGTTCTTTGTGTATTTATTTCTATATATTCAATTCCACCATTTATTCAGTTAATAAGTTCTCAGGTATTAAATATGCATATTAACCTGTTCATTGAGGTTTAACCTACAGAATATTGTATTACATGTTTCTTAGTAGATAAAAATTTTGGTAAAACAACGTACAGTTTGCTCTCCATCAGTAGAATGGTTGACTTGTCTTATAAGGTGTGCATGAGTGTTTGAGCATTTTTATTTACCCTTTCTTTAACCTCATTACACAAGACTGAAACATTTTTGTGTTTGTTTCCTGAACTTCATTCTTTCTTCATCTGAGAAAGTTTTTCTTGTGTTGGTTTTTTAATTCTCTGTTCTCCTCATTCTCTTTGATCTTGGCATACATTTAGCTCTCTCACTGTGTATAGATAGGAACTCAATATGAATATTTTAATTTTTTATCTTTAATGTTTACTTCTGTGTGATTTTATATTTTTCATCTGCTCATTTGCATAATTAATCTGTGTTTTTACAATTGTCATTCTCCCATTTCATATAATGGAATGTTAACCTCAAAAACTAGAAACATTATATAGACTGAGCATGCAGTACTTAAGAATTTAGAAATATATAGATATATTCTCATGCATGTATGTAACAAGAATGAAAGAAAAAATGGGCCATGAATCTGAAAAATAGCAAAGCAAGGTATATGGGAGGGTTTGGAGAGAGAAAGGAGAAGGAGGAACAATTTAATTATATAATAATTTAAGAAATAAAAGAAATAATTAAAAAATTACATTTTCATCAAAAAGATTTTGAGACCTCTGCTACCAGTGATGACATTTTGTTAGTATTTGATGGTTAAAATTTTATGATGAAGTAATTTTACTGGCCTACTGTGGGATGTGCTGTATTTTAAATGTTTTGCTCTGATTGGTTAATAAATAAAATACTGATTGGCCAGTAGCCAGGCAAGAAGTATAGGTGGGACAAGCAGAGAAGAGAATTCTGGGAACATGAAGGCTGAGTCAGGAGACACTGCCAGCCATTGCCTTGAGCACCAACATGTAAGATACTGATAAGCCACAAGCCATGTGACAAGGTATAGATTTATAGAAATGGGTTAATTTAAGATGTAAGAAATAGATAGCTAGAAGCCTGATCCATTAGGCCAAAAAGTTTAAATAATAAAAGCATTTGTATATTTATTTTATAAGTGGGCTACAGGACTGCCAGGGCTTGGAAGGACCCAGAAAGAAACTCTCTAGCTACACTGGCCCTGCTGAGAGGGATATTAATCTATATGTTCAGGCATTTCTATGTTTTTCCAGAAGTGCATGTTTGTATAGCATTTTGAGTTCCATTTAAAAGAAGTTTCAAAATGCCTAAAGTGAATCTTATCCTTCTGAGGTCAGTGGCATAATGCCATCAAGGGAAATTAAATAATTGGCAAGTCCCATAACCTCCCCAATAGGAAAGATAGTTACATACGGTATTAGAGCTTCACAAGATATTTCAGGGCTGTGGTGCAGTGAAAGACTGTCTTCAAGCACTTTTTTTTTCTTTGCTTTGTCTGGTGGTTGTTGAAAATAATCCAAGTGAGATAATGTGTGAATATATGCTCACAAACATGTATCTATCCACCATTCTTATCCTTACTATCAATGACTTCACCTAAATATGTGATCTGTGGATGAATAAGAAGTCACATTCCATTTACCACAGCAAAGATGGAAGAACTGAACTATTGAGGTAACCCAACCTATATAAGGTAATACATGAACTTTGGTTAAAATCTGTAACATTTCAGGGAAATAGCACTATAGAGCTACAATCATGCATAAAGGAAAATTAAGCCAAGAGCCTATTATTTCTCAGTGTTGTTATTTAAAAAGAAAAAAAAAGAAACATGAAATTCTTATCCTAGAACCCCATGGTTGTTCCAATAAGAATAAAACAAATGGATGTAGCCAACTTTATTGTTGTCCTTGGAAGATGGAGACAGAGATCTTAATGAGTCTTTATGGTTGGTGATGATGGCAAGAAGTGAGGAGCAGAGACCTTTAGTGTGGAGTTGTTCCTTGGGCTAGAAAATTTGTGTGTGAAAGTTAAAATTGAGGAGGCTATTTTATTTACTCTTGACAGTTAATTAGAAAAGCAGGTAAAGCTTGTTCTAAAGACACATAACTTTTTTTCTAGTTAATAATAGGACTGCTGATGATGCCACATAAGTGTGACTTTTTAACAGACTTCTGTATCTTTCAAATTCCAGCAGAGGTCAAAACTTTCCAACATTCCTTTGCAAAGTCAAACTCAAGCTTAATCACCAGCCTCATCCAGCATCTCTGCATACCCAAAGTGGCAAGAATGGGACCATTCAGGGGCACTTGTACATGACTGGATGAATTCAGAAGGGCAGAATATTGGATGATGCCCCTTAAAATGTCTTTACTCGTTAAAGCTAACTTAGGAATAGCTGTGTGAATTAGTGAGTAGTGTGAATTATTGAATACGCTGTTAAAAATTTCATTCAAGGATGTCTATGAACCCTAGAGGTGAGAGGGACAGCTTGCTCCTTTAGAAGGCAGGTTCATTCACAAACAGGAAATGTATATTTAAAAATGTTTTTTAATCTCATTAAACTAAACATTAAGTCGTGAACTCATATAGCTACCGTCATGTGAGTACGTAATTTGCAAACACCTAAATGGAAGTTAATTTTTGAAATGTATCTGTTCAGTATTTACTAGTCAAAAAAGGTCATCCTATTAGAGAGACATTTTGATATTGTCCAAAAAGAAATTGTTCTCTTCTATGCTATAGAGTGAATTTTGTTCCTCAAAGGTTTGTGGGTTGAAACGCTAAGCCCTTTGTTTCACAGAATATGGTTGTATTCTGTGCAAGTTAGGCCTCAAAGTATGTTATTGAGTCATTAGGTTTGGTTGTAATCTAATATGGATGAATAATAGAGGTAGGAGACACATTCTTCCAGTCAAATCTTTGTGTAGAGAACCAGAGAGAAGCCAAGCACAGAGATGCTGGAAATGGAGGCCAGAGAACACACCAGCTCTGCCAACACTTCATTCTTACCCTCTAAGCTGTACAGTTCTGAGAAATTATTTTGCTATTTTTATAGCCAGACAATTTGTATATTTTTATTGCATCCAATCATAAAGCTGCTTGTGTCACCTCCTTCCAGTCCATCCATTGAAGACTCAAAGACCTGAATGGCTTCATTCTGAACCTATAAGTAAGTGTTAAGTTTAATGAAGTCATGAGGAGGCAGTCATGATGACATAGGGATAGTGTCATCTGAAGGTACAGAAAACTTATTCTCAGGGTTGGGCTGATGACTCACTGGTTTAAAATGCTTACTGCACAAGCTTGAGGACCACAGAATTCATACAGGTTTTGATCCTCAGAACTCATGTAAAATGCCAGGAAGACATGAAGTCTAGTTATAATTCCACACTGGAATTAGACAAGGGATCTTCTGATCAAGCTTACTAGGAAAACTAGCCATATCTGTGAGCTCTGGCTTTGAATGGGGAATGCTGTCTCAATAAATAACTAAAGGGGAAATGGAAGATGAATTGTGGCATCAATCTCAGGAATACACACACACACGCACACACACACACACACACACACGCACGCACGCACGCACGCACACACACATACACACGCACACACGTTCTCTGTTCTCTGTAAAAATATGGGGGCTAGAGAGAGAACAGGGCGATAGAGTAACTGACTAGTCAGCAAAAGCTCCCAGAGTGATACTTAATCTTTTTGAGATTACACAGGTCACCTCTTCTTTTCCTTTTGTTCTTTTTACTTTTCATGCAATGTCTTGCTATATATAGCCCTAGTTGGCCTGAAACTTGTTGTGTGGATCAGTCTGATCTCAAATGTATGGTGATCCTCCTACTTTGACCTTTGAACTGGAATTAAAATGTGCACCACCATAGCTGGCATCCTCTGATACAATGAGATATAAATTTGTTCATATAAGACCCCAGTTTATGGAATTATAATAATCATTGTAATGTTGGAGATTGGACCACAGGGGTATTCATATCTAGCATGCACTCTACCATGCAACTGCATCCTCAGCTACGAGCATTATCATGACATCAGCAGCAGAATAATGCACAGAGCTTGAAAAATAGAAATGCCACATATGCAAAGGTTACTATCTCAAACCAAGTTCTAATCCTCTGCCATATATAAGAAACTAGAAATTATACAAACAGATTGATGGGATTTTATAGTAAAAGGGAAATTTAAACAAATAATTAATCATTGAGAATCTATTTTCTAAGCACTCATATATTACTTTTGACATTTTGAGTTCTTACAATTTTTGCTATAATATTCTTACCCTCAAGGCTTTTAAGTTACACTTGAAATGTATTATTATTTTATGTATGTTTAGCTTTATTTCACGTGTATAATTTTTATTAGTATTACTGATCCATATTGGAATATATTCTTTTATTCGTGGACTTTTCAAAGTGTTTGCATAAGTTAAGTTACTTATCCTTTTCACTACTCCCCCGGGCTTGGGATGCAGACGTACAACATGCATTTTACCTGTGTGTTGACTCTTGGAAGTGCCTCCTAAAATTTCAATATTTACAATGTGATAGTTTTTATTGATAAGCCATTAAAATTGGTTAGTGTGGTGATATTGTGTCCCCCAATATATTGTGCATCCTAATAAATTTATCTGGGTCAGAGAACAGAACAGCCACTAGACAGACATAGAGGTCAGAAAATGTTGGCACACACACCTTTAATCCTAGCATTCCATAGGCAGAGATCCATCTGGATCTCTGTGAGTTCAAAGCCACACTGGAAACAGCCAGGCATGGTGACACACACCTTTAATTCCAGAAAGTGATGGCAAGAAGCAGAAAGGTATATAAGGCATGAAGACCAGGAACTAGAGTCTCGTTAAGCTTTTGGCTTTTAGCAGCAGTTTAGCTGAGATCCATTCAGATGAGGACACAGAGGCTTCCAGTTTGAGAAAACAAGATTAGCTGAGGAATTGGCAAGGTAAGATTAGCTGTGGCTTGTTCTGTTTCTCTGATCTTTCAGCATTCACCTCAATATGTGGATCCTGAGTTTTTTATTAATAAGACCCTTTAAGACTTGTGCTATAGGTTAGATCATGTGAGATCCTTCCTTGCTTGAGAGCTTTAAGGCCCTGGTTAAAGAGTTTCCTACATCACTCTGCTAGTATCTTTTTGATCCTTCTGCCATTTTCCAGGTGGGGTTGTACCTTATTCAGTCTTCAAATGCATTTGTCTTAGATTTGCCAATGTCCAACAAAAGAAATATATTTCATTCTTTATAAATTATTAATCATCAGGCATTTCCTATAAAACATAGAATGGGTTAAAAAACATGGACACATTATATGTAGTGCTAAGTAAGTTATAGTAGGTCTCAGAGATAAGAATAATATTTACACAGTAGGCATAGAAGGTAGACCAAAGATAAATGACAAAGGCTTTGGTCATGCTCATTAAGTTGATAACCTTTTGCTATTGTCTTCTTTAGTTATTGATATACAATATCGATTTAAAATAGTTACCTAAAACAAGAACATAATCACACAAACAAGTGTTCTTAAAGAAAGCACAGAATTGAGCATTCTAAATACAAGTTCAATATCATGCCCTCAGCAGTGTAGTTCAATCCCCTGCTGCTTCTCTTTCTTGGCAATCTAATAGAATACAGAAGCATCTTCCTTTAAACCTTCCCCCAAAGTGACCATTACAAGGCAGTAGAGGCATCAAGAAGAAAATGTTGAATCTGCTATTCATAGGAACTTACCTTAGAAATAAGGGTGAGAAGGCAGAATCACTACATCACACCAGCAGTCAGTTTATGGAAGGAGACAATGTGCTAAATAAGTTTCAAAACATACTTTCTGGATTTCAAGGAATTAACACTCTCATGATGCCAAATCACTGGTCACAATGGGGAGGAACTGTCTCTGTTCTCCTATGTCTTGGTGTCAAGTCCCAAGGTTAGCACACAGCCAGAGATAATTTGTGATCCAAACAACATGTGAACATGACTAAGGAAACATGTTGAACTTATTCCATTCATGCAGAGTATTGGACAATGCCTGTCTACTGCAGGACCTGGGAGAGATGGAGGCAAGAAAATCACATGTTCACAAGCATGCCTGCAGACTGAAGAAGTTCAAGAACAGACTGGAGTACATAAGAATTGTCTTAAATAAGTAAAGCAAGGAGAAACAAAGCATGTTGATGTTCATTGGAATTAAGCTCTTAGGACTTTAGTGGGCTAATGACCGACATCAACTCAGTGAGAAGAAAAGAAAGGAGCAGGGCATTGCTGTGGGATTTTCTGTATGCTATGAATATGTGTTGCTATGACTGATTGATAAAGAAAATGCTGATTGGCCAGTAGCCAGGCAGGAAGTATAGGTGGGATAAGCAGACAAGGAGAATTCTGGGAAAAGGAACGCTGAGTCAGGAGATGCCAGCCTGCTGTCCAGGGAGCAGCATGTAATGGCACACAGATAAAGCCATGGAAAATGTGGCAAGTAGCAAATTAACAGAAATGGGCTGAATTTAAGAGGAAGAGCTAGTCAGTAGGAAGCCTGAGCTAATGACCAAGCAGTTTTAATTAATATTAGCCTCTGTGTGTTTATTTGGGTCTGAGCGGCTGTGGACCAGGCAGGACACAGGAAAACTTCAGCTACAGGGCATCATTCATAAGAAGGCTCATTAGCACCTAAGATATGTAATTAGACTATGAGTCAGAGGTTTGGCAACTGTTCTCAAACACAGTTGTGGTTTTTAAAAACATGGTAAATAGAACAGACTTTGAAAAAAATTTCAAAAACTAAGGTATCAGAATCTGTCCAGAATTCAGGCTCTCTAACACTATCTAAGTGGCACTTTTATGAGATAAATGCTCTAGTAATAAAAATGATTCTTAAAACATTCAAGGAGAACATGAGTCTCACAATAGTAATGAGAATCCAACATGCATGATAAATCTAAAATGAGGGTGCTGGAGAGATGACTCAGTCATTAAGAATACTTGCTGCTCCTCCAAAAGACTTGAGTTCAGTTCCCAAAACCTGGGTCAGGCAAATCACAACTATCTACCATTCCAACTCCAAAGGATCTGATGTCTTCTGTCCTATGTAGGTAACTTCATTCACTTGATGCATGTGCATGCGCATGCGGGCACACGTGCGCGTGCGCGCGCACATACACACACACACACACACACACACACACACACACACAAACAAATGCACATAATCAAAAATAAATCTTTTAATGTCAACTAATATATCTTAGTTGTTACTGACAATTTTGATAAGGATATACAAATTTGAAGTATGGATTATTGAAGGAGCTCAAGAACCATTAGAAATTAGAAGTCTAAATTATTATAGCAAAACAAGAGGGGTATAAACCAGCAAAGCTTGATACACTTTCTTCTTTATAACAGAATTGGGTAAAAGGCACATGCAGGTAAGAGAAGAAATGTCAAGGTCCAGCCACACGCCTAAAAACACTGACTTCCTTAAAGATTCAGAAATCTGCTTTTGAAAGCTTTTCTCCTGACAGGGATGAAGCTAGTCCACAAAAAAAGACTTCAATGACTCCTAGTAACATCCTGCTATAGGCATAGATCAGTGCCTTGCTCAGTTACAATAAAAAAAACTTCCTCTTTCGGTAGATTGGAACAAATACAGATACCCACCACTAGACGATGTGTAGAGACTGGAAGACTTTGGAACATTTTGGCTCTACAATGGATGTCTCTATGGAATCCTTTCTCTCAGAGCATAGGGATCTATGTAGAAGAAGGAGAAGAAAGACTGTTAGAGAAAGAAAGAAGTGATGGATGATTCAAGGAAATAGTGTCTTATAGATACAACATGGCTGACACACATATGAACTCACAGAGACTGTAGCAGCCTGAAAAGGGCCTGCACAGGTTCAAACACAATGGAGTCCTGGCACTGAGATGGGGAAGTGGATATCAGCTCCCATCCCTTGACCAAGATGCTATCTCTAATTGACAGCCACTTGCAAAGGAAAAATTAGTCTTCTACAATGGAATCTCACTGTGAATATTAACCACACTTAAGAGTGGTCCCCACGCAGAATAAATCATATGAAAAAAAATGCTTTTTTTTAAAAAAATTGAAAATAAAAGGATCACTCAATAGAGCCTGGTCATGTAACTACTCCTGAACTGGAATCAGCATATCATCCTCTGTCATCATCTGCAATCACTGTCCACATCAGAGGCAAAGACACTACAGCCTAAATTCTAGTCATGTAAGGTGGAAGTTCATGGAACACAATTAGAAAGAATTCTGAGAGTCCAGTTCTGAAGGTGCTATATGTTTTTTTTTCTTTTGGAAAATATGAAGTATATTATACAGACCATAATATTAACAACTTTTAAGTTAATTAAATTAATCAATCATAGTAAGTAATACTTAGGGGTAATATTTTTAAATGCAAATTTCTGTTCTAGCGAATAAAATGTCAGAATCCTACCATTTGGAAAATGTGACTAGTAGGGGCAGAAGGCCTGATTTTGTTTCCCTAAGTGCCTTCTATCCCTGTAATTCTTTGTTCACCAAGACACATAACAAAGGCATGCTTTGATTTTTCAGCAAAATATCACACATCTCTGAAAACAAAGTCCCTCCTGTGTATCCTGGGAAAGGCAAGATGAGATCACATCGCATCAGAAACAAAATAATTTAGTACTACTATAGACGGGAAACCATTGACTGAGGGGTCAAATCTTAAATTTGAATGTCTAGAATAAATAAATCCAAACAGATTTCTCAGAAGGCTTGTGGAAAACAAAACAGAAAGCAAACAGTGACAGGGGAACAGAGGGCAGAATGAATAAAAAGTGGAGGTGAGGTTTTATGATAATTTTGTAGTCACAGAGTCATCAAATTTCAGGTTTGGTGAGAACCCCAAAGGTCGCTGCTGCCAATCACATATCTGATGCTTGAAAACCCTAATTTTGTCTCCCCTCCAGTGGGATGACTCATGTCTGTAGCCGCCTTTCCTCTCTGGAAAGCTATAACTGTGAAATGCTCCCTTCCACACAGCCCCGTGACACTTTCTCTTAGCTTCAATTTTCCTCACAGAACAAAAATGACTTAAGTCTTAACTCTTCTGTGTGTGTGTCAAATTTTATGTATGTTAAATCCACTGCTACACACACACACACGTACACACACGCATGCACACATACACATTCACACAAACACACATATGCACACACATTCCCATACACACAGGCACACAAACATAGGCACACATACCATGCACACACATTTACACACATTTGCATGCCCACATGCACACATACACACATACACATATTCATATGCACACACATATGCACACACACCACTTAACCTCCACAGACTCTTCTATTTACAAACAAGAGCTCTAATTTTCTCAAATAGTTTTCAAACAATGTGTCTGTTTTAAATTTTATATATATATATATATATATATATATATATATATATATATATATATGTATGTGGGAGTAAGTGGGTACATGCAGAGGGGTGTGCAGGTGTCTGTGGATCCCAGAGATGTCAGGTTGCTGGAAACTGGAATTAATAGTAAGTGTGTGTCATCTAATGTAGGTGCTGAGAACTGAACCCAGGTCTTCCACAAGAGCAGTGAGTGTTTTTAAACTCCCTAGCTCTTCAAATGCTGTGCTCTTTATTCACAATTCTCTTCCTTGGAAATTACTTTGCCTGTTATTATTTAAAATATGGAGCCTGGATTTGGGTAATCAGAATGGCATGTTGATTTTTAAGGAAGAAATTAATCTAATTCCTAAAATTTTATACAGATGTGGATTCCCCACTAGCAGCTCAGATCTGTTAGTTGCTTCTTTTACAACAGTCAACGGTGGGGTCAAGCAAACACACAGCTTCTGCCTTTCCAGCCAGGTGAAATACTCACATACAATGATGTTACACAGCTCCACCAAGCCCCCAATGTATTTACTCACTATAGATACTTGTATAAGAACATAGAAATTTTTATCCCTTGTTGACATTCACCCACATACCAGCATTCATTTGAGTTTGTAAACAGTTAACTTATCCACATGATGAAGCAAGTAACTCACTTTTCCTAGTATTTACTTCCTCAGCTTCCCATGGTCCTACTAATACACATGGGGTCTGTCATACTAATTACATAACACATATAGTAGACTGGGAACAAAATAATGCTTTGCTGTTTGAATCCTTCAGCCATGAGTGTGTGTGTGTGTGTGTGTGTGTGTGTGTGTGTGTGTGTGTGTGTGTGTGTACATTTTTTACCTCCCAAATCCAGGAATACCGGTGCAAGATAGCATAGCCTTATTTTTGCCTTTTTTATATGAGTTCTGAGAATCTAATTCAAGTCAACTGTTTTTAAGGCAAGCACTTAGCTGACTGAGATATCTCTCCAGCCCTTTCCAGTGATTTATGGTGGTAAATTATATCACTTCAATATTACTTTATGTAAAGTTTCTGAAAGTTTTAATATGATATCCACAAGTTACTGAAATTTTGTTTTTTATTCCCCAAAGTTCTTCAAAGAACTTTGCAACTTCACCTAAAAGCTCTAGAGGTAATCTCGGAAAAATCCTTAATTTACATGTTGCATCAGGAGAGTGCATGACATTTCTTCCATGATAACATGAAACTTACAATGCTGAGCTTATCAACTCCTTTGTGTGGGAAGGAAGGATCCAGCAGACATTGGAAAGTTCCACTTTGTTTCAGACCTTTGTCCATGAAGTTCCTCAAACAGAATGAATTAGAAGACTGATAAGCTCTGATGTGATGTGCACATGTCCATGCTTACATGGTGCATGACCCAAGTCTTTACTTGAGCTCTTAGATACAAAATACTGAACTAGTTATTCCCTAGAGAGTTTAGATATTCAGAGCCTCTCAAAATAAGACGAGATTAAGTCATTGGATGAATGATTTTATAATATATACAGAAAGATTTATATTTTCATCTTATAGCTAATATAGTCCAAAGTTGGCATGAGGTAATTAAACAGAGAGAAAAGGGGAGCCCTGTCAATTTTCCTAGAATTACTTGCTCATTTGAAATAGCTAATTTAGAAAGTTCTCATGATCAAAGTAAATGGTTGTGACTCTCTCTCTCTCTCTCTCTCTCTCTCTCTCTCTCTCTCTCTCTCTCTCTCTCTCTCTCATTCAGCCTCTGTGTCAGTCTCTCTCTCCCCCTCTTTCAGTCTCTCTGCCTCTTTCTGGTTTTTTCTCACTCACACACTTTCCTGAAACTTCTAATGAGCTTGTTGTTTGCTTTATCTAAATCTATAGGGGAATAAAATCACAAGAACTGAGGAAACAACACAGAATTGCTTTCCTGTTCAGACTTACTGTGAGATGAATTTAGGAAGGCCATTAATTCATCACCTAACTGCCCCCAGAAGAAGCCACGCCAGTAACACACCAGGTCCTGAAGATACCCAGTGGAGTCTGGAGCCTTCCTTTTCTTCTGTGTGAATTTATAAACACTTGTGGATTATTATAGAATCCTTCCACAAAGAAATTTTTATCTCCTTTAAATTTAGGCAGCTCAGGGTATGTGAACTGGCTTAGTAAATCAGAACACTGGGTAGTTGAGTAATGCCAACTCAGTTAAGGGTTTTGGTAAACCAAAGAGGTTCAGTGACATATGCAGAGTAGGTTGGAACCAAGTGAGTTGCCCACTGATTGGGGCTTTTGGACATTTATAAATAAGTTATTTTGAAAATCTCAGCCTCTTCGATTACATCTTATGAACTAACTTGTCTGCCTAGGGATGTGTGCCATTTGGTCCTTATCCAGAGTCTTCTCACATTCTCCAAGGCCACTCAGCTCAGTGGAGTGGCTGAAACTCTCCCACTTGTATAGAGCCTAACAGAGTCATCTCATGGTTGCTGTGGATTCCCCTGGACATAATTCCCAAGATCCAGTGATACACACTAATTTTCCCTGAGTTGAAATATTTCTTCCCATAAGAAAGAAGGGAGATTTCTAGACTCACATACCAAATGAGCATGACAATACTTGGTCAGTAAATGAGACCTAAAAAATTCAAGAAATTCTTGAATCTGATGAGATTGACATGACCTCTCCTGAAGGTTATACACATCATAGCATTTGCTTAGGCATATTCTCCAATTGGACATGTTACCTGTACATATATAGGTAAAGAGTTCCAGGAATGCAGCTTTTATAAGCTATCACCTACATTGAGGTAGGCTCTTTGGTGATGTACTTGTATCCGAGTCACTTATACTTTCTCTTTTCCTGTGCTCCTCTAAATATTTCAATAAATCCACTAATTCCATGAGATATACATAGGTGATATCATTCCATTGTTCTGTCATTTGTGCCTTAAATAGGGTGAATAGTCATTTATTCATGTTTCCCCAGTAAAAGGTGCATAACATATGTTAAAGGGAATCTACTTGGATCCCTCCTAGAGAAGTAGCCAGAAGGGTGGTCATACATTATAATTTCTATTCATCAAAGTCCTAAGATCTCTTATTCTGTATGAAATCATGAAACACACGGGGACACTTCATGCTAATTACCTGAGACTAAGACACTTGGAACGAACTTGCTGAGGGAAGAAACTGGAGTTCTTTGCAGCCATTCCAGCTCACCTCTTCCTTGGCTCCTCTGCTATGCGCATTCATGTCAGTAAATTCACCCTCATGCTGTCCTTCCTCCTTCAATCTAGCACCCTCTGCATCTTCTCCATGTCTTTTTATAATGATACAAGTTAGCAAAAATTTGCATTTATTTTCGGATTAAGCTGACTTCTCTCAAATTTGCCTCTGTAATTGGTACCATAGGCCATGAAGGGATGTTTCTCTCCTTGTGTATCTGCAGCAGTTGAAGACTGATGTAGACCTAAAGGGAGCTTGAAATCCTTGGAAAGACCTGAGAAAGCAATGCTGTTATAGGATGTTGCATCAGAGAAGACAAGAGGAGCTGAATCAGATATCTATGGCCTTAATAGTGCCTGTCTGTGTTGGGGAGGTGATGAAAAGGGATGTGCACACATAGCTTGCCTCTAATTCTTAAATATAAACTGTTTTAGATCAATTTCTTAAACTTCACATAAAAACGTCTGACAAGAATATGAACTCAAATTATACTCTAAAATCAGCAACCCAAAACAAATTTTAGATCTTAGTGTTCAGCTCATCGGCCAAATAATCCAACAACAGTGTCAGGGAAAACGAGGTTTCTATTTAATTCTGGTTTAGGAAAAAAACAGCATTTCTTGTTTTCAAACTTGCTATTCATTTTCTTTTGTTTTTAATAAAAAATGTAATATAAATGTTCAAGCTCTTCAACAAAGCCTGCTGAGATTATAATTGAGATTACATTAGACAGATAAATCAATTTGGGAAGAATTGGCATATTGGCATTTGAATCTCTGAAATGATAAAAACAGTTATCTCTATATTTATTTTTCTTATATTCTTTCATCAATATTTTATAGCTTTCATCAAATATTTGACAATTCTTCTAAATTCATCATTAACTAGGGTCATATTTGATGCTATTAAAAAGAGTACTTTCTGTAGTCTCTCTGTCTCTCTCCAGTTGTTCTTTGCTTTACACATGTATGTGTGTGGCTTGCCTCCTGCTGTCTGGATAAATTTGCTTATTAGTTCTTAGTAGCATTTTCTATATACTTGGGGATTATGTGCACAATGAACATGTCTGCAGATAGAGATAATTTTATTTCTTTTCTCAAACAAATGCATCTTTTATGTATTATTATTCTGCCCTATTTTCCAGGATCTGTGGAAATTTAATGTTAGTTGTGTAATATTTTTAATAAGTAGGAAGTAGTTTTTCAATATTACATATAATACTACCTGAAGATACCTCTAATATGCTCCAACCAAACTTCTATTCAATAGTCTTACTCTATTTTCAAGCCTATGATATGCATCGTATTTTCCTGTGTGTACTGAAATGACTATACAATTTTCTCTTCATATACTGTTAACATGGAAAACTATGATGATTAGATAAATTTTTGTTAAGTGAACTTTGAATTTGCATATTTAAAAACCACCTTATTGAGTCTTTTAAGAGCTATTTGATTATCTTGTTTAAGATTTGGGGGCTTTGTTTCATAGTTTCCATTTTTTTCTGTGGTACATTAACATCAGACCACAGACTTGATGAGTTGAGAAGTTCTTACCTGTATGTATTTTGGAAGTTTGTGTGGAATTGATTTTTATCATTTCCCTAAATGTTTTACATAATTTCTAAAATGAAGAATAAAGGCTTTTACTTTATAATAGATGATTAACTACATGTTGATGTTCTGTTTTTCATGTCCATATGTGTGGGTGTGAATGTGCATACTTGTGAGTATATAAGTAGGTGGAAAATATATATGTACTTGGATGCCCATGTGGACATTGGTGTGGAAGGCAGAAAACACCACAAGATTCATCCTAAAAACTCCACTGAGACAGTACCTCATTGGCATGGAGCTCTTGTAGTAAACTAGACTGACTGGCCAGTGAGTCACAGTGCTGCTCCTACCTCAGTCTCCTTAGCACTGGGCTTCAAATATTCACCGACCTTGGAGTATTTTCTGAGCATTTTGGAGACTAAACTTGAGTCCTCATGCTTGCCAGGAAAGCCCATTATCAGGTAAACAAACCCTCCTAAATTTCGTAATAATTATAGGAAGTTAAAGTTTGTTTCCTTTTGGTGGAATGTTATTACTGCTTTTATGTCAAAGAAGCTATTTTACCCACTTAGCCAAATACATTACCATGAAATACATAATGGCCTTTCCCTGTGATGTGAATCTTTGCTAATGAGCCCTCACATGACACTGATGATTGGCAGTTATAAATTCTTACGGAAATAAGTAGAAAAGTTTATCAATTCTGATTATTATTTTTATAAAAAGCAAATAATATTTGATATTTATTTGTTTTGCCAGCTTTATTTCATTTTTCTTTCCTACTTATTGATTATGTGTTCCTAGTTTTTGTCTCCCTCTACTTATGGTGTTCTCTTGGTTCTGCTTCTTTTTGAATATGAAAATTTCTTAGATCTGAGATCTATATTGCAGTAATAATTTACAAGGCTAACCTCAAATCACAGAGTTTGGCCTTCCTCTGCTTCCTGAGTGCTAGGATTAAAAACATGGGCCACCAAACCCAGAGTGTAGAAACTAATTTTCAACCAGACACATGCAGAGGCAAGAAGAGTACTTTGAGCTGGAAGCAAGCCTGATTTAGATTGTGAATTATAGGTCAGTCATGGTTACTTGGTGTGGCTTTAACTCCATTGAAAAAGAAAAAAAGAAAAAGAAAAGGACGAGAAAGAAGAGGAGACAGAGGGACTGAGGGAGAGAGGGAGAGAAGGCAAGAACTTGTGAATGAATGTAGATTCTTGGACCACCATTATAGCAGAAACTTTAGATGTCACCACCCTTTTTCCTCCTTCATTATCACAAGGCTCTTTCACAAATCATAGATTTAAAATAATTAAAAATGTCTATATTAGGGCTGCCACTGTGTTAGACTTGAGGCTTTATTATTCCTGGTACACACTGAACACAGGTTCAGGTGATGAGCTGAGAAGTTGACCTCAGGGTATACACACTAGAATCCCAGAACCATACAAAAATGAGTGAAATTCCCATGTATGTCTCTCAAATACCACCATTGTCTCAATCCATGAAACAAAGCAGTGCTCTATCCAGGGATCCAGGGAACACCAAAAGTCTCTCTCTCTTCTCTCTCTCTCTCTCTCTCTCTCTCTCTCTCTCTCCTCCCCTCCCCCTCTCCCTCTCCCTCTCCCTCCCTCTTCCTCTCCCTCTCTTCCTCCCTTCCTCCTTCTCTCCCTTCTTCCCTCCCTCCCTGTTCCTCCCCTTCTCTATTTATTTATTTATTGGACATCTGACAAAAGTTTCTCCTCCTTCCTCTCCTCCCATTTCCTTCCCCCACCGCCCCTCTGCTAGTCCCAATCCCTCAATCTGCTCCTCTTCTATTTCTGTTCAGAAAGGGGCTGACCTCCTATGGGTATCAGCAAAGCATGGCTTATCAAATTGTAGTAAGCACCTCCCCTTGTATTAAGGCTGGGCCAGGCAATCCAGTATGAGGAGTAGTTTCCCAAGGGCCAGCCAAATCATTAGGAACAGCCCCTGCCCCCACTTTTAGGAATCCCACAAGTAGACCAAGCTACACAATTGTCACATATATGTACAGGGGCTAGGTGGGTCCCATGAAGGCTCCATGGTTGTTGATTCGGACTCTGTGCATTCCTCTGAGCCAGCTTAGTTGTTTTGTGGCTTTCCTCTGATGTCCTTGACTCCTCTGGCTCCTACAATCCTTCCTCCCTCTCTTCTACAAGATTCTGCGAGCTCAGTCTAATGTTTGGCTGTGGGTCTCTGCATCTGTTTCCATCAATTACTGGATGAAAGCTCTCTGAAAGTAATTGTGGTAGTCACCAATCTGATCACAGGAGAGGCCCAGTTCAGGTTATGTATCCACTATTGCTAGGAGCTAGCTGGGGTCATTCTTGTAAATTCATGAGAGTTTCCCTTGCATCATGTTTCTTCCTGACCATGCAGTGCCCCCCTTACAGTAATCTCATTCAGTATTCTCCCCTTCCATTCATGTCTCAATTGGATCCCCAACCACCCCCAGTTAACCCAAGAGATCTCTTCTATTTTCCATTTCTAGGAAATCCATGTGTCCCAACTTGTAACCTAGCATCTCTGGGTTTGTGTATTGTAGCATGGTTATCCTTACTTTACTGCTAATGTCCACTTATGAGTAAGTACATACTATGTTTGTCTTTCTGGGTCTAGGTGACCTCATTCAAGATGACTTTTTTCTAGTTCCATCCATTTGGCTTCAAATTTCCTGTTGTCATTGCTTTTGACAGCTGAGTAATGCTCCGTTATGTAAATGTACCATATTTTCTTTATCCAGTCTTCTGTTAAGGGACATCTAGGTTGTTTCCAGGCTCTGGCTATTATAAATAAGGCTGCTATGATCAAAGTTGAGCAGGTCTCCTTGTGTAATGATTGAGCATCCTTTGGGTATATGCCCAAAAGTGGTATAGCTGAGTGTTGAGGTAGATCAATTCCCAATATTGTAAGAAACTGTCATATTGAATGTCAAACTGGCTGTACAAGTTTGCCCTCCCACCAGCAATGGAGGAGTGTGTTGCTCTTACTCCACATCCTCTCCAGCATAAGCCATCATTTGTACTTTTATCATAGACATTCTGACAGGTGTAAGATGGAATCTCAGGGTTCTTTTGATTTGCATTTCACTATTGGTTAAGGATGTTGAGCATTCCCTTAGGTATTTCTCTATCATTTGAGAATTCTCTATTTAGGTGTGCACCCGATTTTTTTAAAACTCAACTGTGTGTGGGTTTTTTTTTTTTTTTTGGATGTCTAGTTTTTTGAGTTCTTTACGTGTGTTGGAGATCAGCACTCCATAGGATATAGGGTTGGTGAAGATTTTTTCCCATTCTGTAGACTCCCATTTTGTCCTATTGACAATGACTTTTGTCTTACAGAAGCTTTTCATTTTCATGAGGTCCCAGTTGTGAATTGTCAACCTTTGTGGCTGTGCTACTGGTGTTCTATTCAAAAGTTGTCTCCTGTGCCAGTGAATTCAAGGCTACTTACCACTTTCTCTTCTCTCAGATTCAGTGTAACTGGATTTATGTTGAGGTCTTTGATCCACTTGGACTTGAATTTTGAGGAGAATAGTCTAGAGTAATATATATGGATCTATTTCCATTCTTCTACATGCCATCATCCAGCTATGCCAACACCATTTGTTGAAGATGCTTTCTTTTTTCCACTGTAAAATTTTGACTTCTTTGTCAAAGATCAGGTGTGCATAGGTGTATGGATTTATTACTGGGTCTTTGTTTCTATTCCATTGAAAACCTGCCTGTTTTCATGCCAATATCATGTGGATTTTATTATTATAGCTTTGTAGTGGAACTTGAGATCAGGGATGGTGATACCTCTGGCAGTTCTTTTATTGTAAGGAATTGTTTTAGCTATCCTGGGTTTATTGTTTTTCCATATGAAGTTGGGTGCTAATTATCAGAAAAACATTGTGTTGGAATTTTGATGGAGATTACATTGAATCTGTGGATTGCTTTTAGTAAGATGGCCATTTTTACTATGTTAAACCTTCTAGTCCATGAGTGTGGAAGATCTTTCCATCTTCTAAGGAGGGAAGGCCCAGCATAGGGGCCAGGGTCAAACTGGCATGGTATGGGCTTTGGGGAACAGACCCAGGAACCATGCAGTTCCACTGACTGGTGAGTCACTCACACATTCTGGTGGGTGTGGTCTGGCCCTCTTGGGTTCAGGTCCCAACAGCAATTGGGACCTGAACCCATCTGGGGACCAATTGGGGAAGGTTGTGGTGAACAGAACCCAAGGAGAGTACAGTTCTGCTGGAGGAAAAGGTCTCTTTTTTGTTATTTTGCCCTTGTTTTTTTTTTTTTTTTTTTTTTTTTTTTTTTTTTTTTTTTTTTTTTTTTTTTTTTAGAGCTGAGGATCAAACCCAGCGCCTTGAGCTTGCAAGGCAAGCGCTCCACCACTGAGCTAAAGCCCCAACCCCCAAAAGGTCTATTAAAAACACATTCTATTGAAGAAATTTTCACTGTTACCTATCAAGTTCAGGTCACAATGAATAAAAAGGTTTTCGGTAGAGCTTGACTCTTTATAACTTTGTGTTTGTGCACTTAAGAGAGAGACAAAGGAGGGAAGCAGAAGCTAAAAGGGGGGACAGAAAAAAGACAATCTGATTTGCATTTGTCTCAACAATTGGGGCCTCAATTAATACATCTCAAACTGCCTTAGGACAGTGCCAAAAAAAAGGATTAATTTGAAAGTGATGCATCCTATCTTTTATCTGAATTGTATGACAGAAGTCTTGCGAAGCTGAAAAGCTGCTAATTTAGTAGTCAACAGCGTCAAATAAAATTTCTCCCCTGTATGTCTATAAAAGAACATCTTAGCAATAAGGCACAGCAAATATGCTTCAAAACAGTACAGTCAGCGAATCTGCTTCAGGTTTTGAAATATCTAGCAGCAACATTTATTAGAAAGAAACTATAATATATCAGCAATATAAAAAGCTGTCTCTTCATCAACATTGCTTTATTATAGGCACTAATTTTTTTTTTGCAAAAGCCTTTAGATTCTTTCCAAAACACCTGCTGAACTTAAAGAAATATGGTGAATACTTGCAAAGAGACAGATGCAGCTTAATCACATAATACTGAACTTGACTTCATTGCTTAACAATAAATGAACTGAACACCCCAGTGCAGAAGGCTTAAGTCTTCCTCAAATTTGAACAGAGTTTTCATGAATACATTGTGATGATTCCTTCTTCATCAAGTTTGAGGATACAAACAAATAGCGATTATAAGAATCTAATTAAAATGGAATTCTTCTAATAAAATTAAATCACATCAAAGATCATAGTTTGAAATTAACTCCTTTCTCCCATCCCTCCTCCTCCCAGCTATTTCAATTTTCCTAGCTGACTGCTTTCTTTCTACTTTTCTCTTTGTAGTTCTATCCACGCATCCACCCATCCATTCATCCATTCATCATGCTCTGTTTATTCTATCAGATTACTTGAAAATTTTATGTTATGGATGAACCTGCTTGAAGGTCAGGTAGGATGGCATTATAGCTCAGTAAAAGATGGAAATAGAATAAGAAAGACCACTTTCTCATTCTCTCTTCTGCTGCACATGATTAGTTTTATATGTTGATTGATTTTTTGGTGCTAGGTTAAGTCGATTTCAATGAATTTCACTCACCTAGAGTTGACCAGATTAAGACCCATAATTGTTTACCCATATCACTTTTTCCTTCGTTCTTCCCTCTTTTTAACGATATGTGCAGAGGGAATCTTACTTGTACATGTGTGGGAAAGTATCTACATATATTCTCATTCTCTATTGAATTAACTATTCCTTCTTCATTGATTCTTATTTGCATTGAAATGGTAAATAATAGTACTTTAATTTTACTTCTTCAGATAAGCTGTGTGCTTGAGAAAACCATAAAACAATGAAAGCTCATGAATATTCATATCAGTGACTATGCAGCATTATAGTCATAATCTCTGGAACTAGTTCTCATCAGTTCAGAATTAATTATCAAGTTCAGTTTTAATTGCATTCTTCTAAATTACAATCCCTCCCCCCCCCAAAAAAAAAGACTATAATGAATTATCTGGTAAGTACTTTACTGGGACTAATGCGTCAAGAAGAGCATCCTGAAATCCCATTCTTAACGTCTAATAACCAAACGAAGGCATATGATCCCAAACCCACGTTCTAATCCTTGTTATCCAAAGTATTAGACATTTTCAGCTGCTTCTTGGGGTTTAATATCTTTCATTTTCACTCAGGATTCACTAAGAATTTAATTGAGTTTGGGGAACTTTTTATTAAAAATTAAACCCTAAACACTCGTTGTTTTTGCTTCCTTGTCCTTGTGAAACTGAAACAGCATGGAGAAAGGGGCACTTGATGGAGCAGACCCTGAGGAACATCACTCACTCAGAGTGAGGACACCCCTGCATCAAAGCGAAATTAAATAGCATGCTTCTGCACTAAGATATCAGTCTGTCAGAAAATGGGACCAACTTAAGTCTTCCAGTCAAAATGCTAAATTGATGTTGAAAGCTATTTAGGAAAGAAAACTCAGCTGTAATACTCTATTACCTTGTATTTAATTTTTATTCTTTTGAAATTAATATATGTTTACAAAATTTTCTACTTTTCCTCCCTCTAATGTCTCACTTGTACCTGTTGCTCTTTCTCAAATTTGTGGATTATTATTTTAAATTATTGTTTTACACACACACACATATGCATATATAAATGTATATATTCCTAAATATTTCATTTTTAGTCCATATACTCCTACTTGTATGTACATGATTTCAGAGTTGACTACTTGGTATTAGATAACTAATTGATATGCTCTTCCCTGGGGAAGAATATTTCTCTCATCCCCAACATCCCTTAACTAATGAATGTTTTTCTTAGTTCTTTGCTTAGGTTTAAGGCTTTTTGAGATTTCCCCCTTCCATATTAGCACGTCTTTTGTTGTTCTTGTTCAGATCATGTTTAGGCAGCCATGTTGGTGAGATGTCAAGGGTATAGCTTCCCTGACATTTCTAGGAGGTGTAATCTGACAGCAAACTTGTTGATCCTCTCTCTGGTTCTTACAATCTTCCTGGCCCTTCTCTAGAGATGTTCCCTGAGCCTTAGATTCAGGAGTTGTGCTGTAAATGTCTCAGTTGTCCATGAGTGCCTCACATCATTTGTTCTCTGCATTTTGTTTGGTTGTGGTTGTCTATGATGTGTAATGGTCTGTCTATTGCAAAAAGAAGTTTCTTTGTCAAGGTGTGAGAGTTACGCTTATCTGTAGGTGTAAGGATAAATATTTAGTATCTAGTTATGTTTCAGTTGTAAATTGTCATCTAAGATCCATGAATTCACTAGCTCCATGTAGTTAGCTAAAGTTCTTGTACTATGCAAAGTTTCTCTCTTATTGAGTGGGCTTTAAGTTCAACCGGAGAGATATTGGTTACTGCCAAGATATGCATGCCACTACTGTGCCCTTAGAGTTATTGTGATATACTGCTTAGAGTAGTTTGTTTCTAAGTAGGACTGTTGGTTGTCATCCCCACCCTACCCCCACTTTGAAAGAATGCATGAAACCTACCATGAAAATTACTCCTCGGGGAGTATGCCTGTTTACATCAAATCCAGCTTTGATCCTTTGAATCCTGTGTCCAAAGTACACGGTGTCTGAAGTAATAAGGAGTTACCTTCAACTCTCAAGCAGCAAACAGAGGCAATAGCAATAGCCTGTAATGTGTTGGGACTATCTTGGACACTTTGACTAACAACTTAAAAGAGGAGCTTCTTATTTCTGGTGTTGGACTTTATTAGATAGTCTAGGCTCTTGAGGGTAGCAATATCATCCTAGATGAGATAGCTTCATATATACTATATTTATATATACATAGACTTATATGTATTATATGTAATTTTAGACAAATAGATAATATTCCTTATGACTTTTTCAGACATCCTTACTGTTATTTTAGAATCCTCCCTATTTCTCTTTCTGTATTATCACCCTATTCCTTCCTAATAAATTTCCACATTTTCCCTATTTACTCTTAAAGTGATTTGTATCCTTCTGCACTCTGTCTGTTGATCCCCACCATGGTTTCTTCTTACTCACCAGGTTTCTGTGCTTACACCATGATATGTACTAACAACTGAAGATTTGGAGTTTGGACTCACAGATGAGAGAGAACAAGCAGCTTTTGTCTTTCTAGGTCTGAGTTTGCTCACCAGATAATGATCTTTCCTAATTCCACCCATTTCCTTGTCAATCTCATTGTTTCCTCTTGCTTACAGCTGAGTAGTATTCCATAGTGGATATGTACACATTTTCATTCTGAAGTATATTTAGGTTATTTCCACTTCTTAGCTACTGTGACTAGAGTTGCAATGAGCATCAAGCCATGGTATTCTTAAAATAATTAGGTGATGATACTTTTGCAACAAATGGAAATATACAAAAATTCAACTTCCTTAGTGTCAGCAAAATGCAAAGCAAAATTAGATTAAGAGTTTATCTTATACCAGTCAAAATGGCCAAGATCACAAAACAAATGATTTCATATGCTTGTGAGGATGTGAAAAAAGGGGAACAATTATTCATTAGTATTGGGAATACTAATTTATTCAGTTACTATGCAGTTCAATGGGAATCTGGGAATAGATTTACCTCAAGATCCAGTCTTGGAAATATATCCAAAGGATATTTCATCCTACTACAGGGACACTTGTTTGACCATCTTTATTGCTGCTCTAATCATAATAGCCAGTATTTGGAAACACTCTAGGTGCCAATCAACTGATGAATGGATAATAAAAAGACAGTGCATTCACCAAATGAAATATTATTCAATTTTTAAAAATGAAATTATAAAATTGAAAGTAAATGGATGGAGCTAGAAATAAATCAACCTGAGTGAGTTAACTCAGACTGAAAAAAAAAACCAAATAATGTATTTTTCTCTTATACATGGATGTGAGTTTTAAGCCTTTGATGTCCATGCTACAATCTGTAATAACCACAGAAGTTAAGTATTGAATAAGGGACTAGGGGGAGGGTAAGATATCTGAAGGAAGGGGAAATAGAATATAGAATTATGGAAAGATAAGGGTGGACTGGAATGGGAGAACTAAATTAGGAGGGTGATGGGAAAGAGGGACAGGGAAAAAAATACAATAGGGGCACCTAAATCTAGTGGTCATACTAGGAGTCATATGGAAACCTACTACTATAGAAGCTTCTTAAAATATATACATATGTAAAAGAAAAGTAAACACAGTCACTAAATAATGTGGAAGCCGATGCCCCAATGAAATATCTTTCACCACCAAATGAAACCTAAAGTGTCAGGAATGGGTTACATCTAGTAGAATTGTTGGCCAAAGGAGTCCCCTGCAAACCCTTCAACATCTCAGGCTATTTCCAAGGCTATTGGCTTCTTTCCACATACTCATGGTAAGAACCCATTATAGAAGATAACAGTTACATAACTCACTGAACATGGAGAAGGAGAAGTCTAAGTGGTGTTGAACTAGACGCTTCACCCTACTGACTAGTGTCCATTGTGCTGGAAGATGCTCTCAACTACAGAAGTATAAAGGTAAAAGGTCAATCTAGCTACAAATGCTTCAATCTACAATAGTGACCTGCCTGAAAGATATGGTAATGCAATAGTGGCACAAAGTTTGTGAGAGAAAACAACAACTCTCTGATAGGATTTAAAGCCAACTCTATCAGATGGAATCCATGCCTGCTACTGCTTGGGTAGCAAAGTATCTGAGACTAGAGAGTAGGAGACCTAGGAGAAAACCAAATACTGCTGTTCTGCTAAAGAAATGTACCAATAAAATGACTCCTAACGACAGTCTACTACAATCATAGAGGCTTCCTTGCTCGGCCTTCCATCAGAGAAGCTTCCTCCTGCAATAAGTGGGAACCAATACAGACAGACAATGTGGAGAGGGTGAGAGACCTTGGATCACGTAGTCCTAAATGGAATGCCTCCAACAAACCCCTCCCCTCAGGGCCCAGGGAGCTATGTGGAAGAGAATTCAGAAAAACTGTAATCGTCAGAGGTGATGGATGGCTCCAAGGAAATAGTGCCTTCCAGATACAACAGGACTGATGTACATATGAATTCACAGAGACTGTGGTACCATAAACAGGCCTGTACGTGTTCAAGCCTGATGGGGTCCCAGTGCTGAAAAGGGAAGTAGATATAGGTCCCATTTTTAGCCTATCTGCAAGTGATACATGCTTGGAAAGAAAAAACTTAGTTTTCTTCAATGGAGTCTCACTGAGTATAACAACTGTACATAAAAAGATACCCAATATCCAGGAGTAGAAGGCCAACACAGAACAAACTCAATGTTATTTGTGTTGACTTTTTTATTTTATATTGCTTTGTGTGTGTGTGTGTGTGTGTGTGTGTGTGTGTGTGTGTGCTTCTTCTGTTTTGGGTTTGTTTGTTTTATTTGTTTTCCTGTTTGCTTTTTAGAGAGAAAGAAAGGACAGGGACTTAGGTGAGTGGTGAGGCAGAACATGTCTGGGAGAAATCGGGGAGGGAAAAAGCATGATATACTGTGTGAAAAAAACAAATAATAATGAGTTGAAAGAGCTCCAAAAGAGTGGAAAGTTGAACTGTAAGGCTTACTAAAGCTCAGTCATGTAAAATTCTCAAGGAAATGTTTACTATGCAGAGTGACCATATGCATTCTATGGTGTCTAGAAATTTTTTCAGTGTGTATTTAAATGAAGACTGAGATACAACAATGTTTTGGGTTCTGACAGAAGAACCACAGATCAAAACAGGTGATCATTCATCATCATTTATTCTTGAACTTTCTCTCAGCTGGTTGATCCTTTTTGAGAGCTCAAGAAGAACTGTATGTATCACAGAACCAGAAAATCCCACCAAGTGACTGGTAGCTTTCCTCTGTTTAGCTATAAACTGCGTCAAGTTGCAGAGAAGATTTTCCAGTTACCGTGTCCAGGACTGACCAGGGATGTTAGGGAAAACATGAGCAAAGGAAAACTGTTTTTACATGGTTAAGTATGATTGAAATATTTTAGCCAGAAAAAAGCAATTAGCTAAACACAAAAGCTGTAGAGGAATGATCTATACACACCTAGGATTTAATGTCAATGATTCAGTAAGAAGTAGGAATATAATTCTTAGAAAGTCCTTGGAGAAGAAGCGAGTTTTAAAAGCAACAATCAACCTTTGTTTAAACAGAGGTGCAGGAACCATGGTGAAAACAAAATTTGGTTCAAGTTATGAATAAGTGGAAACACAGATTCATGCATTCCTAGGGAAGAAGAACTTAAACATTAAGGAAAAGGGGAGTGCATGTCCATCATCTCAGCACTCAGTCAGGAAGCCGAAGCAAGAAATACAGCACTTCAAGGCCCGCTTGAATCAATAGTACGAAGCTGTGCCTAACATCCAAAGTGATAGAACAAACACAGAAGCTTCAGCCATGATATTTCACCACATGGCTTCCGAAATAAAACCTGAACAGTGACACCAATAGACATGCTAACATGGAAGGGGGAAATCTCGGGGGGGGGGGCACCAATAGACAAAGAACCACAGGCAACCAAAGATGGTTGAGACTAGGAGAAAAAGTCTTTCCCAGGGATGAGTCCTCTAACTGTTATTCAATACCAATTGATCAGAACTAAAGTCACACACACACACACACACACACACACACACACACACACATATATATATATAATTAAACAGACTGAGCAAGTTGTATTTATATATTTTTGCATTTATATTTGTATACACATAAACACATCACACACACATACACACACACACACACACACACACACACACACACACACACAAGCATGCATGCCATAGCAACTCAACAAAAGAGGCCACAGATTTGAAAGGGAACAAAGGTAGGATTTGTGAGAGGGGATGGAAAGAGGATACTGAAGGGGAGAAATTACATAGTTGTATTTTTAAAAGGCCAGAAATATGGAAAGAAAGACTTCTTTACAGAAGAGGTTTAGCTAGAAGTACCAGTGGCTGGGCAGTCTCTTTCCCGGGCTTAGGACAGCAGGGACAACAGAAAGCTCTGAGTAGGAACTTGGTGAAGGGATGAGCATGGGAGCTTCTGAGAGCTCTCCAAACCACAGGGTAGAAACTTACTTTTTCCAGAAATTAGAATGATGGCAAATGTTGCCACACTGGTGGATTTAGTTGAATCTGTCTTTTAGTCCACATTTGTTTCTGAAAAGTTCCTGGGAATTTGACAAAAGGCACTAACAGTGACAAAAGAGGGGAGACCAGTTCAGGAGCATCCCCAAGGCTTGCTTGAGGGGCTAAGCCCTTCATGGATAGCCTGACAGCCCACACAGACAGCTGCACCAGCAGAGCACACATTTTCCTCCACATTATTTATGTGGTAGCAATTTGGAAGCACAGATTAGATCTTTTTCGAAAATCTTTTTCCTACTCTCTGGCCAACAAATGATGGCATTGGGCTATTTCATCAATGTAACTCCATTTGAAGTCAGTTTAAACAGACCGTGAGCAACAAAAATGGCAAAGGATCAGATTAACATTTTTTTCAGGCTCTAAATATTTCCAAAGCAAGAAAACATCCCAGTTTTGTGATTTTCATCATCTGTTACTCGAATCCCATCGCTGCCCATGTCGGGCTCAGACAGCAGATCCACCCTCTATGATTTGTCTCATTGAAAATAAAGTTCGTGAGCATGCCACTGGTTTTTGACACATTTATTCCATAATATATGAGACACAGTGAAGCTTCAGTCATTATTAAACATCTAACAAATGTCCAATTAGGAATACATAGCATATAGCATAAGACACAGCATGTGTTTTTATCAGCCTGCATTAGAGGCATTACTAAAGGGACAGGATGGATGTGCTGAGCTGTTTTTCCAGTGCCGTGACAATGTGGAAACAATATGGCTCAGAGGCAGAAACTGCTTTCTGAAAAGGCCACCACAGCTATCTTTGATTGTTCACACCCAAACCTGAAGATTGTTTACATCAGAGGACTAAAGGAACCGCCAATTAAAACACAAAGCTGTGAGTTAAAAAGAAGCAGTGGTTTGAAGAAATTCTCTTGTAGAATTTAAAATATTACCTTTAAAATAGATGACAATAAACAGTAAAGAGGAAGGGGATGAATCAATGGCTTCATGGCAATGATTGATTAATTGATGATTAATTGATTGATTGGTTGATCATACTTTGTTTCTATTTTCAGCAACACATTTTCACAGCAGAAAATTCTTAGGTGTTATTTTCAACAATATGCTGGGAGATGCTTTCCTAAAAATTGACATACCATTTATTTGTTTTGCAAATTTGCATACAAATAATTCAATTCTTTAAGTTTCGATACATGCATAAATTCTTAGAACTACCACTCCCAACAAGACACAGATCATCCCAATATTCTGTGGATTCCTTTCACTAATTTTTTGGAACCCCCCCCTACCTCATTTCCCTAACTGGATGACAGGCACTCAGGAGATAGCCTAACAACTTCTTGCTTTTTAATTTGAACCATAAATTAGTACTATATTTACAGAATTGTCTTGGGTGAGAATGTGACTTTAATATATTGGATATTGATTTACTGTAGTAGATACCAGAGAAAGAACCCAAAAAGTGAAAAAGTTCACATTTTTCACGCTGATGAACGCTGAAGTCTATGAAGAAAACCAGCCTGCACGTTACCCACCACTGACACATGCCCATGAGGGAGAGAGTGATGAAAAGCCTGCAGCTCAAAGCCCGTGAAATCATCTTCTTTATATATTCTTTTATAGGGGCTATCTCTCATAACCTGGTGTCTTTAGCTTGAGTTCAATCCACTTGTCATTTTATGTAGATATATGAGTCCCTCAGCTGGGTGGAATGCTCTTTCCCAATGCATATTGGGGCAATTACTCAGGATGAGTAAACTGTGCATTGATTGGGGAATAATAAAGGCCCTCTGTCTCTTGTACACTCAACATCTGGATTCTGGACTTCAGCATTCAATCCAAATTCTGATCTTTTTTTCCCTTTTTTATGTACTACATTTCTTCTGCTTTCTTTTCATTTGAGCTTACTGTTCTCTACACCATCGTAGGGAGGGTTGCCAATCACTTCACAAATGTTAGACTCCTTCGTAGACTGATTCCTTGCAATTAAAAAAAATGAAATTTCCAAAGCTGATGCATCTAACTTTGGTTCCATCAATCAAATCAGAATTGAATGCAGAGAAACATTTTGAAGAGAGTTGTGACAAAAACGAAAGCATATTCCATTTGGATGAGCAGTTTGACCACATGACCTATGGGGGAGTTTCTTCTTTTGAATGACTGTTGCTGACAGACACTATACTCTGCACTGGGATATGTTAATTGACTGACTGAATTATGCCCAGCCACCTGCACACAACACTTGACCACTGTAGACTGAACCACAGTGCATTTAACAAGCATTTAGCTGCTTGTTAAAACCAAGCTTCTGGAACTTTCATTAATGACTGACTTGTCACTAGTTTTATTTTATTTGAGACTCTGGATTATCATTTAAGGGTATATTATTCTCATCAACTCCCAAAGCCTCTGCTGTCGTCATCGAATAGCAGCTTCCTGTGATACCAACTTGTATGCACCATCAGTTTGACAGGACATTCACTTCTTCATGATTTTGTGCACAGGTTTCCCTGTTTCTTTTTTTCACTGTGTTCTTTCTGCATGACAGAAAAATTCAATCAGAAAAATGGGAGACAAGAGAAAAAGAAGCCATGGAGAATTTAGGTGGAATGTGTAAATGAGAGCATGACAGTGACAGGAACACATAATGGGAAGGAGGAATACTATTCTGATATGAGCAGTAATGGACACACTATGCAGTAAGGTCCAGTACAGGAGTCACAAGGAAAGACACGCTATAGAATAATGTAGACATGATATAACACACACACACACACACACACACACACACAACCATATATTTGTTACATTAAATAAAGATTTCATTAAGACATTTTGTTTAAAATTAGAAAAACAAAATAACCCTGCTATAAAACGGTTTGTAATTAAAGTAGACATGCAAAACATCACAGAAGAAGGTAAGGCATTCAGCTTATCAGGAAACACTTAGAATTGTCTAGAAATTGTATAACTAAATACATAACAAACTCAAAGACTTGAATGCTGAATTTATAAGAGAGATTATGAACACTGCTAAAGTGACATGAATATACTTTATTCAGCTGCATCTCTAGGTGACAGCACCACACATAGAAAAAAATATATTATTATATCATTTGTCATAGCTAATAAATCATTTAAAAAGCTTAGAAATAATACTCAAAAATATATTATGGAGATTTTTATTTTTAGTTTCATAAATATACACTTGAAAATGAGCCATGCTTCTCACAAACGTAATTTGAATTTGCATTCCAAACCAGAACAGGTAGATTAGGCATGTAGTGACTCTTACCCAAAGAATTAATTTTTCAAACCTACCAATTTAGCAATAATACACACTATTCAAGTTAGAAGGGATGCATCTCACAGGAGACAGAGCACTGTCTTGAAACATACAACAAGTGATTTTTCACTGGTAGAAGCAAGAGCAGAAATCTGAACAAATGGAGAGGCATAATATATTCATGGGTAGAAAGATTTACATTTCCATATTTTACTCACATTCAAATATAAGTTTATGGAGTCAGTGAAATCTCAAAGTCACAGTAGTAGGAAGCTTGACAAATGCTCACACGCACAAGTTAGCTATAAGCTCTGCTGCTGCACGTGGGGTGCAATCAGTGCTGATCATAAATGTTATGTTTCAAAAAGCTAAAGGAGTTTTGCATGCTTACATTATTAGCAAAGTATAAAAAAATTAGAAAAGAGATCTAACGTAAACATTTCAAAATAAATGAAGATATTGAAATATCACATGGTGTCCTGTAAATACAGATAATATGTATGCTCTTGTGTATTGGTTTTTAAAAATTAATTAAATTAAAAAATAAAACTTACATGAAAAGATGAATACCAAAAATTTCCTGTTTACGCAGGCAGGATAGAAGGGAGACAATCTGTTTCCTGCAGAGCTAGACTTAAGGATATGCTATTTGGGGATTAGGGAGATGACTCAGTGGGTGAGATATTATTGACACAAACAAGAGAATTTGAGTTATAATACCTGGAACTCATAGAAGAAGCCAGAAACACCTGTGTGGATCTGTAATCTCAGCTGTGGGCAGGTAAAGATGGGCAGATCCTGGAGGCTGGCTGGACAACCTAACTTAAGTCAGCAATTCGCAGACTTCCTGGGAGATTGTGTCTTAAATACTAAGGTAGAAAGTGACTGACCAAAAAAAAAAACTAATATTGAATCCAGGCCTCTACATGCAGAAAAGCACAGGTACACAAAAGCCCACAAGTACCAACAGGAAATCATCCCTATCCCACACATACACATATGCAAACTCGAATAGACAAAATGTGATAAGACTCTGAGGCAGTAATACATAGGCACAGAAATACATACATACATACATACATACACACACACACACACACACACACACACACACACACATATATATAATTAGAAACAAAAACAACGTTAAAAATGAGAACTCTATAGAAAAAGGGAAAAGATTAAATATGTAATGTTATCAATTATTAGTTGAATATAAATTAATATTGTAATATTTTACCTGTTTTATTAGCAAAATATTATTTATAATCAGTCTGAAAATACTAAACATTTGCAAGTATATGTAACAAATAAACCAATGTGCCCATCATAGGAACACATGCACTTGGTGAGCCCTCAAAATATACAAGTAGCATTATACACACTGAGCAGGATTTATTATTGTATTTATGAATATATATATACATTTTTCATACATATAATATATATGTAAATAGTCAATAAAAAAGAGGCCATGAATTTGAAGATCAAGGAGGGATATATAAGAGAGTTTAGAGGAAAGAAATTGAAGGGAGAAATGAATTGATTATGTTATAATATCAAAACCTAAAAGAAATAGCATGAAAAGAAAGAATTATGGCACTTTGGGGCTAAGCTCTCTACTGCTACTGGATGTGTGAATTTGCACCATCACGTAAGTCCAAATGAGCATCCCTATGAGCTCACAATTAATTCTACTTCTTAATATATATTGTATGAACTCATATATGCCTGAAGAGATAGGACTAAAAACATTCTTTAGCAATTATTTTCCTGATATTGGGAATTGAATCAAGCCCCTCACATGTTCAAGGCAAGCATTCCAACAGCAAACTATGTTACCAGCCATTAGCAGCATCACAGAAAGTACAAAAACTGAAAAAAAAATATTATTAAAGTAGATCAGTAGAACACAGCATTATCATGCAACACTAAGTAATTTGGAAAAAATAATATCCCATTGTCAGAATGTAGATAAACCTCATAATTACACTGTTAAATTAAAAAAACTGCATATAAATACAGAAATGCATTCTGTAAGCATGACTTCAACATTAAAAATGATTGACAGATGTTTGTGCATGTGCATACAGTTTCAAGCATGTCTCACAGATGAACCATCATGGTCTTAGAGCAAGTCTTCTTTAAGAGTGTTTTGGTTTGATATCATCTATTCCACACAACACATGTACACCAGCTGATATGGTGAAGGTGTAGATGTACCATTTGCCCACTAAAACTTGTGCTAGGTAAAGTGTTACCCTTTCAGTTATTTATGTTGTAATATTAAACTGAATTTTCCCCCTATGTCCATGTAATTTATATTATAAGGGTCTTTACTAAATGTACAGAACCCTATAATTCACACATGTACACACACACACACACACACACACACACACACACGGCTGTGCACTCACATACACAAATACATACTTTTTAGTTTACTTTGTAACTGTCCTTTGTCCTGTTACATGAGTTAGGAAAATGAGGCTCAAAAGATACGTGATATTAGCAGCACACTCAAAATATGGGATGACAGAAAAATCAGAATGACACTTTTCAAAACCATTAAATCATTATTACTTTTTCATGATTCCTACCATATACTAATTGTCCATTAATCCTTAACTCAGTAGAAACTTTTTTTTTCCTTTTATTTTATTTTACAGTACCATTCAGTTCTACATATCAGCCACGGATTCCCTTGTTCTCCCCCCTCCTTCCTCCCTCCCCTTCCCCCCAGCCCACCCCCATTCCCATCTTCTCCAGGGCAAAGCCTCCCCCGAGGACTGAGATCAACCTGGTAGACTCAGTCCAGGCAAGTCCAGTCCCCTCCTCCCAGACTGAACCAAGCGTCCCTGAATAAGCTCCAGGTTTCAAACAGCCAACTCATTCAATGAGCACAGGACCCTGTACCACTGCCTAGATGCCTCCCAAACAGATCAAGCCAATCAACTGTCTCACCTATTCAGAGAGCCTGATCCAGTTGGGGGCCCCTCAGCCTTTGGTTCATAGTTTATGTATTTCCATTCGTTTGGCTATTTGTCCCTGTGCTTTATCCAATTGCCCAATGACGGAGAAATGGCTGAGATCTACATGAACAACCTGGACATGAGTGGGAGTAATGAAGGGTGAGGGTCGAGGGAAAGAGCCTGTGGGAGCAGGAGATCCCAGCTGGATCAAGAACAGAGAGGGAGAACAAGGAATAGGAGACCATGGTAAATGAAGACCACATGAGAAAAGGAAGAAACAAAGTGCTAGAGAGGCCCGCAGAAATCCACAAAGATACCCCCACAACAGACTGCTGGCAATGGACGAGAGACAGCCGGAACTGACCTACTCTGGTGATGGGATGGCCAAACACCCTAATAGTTGTGCCAGAAACCCCATCCAAGGACTGAGGGATCTGGATGCAGAGATCCACGGCTAGGTCCCGGGTGGAGCTCCGGGAGTCTAATTATCGAGAAAGAGGAGGGTTTATATGAGCGAGAATTGTTGAAATCAGTAGAAATTTTTATAGGAAACATAAATTTTAAAGTTCCTATTTGTTAATGATATGGTTCTCTTGCAACTTTAGTAATAGTCCTAGGTGTTAGACTATCCCTATACAATAACTCACATTTCCCCAGGAAACAGATGTATGACCATTAACTGATTAAATTTCCTCTAAGAAGTATACTTCACTCTTTAATTTTGATATTTAGGCATCTATAGTAGGAATTTTCTAGTCATAGCTCATCCATGTTCAAATAATATAATATATTTTAAGTAGTAATTGTATGTAAATGCTTTCTGTAACAGATCCAAGAGAAGGCGATCTCCCCCAAATTATACCTTTGCTCATCTCACCTCACCATATCAGCCTCAGCTACCAGTTCCTCTATGACAGTGAAACAGGGACATATTTATCACTAAACACGAAAGGTCCTCAGCAGACTCAGCGTTTATTTGCTTGTTTCCTAGCTTACGGAGCTGTTTTGGCAGTCTGTGAAACTCTGGGGAAGAGGCTTCTAGTAAGGGGAGGTAGATCACTCGGGGAAGTCCTGTGAAGGTTGTTTGTAACCTGTTGCTCATTCCCAGCACCAAGTCCTCTTCCTGCTCCACTATGATGCACTGAGTAAGACTGTTCAATAAGTTCCACCTCTATGTCTTCTCCATCTTTGAGGACTGATGCCCTCAGAAACTGAGTCAAATAAGTCCTTCCTGCCTTAAATTATTCAGTTATGTATTCTGTAACAGGGAAACAAAAGTCAGTAATACAGGCACAGATACTTCTGATCTTTCAGAACTATTCTGTGTACCCAATTATTTCACCACAGAAATTATTTCTTAATGATTCTTGGGAACAGAAAAAAATTATTTTTCTAATATAGATTATATCTTTTATCTAAAAAAGAGAAGAGGGAGAAGCAGAACACTGTGCATGCTTGGCCATGCAGTTTATAGCTTCTGTCTCATCCTAGATCAACAATGCAAGACCAATGCCATTAACAGATTAATTCAAGTTCACAAGGTGAGTAGCATACAGACCTCAACATTTCTAAGAAGTAGCTTCCTACTAAAAGTTTGAGAAAGGCTTCTTATGACTGATCTTAGAAAATAACATTCTTTTCTAAATACTCTATGAGCATCATAGGTAATTGCTTCAAGCCCAACCATCAGTAGTGGTTGATTGAGAGATCACTTCTGAGCTAGAAGGATGGAAATTAACCTAAAGAGTATCCTGGTCTCCCTAAATTACAGTACAGTAGCATTTGTTTTCCATAAGTTCTCTTTATTCACAAGTGTTGGGCAAGGCAGCACTCTCCAACTGATAGACAGATTAACTCCCAGTGGTAGCTATAATTTCCTTAATGATAAAACCCTTTGGGGGCAAATTTATACATCATCTCTTTTGGCACTGGAATCCTTCCTAGACATTTCAAAGTGTGTGCTCATACTAACACAAGACCTGAAGCAATGCTTTGCAAATATTGGGGCATTTTATGCTAATTTAAATGTAAGTCATAATTGTATACATTTATAAAAAGCAGGATATGGTTATTAAGCACTGTCTGGATGTTCAAACTAGTATTAATAAATGTAGAAAGCCATATTACAACCCTCCTGAGTAGCATGGAAGAAAAAAATAACATGACAAACTGTTTAAGGTTGTGTTCTAGAGTGCTTAGTACATATTATTGCACTATAGGTATCTGACAAAGGAAGAATATAGGTAGAGATAATGACTTGGAGGGCTCAAATGTGTAACTCCAAATATAGAAGAAGGCAAATAGAAGCCAGAGAATATTTCAGTGGGGGAGGAAGTATTTCTCACAGTTGTGCTAAAGAAAGGTGGCTTTAAATTACCTTGGTCTGCTGCTCACTTTATTGAACATCTCTCATATATAGGGTTCTCTGAAGAACAAAAAGATAAGATAGTTTCATTTCCTGCAACCTCCTTTAATAAGCATATGGCAAGAGAAATGATTTTAGAAAGCTCAGTCATAAGATACAGGAAATGTGGTCTACAGATAGATTGAGGATCAAAGGGATCTGGGATCCACCCAAAAGTTTCTCATCTAGTGTGGCTGGGAGATACCTAAAAGGCTGGTTACATAAATGTGAACCTTTGAATAGGATAAGAGAGTAATAGAAATCAGAGGGGGCCACCACAATGAATGTCAGAAATGGGAATATATATAAAGGCTGAACAAAGAATGGGTAGCTCTTGAATCAAATAAAAATAACCCCAAATCAGGTCATTTTAAGTCTGAAGACAAGATACTCTCCTGAGGCTTATATGTTTGGTGCTCAGTTATCAGCGAATGTGAACTGTGGAAATGATAGCATCCTAGGGCCTCTGGTAAATTACCAAATAACCCCCTGATAGATTCATAAGTGCAACATGGGAAGAGGGGTGTTGTTGGAGGAACTGGACCCCGGGGTATAGCCTGGAAAGCAGCAGCTTGTTCCTGGCCCCATCTGTTTCTGACTCTGTTTCCTAGCCATTTAACATAAGGGAATAATCCTTTGCCACGTGCCTCTACTTCCAAGACGTCCTGCCTTACCTTAGCACCACAGCAAAGCAACAATCCAACTATGGACTCTCCAAACCCATGGAACAAGGTAAATCCCAATGTAGCAGCTCCCTTAAGAAGGAGTTGACATGATAAATAATCACAGAAGGCTAAGTGCTACAAAATGAACCAGTCTTCTTACACATCTGTCACGGTGGCAAAAACTAACATTGTCACAATTTCAAATCCTGAGGTGTCGGTTATTCCAGAAGCAGACACGATGTGAGAGAGACACAGCAATTGTCCATGGATTCAGACATTTTAGAACTTAAGAAGATCCAGTTCTGGGCTAATCAGAACATAAACCAACTCCACAATATCCTTGTAGACACAGCATTAGAAAAGAAGAGGGAAGAGTTTAGTATTAAGGCCAAGAGGAAGTGGATGAGAAATAAAAAAAAAAAAATCGAGAGAAATCTTGCTAAAGTTGGATGGAGGCTCAGAAATAAGTTTAGTCCAAGGAGGAATCAATAAAGGCAATCATGTACAATCAACACTTATGTGGATTTAAGTCATATGACTCAAGAGCTCAAAATAGAGTTGAATTAGAGCAGATGGAAGAACTCGGAGGCAGTGGAGGTGCACCAATGCTTTACTTAAGAGAGATTTCACCCTAGTGACAGTAGCACACAGTGCTTTACAAGTGAGACAGGATGGAAAATAAGCTACCATTGAATGCAGAAGTGGGCACAGCCTAATCCTGGCTTTAGAGAACATTGGAAAGATTCCTACTCAATCTGCATGCATCACTAAAGAGACAAAAATAATCTCTTGAATGTTTTCTGTCAGGCCACATAGGTTTTCCTCTTTCTCACTCACAGGGACTTTACTTCCCTCTGAAACCTGTAACAATAACTTTACATCCAGCAAGAGTGATCAAACCTTCAGGAGCCTCTACCATATTTATACCTCAGACTGCTGGCTCAGTTCCTCCCCTCCTTTTAGCCCTGCATGCACACCTCAGAGTCTTCATTTCTCTGTTCATGCTGCAGGTGTATACATCCTACCTCAGCAAGGGTATTTCATTTCCACTTCCCTTTTTACCTTAGCAGAATTTACTTCATTTTACCTACAATTCAAGGAGGGGAGATCAAAATTCACAGACTTCAGGACTTCACTGAAAAGATAGAAGAGCATGGGGAAAACCGATATCTTGGGTTCCAAGAAAGTAATATAATATAATTTGTACTTATATATGTCCTTTAACATTTCTCTCAACTGTTTTATACTTTTTCTGGGCCTAATAGATACAAACCTGCTGCGAAGTTCTTGTTTAAGTATATAATAATTGATATTATTTTATTTCAAATTCCAGTTCTGTGTTCCCAGGGAAGCCTAGTGGAGTCTTGGAGTTTAATCTTCTGCAGGTTACATTCCCTAAAACCATTATCTTACAAGTGAGTTAATGCACCGGGTTCTAAATAAGTGACAGTATCTGTAAAATGAAGATTATTTTTGTTTACAATCTAGATAAAATCAACTTGATTTTTTGGGCAATCATACTGGCTAAAATTTTAAGCATTCTATATTAAATAAAAAAGTTAGAAATAAATATTTTATTATACTAGATTTTACCATCAAGGAGATCTCTTTGTGGATGGGGAAGAAGGTAAATACAGAAGAAAGCGAGATGAGAGTAAAATAACAAGTATGTACTAAAAAACAAAAAGATCCATACTATTAGCTCTTTACATTAAAAATCATATATATATATAATTTTGTGTATAAAAAGACATATATAGCTTTGATGAACTTTTTTCTTCTTGCCTGACAGTGCTCCCTGTAACAGGCAAAGTTCACCTAACAAAAATCCCAGACATGAGACGACCTTTTTTGAGTTGTTGGCCAGGGCTGTTCAAGAGTCCCCCAAAGAATACAGCCTATAGCCATAGCTATTGCCTGTGCTTGCTCACCTGTCCGCTCCAACCAGAGATGGAAGGTTAGTTCCTAGTGCTTCTAACACAGAGCCTGGAAACTAAGTTGGACCTGGCCTGAATGGCCCCTCCCTGAGGACTAGCTTTCATGGTACCAGAAGGTGTTATGTAAGATTCTGAAGAAGTGAGGAAACCAATGAATGGTCCTACTCAGTTATGGTGCCTATGATCCACATTAATGTTCAGCATGACACAAAATTCTATTGGAATAGTAGTGGCACCCATAGCTTGGAAGTAAACAACAGCTCTCTGATTGGACTCAGGTCTAATTCAATAAGAGGGATACAATACCTGGTACTGGAAGCCTAACTAACTACACAGAGCAGATGAGGCAATGGTTATTGGAGGGATATCTACAACTACTAATTTACCAAACCAGCATCATCTCTAATGACAACCTATAAAATGTACCTTTATACCCCACAGATAAGTATAGCCTTCACCCTTCATCAAGGAAACATCTCTTTCCAACAGACAGAAAACACAACCTGTGAATACACAGATCTGTGTATCCCAGTCCCAATGGATACATCTACAAAACACTTAGATAGATCTAAGACTGAAAGAACATTTTAGAAGAGCAGATAGGAGGACTGTAAGAGCTAAAGGATCAAGGAATTTCATGTGAGGCTGTGCATCCTGGTAACACCAGAAGCTACATCCACAATGTATCATCAATAGGACTGCCAAAAAGTAAGTATAAAAAGGATGACACCAATAGATATTCCAAATTGGACTAGGAAAATCCCATAAGGCCTCAAAGTATTGAAGAATTGGAGTCAACTGAGGAACTCTGGAAACAGGAGAGGTGGCCTTCTCCAGGGAAGAGAAGAAAGATTGGTTGTCAGCCCTGAGAACACATACAAGTAACATTATATGGACTGAGAAGGTTATGTTTAGGAATGAACATATGTATGTACATATATACATGCAATAACAATGAATGAAAACAGAAGCCATGAATTGAAGGAGAGTGGAGAAGTATATATGAGAGAGTTTGAAGGAGGAAGGGAAAGGGAGAAATGTTGTAATGATGCTGTAATTTCAAAACAGGAAAAAAAAAGCAGTCATTCACCACTGAGTTTGAGATGAGCTGTGAGTTTTTTATATTTACCTTTTTATATTTAATCTTTAGTGGAATAATAACTCCCTTTGCATTCAAAATTTCTAGAAAATCTAGTTTTCTTTTTCATCGAGAATAGTCTTGTATTTGCTAAGTTTGAAATCATGCATGTATTAAGATCACCTTGGTTTTATTTGAGTCTGTTAAAGTGGTGAAAATGTTGATTTATATTCAAATGTTATGCAACCATGGGTGTCTTATGTATACAGAATTTCATAATGATATATTATGCTTTTTACACTTTGTTAAATCCAATATGATAAAAAGTTATATATAACTTTGCATCTATGTTAATAAGAATACTGGTCTGTGTTTCTCTTGTAAAAGCAACTGTTGGTTTTAGTTTTAATGCAATATGGTCTCAAAAAAAATCAGTTCCCTGTGGTCCCCACACTCCTAGTTTTAATTTTGATTTTGGAAGCATTCACGTAGAATTTTTGTTATTGCTTAGTTGGTAGGAGTTTGTTATAAAATGCTACAAAAATGATCTAAGGCTAGTGTATTTTCTTATTTGTTTTCCTCCTGTTTTTTGGCCTGTTGACAAAAGATCTTTCCATGTATTCCAAATTGGCCTTGAACTAATGGAAATCCTTTTGTATCAGATTCCATAAGACTGGGGTTGGAGTCATGAGTCATCTTGCTATCCCATGTACCTATATGTGTATATACATGTATGTAGATAGATAGATAGGTAGATAGATAGATAGATAGATAGATAGATAGATAGATAGATAGATAGATAGATAGATAGATAGATAGATAGTTTCCCAAAGATAACCTGCTCAAACTGAACCATGTCTTCATGTGCCTCAGAGCTGACCAGTGGGTATTTGCTGTGGATATCATTCTATATAAATAAAACACTGATGACCAGTGACCAGACAGGAAATATAGGCGGGACAAGGAGAGAGGAGAATTGGGAAAACAGGAAGAAGTGGGAGAGACACTGCAGCCACTGCCAGGACAAGCAGCATGTAAAGATGCCGGTAAGCCACCAGCCATGTGGCAAGGTATAGATTTATAGAAATGGGTTAATTTAAGATAAAAGAACAGTTAGCAAGAAGCCTGCCATGCCATATAGTTTATGAATAATATAAGCGTCTGAGTGATTATTTTATACATGGATTGTGGGACTGCGGGGCTTGGTGGAGCCTGAAGAGAAGCCCTCCAGCAACAGGTATTGAACAAAAATATTGTTGTATTCTTCCCTGGAGAAGATTATTCCTGTCAGTCACAGTTATCTTTAGTTTCCAGTAGTTCTTCCTGTAACGTTGAAGCTTCGTGAGCTTCTCCCATCCAGTCTGGTATATCTACTATTGGTATCCTTAATAACTTATGTTTGGATAGACATGTAGAGGAGACTGTATTAGTTTAATTTCTCACATTTCCATGAGATAAAAGCTCAGAGCAGACTCCCTGAACCTCTAACTCAGTGCTTCTCAAGCTTCATGATTCTGCAACGCTTTAATTCAGTTTCTCATGTTGTGCTGACTTGAACCACAAAATTATTACATTGATATTTCATAACTGTAATTTTGCTACTATAATGAAACATAATATAAATATCTGATATGAAGGATATCTGATGTGCAACCCCAGTAAACGGGTCATTCTACCACCCCAAAAGTTCATGACCCACATGTTGAAAACTACTGTTCTAGTTCTTACAATCTTTCTACCCCCCCCCTTCCACAGTGTTCCTTGAACTTTAGGTCCAGAAGGGTTTTGCAGATATATTCATCAGGACAGGGCTCCACAGCTCTGCATGGTGATTGGTTATGGTTTTCTCTAATGCTATCATTTTTTGTCTGGTACTAGAATCCAATTTTGTTGCATTTTTTTGATAATTTTATTCAGTTTAAAATATTGTACAACTTTAGATATATTTTTCTAATGCCCAAATATTTGCACATATGGGGAGTTCTTTTGCTAATTTCCATTTGATTCCAACAGAGGGTTCTATAAAGACTGTGAGCAGAAGCAGAATGCTTTGGCAGCAGCTCCTACTTCTTGACTCCAAGCCTTTTGTGGACTGTTCATGGATTTCCAGCTCTCATAACTCAGTGTGGAGACTCAGCAAACTATGCTCACACCACCTCCATTCTCGGAGTCTAAAAATTCTCTCTAGACTTAAGCTAAATTATCAGAGGCTTTACCAAATTAAGCCCCCATCTCTTAGGAATCTCGTTCATGTTGCTAAATTTCTTGTTTTATTCCTTCATACACTGTGTGACATTTATGCTTATTTGTGTGTGGAGGTGGGTAGATAACTTAATCACTGACTTGTAGCCAGAGATAAAAGAAATTGTAGCTATTACATCATTATTTGAAAATTAGTTATTGATTTAATCAAAATTATTATTCTGTGTAGATTGCAGTTGATTACATATCTATAAGAATTACTTGCATGTGATGAGTCTCTTGTTGCCATTAGAATACTCTTTCTATCTTTGATCTCTGACTAGTTTGTCTCAGTGTATATCCTGTCCTATTTGTCTTGGGGACCACTGAGTTTCTTGGATACTTCTTATCATTTGTCATCTGTCAATGTCATTTAACTCCATTTAGGTAATTTAAGGGATATTATGCCTTTAAACAATTTCTATTCATTCTCAATAAATGATACTGAACAAAATAGACTATCTGTATATGAAGGGAAAAAAATTACAAAACCAAAACCACAGCCATTATATAAAGCAAATGACTTTGAACATTTTAGAACAAGAAATTACATAAAAATCAAAGCACATTAAAATGTTAGCTATAAAGTAAAGAATAACCATGCTATAATCCAAAGGTCCAGAGAGGCTAGGTAACAAAGAGGGCCTAAGGAAGGATCCATGGTTCTCTCAGGGAAGGGGAGATAAAAGAGATCTCCTAGGTGGACTGGGGGCAGGTGAGGATGGGAACCTGAGGTATCAGATTGGAGGGTAGATGAAGTGGGAGAGTACTAAAAGAGATGACTGGGAAAGGAGGGGCATTTTGAGATCAGGTGTAAACCTGGTACAAGGGAAAGTCCCAGGAATCTGCAAGGGTGAATCCAGCTAATCCTTCTCGCAATGGTGAATGCATATCCTGAAATGGTCATTTCCTGTGACCAGGTGGGACTCCCAATGGAGGGACTAGGACATTGGCCCAGCCACACAACCTTTAACCTATAGTCTGTCTTGCCTAAGGGAAGTAAGGGGTGTATGTGACATGGAAATTGTGGGATTGACCAACCAATGACTGGTCCAGTATTTTTGACTCATACCATGAGAATGAGACTACACCTGACACTGCCTGTAGTACCAGGACCCAGAGGCTAGATAGCCCAGACACCTAGGATACAACCAAAGAGCACTGGGGAAAAGTCAACATAGTGATGCCTAGCAATATTCTATTATACTCATAGATTGGTGAACAGTCCAATTGTCATCAGAGAGCTTTCATCCAGTGACTGACAGAAACAGATACAGAGACCCAGAGCCAAGCATTGGGCAGAGCTTAGAGAATCCTGATGAAGAGAGGGAGGAAGGAATGTACAAGCCAGCAGGGTCAAGGACATCTCAAGGTAACCCACAGAAATAATTAAGCTGGGCTCAGGGGAGCTCACAGAATCTGGACCCACACCCAGGGAGCCTGCATGGGACCAACCTAGGCCCTCTACATATGTGTAAGAATTGCATAGGTTGGTCTATTTGTGGGACTCCTAGCAGTGGGGAAAAGGGCTGCCCCTAATGCTTTACCTGGCTTTTGGGAACCTATTTCTCATATTCGGTTGCCTTGCCCAGCCTTAATACAAGGGGAGGAGCTTAGTTAGTCATAACTCAAGTTGATATACCATGCTTTGTTGATACCCATGCGAGTCCTACCTCTTTCTGAACAGAATCATCAGAGGAGTGGATTGGGGAGGGATAGCAGAGAGGAGGTGGGGGGAGAAAATGGTGGAGGGGAAAACTATGGTTGGGATGTAAAATAAATGAATAAATGTAACTAATAATAATTTTAAAAATACTAGTAGTTAACTGTGATAGTTCGTACCTGTAATACCAAATCTAGAGAATTTGAGTAAGGAGGATTATGAGTTTAAATCCAGCCTAGGCTTTAAAACAAGTTTCATTCATGCCTGAGCTGTACACAATAAGATCTTATCTTAAAAAGAAAAACAAAGAGAAGATGATAGAAGAAGCAACTAACCCTGAGCAAAACAATTTAGAGATCATGGAGTAAATTGAAAACAGTTTGTAACAATATATTAATATAAACATTAGTATTCAAAAAATTTTAATAAATGTATTTTTATAGTTGAAATAAGGATAATTTGGAGTTAAATGAAGTAAAATCCTCTAACATGGAACTTAAAACAAGAGTTTAAAAATCCTATGGGAACCATAAAAAAATAAGAGAAAAGAGAAAATTTGTGTGACAGAAACAGACAGTATAGTTGTGCCTGTATGAGGGTAAAGAATCCATGCACTGTGGAAATATCATAAATTCACATGGGAAGAAAAGTGAATTAACATCTATCAAATCCATCAATAAGGTATCATAAACTCAAACAATATTAATAAAAGTTCTAGGAGAAATATCCTGGTAGGATATCTTAGCATAAACATTCTCTGTAATTAATAGATCAATCAAAAAGTATAGAGAGAATTTGAACTACACACTTAGCTAGATCGACCCAAGAGCCATCCTCTGGGCAGCACACACCCTAACCACAGAAAACACACATTTCCCAAACACACACTTGGCTGTGAAGCAAGTTTCAACAAAGTTAGAATGATTGATATAATAAAAACCACAGTCACGGCCACAATGCACTTCACTCACAAATCAATACCAAAAGCTACACAGAGAAACCACATGTACTTGGAAATTAAGAAACACATTTAAAATAACTCAAGGGTCAAAAAGAAAACAATCATGGACACAGCAAAATGTTTATAGTATATCCATTTCTTAAAATCATAGGATGCAATCAATAAAACAAAGGAATACTCATGTGGAAAGGTCCAGTTTAAAGCCTGTGTTGAAAAAAAGAAAACCAAAAAAAGGAACAAACAATAAAATACTACAAATAAGAGTAGGAAGAAATGTAAAACAAAGTAAATGTTTTTTTAATCAAGTGGAAAATGACAATTCTTTAGGCTAGATATGTATATGTGCTTCCAGGAAACACACACACACACACACACACACACACACACACACACACACACACACACACACACTGATACGTATTCTTATTTGCATCTGTGTATTCAGGCACACATGGCACATATGTACATGTTTGAAGCTGCACTGTCTGTGAGTTCCTTTTAGCCTTTTCACAGGTTTTTTTTTTGAGTTTTTATCTCTCCCAGTGAGAAATGTTGGCATCATATCATCCATATTATAATTGTTCAACCACAATGTCTGATAAGAAAGAATTCCCAAGTATAGTAAAAGTTTTATGTTATTCTTTTTTTTTCTTAGCCTCGTAGAATTTAGTTAATTCGTTTTCTTTCCAGGCTTCTTTCTCTGTGTAGCTTTGGAGCATGTCTTGGAACCTACTCTGTCACTTTGTAGACCAGGCTGGAGTGAAACTCACAAAGATCTACCTGCCTCTGTACCCCGAGTGCAAGGATTAAAGGTATGGCTACCACTGCCTGGCAGAAAATTCCTGTCTTGAAAAAAAGAAGAAGAAACAGGAGGAAAAGGAGGAGGAGGAGTAAGAGGAAGAGGAGGAGGGAAAGAAGAAGAAGAAGAAGAAGAAGAAGAAGAAGAAGAAGAAGAAGAAGAAGAAGAAGAAGAAGAAGAAGAAGAAGAAGAAGAAGAAGAAGAGAAGGAGAAAAAGAGAAGGAGGAGGAGAAGAAGCAGAAGCAGAAGAAGCAGCAGCAGTGGCTACCAAACCAACTTCCAAAGGAACTGTGTAAGATCATATGGTCATCATCCATTCACAGGGCTATTACTCAGCATTTGCAATGTACAATGATTAATTATTTGTGCCAAATAGAGTGGATCATGTGATGTCTTGATAACAGATTAAACTTGATATTTTATTTATTTTTAGAACATCACATAAGTAAATTAATAACGATAACCATATCTATACATAGTTTTCCCCTAACCCACTCCTCTGACATCTCACATTTGTCTATTCCCAACTCTGTGTCTTTATGTTTCTTTTTATAAGCCACTAAGTCCAGTTAGTGCTGCCTATATGTACAAGGGTGTGGTCATCCACTGGAGAATAAGAAACCTGTACTAGACCCTCAATTATGACCAACTCTCAGTGTCCTAGCAACCATTAACTACCAACAGCTTCTCAAAATGGATCCACTTCACCTACCCTGGGATTTTGGCTTTACTGATCTTTTACAGGTCTTATGCTGGTAACTGTAGCCCCTGTGAGTTCATGGTCATAATGGCCATGTCATGTCCAGAAGCACTTTGCTACACTCTTCCTCATCCTCTCGCTCTTATATTCTTGTATCTTCCTCTTGCAAAATGTTCTCTGAAGTTTGGCTATGGTGGGATTAATATAGATGTCCCATTTAGAGCTAAGCGCCCAGTCTCTGATTCTTAGCACTGTGACTACATTGACTACATTGACTGCTATTCACTTCAAAAAGAAGCTTTTCTAACCAAGGTTGATAGAAACCTAGGTTTATAAAAGGTTTATTTAGAAGGTAATTTGACAAATAATAGAAACAGGAGCTACACTCAGCCAATTAACAATATCCCCCAACTATAGGGTTTGGGTCAGGATTACAGTGCCAGGCATGATATCCCCTCCTGCGGAGAAGGCCTCAAATCTAATTACAATGCAATTACACCATAACAGTCATGCCATTATTGTACTAGTAGGCACAACTTGTTTATCAGAACAGTGCTGCAGTATGCAGTTTCCAGCAGTGGGTGAGATATGCTTTTTTTCCTCCCCAGCAGCCTACATACCACCTTCCAGTACCATGAAAGCTAGACAGAAGGAAGTTTTCTGATTGTTTTGAGATTGATTTATGCATGTCTTGCTATCAAAGTATCTTCAGCAATAGAGTTTTACCATGTAGCCAAAATTTATATCCAAGAACAATGTCAATGGCCTGGGCTTTGAGCAACTCTGGAGCCTCCTAGAGCAATAACTCCTAGGGAGGTGTTATACGCCTTGTACTGTGATTTGTGTTTAATAACCCATGTTTCTTGGGAAGGACATCCTCTGCCTGTGAGAGGTACTTACTTTCTACTGTCTTTTAAAATTGCATTTTGACATTAATTTGCTAACTAGTAGGCTTCCATAAGGCTTTTTCTTACATCATTAGTTTTGTTTAACCCACCCATTATTCCCTCTTCTTCCCCATCATCTATTCCCACCCCTGATTAATCCTCTAATCCTCAGTAGTCCCACCTCTTGTTTCTTTTTTATATGTGTTTTACTGTACTTCAGTTAACTTTGTAAAACGTGGATTATGAGACAGGAGGCTCTTATATGACATTTTATACCATGCTTCCTCTGAGTTAGCACTCCTTTAAGCCTTTGGTTTCTCCTACACAGACACAACCTCCAGGCTTTATATTTCTGCCCCCAATATTCCACCTCACTATCTTCATTTTATTTGCAATTTCCTGCACCCCTTTCTTAACAAACCCCATCAAAATGTCCCTTTCTACTTTCCTGGATGATACTCTCGTGCTTTAAGTTAAATACACAAACAGAAGATTTGAAACTAGAACAGCATTGAGAGAGAACACATGGGGCTTATCTTTCTGGGCCTGAGTTCCTTCCCTCAATATAATTCCTTTTTTTTCCAGTTATAGTCATTTGCCTACAAATTTCATTATTTCATTTCTCTCTACAATTGATAGTACACTGATTGCATGTGCTCCATTTTTCTTATTTATTTATCTGTTGTTGGACAGCTTGGTTGATTCCATTTCTTAGTGGTTGTGAAAAGAGTATCAATGATTATGGATGTGCATGTTTATACTAGTGTCTACTCCCTACAACAGTGTATAAGTGTCCATCTTTTATCATAGCTACACACTTATATAGTCATTTACAGTCCTGATGATAACCTTTCCAACTGAGGTGAAAAGGAATCTTATATCTAATTTAATATCCATTCTCTGATGCCCAAGACCTTGAATACATTTTCAAGTATTTCCTAGTCACTTGCATTTCTTCTAATTGAGTTGATGTTTTCTTAACATTTGGGGATTTGGGTACCTTTTCTGTTGAATGAGTTGCTTAAGTGTGATTTTTACTATCTCTAAGTGTCTGTTAAGGTGTGTCCAGGAGAAATTAGCTCTTTAATTCAGTAACTAATTATAAAGATGCAGTTATCTTCAATGTTCTAGTTTGTTTCTGTGTTTTATAATAAAACTGACCAAAAGCAACTAAGAGGAGGAGTAGATTTATTTAAGCTTACACTTCCAGATAACAGTCCATTGTTCATTGAATCAACTCATGGACCTGGAGTAAAAACCATGGAGAAGTGCTGCTTATTGGATAGTTCTCTGACTACCACACAGACTCATACTCATCAAGCTTTCTTATGCAGTCCAGTCCCACCTGATTATGGATGGAAATGTCCACAGTAGGCTGGGCCTTTCCATATCAATGGTCAATCAAGAAAATCTCTCCCATCCATGCACACAAGCCAATCTATTTGAAGTAGTTATTTAGCTTTCTATTTTGAAGGAATGTGATTCATTCCAGGATCTCAGCCCCATGGAATGGTGACTACTACATTTAGAGCAGTGCTTTCAAAATCAATATCAAACATCCCTCACAGACATGTGCACACCCTCTGGTTTGTTTCCATGGTGACTCTAAGCCCTTGAAGTTGACAATTAAAATCCACACAAAGTGAGACAAAGGTCTTAGATTAATGTCTAACAGTCATATGAAACTGAAAACAAAAAGAAAAACACATGAAAGGGTGGGTAATAGACACTGGAAAATTCATTGAGAATATTGTGTGTTTTATCAACAGAAAGTCTCTTTGAGCTCACAGCCCTGCAATTCATCTATATAGCATGTTTGCCTCTCTGTTAAGATCAATTGCTAATACTGAAAGCTGGAAGCACAAAGCTAAGGGCTAAGTAGAAAAGAAGAGAAACATGATGGACATCTGTCAAAAAATTAAGCAGGACAGCCCCATCCCTAGATGAGGAGCTAGAGGCAATAAATAGCTGTTGAGGATGAGGGAATAAGGTTGCAAGGAAGAATCCCCTAATAGGCTTTGCAATACTAAGTGGTCAGCCCTAAATACAGGCATGTATGTACAACACGTGTGTGTGTGTGTGTGTGTGTGTGTGTGTGTGTGTGTGTGTGTGTGTGTATTTCTAAGTATATCCTGCTCAGTCTATATAATGTTATATGTATGTATGGTTTCACAGATGGCTATTTGGCACTGGGAAGCCAATTGATTTGCACTTCCTTGGTGAATACCACCTGTCCTGTTCCCAGATATCCTCAGTTGCCTACAGTTTGGATCTAGAGTCACAAATAGTTTTGAGCATCTATATGGGTACTTGGAAGGAAAGGTATGTCATGTGTCAGCTAAATTATCTCTTAAAATCAACAGATTTTTTTAATTTATATTTTCTGACAGAAATGTAGCCACTTCTGAAAAAATATAGTCCATTCAGTGTAGCCATAAGTTTTCTCAGGCCCCACCGGCCCATGGTCCCACATTCCTCCAGTCCTGCCTGACCCCATAGTCTCTCAGCCACTTATAAAAGAATCACTCAGAGGCTTAATATTAATTACCAATTTTATGGCCTATGGCAGGCTTCTTGCTAGCTAGCTTTTATAACTTAACCCATTTCTATTAATCGATAAGTTGCTACGTGGCCGTAGCATTCCTGGTCTGTTGGCATCTTTCTCTTCCTTTGGCATAGGCTGGTGTCTCCCCATCCTCTTTCTTCTTTCCATATATCTGCTTGTATTTCCCACCTGCCTTGCTATAGGCCAATATAGCTTTATTTATCAACCAATCAGAGCAACCTATATTCACAGCATACAGAAAGACATCCCATAGCAATTCAGTTACATTACTGAAGATACATTAACTAACATTAACCTGTCCTCAGGTATTTCATCCCAAATCAGGCCTTGCATACTAATGTTTCTGAATCTACTTCTAAGTGTGTGTGTGTGCTCACAAACTAGCTTCTGATTACCTTTCATCTTTAAAATGCATTTTCAATTTTTAAAATCACACATATTTATTTAGTGTGGGGGAAAGACAGAACATGTTCATGTCACAAAGCATTTGTGGATGTCAGAGGACACTTGGCTAGAGTTCTTTCTTCCTACCATGTCTGTCATAGGATGGAATTCAGGTCTTCATTATTGACCACAAGTGCCTTTACCCACTGTTTATCCTCTGATCCATCCGGATACTACCCTCAAATGGATTTTCCATAAATCAAAGCTTAGTTTTATGACATATTAAATACTTTGTGATTTCCAAAACCTATACCTGGCACATTGGTGATAGAAAACATCTTTTCTTTCATAAAACTTAAAAGATTTTTCCTTTAACTCATTTCACCATTTCATTATTTTTCCTAAAAGCATCTTTCTCAGAAATTTCTTTCTCTACATTTTCAAAAAAAATAATAATAATTTGAGTGTATGACATGGCTTTCATTCCTAGCATCATACTACAGCCAAAATTGTTCACATCACTATCACAAATTAAGGAATTGTAACACTGGTTCTGTTCTAAAACACTTCTGCCATCCATGACTGGAGAACAAGGGGCATAAACTGAGAGATTCATTGTGACATCTTTAAAAATCCCAAATCCAGCAAATGATTTGACTGAGCATAAAAGAAACTTGATACTGTATAAAAGGTGAAGACTGTACACCCTCTTGCTCAAAAACTTGTAAGAGCAAAATTTGAAATGTGAAAATATCTTCCTTACCACCTGGTCCCAGCTACATTCCAATGAGGTCCAGGAGGGGGATACAGGGGGGAACTGCCCATTTTCCCCTTCAGTTTTCTTTTCTCCTAAGTTACAGGCCTGCCAAATGCAACCTTCTAAGGAGAGAAGGGACTTTGGGGGAAAAGGGAATAAATATCATCTTTATCTTAGCCAGTTTTCATAAACAGCTTTTGTTTCCCCAATATTCATTTGAGAATCAATTGGAGAAGAATTCCTATTGAATTAAAATGAAAATTAACCAATCAGAGAAAAAAACTACTCTGCAGAAGTTTTGTCAGAGAAAGAGAACAAAGGCAGGGAAGATAAGGAATGAAGAGAGGCGAAGTGAAGAGAAGCAGGGACAGAGACGAAAGCCCTGAGAGGCTTCAGGCGGCCATGAAAAGTACTAAAATGCCACTTCATCTGGCCTTCTTAGGTGGGAGACACAGAGATAAGTGTAAATGAGGAGAACCCCTTCGACCAGGAAAGCAATATTGTAATATGTGGTCCCTAGAGATGTAACCCCAAATAAAATTATACATAATCACCTTCTAAAGAGGGAACTGATAGACCAAAGAAGTGATTCCCATCAGTCCAGCTTGGTGATTCGATAAGTTTAGTAGAATTTTTATAGGAATAAATTTGAGTCTTAGGGTGCTGTAACACCCCCAGACAATCCCAATTCAGCCAGTTGACACCCACCTATGCAGTGGTGATTGGGGCTTGCATAGGGGTGAGATCTGATAAGGCCATTTTCATATCCTGTCTAGTGGCTTCATGTGGTCATTACGAAGGCCATATTGAACCCAAAGGACACAGATGTATAACATGGTCAGAAGCTGGACACATCCACCTTTAAAATCAAATTTAGTTCTTAAAATTTGAAAACGACAAAACCCAAATATATTGATTAGGAATCCCTTGAAGTCACTAAGCTCCTCAAACTCCATCTTATTATTCCTTTTGTCGTTCCATTACATGAACTCTATGTACAGGGATCAACAATGCCATAATCGTCTTTCTTTTCACTGCTGTTTTCCCTAGCCTGGAAAATCTCTCTCTCCTAATAACACGCAAAATGGAAAGAGTTAAGACCAGACCCGCAGACATGAAGAAGTCTGCGTAGAAATACATTCAGAAGCTTGCTTTCAAAGACATGAAAAATGTAGAGGAGAAAGAAGGACCCTGTCTATACAGAGGGTGAAATGTGTCTGACATCTCTGGTGACGGCAGTCAGGTGACTTGACACTGCTGATTTCTTTCCATGGCCCATGCTTTCAACAATTCTCTGTACTGAAGAGAACTAGAATTTGTAAACATTCTTGTGTCTCTATCAGTAGGAAAAGGACATAAAACCTAGATCTGAAGATATTATAGGATATACTATAGGGAAAGGAACTGCACAGAAGACTAAAGGGCATTGCTAGGGTTCGGAGGGAAAACATTCCTATTTGGTAAGGTATTTTTTTTTGTTTGTATATGCACTGCTTGAAGAATGTTTGTTTCAAACAATTCCCTTCTGATCACCTTGAAGTCAAAAGCACGGTGTGTGTGTGTGTGTGTGTGTGTGTGTGTGTGTGTGTGTATTCTCCTAATACATTGACCTTTTGCCAAGGGGCTACATCTCCCATGGTTATCAAGCATCGGCTACATGTTTTGGAATTGATTTCCTTTGCTTAAGCTTGGTTGTGTATTTCTTTAAACACACAGAAATCTTCAGCTTGATCTTCTGATCCTTATCAGTCACTTTAGCAAATCCTATGACTTGCTCATCACACTGACCCTGTGGCAGGACAATCAGCAGGGATGAAATAACAATGCCAGTCTTCAGGTACCCATGCAGGGATGCATATTAGAAGGCTAGGTGTGCTGCTTAAGTAAAAGATCCAAGTGATATAAACCATCCTACAATCAAGTGGTTAATTCTAGGAACATTGCTGCACTGAAGATAAAGCTGCTAGCCTTTCTAAATTATTTCCTGTCATGTGAAAGACACCATGTCCAGTTCCGGAGAGTCCCACTATGTATAGATGGAGTTTGGGCTTTCTTTTGTAAGAATCACAGATTCTTTTTCCATTATAGCACACAACACTCAAACCTTATATAGATAAAAGGCACAGATCCCTTTCTGCTAGCAGGGACTTGTACCAAAAAAAAAAAAAGTTAGAACTATAGAGGAAGTCTTACATATTACAAGTACTATGGTTATTGGGCATTTTGAAAAATTCTATGCGGCTGAAAAGAAGCATTCTTGGAGAAATGAATGACTTCTTAATTTGAGAGAACCCAGGAGTTTTGTAGTCCAATGTAGAAAGTAGTTGTGGTGGACATTTAGCAATCTTGCAAAGGGGGAGTGAGAAGTTGTCATCATAAATTTAAAGCTTGATCAAAATGACACCTAGGAAATCTATTTTGGACCTTTCTCCTAAGGAAGTGGCTGGGGTCTCGGGCCGATGGGTATGGGGGCATGGCGTGTAGATTGCAGGCTCTGCTGGGGGTCTTGGTGAGGGGGGGCCTTCCCACAGGAGCCCCCCTGCTGGCCAGCAACTGTGGCAGAGTTGGGCAGGTGTTCCCCCTAAACTCCAATTATAAACTCTTAACTACTTTCCGGGCATTTAAACTTGAATATCTAATGGACACTCCCATGGTCATCAATAAGTTCCCCCATCTCCTCTCCCACCCCGTCCCAAAATCTTTCACACCTATATTGTCACAGATTCCATTTCAGCCTATGAAGTACACTGATCTTAACTCAATTTGATGTTTTCTTGGTTATTTTTTCATTTTTTATGGTAAAACAGGTGATAAAACTACTAAGAATATGTTTGCTTTTGTTTACAATTAAAAAATAGATAGAGTCCATCATGGTGGGGAAGGCTTGGCATGAGGCAGCTGGTCATGCTGGGTTCCTGACAAGAAACATAGAATAAAAAAATGCTAGTGTTCAATTTAGTTACTCTTTTTTTAGTCAGCATAAAACTCCAGTGTATCAATGGTGCCACGCACACTGATGGTGGGTGCTCTACTTTCAGCTAAATCTTTCTGGAAACATCCTCACAGACAGACCCACAGGTCTCTCCGTGGTGATTCTAAATCCAGTCAAGTTGACGATGACTATTAACCATCACAAGTATCTATCTCCACATTCCCCATGGCATGCATTGAAGTAACAATGGAGCAGTACATTGATGGACATGGAGATGCCAGGGCTGGCTGCTCCACAACATGGCCCAGATATGTCTTGTAGCAAGAGAAAACAGAACACAGACAGGTGGACCAACCTGTACCCTTTGATTTACAGTGAGGACTATTATGAGTTTTTATAACATGTCACCAGCTTGGCCTTGGTCAAGGGTATTAATCTTAGGTGACAGTCATGCATGATAAGCAGTTGTATATCTTATGTGTCCCCCATCTCATACTTGACAGGGCTTGAAATCTTGACCGGAGGTAAAAAACAAGTGACTTGTTTACTGGCCATTGAAGACCAATCTCTGCAGCATAGAGAACAAAAACTTTGCCACAATACTTACTCCCATTAGTTAATTCACCATGTTGGTTTTACATAATAAAAAGTACTTGCTGTCCTTGCATAAGAGAGAAAATTTTAATATGAATTGTTTTTTTTTTTTTTTTTGTCTCTCAACTTTTTACAGGGATACTTTTTATTTTACACTAAGGTGAACTAAAGCCTCAATAGCTTTCTACTACTATGGTTAATTAACATTAAATGCATGGACAACAACCCTACACATCATGGAGTAAAGATTTGGGGAGATTCCCTTCTAAAAACATCAAGCTGAAAGACTAAAAAGAATCTTGAAATTAGTCCTCCCTAAAATCCCATTTAAACAACTGACGGTAAGGAACTGCTCTGAGGAAAAGAGGGATTTAAACACAAACTTTCCAACTACAGGAAGGTTCTTTATTGATCACATTGTCTACATCTTGTAGAGTCAACCACTTAAGAGTAATTATTTATTTACATGATCTTTGGCTTTACTTCAAAGTTGCTAGATAAATCTGTGGTGAAAATGAGAATGTAGATTTAAAATCTGGAGAGAGAATTGTCTTCCAGTGTTATGCCTTTATACAAATATAAAACACAAATGTTGATAAACTGAAGGTAATGGAAAATTATGCATTTAACCTACAGAATATTCTACCAAAGTCTAGGAGAGATAGGATGTTTCAGAAAATGTGTTTAGGCAAATATGGCTAGAAATAGCTTTGAAAATTACAAAAACTCACAAGGAACTTGACACTTTGGAAAATGCCTTTCTGGGATGAGAACATAGTTCGTTTGGTAAAGTTCATGCTGTAAAACATAAAGGCCTGTGTTCAACCATCAGATCCCATATAAAAAAGCCTGGCATGTCAGAACACTCTTGTTAACCCACTTCTAGGGAAGAAGATATATATATATATAAAAACTGAGGTATGCTGCTAGACAACCTAGCCCACTTGGCAACCTCAAGGCCAATGAGAAATTCTGCCTCATTAAAAACCAACAGACTGTTTATGAAGAACAATCATCATGGTTGACCACTGGGCTCCACAAACATGCACACAGTCTTGTATGCATTTGATACATGCACACACATTCATACTCACACAAAAAGAGTATACCTTCTTGAAGAAAGGATCGGACTCAGAACAAAACTTTGCTTTCATCTTAATGTTTCAAAATGTGCTGCAAGTCTGCTCTGCTTCTGCACACAAGTGTGAAAGATCTTTGAAAGTATTTTTGTCAGTAGATCTGCATCCTACCCCAGATGTGACTTTCTTTCCCACATAAACTCTGTCTACTTAAAATCTCTTTCACTCATTTGTGTTGTGCAGAGATGAGCTACTAATGCCTGTTCTGGGACTGGCTAGTCCCCATGTGCCCATCTTCTGACACACTTCCTTGACCAATGGTTGGGAAGTAGGAGGAGGTATAGCAGATATGCACAAATACAGAAGAGCAAGGCTATAAAAAAGGCCAGAGACCAATTATTCTCACTAGTCAACAAGGACAGAGAAGGCACTAATGAGGCTTCAGTTTCAACAGAGGGAGAATTTAGGTTAATTATTAGGAAATTTTTTCTAACTACTCGGACAGTTAGGACTCTAGAAAGAAGGTCCACAGGGAGCAAGCAAAATCACCTTCACTTAGAAAAACTCCAGATAAGGTTGGCTCACGATTTATCAGGAAATGTTACAGAATGAAGCTAGCACCGCCAAGAAATATAAAAGAAATTCTCTTGTTTGTGAGAATTATCTGATAAAGTGAGTCTGTCACTACCGGACTGCCCAGCTTTAGTCTAGGCACATGAAATAGAAGAGAAAACAAAATCAGAGTACTGCTTCTTGAAGTTACTGGAAACAGTGACTTTTCACTTGGGCTGTTGGATGTCCAATAATTAACTAGCAATAGAATAAATGGTTGTCAAATGTGCCTTTATCTAACCTCTGTCTGCTTCCTTTTGTCTTAACCCTACATCTAGATATGTTAATCATTTAAACAAATCCACAAAAAAATGTTAATCCTTCCCCTTTGAGGTGAACATCAAAGTTAATGTATTACCTACCACCTGTTTCTATAAGGCTCTTTTCCAGATAGTCATAATGTTACTTAGAAATCCCCAGTCATCATCCTAAACCTGAGTTTCTGACTTTACCTTTGTCTATACCAAACTTCCATGTAATCACCTTGTATTTGGCAAAAAACACATTGCGCTATTTCAACCACAGAGACAAAAGAAATGTTTCTATCACATAGAAGTCTTCACTTTACTCAACCTGCGATACAAGCCATCAGATTACCAAACCTGCTGCCTTTTTTGTTATTCCCTTGCACCATTCTGAAGATGTTCTCAGTCTCCAAATGGTAGGACTTAAGCACTAATCCCTCTGTTCTACCCATACAGGACTACATGGAGCAACTTACATTCATCTTCATCACCACTTGACTACTGTTATGTCAATGGTAGCAAGTGACCAATGAGTCATTAAGATTCCCTGAACTGGTCCTATGACCTGGAACTTGGTAAAAGATTTCAAGGATGAAATGGAGTCCAGAATGAACAGAAAAAATAAGTAAAAAGAACTAAACTGTAGGTGCTGAAAGCATACATACAAGTAACATTATATGTACTCAACATGTTTAAATATAAATACATATACATTGCAATAACAAATGATGTAAAAAGAGACCATGAACTAGATGAAGAATAGGGATGGGTATGTGGGAAGGTTTGGAAGAAAGAAAGGGAAGGTAGAAATGTTATAATTAAAATAAAATCTCAAACAAAAAAAAGATATCTGTAAAATAAGATTAAACATGGTAGAGAAAACAAAGCTATAATCTTAGATGAACTGAAGAGGAATGAGCAGAGAAGGAAGGTAATCAGAGGAGTCTCAGAGCTAGAAGTAAGAAGAAACAGCCAATAACAAGCATTGAAGTGTAAGCATAGTTGACATTTTTTTGTATTTTTTGTTATTACATGTATTTATATATGCATATATACTCTTAAATATAACTAAGTTCAGGGAGCATTGTGGAAAATGTAGCAGAAAGACTGTAAGACCTAGTAGATCAGGGACTTGGCTGGGAGATTGTGTGTTCTAGTAATATCAGAAGCTACACCTGTTTCACCAACATGATCACCTAATCGAAGCATAATCTGAACATGGCAGATACCAATGAACACATCAATTTGAATGGGGAATCCCATGAACCCTCAATTGTACAAAAAGAACTATAGGAAACTGAATAAAGCTGGAAGCAGGGAGGTGGTTCTTCCCATGGAGGAGCACACCAATTGGTTGTCCAGTGCCAAATGCTCGGCAGTGAAAATGTACATATAATTAACAAGTGTGGACTCTACTTGCTGACATTTTAAAAGAAAAGATGGACATCTTTGAATTCAGATTAAAACCTCTAAGTTGGAAAGTTATAGAAAATGAGCTCAGAAGAGCAAAGCATGGGTATGTCTTCAGGATGTATAAGTCCTATGAGGACTGTAGCTTCTGTCCCTAGCAGGAGAAACAACTGATCCCATGAGATGTTCAACGGGATTATTGGAATGTTGGGGCTGGAATAGACTGAAAAGGCCCCAAAGTGGAGACAAATGACTAATGTTCATAATGTTCAAGGCTGTCACACACATAAGAGGAAAGTAGCAGATGCTGAGACAGCTTCATAAAATAAAATTCAAAGAAATCAAATGATGGATATAAATTGAAAAGTCAGCCAATGGAATTTGTTGCAGAGTCATGCATATATGCTTAGATATGTGAAAAGAAAAGTCAAGAATGACATCTAAGTTCCACCCACTTTTCCTTCAAACTTTACAAAAATAAAATTCCACTTTATAGAACTTTGTATGTGTGGGGGGAAGTGGGTATAGGGCATGAAACTAGAAAGGAGACCATAAGAGTGAGAAAAACAGGCCCAAAGAGAGTGAAAGAAAACAAAGTGGCATTTATAGAAGATATGGAGCATGAAAACAAAATAGGAACAGTGTACGTAGAAAATTATAAATCTAGGGCAGGATGATGGAGGAGACAAGTAGGAGAAGAAAATAGACAAAACAAAATACATATGAAAATGTAAAGATTAAACACATCACTATGTATACTGACTTAAAAAAATAAAATTATAACATCATTGAGGCCTGGTATTGGATAATCAGTGTTAGGGAGCTTTGTCTGGCATGTACATGGCCCTGGTTCAATTCTCAGTGCTTTGAAACATAAATGTAAAATGTTCTACTTCAAACCAATAGAAGAATTAAATGGAAATCCAAACATTAAGGAGAAAAGTAGTAAACTCCATAGTAAAGAATGAAAAACTTCATTCTTCTTACTGTAAAAATACAACTAGATGAGATATTAGAGAAGACCTGAGGTTCTAATGGATATTTTCAATGATCTAAATGTGATGAATATTTATGAGTAAACCAAGAAACAAGGGAGTAAGTATACATTCTTCATACTCATAGAAACTACGCTCATAAGAAGCCACATGTTGTGCGGGAAGCTGTAAAATGCTGAAAGTCTGCTATTTCAGAACATGGATTTTGAGCAGAGCAGAATGAAGTCAGACATGAACCGGAATATATACATGGAAAACCACTGCTTGGCCATGGAAAGCATGTCATATACTTTCACCTGTTTTGACTTCTGCTGTTTCTCCCTACAAAATTCCTTTCTCTGGCTAAGAACATCTTTCTCAAAATTCATGCAACTGATCAAACTTCCTCTGTAGGAATTTCTCCAAATGACTATAAAATAACTAAAAGCCCCCCCCCCGAAAAAAGAAAAAAAAAAAAAAAAAATATATATATATATATATATATATATATATATATATATATATATTTCTCCAAATAACCAATTTTGTCTGTTGTTATGGGCTCTTGACCATGTATTATAAGTATTCACAAACTAACAAATACATTCCTAAATACTTTGTGAGGACACAGAAATGATGGAGACAAAGAAATCATAAATCAAAGGAAAGGGAAAAATATAAATGATTATGACAATAGTTTGTTAAATCTATAGGTGCATCTGACATAAAACTGAGAAAATGTAACTATCTCAATCTCAAATGTAGTGAATTAAGTGATTATATAAAAATGTTGGATTTCAAGGAAAACACATAAAATGATTAAAATATAAAAATAAGTATCTATTGAAAAAGAAAACAGATGGAATACAGAAAAAGGAACAAGCCAAACCCTATTTATTTCAAAGGATCACCACAAAATAGATGTTTAGATAGAAAATGTTCAAAGAAAATAATTGCTAAAACTGGAGCCTAATCTTATAAAATCTATGGAGAACAAAATGTAATAAAATACTGGAATGATATTTGCCAATAAACTTGATGATTTGGGTGAAATTGTAGAACGTATTTGAAAAATGACTGACCGAATAGAAAAAATTAATTTCCTGATATTTATCAATGAAATTCAATGTTTAAACCAAATATGACATAGTAATATATCTAAGCCCCATTACTTTTTCATTAGAGAACTATTGAAAACATTTATTTAAGGTAAACCTGTTTTGAAATATAGTTTGAGAAAGTTTTCACCCATTTTAGGGTGGCAACACACACACAAAATTTCGATATATGTGAGAGATGTTAAGATATATATATAGAGAGAGAATAAACACTCCAGAATAATAATGAAATGAGCTATTTTTAGATTCTATGTTAAGACAACTAAAGGAGATCAAGGGGATACAAATTGCAAAGGAAGAATTCAAAGTATAGCTATTTACAGATAATATAATAGTTTACATAAGTGACCCCAAAAGTTTTATCAGGAAATTCCTACAGCTGATAAGCATGAAGCTCTTCTATATGCAAACAATAAATGGAATGAGAAATAAATAACAAAAACAGGTCATAGAGCTCAAAAAAGCATGCTATATTTAAATATAATGTGAGGGTCAACAGTGTGGAGATTTTAAAGGCAGGAAACTGGTTTATGTTACCTGAGAAATAAACACAAGTAGAGAATAGTAGAGGCTCAAAAGTGGAATTTGTAAATCAAGAGATAAGTTTAAAATATATAAGTTTAAGGCTGGTGACATAGCTTAGTGATTACAGTCACTTGCTACTAAGTCTACCTAGTTCAATCCTTCAACCCCACATTGTGGAAGGAACCTATTTTTCCAAGTTGACTCTTGGCTTTCACCCATATACCATGGCATGTACACATGCCCCATAAGAATAAGATGCAAACAAACATAAGTAAATAAACAAATACATATCTTTATTGACATTCAAAATCTAATACTCAAAGAATTGAAATCAAATCAGCTGGACAGGGATTTTGTAAGGCATATTAACTTCTTCATACTACACAGAACACTCCAATATTGGTTCTGATTAACATGTGCAGAAAATATATAATTAGTTTCTGTTTAATGAGTGAATACAGTACCAAAATATTTGTCTCTATGAGTTTCTTATATGATTTTATTGAGGCAATGTAATATACATTTCAGTAAGAAAAGAATACATGTTCTTACACCAACATGGTTCTTATAAGAGAAACTAGGGTATCAGACATGGAAGAGCTCTCATACACATAAAATATAACTTTAGAGTGTAATATGAGAAATTCCAGAATGTGTTTGATAAATACCAAATAAAGGACTTCAAAAGTTCAAAGAAGTTAAAGTTCCCTGTGCATGGGAGTAGCAAGCAAACATTGAACACAGCCAGTTGAAATAAGATGATTGAACTAGTCTATGAAAAATGCTAATTGTGCAGAGAAAACAGGCAGGAAGAGAAATGGTTGATGAAACAAATCCCACCTCATCTCCTTAAGATGTTCCAGAGAGACAGGTCTGAAATGAAATATTGCAAATGAAACAGGGAAGAAAATGGAAATGGAAAAATAAGAATGTGATCCAGACTGTTAATAATATGAATAGATGAGTAATAGTTTGTTTTCTTCAAAGTGTCCCCAGAATTGTTAAATCTGAATAATATCAATCATGATTTATCATCAAAAGGAGGGTAGACAAGCACTATGCAAAGTTGTAACCACTGAGGTCATGAATGATTGTGGGAATACTATAGTCCTACCTTTGTGAGTTTTTTTTTATTTAATTCATATTATGTACTTATTTTTGTTCATTTTGCTTACCTTAAAAGAGGCAATTCTGTTACAGAACTTGATGAACCATTTTCCATTACATTATCTTTTTTTCTCTAAATTAACTTAACTACTACATATTTTAAATGTTTTTCTTTGTACTCTTCATACCTTCAAATAGAAATGGAGTTGCTTGATAGGCACAGCTGTGATTCCCGTACTGAGTCTTGATAGCAGAGGGGCTGTAAACATAGTGTAGGTTGGTTCATCTTATGTTTTAAGCAAGTTTTGTGGCTCAAGGTAATTGTTTTCCTATAGGAAATACTTAAATTTCAGGGTAAGATGGTATATTAGGAGCTGCCACAGTGTGACACAGTGAAGGATTGTATTCAGGGCCAGAAAGAAAATGCTATGTTCAATATCTATCTATCTATCTATCTATCTATCTATCTATCTATCTATCTATCTATCTATCTATCTATCTATCTATCTATCTATCTACCTGTCTGTCCATCCATCCATCCATCTATCTATCCATCTACCTCTACCTCACTCCATAGAGATAGAGAAGGAGAGAAGAGGAGAGATAGAGTGTTAGCTGTTTACTAGTAGTATGAATACCCCTTCTTAGGCCAGATTAAAATGCATCAGTCTTGGAGACTCGGTCCACAAAACCAGCACACACCAGGCAGATGTTCCACCATTGAACACCATCAGCCTCCAAATTTATGTCTCCTTATTGAACTCATCTTGGTCATACACAACCCAGTAAATACATTGTGATGTTTGTCATTCTAGCTAGACACTACTTTGAGAAAAAAGACACCCCCCAACCCCCCCCCACACACACTGTATGTGTTTCACTTCTCCAAGACATTGCCCAAGCCTGTGTACAGAACAGCTGCTCAAAACATCTTTGTTGAATTGACAGAATTAAACTGGAGTCAAGAAAGTTCTACACAGGAGGAGGTCTTAACAAATAAAGAAGCTGAGCAGCAGCTGTTAGAAGTTATAACGTTAGCATCGATCTGAAGGTTGTTTGGAAGCCTCTTTCATTTTATTGCTAATGGCATTAGGGGCTCTGCAGCAGATAACAGGCGCTGACATCAAGACCTTAATCCAGGCAGTCTGCAGAAGCCTTGACCCTCTAGGATCCCAGACATTGATCAGCACAGAGAGTGTGGAGGGTCAGAGATTGAGAGCCATCAAGTCATACAGAACTGAAAAACACAAAGCTGCTGACCCTCTACCTTGGGGAGAGCTGTATTCAGTCAAGCTTCTGAAAAGACATATGCAGAGGGGACTGTAGAAGAGATATATCAACACCCTGAATCATCTCTTGCAATTTAATGAGACCTAGAGTGTCTTAAGTATCCGAACAGCCCTACCATGAGGGAAGTAAAATAGATACTCTGATACTACAACAAATCCTTCCATGCATATCCAGTTCTTGTTTTCACAGGCCTGGGGTAAAAAATAAACCATTGAATTTTAACTTTTAAAATGTTAAGCAATTGGGATTAAATTGGCTTTCATGAGAAATTGTCTGTGGCCAAGATTCATTGTGAGAGTTGTCTTAACATATTCCACATTGTCTGAATTTAGTGGTCTTTTCATGGTAGCTCTCTTTCTGAGTTAGAGAACTTCAGAGTAGAAGGAAGTTTCTTTATGCTATTTCATTTGAGACCCATGTGTTACTAATTGTGATTTTCTTTGGCATAGTCTCACATCCACACTAAATCTGAAAATCCTTCATTTTAAGTTGCTAAGATGATCGAGTATACAGGTTGAGAAATTATTCTCAAAGAGAGAATGTCACTCATAATGATTATGTCTAAGAAACCAAGAGCATGGAGAAAGTAGAAATCTAACAACACTGAATGGTCATTACACTTATTTTAGGGAATGATTATTTACATATTTTCAATTAATTATAGAATCCGTAATAATCTACATGATTTTTTTCTTTTTTTAATTTTATTTTATTTATTTTACAATATAATGTAGTTCTACATATCAGCAATGGATTACCTTGTTCTTCCCCCTCCTTCCCCACTCCCCTTCCTCTCAGGCCAACCCCCATTCCTGCCTCATCCAGGGCAAAGACTCCCCCGAGGACTGAGATCAACTTGGTAGACTCAGTCCAGGCAGGTCCAGTCCCCCCCTCCCAGGCTGAGTCAAACGTCCCTGCATAAGCTCCAGGTTTCAAACAGCCAACTCATGCACTGAGCACAGGACCCGGTCCCACTGTCTAGATGCCTCCCAAACAGATCAACCTAATCAACTGTCTTACCCATTCAGACAGCCTGATTCAGTTGGGGGTTCCTCAGTTATTGGTTCATAGATCATGTGTTTCCATTCATTTGGCTATTTGTCCCTGTGCTTTATCTAACCTTGGTCTCAACAATTCTCACTCATATAAACCCTCCTCTTTCTTGCCAATTGGACTCCCAGAGCTCCACGCCGGGGCCTAGCCTTAGATCTCTGCATCCAGTTCTCACAGTCATTGGATGGGGTTTCTAGCATGACAATTAGGGTGTTTGGCCATCATATCACCAGAGTAGGTCAGTTCAGGCTATCTCTCCACCATTGCCAACAGTCTATTGTAGGGGTATCTTTCTAGATTTCTGTGGGCCTCTCTAGCACTTTGCTTCTTCCTATTCTCATGTGGTCTTCATTTACCATGGTCTCCTATTCCTTGTTCTCCCTCTCTGTTCTTGATCCAGCTGGGATCTCCCGCTCCGCCAAGCTCTCTTTCCCTTGACCCTCCCCCATCATTACCTCCACTCACATCCAGGCTGTTCATGTAGATCTCATCCATTTCTCTGTCACTGAGTGATCCCTGTGTCTTTCTTTGGGTTCTGTTTTCCAGATAGCATCCCTGGTGTTGTGAGTAGCAGTCCAGTCATCCTTGTTCCACATCTAGTATCCTCCTATGAGTGAGTACATAACATGTTTGTCTTTCTGAGTCTGGGTTACCTCACTCAGATGATTTTTTTCTAGATCCATCCATTTGCCTGCAAACCTCATGATGTCATTATTTTTCTCTGCTGAGTAGTATTCCATTGTGTATATGTAAGACAATTTATTTATCCATTCTTCAATTGAAGGGCATCAAGGTTGTTTCCAGGTTCTGGCTATTACAAATAATGCTGATATGAACATAGCTGAGCAAGTGCCCTTGTGATATGATTGAGCATTCCTTGGGTATATGCCCAAGAGTGGTATAGCTGGATCTTGAGGGAGATTGATTCCCAATTTTCTAAGAAAGAGCTATATTGATTTTCAAAGTGGTTGTACAAGCTTGCATTCCCACCAGCAGTGGAGGAGAGTTCCCCTAGCTCCACATCCTCTCTAGCATAGGTGTCTTCATGTTTTTGATCTTAGCCATTCTGACAGGCATAAGGTGGAGTCGTTTTGATTTGCATTTCCCTGATAATTAGGGATGGTGAGCAATTCCTTAAATGTCTTTCAGTCATTTGAGTTTCCTCTGTTGAGAATTCTCTGTTTAGTTCTATAGCCCATTTCTCAATTGGACTGTTGGACATTTTGATTTCTAATTTCTTGAGTTCCTTATATATTCTGGATATCAGTCCTCTGTCAGATATGGGGTTGGTGAAGACCTTTTCCCATTCTGTAGGCTGTCGCTTTGCCTTGTTGACAGTATCCATTGCTCTACAAAAGCTTCTCAGTTTCAAGAGGTCCCATTGATTGATTGTTTCTCTCAGTGTCTGAACTACTGGTGTTATATTTAGGAAGTGATTTCCTATGCCAATGCATTCAAGACTACTTCCTACTTTCTCTTCTAGCAGGTTCAGAGTAGCTGGATTTATGTTGAGGTCTTTGATCCACTTGGACTTCAGTTTGTGCACAGTGATAGATATGGATCTATTTGCAGCCTTCTACACGTTGATATCCAGTTATGCCAGCACCACTTGTTGAAGATGCTTTCTTTTTTCCATTGTACACTTTTGGCTTCTTTGTCAAAAATTATATGTTTGTAGGTGTTCAGATTAATGTCAGGGTCTTCAATTCGATTCCATTGGTCCACATGTTGGTTTTTTTTTTTTTTTTTTTTTTTTGGTTTTTCGAGACAGGGTTTCTCTGTATAGCTTTGCGCCTTTCCTGGAACTCACTTGGTAGCCCAGGCTGGCCTCGAACTCACAGAGATCCGCCTGGCTCTGCCTCCCGAGTGCTGGGATTAAAGGCGTGCGCCACCACCGCCCGGCCACATGTTGGTTTTTATGCCAGTACCAAGCTGTGTTTATTACTGTAGCTCCATAGTAGAGCTTGAAGTCAGGGATCGTGATGCCTCCAGATGTTGTTTTATTGTACAGGATTCTTTTGGCTATCCTGGGTTTTCTGTTTTTCCATATGAAGTTGAGTATTATTCTTTCCAGGTCTGTGAAGAATTGTGTTGGTATTTTGATGGAGATTGCACTGAATCTGTAGATTGCCTTTGGTAAAATTGCCATTTTTACCGTGTTGGTCCTGCCTATCCATGAGCATGGGAGATCTTTCCATTTTCTGACATCTTCTTCAATTTCTTTTTTTTTTTCAGGGACTTAAAGTTCTTGTCATATAGGTCCTTCACTTGCTTGGTTAGTGTTACCCCAGGGTATTTTATATCATTTGTGGCTATTGCAAATTGTGATGTATCTCTGATTTCCTTCTCAGCCTGTTTGTCAATTGTATATAGGAGGGCTACTGATTTTTTTGAGTTGAACTTTTATCCTGCTATGTTGCTGAAGGTGTTATAAGCTATATCAGTTCCTTGGTTTGGGGTCACTCATGTATACTATCATGTCATCTGCAAATAGGGAAAGCTTGACTTCTTCCTTTCCAATTTGTATCCCCTTAATCTCCTTATGTTGTCATATTGCTCTGGCTAGAACTTCAAGTACCATATTGAATAAGTATAGGGAGAGTGGACACCCTCGCCTCATTCCTGATTTAAGTGGAATCACTTTGAGTTTGTCTCCATTTAATTTGATGTTGGCTGTTGGCTTGCTGGAAATTGCCTTTATTATGTTTAGTTATTTTCCCTTTATTCCTGATCGATCCAAGACCTTTATCATGAAGGAGTGTTGGATTTTGTCAAATGCCATTTCTGCATCTAGTGAGATGATCATGTGGTTTTTGTCTTTGAGTTTGTTTATATGGTGTATTATATTGACGGACTTTCGTATGTTGAACCACCCTTACATCCCTGTGATGAAGCCTACTTGATCATGGTGGATAATTGTTTTGATTTGTTCTTGGTGTCTGTTTGCAGGTATTTTATTGAGTATTTTTGCATCAATGTTCATGAGTGAGATCGGTCTTTAGTTCTCTTTCTTTGTTGTACCCTTGTTTGGTTTAGGAATCAGGGTAATTGTAGCCTCATAGAAGGAGTTTCGTAATGTTCCTTCTGTTTCTATTGTGTGGAACAATTTAGAGAGTATTGGTATTAACTCTTCTTTGAAGATCTGGTAGAATTCTCCAATGAAACCATCTGGTCCTGGGCTTTTTTTTCGTTAGGAGACTTTTAATGACTGTTTCTATTTCCTTAGGTGTTATTGGACTATTTAAATAGTTTATCTGGTCTTGATTTAACTTGGGTATGTGGTACCTATCCAAAAAATTACCTATTTCTTTTAGATTTTCAGTTTTATGAAATAGAGGTTTTTGAAGTGTGACCTGATGATTCTCTGGATTTCCTCAATATCTGTTCTTGTATCCCCCTTTTCATTTCTGATTTTGTTGATTTGGATGCTCTCTCTCTGTCTTTTGGTTAGTTTGGGAAAGGGTTTTTCTATCTTGTTGATTTTCTCAAAGACCCAACTCTTTGCTTCATTAATTTTTTGTATTGTTCTCTTTGTTTCTATTTTATTGATTTCACCTCTCACTTTGATAATTTCCTGGGATCTATTCTTCCTGGGAGACTTTGCTTCTTGTTGTTCTTGAGCTTTCAGGTATGCTGTTGAGTCACTAGTGTGAGATTTCTCCAACTTCTTTATGTGGGCATTTAGTGCTATGAATTTCCCTCTTAGCACTGCTTTCATAGTGTCCCATAAGTTTGGGCATGTGGTGTCTTCATTTTCGTTGATCTCTAGGAAGTCTTTAATTTCTTTCTTTATTTCTTCCTTAAGCCATTGGTGATTCAGTTGAGCATTATTCAGTTTCCATGAGATTGTAGGTTTTCTGTAGTTTTTGTTGTTGTTGAAATTTAACTTTAAACCATGGTGGTCTGATAGAACACAGGAGGTTATTTCAATTGTTTTGTATCTGTTGAGATTTGCTTTGTGGCCAAGTATATGGTCGATTTTAGAGAAAGTTCCATGGGGTGCTGAGAAGAAGGTATATTCTTTTATGTTAGGATGGAATGTTCTGTAGATAATGATTAAGTCCATTTGAGTCATGACATCAATTAAGTCCTTTATTTCTCTGTTAAGTTTCTGTTGGGTTTGTGGATAAGTACTGTTTAAATCTGGCTTTGTCTTGGAATGTCTTATTCACTCTGTCTATGAAGATTGAAAGTTTTGCTGGGTATATTAGTCTAGGCTGGCATCCATGGTCACTTAGTGTCTGCATTACATCTGCCCAGGTCCTTCTGGCTTTAAAAGTCTCCATTGAGAAATTGGGTGTTATTCTGATGGGTTTGCCTTTATAAATCACTTGGCCTTTCTCCTTTGCTGCTCTTAATATTCTTTCTTTATTCTGTATGTTTAGTTGTTTAATTATTATGTGGCAAGGGGACGTTTTTGGGGTGTCTAGTCTGTTTGGTGTTCTATAGGCTTCTTGTATCTTCATAGGCATTTCCTTCTTTAAGTTGTGAAAGTTTTCTTCTATGATCTTGTTGAGTATATTTTCTGTGCCTTTGAGTTGGCACTCTCCTTCTTCTATCCCTATTATTCATAGGTTTGGTCTTTTCATGGTGTCCCAAATTTCTTGGACATTTTGGGTCATGACTTTGTTTGCTTTAGTGTTTTCTTTGACTGATGAATTTGTTTCTTCTACCGTAACTTCAATGTCAGAGATCCTCTCTTCCATCTCTTGCATTCTGTTGGTTATACTTGCATCTGAAGTTCCCGATCATTTACTCAGATTTTCTATTTCCAGCATTCCCTCTGTTTGTGTCTTCTTCATTTTTTCTATTTCCCTTTTCAGGTCTTGGACTGTTTCCTTCATCTGTTTCAATGCTTTTTCATGATTTTCTTTCAGGGCTTTATTGTTTTCTTCTAGGGCTTTATTGTTTTCTTCTACTTTATTTGTCCTTTCCTCTAGTTTTTTATAGCGTTCTTCCCATTTTTTGTTTGTCTTTTCCTCTATATAAGCCTCTACCTTCTTCATGATGTTGTTCATAAGGCTGTTTTCTTCTGCTTCTTCCAATTTTTGATGTTGAGGTCTAGATGTTGGAGGAGGACTAGGTTCTGGTGATGCTGTATTGCTCTTCATTTTGTTGTATGTACTTCTGCCTTGACATCTGCCCATCTCCTTTTGGTTCATTCTTGGTCTTATCAGTGCACTTGGTCCAGACAGAGCTGACAGATTCAGGAAGTCTCTTCTCTTGTCCAGATGGGAAGTCCATGTCAGGATGGGAGCTCTTGTCCAGATAGGAAGTCCAGGGCAGGATGGGCGCTGGGGGCCAGTCTCTATGTCTCAGGAAGTGGCTGGGGGTCTCAGGCGATGATGATGAGTGTGGGGACAAGGCTTGGAGATTGCAGGGTCTACCGGGGGTCTTGGAGAAGGGGAGCCTTCCCAGTAGGGGTGGGGGTAGAAGGGATCCTGCCCGGTGGCCAGAACCTGGGGCCAAGTTGGGCAGGTCTTCCCCAGAGTGGCTGGTGCCCAGGGATGAGATCTAGGCTGAGCTAAGGCACTCACCTCTTGTCCAGAAGGAATCTACATGAAATTTAACTTCTTTCACCAAGCTGCGGATACTTACTTTGATGTCATAAAAAATAGTCACAAAGGCTCACTACACTTTTATATTAATCTTCTCTACTGTATTCTCTGTCTCTCTCCCTCTCTACTTTCTCTCTGTCATACACACACACACACACACACACACACACACACACATACACACACACAACACACACACACACACACACACACACACAGAGAATGCTGTGTTCATAATATTTGCATTAGATTGTAATACTTATTAAGTGAGATTATACAGAAGGCAGAGAAGAAACAATTTTAATTATTGGTTTAATAAACTATATCACAAAGTGGCATGTTTAGGTAAGGCATGTTATATACATGTGTATACACAAAGTTTTACAAAAAGTAAATTAACCAGAATACTCTTTTTTTTAAAATCAATTTGAAACATGCTCAGTACAAAGGAAAACAAACCCTTTAGAACTGTGATGTTCAGGGATAGCAGGTCAATGTGGCATAAATAAAACATAAAAAAAGTTCTAGAGTTGATCCATTACTTTAACCACGCTGCTATATGAGAATCATCCAATTTCTTTAAATAAGACAGAAATGGTATAAATTGAATACAAAAACAAGGCTTACTATGTATTCCTTTAAAGAAACCCAAATTAATTATAAAGACATAGAAGGCTAAATGATTCAGACAAAGTTGACCCCAAATCAAGAAATAATACTCAGCAAAGAACATCTTATGATAAAGAAATCAGCTCAAGAAATACCTGACAGTCACAAATATATATGATTTTGGTAACATTTTCTCAAAATATGCTATGGTTACCTGTAGAAGACCTGCACAAGATAAAGCCAGTCAAAACTTCATCATGGAATGGAGGGCATAACAATGATCTGCCTCTAGATAAGGATTTATTGGAAGTTAATGGCACTTGGAGAATAGTCATTTTTAATTTGTGAGTGAGGTAGCTGGTCCATAGATAGGTTTCCATGATAGGTGTCACTACATCTATGTGAATACGGGCAGCACAATTTGGACACAGAGAGAAGAGAAAAAAAGGAAGTAGGGGAGATGGTGTTGAGAGGGGACATAATGGGTACCTATAAAGGTTTGGAAGGAAGATAGGAGGGGTAGATATGACCAAAATAAACTACTTACACGTATGGTATTCTCAAAGCATTAAAATAAATAAAAATATGCACTCCCTAATAACTTTTACACAAATGTTCATAGTATCATTATTTTAATACTCATAATACACCCAATACAACAAACAATAAAACTACTTGTTAATTAATTAATTAATGACATTTAAACTGTGTCATGGTTATACAATGAAATATTATTTGGCAATAAAAAACCCATGATTTAATGACACATAATACAATACAGATGGGATTGCAAATATTTGCTGTGTGAAAATACTTTCATAAAATAATGAATATGAAACACTTTTGATCAAATGGAATTGCAGGAACAGGCTCTGTCAACAGAGGCAGAAAATAGAGTAGCACCTGTCTATGGCTGGAGATGAAGTAAAAGGAAATGGTGAATCACTGTTTGTGTGTGTGTGTGTGTGTGTGTATGTGTGTGTGTGTGTGTGTGTGTGTATCCTTGGGAATTGAGAGGTGCACACATGCTGATGTGCAAGTGTGAACACAAATACACATACAGGTGGAGGCCATAGCAGGACATCAGGTAGCTGTACCTTATGTCCTTAAGACTGGCTCTCTCATTGGAACAGAAGCTACAATTTTGAACTACACAGGCTGGCAAGAGAGCTATCAGGATATGCCCAACTCTGCCCCCACAATACTGGGATTATAGAATGTGTAACCATGCCCATGTTTTTATGTGAGTGGTCAGTATTCAAACCTATATCTTGGTGCTTACAGAGCAAAAACATTTACCTGCTTCACCATTTCCCTTGTTCCTAATGAAATTTTTAAATAGGAGATTGTTTGAGATTATTACAAAGTTCTTGAACACTAAAAGTCAATAAATTATACACACTAAATGGGTAAATTGGAACATATGAACATAATTTTAAAACATATTTAAACTTCATCATGTTGTATATTAAAAATAAAAATATAAAACCACATGAGAAAATACAACATAACAGCATCATAAGGTATAAAAAATTAGAAATATAGTTGAAAATTACACATAAGGCTTGCCACTAAAGTACTGTAGCTATGAGAATAAGTAAAGAAGAAATTATACATGCCCTCTGGAATACTTCACATTCTTAAGATCCTAACTCAGTTGAAAAATAATTGTATAATAATTGTATAGTTGATTCAATCTCGGTAATAGTCATTTATTAAAAGGGGTAAATTGACTCTAATTTCTATGACTAGGTTAACAAAAAATTGAAAGATTGTGAGACTTATAGTTATTATACAATAAAACTTAGAGAAACATAGTGACATGAGATTATAAATTTTGAAAGCTCAGGTTAGACCATTCTGAGATAGAAATACATGTCCACAGACCATTAATTTCACACAGGCTATGATGGTGAGATGGTAAGTTGGGTTACTCATAGACAGAGAGGCACTCTATCCCAGTTGTACTGTGAAAGCCTTGACAACTGAACTTGAATTAAAGTCATTGTCCACAGAGACCAGGTTGGAAATGTCATATGAAACATGACCCACTTGATTATCTGCTTTAAAAAGTATGTCAAGATTTTCTATAGGATAGAAATAAGGGTTATAGTTCCATACTATAAGACTTGACTATCAGAATTTTCTGTAGGCACTTTGAATACTTAAAACTTAGTGGAGATACAGTCAGCATATGACAATGTAGAGCAAGCACGGACTTTGGAGATATAATATAAAATATATATTATAAAAATATTTTAGTAAGCACATACTAAAATTGAAATAAACAGAAAAGTATGACAACAAAATCTCAAATGAAATGAAGAGCAAAATGAAACTTTTCAACCAGAAATTATAACAAAAGCATATTGAACAATAAAAACATGTGGATGAGCTCAATAAATAAATGAATATTATGGGGAACTTAAAATTCCAGTAGGAATGATCAAGTATTGGCAATGGACATAAAAACAGCTTCAAAAAAACTAACCAAGGTAGTGGTGGCTCAGCAGCTAAGCCTGCTAATAGTTCTTTCAGAGGACCAACGTTCCATTTCAAACATCACCCATAGCTCTAGTTTCAGGGGACCTGAAAATCTCTCCTGCCTTCTTAGGACACCAGGCATACATGTGGTACACAAATATATGTAAAGGCAAAACATTCAGATGTGAGATAAAATAAATAAATCTTAAATCAATAAACAAATAAAAATGAGCCAGGAACTGGATCTTTGGAGGTACAACAAGTAGATCCAGAAAATGTATTTGAAGTAATTTTGGCAGAAAGTTCCAAAAATTGTCAAGAGACAAAAAATTATAAACCTGCAGAGCCAGTACAACTGAACCAGCCAATTACAACACCATGGAAGTCAGAGCAGAGCCTGTGGACTTTGCATTTTTATATTGCATTTGAATCTATATAACTATGAGCATTGTGTAGTAAAATATTATTTTAAGATGTGTTACTTTTGTTTATGTTGCATTTGTTTAACTCTGTGAAGCTGTGTCCCTGTGCCTGTGAAAAACACCTGATGGTTTAATAAAGAACTAGCCAATAGCAAGACAGGAGAGAGTATATATATATATAGAGAGAGAAATCTGGGAGGAGAGATTGAGGAGCCAGAGAGGGAGGACATCACGGGCCAGCCACTCAGCTACATAACCAGCAAGCCAGGGAGTAAGAGTAAAATACTGAAGTAAGAGAACAGGAAAAGCCCACAGACAAAAAGTAGATGGGATAATTTAAGTGAAGGAAAGCTGGCAAGCAACTAAGCCAAGCTAAGGTTGGGCATTGATCGTTAAGAACAAGCCTCCATGTGTAATTTATTTGGGAACTGGGTGGCAGGCCCCTTAAAAAAGAACCAAAAACAAACAAACAAACAAACAACAACATTGCACCTGTGTATCACAAAATCTATAACAGTCATTAAATCAAATCTAAGAAATTTAGTGAGAAAAACAAAACATGAAATATTATTCTAAGTATAGTTCAAATACTCCCAAGAAAACAGAAACAAGAAACTTGAGGGAAAACACTGAACCAAGTAAAAGAAACCGGAAGAAAAAATACTTAAATCTAAATATTTTAATAAATGTACTAAGTGTAAATTATCTAAATGTACAAAAACAAAAGTCAGTGGATAGATACACATATTTGTAATCCAACTTGAGATCATGCCTACATTATTACAAGAAACTCACTTGAAATACAATATAAGTAATCAAAATAAAATGGCAGATAACAAATCACATATAAATGCACATACACAAAAATATATATAGACAGTGTAAATGAACAAAAAATAAATATCAGAAGCCAAAAGGACATTGTTTAACGATGACAAAAGCACATAACTGTTGCTGGAGGGCTTCTATCCAGGTTCCCCAAGCCCCGCAGCCCCACAATCCACTTATAAAATAATCACTCAGACGCTTATATCACTTATAAACTGTATGGCCGTGGCAGGCTTCTTGCTAACTGTTCTTTTATCTTAAATTAACCCATTTTTATAAATCTATACCTTGCCACGTGGCTGGTGGCTTACCAGCGTCTTCACATGCTGCTTGTCCTGGCGGTGGCTGCAGTGTCTCCTCCTCAGCCTTCCGCTTCCCAGAATTTTCCTCTCTCCTTGTCCCACCTACTTCCTGCCTGGCCACCTACTTCCTGCCTGGTCACTGGCCATCAGTGTTTTATTTATATAGAATGATATCCACAGCACATAACAATGGTGAATGCCTGTGCACCTATCAGGAGAGCTTCAAGTTACATAAATTAATATATAAAAAGTATGGATCACTCTCAGCAACAAAGAAAACTAATAAAAACAGTGCAGATATAAATAACATCATCATCTAATGGACACTAAAACAACAATCAATTAATCAATATAGTATATATGGAACAGTCACCATAATTCACTGTGTCCTGAATCATTTAAGAAGCCTTAGAAAACTTAACAATATTGAGCTCATTGAAAACTATCTTTTTTTGTCAAAACAAAATAAAATCTCAAGTCAATGTTAGAGAGTTAAGATTAAGTTAAATTCCAAGTAAGTGGAAATTAAATATTATGATCATAAATTGTCAGTGATTCAAGGAAAAATAGTAATGCAAACAACATTGAAAAAAAACACATCAACATTAGTTTGATGCAGCTGAATACAGCCTGGGGGGCTTTCAGGACATCAGGTGCTTTCATTAGGTGACAAGGGCCCAAGACAAACATGGTGACACGTACTTGAAGTCCAAGCATTCTGGAAGCTGAGGCAGGAGAAGAGTTCTAGCCTGGCTTCCTAGTCCAAAGGCAGAGGAGAGGGGCATGGAGAAGAAGGAGAAGAGAAGGAGAAAGAGGAGAGTCAGGAGTAAAGAGAAGAGGAAGTGGGGAGGAGGGGAAGGAAGAGGATAAGAGAGAGAATGGACAGATAATATCAATACTGGGAAGGAAAGAGAAATATTGCTAAAGAGTATCCTTTAATGAAAGGCTAGCTAGAGCATCTTCATATCAACATTGAGGAAACATCTACAACAAAAGGAAACAAAAATCCTGGCTGAGCCACATTTCCTGAAAGACCCTTCGGGAGGAAAGTCAAAGTTGCCATCAGTTTCAGAATAATACGGAAACACCTCCACATAGTAGTTAAAAGTTTTCAGTCATCAAAAATAAATTAAAGCTCATTTTCTCGTTTTCATCTTTTACATTATCATGTCTTACTTTTCTATCCAATAGGTTACTATTTCACTTTTGTAAAAAAAAAAAAAAAAGAAAGAAAGAAAAAGGAAAAGAAAAGTAAAATCAATTATTTTATGCTTCCATTTGCATTTTCACTGATCCCTGATTTCTTTGTTTGAATTATACTACATATATATATATATATATATATATATATATATATAATTTCAAACAACAATTATTTTTCTTACTTGCTTTTTAACTTTCTAAAAGAAGTTTCTGCTGATTTAAACAGTTTTTGACACATCTAATTCTTAGATATTTTCTGACATCTGTGTTTTTATCTCACTTAAGGTGGCCTTTCATACATCAATTTTGTCACTAAAATTACCAGCCTTATTGCAAGCACTGTTAACATTCCTGTACCAGCATTGATTTCCATACTCTGCTTTGTTTTCCTATGAACCATCATTAATAGTGTAAATATGGAGCCTGAGTTTCTTCCCACTGAGCTTGCAAACATGCTGACATTCTTTTCACATCTATTATTTTTCCATGCGTACTCAGAATAAGAGCAGTAACTACATAAACGTCTAGAGCCCTGAGGCTAAGGCTGCTTCTTCCTCTACTTACTTTCTTAACACTTTCAGAATCATGTTCACCATCGAAGCTATTTAGCATGTATTAATGCCTGGAAAGGGAATTGACCCTTCACACAGCTCATTGTTGGTGGCAAAATTCCCTATGCAGGTGGTCCTGGACTGTATAAAAAATGTTAGCTAAACGTGGACCTGTGAGCAAGTCAGGCAATTCTTCGTGGTCTCTACTGTTCTTCTTAGGCTGAGTGAGTTCTCTGGCTAGAGGAAATGCTGCCTGGAATACCAAGCAGATGGATCTTCAAGTTTCTCCTTGAATACCTTCTCTGCTTTCCTTTAATGATTGATTGCAACTTATTGGCAGAAATACCCTTAGTTGCTTTTGGTCCGGGAATTTGTCACATTAAGAGAATGAAACTAGAATTTATACATGGTTGCAAACTTGTCAAAATAAGTAAAAATATTAATGACCACTGAAATTTGGTATTTTGTTTGACAGTATCAAGTTTGCAAACTAATTTGGAGACATCAGTAACTTCACCATAGATAATTACTATTTATTCCTTTAAGTTTTCCCTAATGGATTAGCATATTTTATTTTCTATCCAATGGTTATGCACCTCAATTTTCATGTTTGTTTTAAAAGTAAACTATTCTATATTTTATATATCATTCCTATGCACTTTATTTTCATAATTTTATAATTCCTGTATAAAGACAGTTGCAATAACTGTGATTTGAAACACTATCAAATCTCTTGTTAATCAAGGAGCCATTGGCTGTATTGCTGATCCCACTAAGACCCCTCTCCTTCCCAATCAAGAGGAGGCAGCCTGGCAGCTCATGCCTAACTCTATGGAGTCCAGGCAGTACTGTGAACCAGCACTGACGTTTCTAGGGCTGTGGCACTGGAGTGGAAGTCTCTGTAGGTTAGTACTTCGTACTTCTACCTTTACCAGCCCAAAATATTAGCAAGTCTAAATATTAATCTATCTTCTTGTAGTTCCCTTCTTGGCTGATCTGTTACCCAACACCTTCCCTTTCCCCACTACAGGAGCTGTCATTATGGCACTTGCTATATTCCTTTTCACGGTCCCCTACACTGTTATAAAGACGTAATGATGACATTATCTTGCTCTTTCTAATGCCATTAATAACTCATAGCCATCGCACTTATTGTTAATTACCATAAACTTCATAATATTTCACACCTAGCAGAAACACCTAGTTCAATAACCATGGATTTAATTGGGAACTAGAACAGTAAGTAGATCAGAGTAGGATTTAAGAATGGAAAAGCTGCACTTGTGATCTGTGTGTGAATGGAGAGGCATACGAGGAAGAAAAACATATTTGAGGTCTAGAGTTCTATGTACTCACAGAGCCAGCCTGGATCCTGCCTTCAAAAAATTTTGCAATAACATACACCTTGCTTTTTTAAACAGGTCTTTAGTTGAAATATAATTACATAACTTTACCTCCCTTTCCTCCCGTCATCACTTATATATATAAGAAATTAAGGCACTTTGGCAGATAATATACCCCAGAAGAACTTCAGACATAAAGCATCCTTAATGATGTTCTCTTTTTCAAAAATGCCAAGTACTTTTGCACACTAAATCTTTTTACAAAGACCTCAGTCTGTTTCTCCAGTCTTGACTATTTTTGTTCCTCTGATGCCTCTATTGCCTGTAGCCCTCTCTGATGCCTCTATTGCACCTACAGGGTCATATCTCCACAGGATCCCTAGTCTAGTCCTACCTCTACACCTTCATTCATGCTTTCCTATCTTTTCCATTCTCTACTCTGACTCTTCCAAGGTTTTCACATACTTCATGTTGCCTTTCAGATCTTGACCATCATTCAAAATAGTGTGGCTCTTCAGAGCCTCTGTGAGGCACTCCATTGAAATCAATGAGTTGACAGGAAGCACTTGGCATGTGCTTATGCATATAGTTATTGTTGGTTCTTTAAGTCTCATTCTCTGAGACTTAGTTTCATAGTGTGCATATGAGAAACCATACAATTTATAAAAATGAATACCATATGTAAAAGAACAAAATAAGTATTTTAAAGTACCATTGATATCATATTCATCATGAAACATAAATGATGGGATATGCTATATATAATGGATGGTGATTAATCCAAACAACAAATAAATATTGAATATTTCTTGCATATCAGGTATATGCAAGGGAGAAAGAAAACATGATCCATATACTCAATGGAATTTTCTTACACTGTGAAGAAAAGTGAAATGACATTAACAAAGAATGTGCCAAGAAAGTAACCCCGACTCAGAAAAATACTGAACATGTTCTTTTCTGTAATATGTAGAATCTAGATTTAAATTTACATGCTCTCATATATGACTTTAAAATAGAAAGTATACTATTATACAAGATGAAGAAGTCTAAAGAGAAAGGTAGGGAGAACAAAAAGAGAGTAATGGAAATTTATTTATCCTGAAAACAGATGGAGGTGTATTTGGGGAGAGGAAGGAGAAAGGGAGATGAGAGAGGGTGATGAGAGTGAAGAAAAGTATAGTGATGTGTGTTTGCAAATATCCTAATGAAATCGATTTCATTGGGTCAAAATTAACTTTAAAATAAGTAAAGAAAAATAATAACACCAATAAGAATGCCAGCAATTATAGTAAAACCACAGCAAATGATCTAGTGTTAAGCGCTAATTCACACACTCTTTCTCTCTGTCTCTCTGTCTCTATGTCTTTGTCTCTCTGTCTCTGTCTCTCTGTCTCTGTCTCTCTCTCTCTGTCTTTCTCTCTCTCTCTCTCTCTCTCTCTCTCTCACACACACACACACACAAACACACACACACACACACACAAACTTAGGTAATTATTTTCATGAGTTCCCAAATAAGTGTCATGATTGGCAAGAGCAAGTCACTTTGTTCTGGCCACTTCTTAACAATCCTAAGATAAAATTTATTTTGATGACTATTAAACATCAGTGCTCATTTGAGTAAAATGGTCCTTTAGAAAAATGTTAACGTAAGAGTCATATCCATGAAGATTCATTTTATATTAGAGTGAAGTTAAAGAAGACATAGGTATTAACAGATCCTGGCAATTTTGGTAAAAATTATCTGAACTTGTGATTGAAAGATTTTGAGATCATCAGAGGGCAACAACAGTGTTAAAACTTGTCCCTAATCAGCAATGTTGCCATGACAGTGGTCAATGTGAATATGGGAAATCATGGCCTCCACATTGTACAGATTCTCTTGTGAGAGATGGAGTCTGCTTCTACAACCCTCACACTGGTTTGCATTTCAGCTTGCTTCATCCAACTGAATGAGAGTGGAATGGGATGGATGAGTGCTAGAATCTAGAACAAAAGTAAGGTCAGATTTCACTTGGGTCTCCAGGGAATACTGCAGCTGATCAGTGGCAGTTGTGTGGTTGATTTAGTGAATGATAAGAAATCTTTGGGATAAAGAAAATCTAGTACCAGGGTCTCAACAATTTAAGTGAGGTCCTCATGGTCACCCCCACTGTGCAAGTGCCACCTGACTGATGCTAACCCAAGAGTGAGTCTAAGTTTCGGTTATTTGCTGTTATGGATTTTGAGACTGGATCATGCTTTGTAGCCCAGCCGGGCCTTAATATACAATATTTCTGCCTCTATTTCCTGAGTTCTGCAATTACACCATTACAAAAATGCAGTTAAAGTTAATCCTCCTTTTTAAATTATTTTACAGTCAAAACAACAATAAGGAAAAGCAAAATACTGATGCACTTTTAAACAAATAGATATGTGCTAGCCCATCAAGTGCACGTTATTTTCTAAACACAATTTAATTGCAAAGCAAGAGACATTTGGTAGCATAGTGGGCCATACATGCCCTAACCCAAGTCTTGGTACACCCCTTCTCTATGTTCCAGAAAGAGTTAAGTTATCTCCTCTTACCAGTACCATTAAGCCCAAGGAGATGAAAATGCTTGAACAAAAATATGAAATTAAATAGGAAAGTGGTAAATTCTATTTTTGTTGTCCTGCTTAGTTTTTTGTTGTTTCCTTTTTCTTTCTTTCTTTCTTTCTTTCTTTCTTTCTTTCTTTCTTTCTTTCTTTCTTTCTTTCTTTCTTTCTTTATTTATTTATTTATTTATTTATTGTCAACTTGACACAAGCTACAGACATTTGGGCAAAGGGAGCATCAATAGAGGAGACCATGAAATGCCCACAACAGATTGGCCTGTAGGCAATCCTGTGTGCATGCTTTTGACTAATGATTGGTGGACCCAGACCACAGTGGGCTGTGCCATTCTTGGAAGGTGGTCCTGGATGGTATAAGGAACCAGGCAGAGCAAGCCATGGAGAACAAGCAAGGGGCCCCTGTTTCAGTCCCTGCCTCCAGTTTTCTCCATTGAGTTCCTGCTCTGGCTTCCCCAAGTGATAGACTGCTATCTGAAAGTGTCAGATAAAATAAATACTTCCCTCCCTAATTTGTTTGTGTTTATGGTGTTTTATCACAGCAATAGAAACCTGACTAATGCATACAATGTTGCCTTTCCCTGCCTGTGGTTAAAGGTTAAGACTTGCTGTTAGTTTCTGAAAATCACTGCACAGTGAGACTCACAGCTAACTCTGAATTATGAAATCGCATAACCTACAAAAGGACCATTTATAAAACTCTCCATTGTATATTAGCTGAACCTACAATGGTCACAAGCACAGCCTGATAGAATGGCACAAAATCTGAAACAGGTCTCCGTTTCTCCCAGGACCATGTATGAGCTTCATATCCCACTAAGGTGTGAGGGTCTGGGGATGTGGCCTATGCTTGCTGGAGTGGCCTTGTCCAATCACCCAATCCTTGTAACTCTCCTTTCTGAGACTCGCAACCACAGCTTTCCCCTTTCATTTCTGCCCCTCCCATTTCTCCTCCCCTGACACATGCTTTCTCTTCCCTCAATTTCCTCCTCTGGACCTCATTTTCTGCTGTTTTAACTTCCACATTTAGTTCTACATATGCTTCATCAATAAATCTTTCCCACTCATTTATCTCTCAGAGCATCTCCGATTCCATTTCCATCACTCTCAATCTCAAGCTCTTCTTTCACGGTGTGTTTTGGTGTCCAGTGGAAAGGAGGTGAAAAACCATTGCTCTCCAAATAGCCGGTTGTGTATGCTACTGCTAGTAACACACGTTAAAGAGAAGTCACGACATAAAGTGACCAAATCAACTAGGAGGACCTTCCACAACAAGAATTATCATGTGAGTTTGCGCACAGCACATATTTATATATATATATATATATATATATATATATATATATATATATATATATATATATATATACATACATATATACATATATATATATATATATATATATATATATATATATATATAATAGGTAACGATCTCTTACTCGGGCCTCCAGATTAAGGGAAAGGGTCATCTTTCCGCCATCTTTGAATACAGCTATGGGCCAGTACTCAGCATGGCGGTAAGGATGTAGTGGAGATACTCCTGCAGTTTTGTTTCGTAGCTGCCCTCTCCTGAGAGGACACACCTTATACAAAGTCCCTCATTATCAGGCTTCTTTCCTGGACCCAGTGTGGAGTTTCCAGAAACCAAGTCCCAGGGGCTGTGGAATCTCCTGGAAGTAGGTGCAAATTGGGCTGGTTTGGGCGACTAAGTCTGCGCCAAGCACACACAGCATGCAGGACCTCCTCCTTAGGGTGTGGCTTACACAGTTGAGTTGTCCAACCTGTCAACATCCTTCAAGCCACTTGAACATTGATTTTGCTTTCAGTTTATGTTGGGTCTGATGTCCTTGTTGCGCCGAAATTATTGAAATATCCTTAGTGGATTTAAAACTCACAACAGCCCCATCACCCTGACCAAGAAACACAAACGTGCTTGATTATAAAAGTTTAATTCAGATCGTTCACTCCTCTTGTACTTATTGGGAATGGTTCATGACTACATTGCACATGTATGAACCCAGGGACATGTATGTATCCCATCACCTCCTTCCAGTGTTGCCTAGTACACACCCTCACTCCCTCTGCTGTTCAGAGCGTCCTTTAAAATTTTTTCTTAATGATTTCTTTTGGACCCCATTTCTCCAGCAACTGCTTTCCACTACCTACCTCACTGCATGGGGTGAAAGGACCTGGAACTCATGGCGCCCAAAGCACTCCGGTCTCGAGCATCTTTGTCTCTGCTCCTTTCTTCACACTCTATGTGGCTTAATTTCCAAGCAATTTCATTATACTCCTTTAATGAGATCCTAATTCTCCAGCCGCTTATGTCTAACTACCCCTCGAAATATTTGCTGTCTTTAAAACTCACATTGATTGCGATAACAGGGTTAAAAAGTAAAGCCAACAGGTATGGTGAGGTGGTGGATGTCCTGAACCAGATCCAAGTTCCAAGCCAGCCCGGCCTCACAGCAACACCCTATCTCTGAAAAGAGAAAATCCAAAGGAAAGGGCTTTATGATTCCAGGAACACCAGTTTTATGAATGGGTTAATTAAGTTGGTTTTTATAGCATTCAGCCCCTCACATTCTCTCCTGCATGCAAGTTTTTCTAGCCTTCTCTTCTTTCTCTACTAGATGATGAAGCATAAGACCCTCACCATATCCCAGCATTGTGCTGTTAGACTTCTCAGCTTCCAGAATGAGAGCAAAGTAGAATTGTGTTCTTTATAAATTGTCCAATATTAGGCATTCTGCTACAGCAGCAGAAAATGCATTAACACCTTGGACAAACTATAATCTAGACAAACCTATCTTTTTTAAAAAACCTATTTAGTGTATCTAACCCACAAGAAGCCATTAGGTGAGGGGGGATAATTTTTGTCACCAATTTGGGAAACATTTGGCATTTTCTTTAAACTTGTGTCTTCTCTGTGAGGCAGCCATTTCATTCTTAGGTAAATAACTCAGAGAAATGGCACATATTCACCAAAAGATAAGCATGTGAATGGCTAGGAGACACTTTTGTAATAGCAAAAGCAGGGAAAACTCACACTGCAAGCGGAAACAAATGGACTGCAACTCTCAGCAAGAACATGGACATAGTAAATAATTATTGCATGGAACAAGGTTAACTCACAAAGAAACACATGCAATATATTGACAGTCTAAAGTCAGGCAAAGCATGCAGTATTTGAAAGTTGTGTAAGTGTGGGGTTACAGTGTCTGCACACAACAAATGTAACACAGAAACATATTTCAGTAGAAATACTAAACATCTCTTTAGCATATTGACTCATTTCATGTTGTATATGGCTACACTTAGTAGGTTTTTAGCCTATGGCACAGATGCTATCAGATTTAACCAGTCAATTGTCCCATTTTCAAGATGAATACATCACACTCTTCCATCCCTTTCCCACCAAACAACCAACACCTTTCTCTTCCTCTCAGCTCTGATCGACTGGACATGAACCTGACCTGAATTTTTCCTTTAAAAAAAAGGAATATATTTTAATTGTTTTCAATAAATTAAATCATTCCTAAAATCATATAGTACACACACACACACACACACACACACACACACTGTGTGTGCACAATGAATTTAAACTGAACAATGCTTAATTCAGTATTGAAGATGTCGCTCAGTTGGTAGAGTATGTGTCTAGCATGCACAAGCCCTATGTTCCATCCTCAGCATGGCATAAACTTAGCATGATGGTACATCACTGTAATTCCAACTCTATGGAGGAGGAGGAGGCAGGAGTATTATGAATTCAAGTTGGAGGTCATCCTCAATTACACAGAAAGTTCAAGGCTAGTGTACTGAGAACCTGTATTAATGCGAGAGGGGAGCAGGAGTAAATAGTAAATATAGAAGTATCTTTTCTGAGGACAGCAACTGGATGAGAGGATAGAACCATAATTTTCTCCAAGTTTTTTTTATTATTCTGTTTTATTTATAAAGTATGTGTGCTGGAGGAGGGGGGGGGCAAACATGCATACATGCATGTAGGCACATAGGTTCAGAAAGCCATCAAAGTCAGACAATGATGTATACCCAAAGTATATAGTTGTTTTTTTGGTACCAGGTAAGCAGCCTTCTGCAAACCACACCTGCTATAAAATAGTTTTATTTAGTAAGAATATCTATTAACTATTTTATAAGGTTCTATTATATATATATATATTATATTATTATATATTATATATTATATATATAAGGTTCTATTATTCTATTATATATTTTCTAAGGTTTTTGTATATTTCTCACGTTTATTTTAACCTTTAAGTCTGATGAACCTCAAGTTGTTTGATGAGCACCCAGTAAGTGAATTACTCATAGACTTTTTATATTATTGAAAAATCAAAATATAATTTTTCATGTCTAAATCAGAACTTTGGTTGGAGAGGAGACTGAGTTGATAATGAACAGCTCCTGGACAAAGGCCAAGAAATTTGTCTTACTTTAATTTCATAACTTCCTATTTTACTAATTTCTTGATGTGAACATACTTTCTGACTTTGCCTCTTCTTTGTAGAGGAAGGATAAACAATTTGATTAAAGATCACAGCTCATTTTACCCTAGTTAACCAAGGCTCTCCTGGAATATGAGCAATAATCTACTGTCCCTCAAGATGCAAGACATCTTCCCCAACACCATCTCAATAAGTACAAGTCTTCCATGGCTCTTGGCCAAGACATGTGAGATGTTAATGTGACAAAGGTGCAGTGCTTAATCACAATTCATTCTTCCAACAAGGAAGCCTTCATCTCCTGGGATGCCCCAAGCTGGAACTGCCAGAGAGATTTTTTTATTTTTTTATTATTAAGAAATTCTCTATTAATTTTACATACCAACCACAGACCACCCTCCCCTCCCTCCTCCCACCCGCCAGACTTCCATCCAACCCACCCCCTATTCCCACCTCCTCCAAGGCAATGCCTTCCATGGGGAGTCAACAGAACCTGCTACATTTAGTTGAGGAATGTACAAGCCCCTCCCCCTGTGTCTCACCATAGGCACTGGGCTCCAAATAGTCTGCTCATGCACCAGGGAGGGATCCTGATCCCACTGCCAGAGGGCCCCCTAAACAGTTCAAGCTAAACAACTGTCTTGCATGTGCAGAGGGCCTAGTCTAGTCCCATGGGGACTCCACAGCTATTGGTCCACAATTCATGAGTTCCCATTAGTTTGGCCTGATCATCTCTGTGCATTTTCCCATCATGATCTCGATGTCCCTTGCTCATAGAATCTCTCCTCTCTCTCATCAACTGGACCCCTGGAGCTTGGCTTGGTGCTTGGCCATGGATCTCTGCATCTTCTTCCACCAGTTACTGGATGAAGGCTCTATGAGGACAATTACAGTATTCACCAATCTGATTACCAGAGTAGGTCAGTTCAGGCATCCTCTCCACTATTGCTAGTAGTCTAAGGTGGAGTCTGAGATACCATCTTACACCTGTCAGAATGGCTAAGATCAAAAACACTGAAGATAGCTTATGTTGGAGAGGATATGGAGCAAGGGGAACACTCCTCCAATGTTGGTGGGAGCACAAACTTGTACAGCCACTTTGGACATCAGTATGGTGGTTTCTCAGTAAATTGGGAGTCAATCTACTTCAAGACCCAGCTATACCATTCTTGGGCATATACCCAAAGAATGCTCAATCATACCACAAGGATACTTGTTCAACTATATTCAGAGCAGCATTATTCATAATAGCCAGAACCTGTAAACAACCTAGATACCCTTCAACAGAAGAATGGATAAAGAAAATGTGACCAGAGATGAATTTATGGGAAGGCACCTGGGCTCCATTCAGAATTCATTTCTCTTTGTTTTTGATGCTTTTATTAATGTTTCCTATTGGACACAATGATGGATTTCATAAAGATGTTTTATTAAAATATGTAAGGTGCTTTGACCACACTCACCCATACCCTTCCCTTTCCTTCTCTCTCTATTCCTACTGCTCCCCTTCCTCCCACCAGATAGTTTTCTTTTACTTCAATGCTGGTCATACACATGTGCATACGTACGTACGTGTGTGCGCGCACACGTGTGTGTGTGTGTGTGTGTGTGTGTGTGTGTGTGTGTGTGTGTAAAATCTATTATCAGGAAATGCAAATTAAATTCTCACTGAGTTTCTTCTCATCCAAATCAGACTGGCTATAGGAAATGCTGCCTAAGATTCAGGAGGTGGGCATGAGAACCCAACATGGGCTGTTAAGACTGTAAATGGGTCTAGGCACTATGGAAATGTGTATGGAGGTTTCTCACAACACTGTAAGTAGAAGCACCATTTTAAAAAACTTTCTAGTTGACCCACCAGTCATTTTATATCTCATTCCTTTAGATGGGACTCAGAATTCAGTAGGATTTAAATGAAATTTCAATGATGCCAGCAGGACCTCACTGATCCTTAGCAGCTAAAGAAACATGTAAGCAAATTTTGGTATGCTAAAATGCCTTTCATTCTAGCACTGATGATGTGTTGCAGAAAGGTTGAGAGTTCAAGGCCAGCCTGGAATACATAGCAAGATACTGTCTCCAACAACAGAAATGTAGGTAGTCAATAACCATTCCAGTAATAGGAAGAGAATATGAAAAACAGAACAATGCATAAAAGAATCTGGGCTGGTGGGGGGGGGGAGACCTGCCTGGGAAATATGACTTAGGATCTATACTAAGATTTTTTTAAATGACAAGAATTTGTATTATCTTTTCAGATTTGCAGTTTGTAGAATGGAAAGCAAAGCTGGGTAGCAAATTTGTGAATGTAATTGGCTCTGCAGTTATAGACAGGGGCAAGGGCACCTCAGGTGGGCTGCCATAATGAGCAGGATTGTGATTCTGTGAAGGCAGATACTCCTGATGGGTGAAGTTTAGTAAGCACACATGCTCTCTAGTGTACAGCCAATTAGAAATAAGAAATAAAGCCTGGCTGTCGACTTCCCTGTGTCCATTAGAACTGAAAGATTAGAATGTATTAGTATGACACTACTACTGGTTTAAAAAAATAGTATAAACTCTGCCCAGAATTCATTTTATTTTGGCTGAAAAATTAACAAGCTAAGGGGGGAAATCACAAAACTTAAACATTGTTTTCCTTCATCCAAGCATTCTTAGAACAATTTCTCCTGATAGGAGATCCTAGGATGAATGTACAAGCTACTGTGGGCTCTTCCATGCTACTGATGATCACCAAACCAAAGTAAAAATTGAAAAAAATATATATTATGCTGAGTGTCTTTCCTTGTGGTTACATTTACTTGAGAGTATTTTGTGTTTTGTTAGGGGATTGGGGAAATAAGTAGCAATCTGTAGTAGGAAAGGGGGTGACAAAACTGTTCATATAAGCTATCTTTTACGCAAGGATGTGGTCCATTGGAAATTAGCCCTCCTTGAGCAACAGGCATGGGTCACTTTTGTTTTCAAACGTCTGGAAGTGGTTTATGGAGTCTGTAAAAGCCCATCGCTGCTATCCTTGATGTGGTTCCTGTCACTCAAAACACTAAGCATTTATGTACCTTTCCTTTTATGGGTCTCTGCTCCCTGTTCATTGAGTGGTTGCCTGAATGAACCTATGAATGAATAATAAAAAGCAAAGCACTGGGACTTAATCAAGCAGGTAATGAGGCTCCATGGAAACTGCCTTTTGTTGATGGTCTGTTTCCTGGGAATGAATCCTCGGCTCCTGCTCCTGTTGAAGTTTGGGTCTTGGTGAAGGAACATCATGCTGTCAGTTTCTATCCTCTTTCTCCAGAGAACGTCCCTGAAAATGTGGGTGCTCTGTGGGTTGTTAAACACGTAAAAAAAAATAAGAAGTATCAAATCAATCATGTGCAATATCCTTGTGTTTCTGCTTTCCTATGCAGATGGGGTTGTGCTGAATGCCTCTCTGTAAGCTACAGGTAGGCTCAGGTAGAGTTCCACCTGTGAAATGGAATTAAGCTCTACCTGGGTGGGACTGGCGATGTCTTTTTAGGGTGGAATACCCCTAAATCTGTGTTGGGCTGGGTTTGAGAAAGAAAATGTGGAAAGTGAAAAGGAAAAGAATAGTTTAGATTTACACTTCAAAAAGAGGTTTGAGATCACAGAACCACCAGTCTGCTGCTGCCTTTGTTTTTCTCTCTGGGTGTCTTTTCTTAGAAAATTCTGGTCCTGGGTTGCAGAATTTATGGCAGAACTGAGACTTTTTAAGAATTAACATTAACTCAGCTGCTGGACTCTGTCTGGGAGCCACATTTCCCGGTGTACCAGGAAGCCCATCACTGAATGAGCTTACAATGCTGTGACTGCTCCAGATTTACTTCAAAGGAACCCCATCAACTTCCTCTGCATCTGATCCTGTGAGGCTTTCTCGCGTTTGCCATTACTAACGATTGAACCATTACTTTCAAAGTTTGGAAAGGACACAATCTGTGTTAGGTTTTTTTCCCCCATCACTGTGAACCAATATATTAGCAGAGGAGAGGCTTGTTGTGGCTCATAGTTGGGGAGATATATTTAATCATGGTGGGAAGGCACCTTGACAGGAGGCTCTGTGTAGACAGAAGCCACCCCCTCACATCTCAGAGGACTAGGAAGCAGAGACAGGACAGGAGGTAGGACCAGCCTATAAACCTGAGATCATTCCCTCTTCTAATGAGATACACTTGCTCCACCTAGATCCCATTTCTCACAGTTTTACAGAGCTTTCCAAAACAGCACCACCAGCTGGGGTCTAGGTTCAGCATAGAGTCCTGTGACATATTTCACACTTAAACTTTGGTACTATCCAGGTGACCCTGATATCACACATAAACTTCACCAGGAGCACCTTGCCTATGGCTTCCTGTTCATCTTCATTTGATGATATTTGATAACTAAATAACAATTGAGTGCCAAGACAGGTGCCCTATTAAAAACTGACTACCTTCTATTTTAGATTGTATAATTTCATATCACCTATAAACCAGTAAGTCTTTATATTATAACATTGAAAATAATCCCTCGTCCTGATAAAACTCTTATGAGAACCCACAATTATAAAAACAAAAATAAGAGGTTTGAATTATTCAGAATGGCAATTGTTTAAGTAGCAGAAATCACAAAATCCTATCTGGGGACTTGACTCTTAGTCGTTATAGCTCAGCATGGCCCAAAAGAATGTTTATTTATGACTAAATATAATCAGGGTAACATAACATATTGTTTTATCTGTGTGTGTGTGTGTGTGTGTGTGTGTGTGTGAGAGAGAGAGAGAGAGAGAGAGAGAGAGAGAGAGAGAGAGAGAGAGAGAGAGAGAGAGAGAGAGAGAAGAGATTGGGTATACCCTTGCCAGACTTGCACATACAGGTCAGAGGTCAACCTCACATGTTGACCTTTACCTTCTGCCTTGTTTGAGACAGATGCTCTTCTTTGCTGAGATCTATATCATCAATGTCACTTTAACTGGCTGGTCAGCTTCTCCTGTCTCTGTATCTTATCTCACATAGACGCGCTTGGACTATAACCAAGAACTACTATGTCTGGCATTGTGCAGGTATTGGGATTTGAACTTAGGTTCTATATGCTTGCATAACAAGTGCTTTATTCCCTTAGTCCTCACCCAAGACTTTAATCCTGCAAAAGTTAGCCATTCAAGAGATAAATACAATTTACCATTATCAGATTAGAAGATGAAGAAGCTCCCTGACACCACAACCAATTTTACAGGAGCTTCAAAAGCACAACTTGGGGGGGGTCACAGTTCTAAGAGCAAGTTGCAATGTCTAGCCATTAGACAGTACTTTTTAAAAATATTACTCTATTAGGGCCATCACTGAAATATATTTTATATTTTAACAATGTAATCATCAAAACCAGTGAATTGCTTTCAAAAACTCTGATAAATTATTTACTTTCATCACACTTTTACACATTGTTTTGACAAATGCTACTCAGGCAGGACATATATCTCTGTGACTTGGACTTACCAGTAGGTGCTTGCTACTTACTAACATAAGGTTAAATTCTTGTAAGGTATATGAGTAATAGTTGCAGGTGCCTTCTTAAATTATCATTCTCACCTTAATTATCAGTCTTCTTTTTACTTAAATGCCATTCATGTATCCATTCTTGGATTTATCCTTCATCTTTATCATTTTCAGTATGGTTTTACCCCTTTGGTTTCTTGTTCAGGAAGAATTTAAAATAAGACCTAGCCTGGTTGTTTCACCAGCTGCCTCCGAGTCATGAATGATGGTCATCACAGCTGAAGATCCCACACTGCTAGTCCAGAAGCAAAGAAACGTGTAGATGAGAAGAATGCTGGTGGGAATGGAGTTAATGTGTTGAAAAGAGTCAAGAAAAAGGCCCAGCCTACCTTGGGGTAAGCCACATGAAATGACCACACAGACCAGATTTAGAAGAGGTAAGAGTTAGGGAAATGTCGAAGGTCATGTCATGATAAAGAAATATCAAGGGTCATGTCATGAATTAATTCCTATGGCAAAGAAAACCTTCAAAAGAAAGTATGCCAACAGCACTCCCAAGTTGTAAATACTTTGTCTGAAGTTACAGAGAAGATATGGGGCATACCATGAATTTATTGACATCAGAGTAATTTTTTCAAAAATGTATTGTTATGATTTTTCTCTTCTACTCTAAAATCCAGATGGAAAAGAGATGTGGCCACATAACACACTCCTCCCCAAGGACACATTTGAGGAATAGTTGACTGAGGTTGACATCATTCTTCGGGTATAGGAGTAGAACAAGTTGGTCACAGTTGTGGGACGGCATGTTTTCAGGTTAGGACTCTGCAGGAATCTGCCCTACTCTAAAACTTAAGGGTATTGTGAAGGCCAAACAGGTGAATTTGATAATCTAAGTTAATAGTTTCTGAGTTAGGAGCAGCATTTTCCCCTAAGAATTTGAAAGCCTACTATGGGACACACAGAAACTTGCTGTGAGGTAGAAGGTACCAGCTATTGTTTGAGATTTAAAGGATTCTGGATACTGATCCCTACTCCTGACATTTTAGGAAGAAAACAGTTGTAGAAAAAATACTTTCTTGGGCCGGGCGGTGGTGGCGCACGCCTTTAATCCCAGCACTCGGGAGGCAGAGCCAGGCGGATCTCTGTGAGTTCGAAGCCAGCCTGGGCTACCAAGTGAGTTCCAGGAAAAGGCGCAAAGCTACACAGAGAAACCCTGTCTCGAAAAACAAAAAAAAAAAAAAAAAAAAAAAAAAAGTTAAAAAAAAAAAAAAAAAAAAAAAAAAAAAAAAAAAGAAAAAATACTTTCTTGGGAACAGTGTCTATGATAAAAGGATTAAATTGCAGAATGTTAGATTATTTGGCTGTTTAGAAGCCAGCAGGTTTTGTACCATGAAAGCCCTTCCTCCCACGTCTACCTTCTTTCAGTTCAGACAGCAACTGCCACAGAAACCCTTCCCTTATGTCCAAGGCCATCTCAGATGCGTTTACATTATGTTCGCATGCCATGACAACAGTTGTTCTATCTTCTCGTTATTCACTAAGTGTTTGTCACTTGTTACTAAATGTATACCCAAATAAGTGAAGACATGTCTGGGATAGAAATGGGATCTCATAAAATGCCCAATTTGGAGATCCTAAGGCATATGTAATAGTTCGTTTCCTGTTGTTAGGATAAACACCAGACACAAAGCAACTTGGAGGGAGGAACTTACATTTTTCAACCCATCATCAAGGGATACCAATGCAGAAAACAGTGTAATGCTTTTTACTGGTCTACTTTCCCTGGCTTTCTCAGATATCTTCCTTAAACAGCCCAGGCTCACCTGCCCAGGAGTGGCACCACCTCCAGTGAGCTAAACCCTCCTACATCAACTAGAATTGAAGTAAATGCCCCACAGACATACCTACAGGCCAATCTGATGGAGGTAATTCTTAAGTTGATGTTCTCTCTTCCTGGGTATATCAAGCTGACAGCCAATAATGCAATATTTATTCAGAAGGTGAGTGTGTAAATTGAATCACCCAGTGTCTTCTCTCTTGCCTGGTCTCCTGCCATCTCTCTGGTCCTCTACAACTATGCATGATGACAAGTACCATCTAAACACTACCATATTATACTACAGTCTACTTTCAATTTCTTCTGATTCAGTCTTCAACAATAATAATGAGCCTCACCTGACCGTGACATGAAAATATGGACATGCCTGCTCTCACAGCACTCACTCTCCCAAAGTTGTATATTAACTCATAGGAACATACTTGCTTCAGTGTGATACCTGTTGTCTGTTTTCAATAAGAGCCTGACATACAAAGACTACGTCTGTGTTTTTCTCTTTTATTTATTTTATTCACTTAATCTCTGAGTTGGGAACAGAGATGACCCTCAACTTAGCAAATGAGTTAAGGTGACTCTTACCAGTGTGAAAAACATAAGCTCAGAGAGCAAGGTTTTTGTCTACTATGTTCTTCCAGACTTGTCCTGGCTGATTCTGGTAATAAATAAAGCCACTCAGTATTGGCTGCAGAAGGAGATGGGAAGTAATGGACAGAGGCAGAACTGTCCTTTCCTTATTTTGTTATAAATAAACTCCCACAGTGGAAACTTGTTAACCTCAGTCCTTGCCTTCACATCTACTTATATGCAAGACCTCCCTCGACAAATCAATCTTTACACTGCAGTGGCACTCTCTTGACAAGATATGTTTGGCTTAGCTACTGTTGATATTTGTTCTAGAAATCTCAGTTGTGTGATGTGGCACACTCTGAGAGCTGAAATGGAGACACTTAGTTGATATGCACAGAGGAGAGGCAAGATGCAAACAGAAAGAGACGGTCCACAGCAGGCCAGCCAGAGTGGCGGGAGCTGAGCAGCACTTAATTCCCTGTGATGTATTGAATCTACGAGACACTGTTCAATAGCTAGTCAAAGTAAATTTAGAAGGACACAGGAAAGGGATTTATTTTTCATCATTGAAAAATGTTCATTATTTCCTACGTTGTTGGTCACAGTCCAGTGGTGTCCTTTTGAGGTTCAGGTGCCCTTAGACTCCTAAACAGGCCCACAGACAGAATCAGATGAGGTTTGCTCAATATGTATTCAAATCCCCAGAGAGTCAAGGCTTTATTGGTACTTTGGGATTAGCCTCTCTTGCTGGATTTTATTCTCTGAAAAGAATGCACTAGCAAGCTTAACACTCCCCGAAGGTAAATTACTCCATCCCTTGTGTTCTTCTTTAGTGCATAGTCTGACTGGAGCATCTCCTGGATTTGGCTTAGATGATTTACATACAGGCCTGTTTGGCTCATCGAACTGCACTTGAAGCAGATTAGGCATCTTTCTCCTTTATGTTTCCCAGAAGAGAGGGCCAGTGCCGAGCACATAGGAAATGCTCACAAAACGTTTGCTACACAAAAATATTCATATCCATGAAAAATTGTCAATGTAAGAGAGGAAACAAAAAGGTAAACAAAAGCTATTTTGAGCTAACATGAGGGAAATGCAGATACCATTAGATTATTAATTAAATTTTAATTTTGCTGAAAGTAGTCCCCTGAGAAAATGCTATTCGAGCCTTGTGCTCTAGAGCAGCTACCATATAAACACATCCTGGGGGGGCTAGTTTGATGCTGGATGTTATGGCAGAAAATTTAATCAAGTGCCCTGTGACAATAAGAAGGCTGGGCGCTATCTGAGGACAGAAGATGGGAGCAAGGACCAAAAGGATTCAGTGAGGTGTGAAGGCTCAGATGGAGGAGTGGATGCAGGATGAATTAAAGGAAAGCAGGATGGGACACAGTCCCGTGAGCTAGTGTAATTATGGTATTAGGGGGAGGTAAGAAGTTCATTGCACTGAAGGCTTAGTTGATGAACAACTTGTGGGCTAGCATAAATGGACTCATGCTGCTATTTTATATGAGATCAGGAGGGGAATGGGAGATTTCTTTGTCTTCAGGAAGGAAATTCTCTTTGGTGTTTGTAGAGAATCTTCAGGCCATCAAGGTTTCTTTCTACCTAAGAGTTGGCAAACTGACTGAAGAGGAACAATGGGGCATAGTGGCACATATCTAGGATCCCAGGATTTAGTCTAATAAAGGGGCCTTTTCACAGATATACTGATGTTTGAAGCATAAAAATGTCTTACTCATCTCAAGTGTATTCACATTTCCCAAATCAGAAATGGTTAGACCTCACTTAAGCATTTAGACATGTACATTGTATCAAAGGGAGCCAGGCTGTCCATAAGTAGAAGAGTTTGTGGTTTGAAGCAAGGACTATGAGTAAAACATGGGTCCGTGACAATTACATTTGGCCAACAGTCTTTCAACTTAGGGGTCCCTAAACCACATAGGTAGAAGTAAATTCAGATTTCATGGAAAAAAAAAACAAACATAATTAAATGCCTGATTAAAAATGGATCCAGAGTCAAAACTGTTCAAAATAAGCCAAGAGAAATGTGAGTAATGTGTGTTCACAGTAAAACATGTCACTAAACATCACTTTTTCAAAGATTAAAAAAATGAGAAGAAAACATAGATTGAATTCTTCTGGTACTCATCTCTACACTGGCAGGAGAATAGTTCTGTCTCCATGGGATACAAAAATGCATGTCCTGTCTTAAAAAAAGTCAGTTATCTATCAGGCTAGGATTAACTATAAAACAAGGGGAAGGGTGACTTATAAGATAGTATAGATAGATGATGTATAAAGAGAAGTTAAGGAGCATAGTGGGGTAGAGGCTGAATAGTCAACATGTGATGAAGGATGCTTGAGAACTGTCACAGAAGGTGTGTGGGGGGGGTTGGGAGGATTAGATCTGAAAGAGGTCATGTCTTACAGAGAGAATCCAAGAGGCATACATGCCAAAAAGATTTAGAAGAACAAAGAACAGTGAAAAAAAAACGTTTAAATCCACATCTAGCATGTACCATCTTCATTACAAAATTAAACATAATAACAAATATAAAAACATCAGCATTAAAAGATACAAAATTATGCTGTCATCCAAACTTATAATTTCTAACGTAAAGTGCTGAGGACAAAGTTACAAACATGCATCATACTACCAAGATTTTCAAGAACCCGAAAATTCACACATGATTAAGTTTTCTTCATTTATAGATGTCCTCTTAATCAAACATCTGTCCTCTCTGAGTAAGAAAGAGTTACTTAGAAATACAACTATAGCATTCCTTGGGTATATGCCCAAGAGTGGTATAGCTGGGTCTTGAGGGAGGTTGATTCCCAATTTTCTAAGAAAGCGCCATATTGATTTCCAAATGGCTACACAAGTTTGCATTCCCACCAACAGTGGAGGAGTGTTCCCCTTGCTCCACATCCTCTCCAACATAAGCTGTCTTCAGTGTTTTTGATCTTAGCCATTCTGTCAGGTGTAAGATAGTATCTCTGAGTCCTTTTGATTTGCATTTTCCTGATAACTAAGGATGTTGAGCAATTTCTTAAATGTCTTTCAGCCATTTGAGTTTCTTCTGTTGAGAATTCCCTGTTTAGCTCTATAGCTCATTTCTTAATTGGACTATATTGGACTTAATTGGGTATTTTGATATCTAATTTCTTGATTTCTTTATATATTCTGGATATCAGCTCTCTGTCAGACGTGGGGTTGGTAAAGATCTTTTCCTGTTCTATAGACTGTTGCTTTGCCTTGTTGACCTTGTCCTTTGCCCTACAAAAGCGTCTCAGTTTCAAGAGGTCCCATTTATTAATTGTTTCTTTCAGTGTGTGTGCTACTGGTGTTACATTTAGCAAGTGATCTCTGGTACCAATACATTCAAGACTGCTTCCTACTTTCTGTTCTATCAGGTTCAGAGCAACTAGATTTATGTTGAGGTCTTTGATCCACTTGGACTTAAGTTTTGTGCACGGTGACAGATATAGATCTATTTACAGTCTTCTACATGTTGACATCCAGTTATGCCAGCACCATTTGTTGAAGATGCAAATACAATTTGGTGTGTACTGGTGTAAAAATCCTTTAGTAAATAAGACTGAATGAAAACAGTTCATTGCCTCCAAGGGGTAAAAGCTAATGCCTTTTCTTAGCTAATAATGCACGTTAGAAAAACATAAATTAAATAATAGTTTGGGAAAACATAAAAGTCACTATTACTCATGCTCAAACATTCCAAAATAAATGAGAATTTTTTATTATTTATTTTATTTTTGAGATTATAATATTGTTACATCATGCTTTTATCCCTTTGCACCCTCCAAACCTCCCGCTTACCAATTCTTGTTCTCTTTCAAGTTCATGGTCTCTTTTTTATTATTTGTTGTTAATACATGCATGTATGTATGTATATATATATATATATATATATATATATATGTGTGTGTGTGTATGTGTGTGTGTGTGTGTGTGTGTTTATCTTAAATATAACCTGCTCAGCCTGTATACTGCTACTTATATGTATGTTTTATGGCTAAGAAGGGATATATAACACTTACACCAATGTTTAGGAACAAATAATAGAAGAGTGGGCAGCCATATAACCTAGGTGAACTACCAAGAAAATTAAACACATGAAAATGCACTTAGATCAACTATATAATCACAACACTGAAGACAACTTTTATGTGACAATTGATACTTGAATGCATTTTGTATTGTAATACTTATTTAAAAAGATGCATCAATGTTAAAAAGCAAGAAGGTATTTGAAGTTAAAAGAATGTATAAATGCATACTAAGTAAATGGAAACAAAGTGAAAGCAATGATAAAATTAATCAATTCGACCACAAAATCAAGAGATTATTTCATTGTAAAATGCAGTTCGCTTTGAAGATACACTGGAGGGGAATTCATATGCATTAGAGTATGGTTTTGACACATATCAACCAAATTTCCAAATTGCTAGAAATATTTTACAGAAATGCAGGTGTCTTGGGAGAGCTTAACAATATGTATGATCCTTTATATATCCAAAGGGCAAAATAATACAAAGAAGATCTAAAAATCATAGCATCTGTTTCAGTAAAAAGTATTCATATATCAGGCACAAAGAAAGGGTATGATCCAGCTTTCAAACAAACACTGCACATTTCTAAAAAGTTGATGACCACTAAAATCCTACTGTCATGATTTGTGCTAGGCAGAACCTCAAAATGGCAACGTCAGTTATCATGATCACCAGGAAGCATTAAGTATTCATAGTGTGCCATTAAATTGGCTAAAGATTTCATGTATATCAGTTTTTCACTCCTAGTAACACTTTTATTGAGATTGTGCTATTATCCATTTTACATATGAGAGCACAGACTTCAGTTAATGCTTTTCCCATGGTTGCATGGATGGTCACAGATAATTTCTTTGGTTATCAAACAGAGTCCAACGGTGGGTTTGCAGACTCAAAACCCAGTGTCCCTAATTCAGGGATGGAGTGTTAGGATGAGATAGCTTGCATTGCTAACAGTTGCCAGGTGACACTGTTGTGCCTGGCCCAGGACCCTGAACACAGAGAAGCGCTGGGCAAGGTGATGCTAAACACGATGCCTTTATCTCCTATACTGCTTAGAAACAGAAATTTCAGAAGCCAGGTTCTGACAAAAATGCAATAAATTTAGAAATTTATAATTAGCAAAGCTAAAAAAAAGTGGGGCTTGAAAATTTAATTAAAAATAAAAAGCAATCATTGCCAAGTTAATCAATTTAATGCATTTCCAATTAAAATTCCAATTGGATTTTTTTCTTTGAACATGACAAAATGATTCTAAACTCCATGTGGTTGAATATAATGGAAAAAATAATAACCAAGACAAATTAGAAAAGAAGAGTATTTGGAGGTGACTTATTTCACCATATAATAAAACATTATAGATTTCCATACAAGATTGCATAGCCAGCATATTTTCATTTCATGCTGAAATTTCCACTGGAAGGAAGCTTTGAGATGCGACAGGGAATAAGTCAACAGCACTGATGAGGAAGGGCACACCAGAAACAAGAGCATGTAAAGTCCTGGGGAAGAAGAAACTATATAGAAATGCTAGCAGGTACAATCCGAGGAAGGGACTTTGTATAACCTGGTAAAAAAAAAAAAAGACAGGGATGTGTTAAACAGAACACAGTCAAGTTGCAGAATGCTGGAGAAAGAATTGGAAGCTAAGAGATACTCAAATACTCAATAGCAGGCGTGAGGACTGGAGCTGAAAAGAAAGGGGCTGAATGAAGTTCTGTGAATCAAGGACATGAATTAGATGACATCTCCATTTCTGACTCTAGTCTTTCTTATTCTCCCCTCTATTCATGTCATGAGAAGTCTGATATTTATCCTAGAAACAATATAAAAGTGTTCTTAGCCAAGCTACTGGAAAATGAGATGCTGAAAGTGCTTATGGAGGCAGTAGATGAAGCTTGCTCTCATATATGGCACATTCTGACAATGTAAGGATCTTCAGGCTCAGAGTCAGCAGCAATTTGTTCTCAAAGTTGTGTGGAAAAGTCGAATAGTACAGAGACAAAGCATCCAATGTTGTCAGGGAAGATTTCTTTAGTATTAAAAATACCCTAAAGCAAAACCCTGATTCCAATAAAATCAGGGAGCAAACAACGAAATGGGGTCAAAACCCAGGGAAACAAGACACACATTAGACTGATAGCCTTGCAGGCAAGCTAGAAGAGAACCCAGTCAAGACAGAGCTAAAGTGATAGGATAAGGTAGCTGATGGAATCACCCATGCAGTGGAGACTTTTATTTTCATAGAGCAACCATGTAAAGGAGAACATTTTAAAGGGGAGAAAATATAATTCACTAGTAATTTCTCTAAAAATAAATGCATACAATAGGTATGACTGATTCACAGTAAGTGGCTCTGTTATAAATGGTTTTCAGTTAAGTTGCCTTTACTAAGGTATGTGACCATAGATATTTGGTTACCCCTGATGGAGGACAGAGAGGCTGGTAAAAATGAGCTCCTAGTCCCATTTGTAGTAGCAGAAAATGGTTGGATAATACTTAACCTATATCATTAACCTATAAGCAGCAAGGGTATGGTTTCTGGGCTAGGAGATTACTTTAAAAACTTATGTTAGCATCAGATCTCCAGCCTCACATAAAAGCCAAAGCCAGCACCATATGTCTATAAACCAACCCAGTGCTATTGAGGGAGGTGATGTATTAGGATTTGTGGGACCCACAGATTGATCTAACCATCCTAGCTGAATTGGAAAGCTTTAGATTCATTGAGAGAACCTTTCTCAAAAGTAAAAATAAAAATGACTGAAGAAGAGAGCCAGTGTTCACCTCTGTCCTCCACACAATCACATGCACATGTGCATGCACACTTAGGTTCGTATGTGCATATTTCCTCGGTCACAAATTTAATGCACCCCCCCCACACACTCTTTTAAAAGCACTCAAACTAGCTGTCCCCAGAAAGTGACTAGGGGACTGAAAGTGGTGCCACATTGACTGGTTATAAACACTGCTTTTTAAATGGAATGTCTCCAACTGTTCTGGTTCCCTTAATGTTTTCAAGCAAAACTAAAAGCCCATGTGGTTAACAAATCATGTTGTATTCCCATTAGCAACGTGTTAAATTTCAGTTCAACACAAAAAGTGTTTGGGTTTTTGGTTGCAGTTCTACCTCACAATGACTCTCTGTCTTTACAAGGCGTCTTCTAGATGCCTTGGAAGATTGTGTTATTCTGTAAAGACACACATTGCAGATGAAATGAAAACAGAAATAATGTGATTAAGACTTTTTACAAGATAAATGGCAGATCAGTGACCAAATGGATCAATTGTTCTCAGTACAATTTTGAAATATAAATTCAGAGAATCTGGAGAGGTGCTTCTAAGGTTTAGGAACACATGTTGCTCTTCCAGAAGTCCTGAGTTTCATACCCTGCACTCATGTTGGTAAGCTCATAACAGCTTATAACTCCAGATTTAGAAGATATGACACCTTCTGGCCTCTTAGGATACCTGAACTCATGCATATTTTCTCTCTCTCTCTCTCTCTCTCTCTCTCTCTCTCTCTCTCTCTCTCTCTCTCTCTCTCTCTCTCTCTCTCTCTCACACACACACACACACACACACACACACACACTTTAAAGACAGGCTTTTTAAAAGGCCAGGTAAGTTCAACGGTTCAACACTTTCATTGTTAGGGGAAAATGTTCTCTTGCTGTAGATGACAAACTAAGCCACAAGACTCTGCCCAGACAGCAGGCTTTGTTCATAATGCTATGTCCTGATAGAGCAACCATCGTTCCCTAGCTGAGTAACACCACGCACTTTGTCACTAAACACACAAGAAGCCCTGCATGACCATAACCATCATAACCAACAATTATGATCCAGTTTTTCTCATCTCTACTGATTCTACAAGGCTCAAAATGGTAGCTCATGTTTTGTGTTTGATTTTAGATTCAGTTTTCTATTTAATCTGAGTTGTTCACAGTTATTTAGCGGTTTGGATTATATTGTGTCTCCAACTTCTTGTCAATACCTGAAAAGATTAGGTTTTTCAATTTCATTAAGTATAGTACACATTTAATAGAATCTATACTTTTAGGTTGAATCATCCTGTAGATATAATGCCAAACATCCTATGTACTTATCACTATTTACTTTCTGATTCTTCTTCTTTTGTAGTTTTGCATTTTCCCATTATATTTAAAATTACAATTTTATTACATTATTTCCCTATCTCTTTTCTCCCTCCAAAGCTTCCCACATACCTTTCCTTGCACTCTTTCAAATTCATAGACTCTTCCTTTACATTAATTGCTATTACATACATAGACATCTCTATCTGGATGTATATCCCTAAGCATAACCTGGTCATTATGCAAATGTTACTTGTATGTATTTGAGTTGGGGTGCTTTTCCCTGGGGAACACTGTTTCTCCCACTGTCAGCATTCCTTAGCTGCATGGAGTTCTCTTTATGTATTTAAAATAGTGTTCTGGGCTTTCCCCCGGTCATTTGGCATGCCAAGTGTTATCCTTATTTGGCTCATGTTTGGGCAATCATGTGGGTGACACTTTATGGGTGTAGCTTCTGGTGTTACTAGGAGACACAATCTCACAACAAACTCCCTAATCCACTGGCTCTTCTAATCTTTCCTCCACCGCTTCCCCAATGCTCCCAGAGACTGGAATGTGAGATAGTTTCATATGTATCCTTTGGGACTGGGCTCCACAACTCTGCGTTTTGATTGTTTGTGGTTTTCTGTAATGGTCTCGGTTGCAAGGAGAAGTTTCCTTTATGAGGTGTAAGAACTACATTGACCTTTGGATGTAAGGACAAATATTTGAAATATAGTTGAGGATTATGCTGCTTTAGTAGTGTGGTGGATGTAGGTTCTCCTCTAAGATAAATGACTTGATAGCCCTGAGAAGTTATCCAGGTTTCTAGTACAAGGCATTATTTTCCTGTTTTTGAGAGTAACTTAATCCATTTAGAGAGGTATTGGTTATCTCCAAGGTATGTGTGCCACTATGGCACCATTAGGATTAGCATACCATGCTGGTCATTGCTGCTATTCATAGGGATCTTAGGTTGGTAGGACTGTTGGTTGCTTCTCTCCTTTGGAAGCTTACATGGCATCTTCTGGTAACATGAAAGCTAGTTCTTAAGGAGGAAGCAGTCATGTCATTTCTAGCTCAGGGACCTCTACAACCCATGTCTACAGTACAGGGTGACTTCTGGAATAGGGATTACCTTCCACCTTCGTGGGGGCAATCAACACAATAGCAATAATGTTTTGGGAGTCCCTTTGACAACCCTGCCAACAACTCATAAGAAGCCTGTCTCCTCATGCCTGATACAGAGATATTTGTTAGGTGGTCTTGAGCTCTTGGAGGTAGCACTGCCAGTCCAAACAAAAACATTTCACTCAAGTTTTACATAGTAACTCTACGACTTAAATATATTACAAGTAATTTTTAGATAAATGGCAAATAGCATGATTCCTTATAACTTTTTAAGACATACTTACTAGTTTTTGTCCCCCCCAACCAATTCTTCTTCTATATTTATCTCTATTCTCTATGCCTAAGGACCATCAGCCTTTCCCATTTCCCCATCACACCATTTATACCCTGATATTCCCTTCTCTATTTCTCTCAAGCCCTCTGTCTAGCAGTGATCTCATTTTACTTTCCTGGTTTCACAATAACTCCAGGATATGTACTCATATCTGAATATATAGAGCTAGGAGCCTCTGATGAGAGAAAACAGATAAGAATTTTATTTCTGGGACTGGATAACCTCACTCCATATGATCTTTTCTAGTTCCATCCACTTAACCTGAGATTTCATGATCTCATTTTTCTTTATACCTGATTAGTATTCTATGGCATATATGTACCACATTTTCTTTATCCATTCATGTATTGAAAGACATACATGTTGTTTCCATTTCCTGGCTGTCGTGGGAAGAGCATCAATGAACATGGTTGAATAACTATCTATAGAATAGGATACCAGGTCCTTTAGTCATATGCCAAGGAGTGGTATAGTTGGGTCATATGGTAGATTTATTTTGAGCTTTTTGAGAATTCTCCACACTTATTTTCCATGGAAGCTGCATCATTTTCTCAATTCCACCTACAGTGAATGGGGGTTCCCTTTTCTTTGTGTACCCTCCAGCATTAGTTACCAGCTGTTTTGTTGATCTTTATATTCTGACCAGGTCAAGATGAGTTATTTTGATCTGTATGTTCCTGATTGCTAGGACAATGACAGTTTTAAAACCATTCTTTTCCTTCTTTGACAAGTATCTCTTTAGGTTGCAGTATTGTTTTTCGAATGGGTCATTTGGTTTTTTATTTTGTTTCTGTTTTTTGTTTTGTTTTTATTTCTGTTGTTGTTGTTGTAGGTGTTTTGACTATTTTTGAGTTCTTTGGATACAGTGAATATTAATTCTCTGTCAGATAGAGAGCTGACAAAGATTCTCTCCCATTTTGTGGGCTTCCTCTTCGTCTACTTAATTCTTTCTTTTGGGTGTGAAGAAGCTTTTTAGTTTTTCCAAGTCCTACTGATCAATTGTTGACCTTAATTCTTAGGCAAATGGAGTTCTATTCAGGGAGTCTCTTCTTACACCCACACCAATAGCCTGTGAGGTGCTGCCTATGTTTTCTTCTGGAAGTGTCAGTGTTTCACATTTAGGTCTTTCATCCTTCTGAAGTTAATTTTTATGCAAGGTGATATAGATAACAGCCTAATTTCATTCTTTTGCACATGGATATCCAGTTTTCCCAGTAACATCTATTGAAGGTGTTTCTTTTCTCCAGTTTGTGTTTTTGGCATTTTGACAAATATTAAGTGGCAGAAGTTACATGTACTCATGTTTATGTCATCAATAGTGTTTTATTGGTCTACATGTTTGTTTTTGTGCCAATACCACATTTTTTTGTTACTATGGCTCTATAATATACTCTTAAGATCTTGTAAATGCTGTAGAGTTACTACTTTTGCTCTAGGTATTTTTGGCTATCTTGGATCATTTGTGATTTAATATGAATTTTAGAATAGTTTTTTTCCTTGTTTTTGTAAGATTCAGATGAGAATTTGATTAGGAGTGTTTTGAATCTATAAATACCTTTTGGTAGAATGGCTATTTTCATAATGTTAATTCTACCAATTCATGAGCATGGGGTATCTTCCATTTTCTAGTGTCTCATCTCTTCCTTCAGAGATTCAAAGTTTTCATTGTAGAAGTCCTTCACTTCCTAGGATAGGTGTATTCCTAGATATTTATTTCCTTGAGACTGTAGTAAATGGGAGTGTGTCCATGATCTCTTCTCTTTATCTTTGATGGTGGTATATATTTGAAAGCTATTGATTTTTGCAAGTTAATGCTATATCCTGTCACATTCCTGAAATTGTTTATCATTTTTGGAAGTTTTCTGATACAATTTTGGGGTTCTCTAACATATAGCATCATGTCATCTGTAAATATAGATCATTTGAACATTTTGTTTCCTATTTATATCCCTTTAGTTTCCTCTACTTGCCTTTTCACCCCAGTTAGTATTTTAAGTACATTATTGAAAATGTGTGGAGACAATGAACATCGCTATTTCTTTCCTAAACTCAGTGGGGTTGATTCAAGCTTCTCTCCATCTAGACAGATGTTGACTGAGGGCTTCCTATATGTAGTTTCTATTGTGTTGAGGTGTGCTCCTTCTAGCTTATATTCTCTAGAACTTTTATGATAAAGGTCTCTTGGATTTTTTTGAAGGCTCTTTCTGCATCTATTGGGATGATTTTTTTCTTTAAGTCCCACTTATATGACGCATTACATTAATTGATATGCACATGTTGAGTCATCTATGCATTTCAAGGATAAAGCCAACTTGGTCATGTTGGGTAATTTTTTTGATGCATGTCTATATTCTGGTTGCAAGTATTTTGTTGAGTATTTTTGAGTTGATATTCATCATAGGTATTGACTCGTAGTTTCCTTTTTGTTTTTGTATCCAATTGGCTTGGTATTAGAGTGATATTGGCTTTATAGAAATACCTTTGGAGTGCCTCTTCTGTTTCTTTTTTCTTTGGGAGATAGTTAAAGGAGGACTGGCTATAGATCTTTGAATATCTGGTAGAATTTGGCTATGAATCCATTTGGCACTGGACCTTTTTAGATGGGGGGGATGTTATTACTATTTCAATTTCCTCATTTCTTATGTGTCTGTTTACATTGTTGACTCTGCCTTGGTTTAATTTTAGTCATTCGGCTAAATCTAGAAACTCAGACATTTCTTTTAGATTTTTTCCAGCTTAATTATGTACACATTTTAAAAACATTCACTTACAATAATGTAATTTTTTATATCTGTTATATTTCTTCCATCTTTATTTCTGATTCTGTTAATTTGGATTATTTCTTTTTTCCTTTCTTTTCGTTAGTGGATCCAAATGTTTTAGAATTTTTTAAAGTTGAAATAGTGCTACATCACTTTCCTCTTTACTTTCTTTCCTCCAGCTGCTCCCAGTTGCCCTCCCTCCAGCAACATGTCCCCAGACTCTAAAGTTGATAACCACTTTCCTTTTATTATTATAATTTTACACACATATGCAAGTGCTCAAATATTTATAAATACAACTTTGTGAATTGGTTTTTATTCTTGACATGTACATGATTTCAAGGCATTGTGCATTGAACAAACCATAATGGGACTTATCCTTGTAAGAGCGTAATTCTCTTTCTCCCAACAGCAATTAATGGCCTGAAGATCTTTGTCTAGTAGTGAAACCCCATAAAATTTTCCCACTTTCCCATTAGTATATTAGTATGCCATTTTTCCTGTCTTGTTTATGCAGCCTTTTCTAGGAAAGACTTTCTCAGTAGTCTTCCTGGCATTCTGGTTCTTACAATCTCTCCACCTCCTCTTCAGTGATGGTCCTTGAGCCAGAGATGCAGAAGCTGTAATGTAGATGTATCCATTGTGTCTTCATTGCCTATGATCTGTTTATATCTGCATTGTATCCAGATATGGTTTTCTTTGAAGGTCTCCATTGGCTTTAAGGAGAGGCTTCATTGATGAGATGGTAGCTATAGTTATCTATAGGTATAAGAATAAGTTTCAGAATTTAATGAAGAATTATGCTGATCTAACAAAATGACAGTACTAAATTCTTTATTTTTTCATTTGTAGCCAGTACAAATTTATTTTATTTTAGGTAGTCTGCAACTACATTAAAAAAATATTGCTCCTCTCTACAGTGATGTATGCATACATAATAATATATGTTATTTTCCTATAACTATTAATTGAATTCTTATATTTTTCTCAAGACAAAAATTCTTCTGAAGCACAGGAAAAAAATGTTTCATTCAATTTTGTTCATCTGTAATTGATACTCGTAAAATGTCTTTTTAAAAATAAAAATGTATAGTAAAAGGAAAAAAACCAACACTGTCATGATGAAGGCTATAGAAATAGTTCAGGCAAGAGATTATCCTGGCCTGAAGTACAGTGAGGAAAAGGAAGAACAGGAAAGGTAATAAAATGCTCGATTTACACCATATGTTTAAAATAGAGCCACTAGGCTCTCCACAAGATCATTGTCTATGTGTGGGGAAAAAAAAGAAAAAAAGAGAAGAAGAAAAGAAATAGAAAACAATTAAAGAGTACCAATGCTTGAATGGGACTGTAAGAAGTGTGGGAGTTTTGAAGCTTTGAAAATGCATCATGTAATTAAAGGATGGAGCACAGATAATGATATATAATATAGGTGACTGCAAGTGCTATGATATTTAGGAGTGACTGGAGAAGTAGAAATAGAACTAAGACAGATTCTGTCCTTGAAGCTAACAGGAGTTATTTTTTAAGAAAAAAAATTCATTCATTTTACATACCAAAGATCTCCCTCTCTCCTCATCCTGTCCCTCCAGCCTCCCCCTCTCAAACTACCCCTTATTCCCTCCTACAAGAAGGTAAGGCCTCCCATGGGGAGGTACATTTACTGGAGGCAGGTGCAAGTCCCTCCCCCTGCCTCAAGGCTGTGTGAGGTGTCCCATCATGGACATAGGCTCCAAAAGACCTGCTCATGCACCAGGGGTGGATTCTGATCCAACTGCCAAGAGGCCCCTTGGCAGATCATGCCATTCATCTGTCTCATTATGTAGAGGTCTTAGTCCAGTCCCATGGAGGATCCACAGGTGTTGGTCTAAAGTTCATGAGTTCCCACCAGTTTGGTTTGGTTGTCTCTGTAGGATTTCCCATCATCATCTTGATGCCCCTTGCTCATAGAATCCCTCTTATCTCTCTTTGACTGGACTCCTGGTGTTCGGCCTGGTGTTTGGCTGTGAATTTCTGCATCAGCTTCCAGCAGTTACTGGAGAAAGGTTCTATGATGACAGATTACTGGGGCAAGCCAGTTAAGGCACCCTCTCCACTATTCATACTAAACGAGGCTGTGGTCATCGTTGTGGATGCCTGGGAACTTCCCTAGCAGCCAATTTCTCCCTATCCCCATGATGTCTCCCTCTATCATGGTATCTCTTTCATTGTTTTCCCACTCCATCTCTGTTCCAGATTGACCATCAGCATTCCCTTATGTTCTCATCCCCCATCTCCTACCCTCAATTTCCCACCCATCATGCCCAGTTTACTCGTGGAGATTTCATCTGCTTCCCTTTTCCAGGGCAATACATTTGTCCCTCTTTGGGTACTCCTTGTTAACTACCTTCTCTAAAGCTGTAGGTATTAGTCTGGTTATCTTTGCTTTACATCTAGTATCCACTTATGAGTGAGTACATACCATGTTTGTGATTCTAAGTCTGGGTTACCTCACTCAGGATGATATTTTCTAGTTCCATCTATTTGTCTGCAAATTCCATGATGTCATTGTTTTTTACTGCTGAATAGTACTCATTTGTGTATATGTACCATATTTTCTTTATCCATTCTTTGGTTGAGGGACATTTAGGTTGTTTCCAGGTTCTGGCTCTTATGAATAATGCTTCCATGAACACATTTCATGTCATTTGGTATGATTGAACATTCCTTGAGTATATATGCCCAAGAGTGGTATGGCTGGGTCTTGAGAAAGATTGATTCCCAATTTTCTGAGAAACCACCATAGTGACTTACAAAGTGGCTATATAAGTTTGCACTCCCACCAACAGTGGAGGAGTGTTCTCCTTGTTCCACATCCTCTCCAACATAAGCTGTCTTCAGTGATTTTTATCTTAGCCATTCTAACAGGTGTAAGATGGTATCTCAGAGTCATTTTGATTTGGATTTCCCTGATGACTAAGGATGTTGAGCAATTCCTTAAATGTCTTTCAGCTATTTGAGCTTCTGTTGAGAATTCTATTTAGCTCTGTAGCCCATTGTTTTAATTGAATTGTTCTGTATTTTGATGTCTAGTTTCTTGAATTCTTCATATATTTTGGAGGTCAGGCCTGTATCAGATGTGGAGTTGATGAAGATCTTTTCCCATTCTGTAAACTGTCGTTTTGTCCTATTTACGTTGTCCTTCACCTTACAGAAGCTTCTCAGTTTCAGAAGGTCCCGTTGATTAATTGTTGCTCTCAGTGTCTGTGCTACTGGTGTTATATTTAGGAAGGGATCTCATGTGCCAATGTGTTTAAGACTATTTCCTACTTTCTCTTCTATCAGATTCAGTGTAACTGATTTTATATTGAGGTCTTTGATCCACTTAGACTTCAGTTTTGTGCACGGTGACAGATATGGATCTATTTGCAATCTTCTACATGTTGACATCCAGTTATTCCAGGACCACTTGTTGAAGACGCTTTCTTTTTTCCATTGTACAATTTGGTTTCTTTGTCAAAAATCAGATGTTCATAGGTGTTTGGGATAATGTCAGGGACTTCAGTTCGATTCCATTGATCCCATGTCAGTTTTTATGCCAATACCAAGCAGGTTTTTTTTATTACTATAACTATATAGTAGAGCTTGAGGTCAGGGATGGTGATGCCTCCACAGGTTGCTTTATTGTACATGATTCTTTTAGCTATACTGGGTTTTTTTTTTCCAATATGAAGTTGAATATTGTTCTTTCTAGGTCTGTGAAAATTTGTATTGGTATTTTGATGGGGATTGCATTGAATCCGTAGACTGCTTTTGGTAAGATTGTCATTTACTGTGTTAATCCTGTCTATCCATGAGCATGGAAGATCTTTTCATTTTCTGATATCTTATTCAATTTCTTTCTTCAGAGATTTAAAGTTCTCATCATATAAGTCTTTCACTTGCTTATTTAGAGTTACCTCAAGGAATTTTACATTATTTGTGGCTATTGTAAAGGGTGATGTTTCTCTGATTTCTTTTTCAGCCCATTTATCATTTGTATATAGGAGGGATGCCATTTTTTTTAGTTAATCTTTTATCCTGCCACATTACTGAAGGAGTTTATCAGCTATAGGAGTTCCCTGGTAGAATTTTGGGGGTCATTTATGTATACTATCATATCATCTGCAAATAGTGAAAGTTTGACTTCTTCCTTTCCAATTTGTATCCACTTGATCTCCTTTTGTTGTCTTATTGCTCTGGCTAGGGCTTCAAGTACTATATTGAAATAAATAAGAGTAGAGTGGACAACCTTGTCTTGTTCCTGATTTTTGTGGAATTGCTTTGAGTTTCTCTCCATTTAATTTGATATTGGCTGTGGGCTTGCTGTAAATTGCCTTTATTATGTTTAGGTATGTCCTTATATTCCTGATCTCTCTAGAACCTTTATCATGAAGGTGCGTTGCATTTTGTCAAACGCTTTTTCAGCATCTATTGAAATGATCATGTGGTTTTTATCTTTCAGTTTGTTTATATGGTGTATTACATCAGCAGATTTTCATATGTTGACCATTTTTGCATTCCTGAGATGAAGCCTGCTTGGTCATGATGGTTATTTATTTATTTTTTTATGTGTTCCTGGATTCGGTTTGCCAACATTTTGTTGAGCATTTTTGCATCAATGTTCATGAGGGAGATGGATCTGTAATTCTCTTTCTTTGTTGCATCTTTGTGTGGTTTGGGTATCAGAGTAGCTGTTGCCTTATAAAAGGAGTTTGGTAATGTCCTATTGTGTGGAACAATTTGAAGATTATTAGTATTAGCTCTTCTTTGAAAATATGGTAGAATTCTTTGCTGAAAACTTATGGTCCTGGGCTTTTATTGGTTGGGAGACTTTTAATGACTGTTACTATTTCCTTAGGGGTTATAGTTCTATTTAAGTTGTTTATCTGGTATTGATTTAACTTTGGTATGTGGTATCTATCCAGAAAATTGTCCATTTCTTTTAGATTTTCCAATTTTGTGGTGTACAGGTTTTTGAAGTATGAACTGATGATTCTCTCAATTTCCTCATTGTCTCTTGTTATTGTATCTCTTTTCCTTTCTGATTTTGTTCATTTGGATGCTCTCTCTCTGCCTTTTGGTTAGTTTGGATAAGGGCTTGTCTATCTTATTGATTCTCTCAAAAAACCAGCTCTTTGTTCCATTGATTCTTTGTCTTGTTCTCTTTGTTTCTATTTTCTTGATTTCAGTTCTCAATTTGATTATTTCTTGGCATTTCTTCCTACTGCATAACTGTGCTTTTTTTGTTGTTGTTCTAGAGTTTTCAGGTGTATTGTTAAGTTGCTAGTGTAAGATTTCTCCAACTTCTTTATGTGAACATTTAGTGCTATGGATTTTCCTCTTAGCACTGCTTTCATAGTGTCCCATAAGTTCGAGTATGTAGTACATTTATTTTCATTGAATTCTAGGAAGTCTTTAATTTCTTTCTTTATTTCTTCCTTGACCCATTGGTGACTCAGTTGAGCATAATTCAGTTTCCATGTGATTGTAGACTTCTGTAATTTTTGTTGTTATTGAAATCTAACTTTAAGCCATGGTGATCCAATAAAATAAGGAGGTTATTCCAATTTTTTCATATCTATTGAGATTTGCTTTGTGACTGAGTATGTTGTCAATTTTAGAGAAGGTTCCATGGGATGCTGAGAAGAAAGTATACTCTTTTTTTTATTAGGGTGGAATTTTCTGTAGATATCTATTAAGTCCATTTGAGTCCATCTGTTAGTTCCCTTATTTCTCTGTTAAGTTTCAGTCTGGCAGATCTGTCCATTGGTGAGAGTTGGGTTTTAAAGTCTCCCACTATTAATGTGTGGGGTCACACTATTAATGTGTGGGGTTTGATGTGTGATTTAAGCTTTAGTATTGTTTCTTTTACATATGTGTGTGCCCGAAGGGCATAAATGTTCAGAATTGAGACTTCATCTTGTTGGGCCTTTTCTGTGATTAATATATCCTTCCAAATCTCTTTGAATTGACTTTAGTTTGAAATCTATTTTGTTAGATATTAGTATAGCTACACCAGTTTGTTTCTTAAGTCCATTTGATTGGAAAGTCTTTTCCGAGACTTTTACTCTGAGGTAGTATCTGTCTTTGAACTTGAGGTGTGTTTCTTGCATTCAACAGAAGGATGGGTGCAGATTTCATATCCATTCTGTTAGCCTGTGTCTTTTTATAGGCGAATTGAGTCCATTGACATTAAGTGATACTGTTAATTCCTGTTATATTTTTGATAGTAGTATATGTGCATTTCCCTTCTTTGGGATTTACTGCTGTGGGGTTAACTATTGCCTGTGTTTTCGTGGGTGCATTTAATTTCCTCGGGTGGAGTTTTTCTTCTAGTGCTTTCTGTAAGGCTGGATTTGTGGATAGGGATTGTTTAAATCTGTTTTTCTCTTGGAATGTCTTGTTCACTCTGTCTATGGTGATTGAAAGTTTTGCTGGGTATATTAGTCTAGGCTGGCATCCATGGTCTCTTAGTGTCTACATTAAATCTGTCCAGAACCTTCTAACTTTCAGAGTCTCTATTGAGAAGTCTGGTGTTATTATGATGGGTCTGTCTTTATAAGCCCCTTGGCTTTTTCTTTTGCTACTCTTAATATTCTTTCTTTATTCCGTATGTTTAGTGGTTTAATTATTATGTAACAAGGGACCATTTTGGGGGGATCTAGTCTATTTGGTGTTCTATAAGCTTCTTATATCTTCATAGGTATTTCCTTCTTTAAGTTGGGGAAGTTTTCTTCCATGATTTTGTTGAATACATTTTTTTGTACCTTTGAGTTGTTATTCTTCTCTTTCTTCTATCCCTATTATTCTTAGGTTTAGTCTTTTCGTGATGTCTCAAATTTCCTGGACATTTTGTGTTATGACTTTTTTGGCTTTGGTGTTTTCTTTAACTGATAAATCTATTTCCTCTATTGTATCCTCTATGCCAGAGATTCTGTCTTCCATCTCTTATATTCTGTTTATTTATGCTCTAAATTCTTTTTTACGGTCCATGGCCTCATTAAACCCAGGAATTGATTGGGTTTCCAGTGCCAGACAAGTCCAGTTAGATAACATTTTTGCCACAGACATATGAATACCAGTTATTGCACCTTTATGCATATCTTGCTTTTCTGGTAATTGTCTTGGTTCATACATGTTGCAGCTAGTTGATACCACTTAATTGCTTTCCTACCTCAGCAGACCAAATATTACTTTTCTGGAACCATAGAAGCTAGGCTTTGGAAAGAGACTTTCAAACAAACAAACAAACCCAGATAGAATCATCTATCTTAGTATTGCATCCTAAGTATGTGGTGTCTTCAGCAATATCAGCCCACCCTTAAGCTCTTGGAGGCAACCAAGGGCTATGTAAATAATCTACATTCAAAATAAATAAATAAATAATCAGCCATTCAAAAGGAATTTGATTGTGCCTGGTACTAGGGGTTTTGTTAGTTTATAGTTCTTGTGTGAGCATTGCCAGCCCAAGTAGCTTAACATCTTTTACATATATTTTTAATTTAAAATAGTAAAATATGACCAGGGGTATGAAGTAACAGAGCAGGAATATCAGGATACAAGTGATCTGAAGGAGGACATGGTAAAATGATGAGGTTCAAACTAGGTGGTGGTGGGGGGAGATCAATACAAAATAAGGATGGAAGAGGATAAAATAAGAGTGAGGATGCCTGAAAAAGTCAAAAGGAATCATGGTATTAACATTAGAGCTATTTGAAAACCCTATAATGTATATAAACTGGTATACAAGTAAACATAGGTATTGTACATGAAATTTTCTTATTTGGGAAATGATCTATTACCAGGTGAGACTGTTAGTGATTCTTCTCCCACAGCAGCCTTCAGGCATTTTGATTACTACCTAGTAAGGGGAAGTTTACAGTTCAGTCCCTGCTTGGTTTCCCTATGCCCTGTGACTAATATGTATGGTGACTGCAGCAGTAAGATCTTAACTTCTAGCTCTGAGGTACAACCAAAAACATTGGCTTTCTTTTGAGGATCATATGTTTTGACTTGGTAGGTTTCTTTAAACATGGATGTACAAAATCTGTTGCTGAATATGTTACATTTGCAATGATACCATTTTTGAAGAGAGCATATTTTTGCAATATTATTGTAAAGTAAGTTCATTCTAGACAGTATTTCCCCAGCAACACTTCATGTGAACTTTCTGTTTTAACAGTATACTTGTAGCTCTTAGGCTTGCATTTACAAAACATTTTAAGTAAAATCTTACAAATGTCATGACATAAAGGTCAAGGTTTATTTCTCTCACAGAGGAATACCTAGTTATTTTAGCAATCTTTGTTCATCATCCTTATTCTTGTTAATTGGGATGTTTGTCCAACATCAGCATATGTGCATGTATACAAATGTAAACATTGTACATGTTTATGTATATGTGTATAGTATATGTGTGTGTATTTAGCTAATATGCATATACATGTATGTGTATGTAATGTAGGTATTTGTTGCTTTTTTTGTTTTTTGTTTATTTGTTTTTTTTTTTGAGACAGGGTTTCTCTGTGTAGCTTTGTGCCTTTCCTAGAACTCACTCTGTAGCCTAGGGTGGCCTCAAACTCACAGAGATTCACCTGAGTCTGCCTCTCCAGTGCTGGGACTAGAGACATGCACCAGCACCTCCCCGCTGTATTACTATTTTTTTACACCAGGACATCAGTGTATGTATTAGTCTTTACCCAAAACAACAATTGCAGGTTTATAGTAAACATGAAATCAGGTAGAGTAATTCTTGTAGTTGACCCTTTTGTTAAAAGCTATTTAGACTATTATGTGTATTTTATATATTTATAAAGATCATTCTGAGTTACAAATTGCATTCTGTGGAATTTGTGCACAGCTCTGGTTATTATGCATTTCTTCTGTTTCTTTAACTTTGTTTTTGTTTACTCTTTGTGCCTTTCACATCATGCCTCCCAATCCTACCCATCTCCTTCCTGACTCAAAATAAAACAAAATTAAATTTAAGAGAAAAATGGGGTGGGGGAGTAAGAAGGGGGAAATCTCATCATGGAAGTGGCAAGTGTCATCCAGTGAGTCACAAAGTAAACCCCTTCTTCCATATATTTTTACATGTAGGCATTCATCACAAGGAATCACTGGTCTGGTTTGAGGCCCCTGATTTCTTGTACTCCATCCATGCTGATCTCTCACTAGGACTCTTCCTGGACATCCTGTTGCTGCTCTTCTCATGGAGATCCTGCAGCGCTGGGTCCACAGGACTGACACACCCCATCTCCACTCGCCTATCCCTTGACTCAGCATCCCTGCCACCCACCCTGTGCTCCAGCAGATCACAGATGGGATGGATTTGGGGTGAGCCAATACATAACTCTGGGCCTGGGTATTTGCAGGGATGGTCAGCACACCAGATCTCCCCTGTCTTCACCACCAGGGTAAGCTCTCTAGCATTTACCTGTCTAGTTCACCCTTGTAGTGTTCTGGAGGACAACTGAAGCCCCATCCCAAGTCTCTGGACTTAGGGAAGGAAGAAGTTCACCCATGAGCTGCCTGCAGTTCCTAGACATGACAGGTTCTGGAGGACAGCCAATGATCATGCATTTCTTACCTGGCCTCCAGATCTATGAATTTTCCTTAATATCTTTTCACAATATTGTATCTGTTTGTGTGTTTGGGAGTTTATAACTATGTTATTAATTTTTTCTTAAGTATTAATTCTGTTAAAATTAATAATTCAATTTTTAATAATTCATTGAATAAATATACAGAAAATCAGTTGATATTTATATTGATGTAGTATCCTGAGACTGAGATAAATTCTCCTTAATGGGCTTTTGTGTGTTTCTGGAATTTTGTTTGTGAGTCATCTATAAGTAGACAGCTTAACTGCTTCCTTTCTTATCTGAATGTTGGTTATTCCTTTGGCATACTGCACTGTGTTTATTAGTACTTTCTCTACAATACAAACATTGGTGCTCGAGAAGACAGCAACTTTTGATCATGCACTAAGAACAGGCCTTCAGTTCTTCACTGTTATCTATGGGGTTTCCTGAAAATCTTTCAGATTGGGGAAGCTCTCTCTTATTCCTAGCATACTGAATTTGTAATTCAAATCATATATATTTTTCCCATTAATATTGAATTATTTTGTTTATTTTTAATGTTCAACCAACATTAAGTCCCATAATAAACTTTACTTAGTCATGACGTTATCTTTTATCTACATTTCTGTTTCTTTCTATCCCCAGTGGTTTGTGCTCTTAAGTTCTTGTTTTTGAAGTTACTGTTAACCATACTTCAAAGTTACTATACTCCTATATATTGTAAGTGCCTGTTTTGCAAGTGTGTGCTAATGACAGAACATAGATCGTCACACATATTAGGCAAGTTTTCACCAGTGAGCTACCTTTCCACCACTCAGTGTTAATAAATACATAGCAATCTATCATCTGCTTTGATCTAGTTTGATTTTCAGCATATGACCTAGTTTGTTTTTCTCCATATTGTCTACTTTGCTTTTCTGCATATGATAAACCTGTTTAAAATTTTTTTAGCTTTTCTCAGATGTTTTGCTGTGAGACTCTCACAAATGTGCGATGTTTCATCAGGCTCTTTTGTAGTTCTCAAAACAAAACCATATTATTTTATTATTTCACTTATGGCTTTATGATGGCTCTTATTTTCTCATGTGAATGAGCACCTCTCTCACAAATCTTAGGGCTTTCCCCTAACTTTATGTAATTCTTCCTGAATCTTTCTGCTTTTGTTTAAATTTTGTACTAAATTTACCAAGTTAAAGATCAATCTAACTATATATTTAAGTGGAATCCATTATAATTACATTCTAAATGAAGGAATACTTTATATACGTATAATATTTAATCAGTTCATCTAAAAATGTGGGCTTTTCATGTATTGCTATTACCGTCTATGTACTTTTTTTGACATTTTAAACTTTCTTATAAGTGATAAAAATATAATTTTGATTGAGGTTAACTCTTACATACATTAAAGTTTATTACTATTGTGGATTATTGTTTTATTTTTACTTATGCTTCTGATTGTTGCTGGAGCTATTAAATTTTTACAAGTACTTAAATTTTATCTTATGTAAACATTGTAGGACTTGCTTAAAATCATGGTTATAAGTATTAGTTCTATTGCTTTTTCAGAATGATAAGTATCTCATCTGAAAATAATGACAGTTTTATCTTCCCCAATTTCCTCATTTTCTTTTCAATGAATTAATTCCAGTCTTTAATCTATCCTTGGTATCCTTTTACCTGCTTCCTACAGGTTTCAACAAGCAGGATTCAGATAGCTAACTGTGAGTAATTTGCAATTATTATTGCATTTTCTCTGTAATGAGTGTTATTTAAATGGGTGTCCCTCAAATGTAACCACTTGTGCATGTGCTTAGAAGTTTATGTTTGAAATTTTCAGAGGCGTGTATTTTCATTGTACAGAATAACGATGTATACAATTGTATTTGAAATGTGGTCAGAAAACATGGCAAGGATCACATTTTCTCCTAGATATCTCCTGAGACTGAGTGAACTGTGATAGCTTTGTCATTTATTTCCCCAGATAGAGTCTTCTTTCCTTCTACGCTCCTATGTGCTGTTAGAGGCTCTCCTCTCTGGCTCCTACCATTTAGGCTCTTAGACCCCAGATTCTTTGACAGATGGGAGGCACAGGCCAAAGATCAGCATCAATTTGGGATTGTAAATGACTCATTCCCTGCTCCATCCTTGCTTTGTGAGAGTATAACCTGCCTGCACTGTGTACAGTCACTGTTTCTCATTATGATGTATCCTATGCTCAAATCCCAAGTGAGTCATTTTCAGATGTAGTGTCAGATGTAACCATCTTTCCTGCTTTCTGGGATCTCGGTATCCTTTGCTTATTCTCTTCACACATCACAAATACCTGTTAAATGTCTCTTCTTCAGTTTTTCTCCACTGACATCCTTTTTGTTAACTTTTTAAAAAGCTATTTTATAGTGATCTTTTTAAAAGAACCATTTACATGCTTGTGTTTGAATGTGAGCAACTATATGTCTGCTCCTGAGACTCTCGGGGTACATGTACACCCATGTGTGCAAATACATCTGCTTATAGCCATGCAATTAATCTGAAAATTATGTTGGGCATTCTCTTCTATCACTCTCTGCATCTCCTTTGAGTCAGGTCTTTGTTTATATTTGTATTTGTTAATCATGTTTTCTTGGCTAGACTGGAAACCAACAAGCCCCAATGATCCTCTCTCTGCCTCCTCAGAAATGGGGTTATAGGCATGAACTGGATACCCAACTTTTTGTGCAGACTCTGAGATTCCAATTCCAGTCCTTTGTGAAGGCCAAATAAGTGCTTTTAACCACTGTTCTGCCTCTTCAGTCCTCACTGACATCTCTTAAACTAAAGCCCAGATTCCTTTCCAAAGCTCTGCTGGTCTGTACTTCTCCAACAGTAGATAGAAAATAAAATAAAAGCCATGAGTGGACAATTGAAAATTACCAAGTGCTTAATTTGAAACATTACCACAAAAGATAAGGAGTTTTATTCCAGAATCTCTCCACATAAACTGCATATGAACCAAGCCACACATCTTGGTCTAGACAAGAATCATTACTGAGTTCAAATTTTAAGTCAATAGCATAACACACAACACCTCTCCCAGGTAACTGAATAAATATAGAATCCTACCAATGTGCTCCAATCTGCAGTTATTGACCTGATCCACTCCTCTGAAATACATTTTCCTTTGACTATTTTGATCTATTTATTGTCTCTACTTAGTCATATTTTAGTCCTGTGTTTAGAATTTGAAATGTTACAGCATCGGAGCAAAAAGAACGTGGTACAGGAGGCCGGAAAGAAGAAAGCCATCCATAGGAAAATTATCTGCTTCCAGGAGATTCACCAATTTCTTTTTTAAAAAATGTTTATTCTTCAGAATTTCATAATTTATACAAAAAATATGATCACATATGCCCCTCATTTACATTCTCATTTCTCCAATATCCCATGACACATCCACATCCCAAATTCATGTCTTTTCTTTTCTTTTTTTATCTACTCAAAATGAAGACTGGAGCATTTAGATTATAAGAACACATTTGCCCAAAGTATTACAAAATTGTTCTGAATTCACAAGTTCACCTTCGCATCCAAGAAGTCTTCATCCAAACTACAGATGGTGTTCCTCCCCAGTCAATACACTTACTTTGCTTTATAAGCTTGCTATGGGGTCTTTGAAACTCTGAAACTTGTGCCATCAGATTGCAGGCTTGATCTTCACCTATACACTATGAGTAACTAAGAATAGGGGAAATTACTGGGAGATCAGATGGCCGGCCATCTGGGGATCTATCCAGCCTTGAATGATGGCTATTTTTATTTTTATTATTTTGTAGACCTTTCAGTGTAGTTGATCACCCATGCTATTTAGTCATTATTCTTATTGTAATCTCATCCACTAAATCGTTGTTAACTGGTCCTCTACCAGCAGTCGACTCTGTGTCTTCACCAATGATATTAGCAACCAAAATTATGAAGTTCCTGCGCCCTCATAGATAATAATCTAGGTTATGAAACCTGTGAACAAATCTTCTCCAGAATTTATCTTTTAGAGTATGTATCATGGTAAGATGCATAACACCCATACTGTAGAGAAGAAATTGCATATTATGTTATAGACAAGGTTATCTATCAATAAAGAATGGCCAAATAATGAGGAAATATTGGAAGATATGTAGGGAGAAAAGTTGAATTTACTAAAAACTGTGGGAACTGAGGCAACTTCCATGGGAACACATGGTTTATAAGAGTACAGTCTTGATGGTTCCATCAAAGAAAACAAATATTACAAAGAAAACCTGGGATGATATGAAGACTTGCTCTCTCTCTCCCAGACCCCTACTTTCCTATGGGTTTCTCTTCAATGGCAAGATCCAGGAAGAAACCAGGATTAGGGGAAACTGGGTGGCCACTTCCTCTTTAGTCAGCTTCCAGGGACACTGAGGAGGATAGAGATAGCATAAAGTAGGTTATGATGAAAGTGTTCTGTTTGTTCAGTCCTTGTTTTAGAATTTGATGGCCATTGTCAGTGATGTGTGAAAAATTTAAGTATTAGAGGCAATTCCGTACCACTTATGGCAGGGGCGTAGTCTGACAAGTAGCCTCCTCAGCAGCAGGTATTTTCCATTCTATCCAGACATTCCCTCACACCCATTAAATGATTTTCTCCTTCTCTAATCTCCTGTGCTTGCAGGTCCATCTCACCTAGTCTTTCATTAGGTCATTTTGCACTTTGACCAACCAATTTGCTTCCCTGAGCCACCCCTGCTAAGAGCCCATAGATAGGTCTATGGTGGTAGTTTTAATGAGAATGACCCCCATGGGTGCATATATTTGAATGCTTGTTCCAAAGTTGGTGGAAATGTTTGGAAAATAATTATGAGGTATGGCCTATTGGAAGAGGTATGTTTCTAGGAGTGGGCTTTGAGATTCCAAATACATTTTCTTAGTCCAAGTCTCAGCTTCTCTGCTCTCTAGTCTTTTTAGTCTCTCTACTTTCTGCCCACCATTCTCTCTCTCTCTCTCTCTCTCTCTCTCTCTCTCTCTCTCTCTCTCTCTCCCTCTCCCCCTCCCCTCCCCCTCCCCCTCCCCCTCTCCCTCTCCCTCTCCCTCTCCCCCAACTCTGTCTTATAGTTGTGTTGGAGAAAATGCTCTAGTACCATGGTTAAATGTCCCTGGCCATGCCTCCTGCCATGATGATCATTGATACCAAGCCTTTGAAATTGTAAATCCCAAATTAAATGCTGTCTTTTATAAATTGCCTTGACCATGATATTTTGTCACAGCGATAGTAAACTAACTAAGATCAACCTTAGTTGGTCACTCTTTAGTGACTCCTTAGTTCCCACTCCTTCCCTGCTGTCACCATTTCTGTCACAGGAAATCATAGATATGACTCTCAGTCTTTGTTGGAAGACTTCCCTAGCATGCACTCAGGTATGTTCCATCCAAATATAACCCCATGCCTACCATCAGCGATGCTGGATTTTGGCACAAAATGTCTCCCCACTCACTTTTCACCAATGAAGAATAGTGTGTGTGTGTGTGTGTGTGTGTGTGTGTGTGTGTGTGTGTGTGTGTGTTGTTTGTGTGCTTGTGCATGTACCATTTTTAGGAAATACATGTTTAGCAGCTAGTCTTTTCAGCATATCATCACTCTGTGATCTATAAACTGAAGCCATCTCCCAACTACTTGGCTGTAATAAATGGAACTTTTAAAATGTATTCTTAGGCCGGGCGTTGGTGGCGCACGCCTTTAATCCCAGCACTCGGGAGGCAGAGCCAGGTGGATCTCTGTGAGTTCGAGGCCAGCCTGGGCTACCAAGTGAGTTCCAGGAAAGGCGCAAAGCTACACAGAGAAACCCTGTCTCAAAAAACCAAAAAAAAAAAAAAAATTTATTCTTATTTTGGTGTATGTGTTACTACCTGCTTGTTTGTATGTCTACACCCAGAATGTGTGAAAATTCCTGGAGAGGCCAGTAGAGAGCACCATATCTCCCAGAACTGGCATCAATAGGTTTTGAGCCATCATGTGGGTGCTGGAAACCAAACACTGGTCCTTTGTAAAATCAGCAAGTGTTCTTAAGCACTGAGACATGTCTTCAGCATTATAACTTTATAAATTTTTCATAATACAAATGTCCCTGTTCACAAAACAAAAATCCTATGATCAGAAGACACACCCTTCAAGTTATTTTCCCTTACTCAGGTGCATCTTTCATGCTTGTGGGAGCACACCAATTTAGTAGAACATTGTTGACATAAAATGAGATTGTCTCATATAACAATATTTGTGACAACAACTTTTGTGAAGCAATGTTCTGACTGGATGGAAGATAGCACTTGCTTTATCCCAGAGCAAGTCCAGTGGGAGGTGACAATGTTTGTTTCTTTAAACAAACTACTCAAGGGATGAAATGTTTCATAACCTAAAGAGAAAAAGAAAAGAAAAACAGAGCATACATAAACTTTAGGGTAATATGCTTCCTAGTAAAACGTTTTACAGCTTTCTCAAACACATGTGGACAGTTAATCTGTCACATTTCTCATCAATGATTAGGGCAGTGTTTCCCATATTCCAAAACCTAGTGATAATATATGTAACACTGTTTGTAGTTACAATAAAACCCAGGCAAGATATGTTTCCTATGTAACAGAAATATGTCCATTAGAGGGTGTATCTTCTATTAAAATCACTCGTCCTGAATAGTCACATAGGATTCTAGGTTGTAACACATGCTCACATTGTGATCTCAAAACGTCTGCTCATCATGAATTTCTAGAAGATAAATTATATTTCAATCTATCTGAACCTTCTACTGATTATCCACTTCCTTTTGTTTTGGGCATGCCAAATTTTGTAATTCCCTGTTATTGTACGTTTAACAATCTGGCATGATTACCTTCCATCATTAGCTTTCAAAAAACAACCATATAGCCCCTGACATACTGACTGTACATAAGTATGATAAATTCCCCAAAAATCACCTCTTGCCTAGTTCTAGTCTGTTTCTGCAGAGTTCCTTTGCTCTTCTGTTTCAAGCATTCAGAACTTTTCATCTTTGTTTCCACTCTCCCTTCTTCTATGAACAGTTATAAACAGCAACTGTGATTTTCATTTTCTGAAGTATTAGGTTATTGTCTCCAAAAGGGTCATAAAGAGAGTCAACTTTTCCTTTTATGTAGTTTCAGCACAACTTATATCATGAACCGTGCATTTTTAAAACCATCCATTTAATTGTCAGTAATGAATTTGATCTTTCTTTCATGAGATGTTGATATATATTGAAAAGAGGGGAGTCCTCTAAATTCCAGTGTCTCATACTTTACCTTTTTAACAGATATCAGATAAGTGGTGGCAGTTATTGTCCTTTGTAATTTGGCTTTCATTCATATTCTACTTACAAAAATACAACATACACAAAGGTGCTTTATTGTTTGAGACACACAGTATAGCTCATGCTTGCCTAGAACACACTAGTCTCCTTTATCAAGTTCTAGAATTAAAGGTATATAATACCACTCCTAGAAGACACTCTAAGTTTTATGATAAAACATGTTTAGTTCTTCTTGAATGTTTCTATGTGGTTACTGTTAAGTGCTAGCTCATGAATCTTAAATATCAAGCCATCTTTTTTTGCATTGTCCCTTCTATACTCCCTTTAAATATGTACACTTAAAGTAAGCTATCTTATATGCATAAGCATATTTTGGTCACACCAAACATAAAAGGGTAGTTCTCAGACAGCAGCTACAGATTATTTTCAGTGAAAATAAATTCTGGAGAAACTGTCTACAATGGATGTGGTTACCATTTTTCTGAGGTAAGGGAATCTATTCCTACCTTCATCCCTTCCATCTTTCCCATCTTTCATTGGACCTTCCTTGTCACCAGGCATCAAGCTCAGGTAGATATTCATGTGGCTGAAGTTTCTGCTTTGGGGATCATAAAAATATCATCCAAATAATTTAAGGACTTCTTGAAAGCTATTTGGCCATAGATATAGCTTGATAATTGCAGCCATGGAAGGCAACTAAATGGAAAGGATACCTTGAATGTTGGTCTCAAAACTATTATTTCATTTTCTTCCACTCATATCCATTAGGGTGGTCCAAAAACCTGGTTCACATTTTCTTTATGTATTACCCTTTAATTATACCTGCATTCCATCCCTGTATTTCTTTTACCTCTCATAGTTAAACTCATGAATGACTTTTTCTTTTCTGAGCAAAAGGAGTCTACATAACAAGAGGTAAACATATTATTAATATTAACAATAGTTGGAAAAATGTTCATCTTTTATACAACCCGTATTCTGCGGCATAGCCCATTATGTATGTGTATGTCTCTCTCTCTCTCTCTCTCTCTCTCTCTCTCTATATATATATATATATATATGTATATATATATATATACATATATATATATATATATATATGCCTTTGTTTGTTGGTGTCTTCTCACTTTGAACTTCTTGCTTCCATCTTTCATTCCCTCTGTTGCTCACTTAGTGACCAATATTGTTCCCTTTCCCATAAGCATTTGTTATAAAACAAACACAACTTAAAATATCACTCAAGAAGTATTTTCTGTCCTATAATTATTAAGAACAAAAGGGATGATTTTTAGTGTGAATGAATGTGAGAAGCAAATGAAGAGAGAAGCATTTTGTGGTAAAGAAATCACTGTAGATCTTTAAATTATATAAAATGACATCATTATATTCTTTCTAATGACAATTCAATAGTCAACAAAGGCATGATGTTATGATGTAAGAAGCTCACATTTGTCCAGAAAAAAAAATTTCCCAAGAACCTTCTTTCTTAAACCCTATTATAAACACACTGTTCCATGAATATAGAGAGCCCACCATGCCTAGGAAATAGTTACCAATGGTGCCTCAAAAGCACAGGCATCTGACTTGCTATCCAGAGTGTTATAGCCATGCTGTTTGTGATTTTAATTAGCTTTCCAAACATATGACAAAACTAGATTGAATAAATCAAACTGACCTTTAAATTTCTAGAGTTATAGCCTATTTAAATGTCCATAATGCTGCAATGATAACCCAAGTTAATAACCATTTCACTCCGCTACCAGAGAGGCTCTGGGGTGATACACAATGTTATTAATTTTGGCATGATTACAAATTATTCCTATAGTTCAGGTTTAATGCAGTATTGATGCTGTTATTAATATGGATTTGTCAGTAAAGATACAAAACTGAGTTAGTCCCAGCTAATGTCAGTTTTAAGACTGAAAAATAAAAACTTTTAAAAAATCTACTTTATATGCAGGAAGCTAGGCAAAACCGATAAGACCAGAGCTTCATTTAAAGGATGTTTAGCTTATTCTAAGAAAGAATTCAAAACAGTAAAACAAGGAAAGCATATACCATAATTCTGTCCATTAACTAGTGAAATATTATAAAGTTATATGTTTTTATAATTTTAAAAATATCTTAGGAAGCCGGGCGGTGGAGGCGCACGCCTTTAATCCCAGCACTCGGGAGGCAGAGCCAGGCGGATCTCTGTGAGTTCGAGGCCAGCCTGGGCTACCAAGTGAGTCCCAGGAAAGGCGCAAAGCTACGCAGAGAAACCCTGTCTCGAAAAACAAAAAAAGGAAAAAAAAAATATCTTAGGAAGTTGATCGACCTCTCATGATAACTCCATAAAGTCTACATAAGGGAAGTTTGAGTTAATTTTCTGCATTAGATGAAGAAAGAGCATAGTTTTCAGTGTGAGTCATTTCTTTTGGAAATTTTCCAGGCAGCATTTCAATGCAAACTAACTATACATATGTGGCTTGGAGAAAAAGATCAATTACCATGTATAGAAACTGTTGTGGTAAGACAGTTTAGCACAGTGGTGGAGAGTTATAGCTGGACTCTAGTGGGAACTAAATTTTAAATTGGCTATCTGTATGCTTGGTTTAATAATTGCTAAGTATATTTATACAAAATGCTTCATCTGAGGTATTAGATTAAAACATTATTTATCTCAGAATGTTTGCAGTGGGCATATAAGAGGACACATGAGATGTGTTCAGTGGTGCTTGCCCTTGGTCAATTCCCAGTATCCATAAGCTCTAGTTGATACATGCAAAGGAGAGAATATGTTCTCCATGTTACTCCTATGCCCAAATAAATAAAGTAATCACCATAAGGACTCACAGCTATGAAACATTTTTGATGAGATTAGAGCCATGATGCTTGCAGTTCATCAGTCACCATGCTGACTCATCTGCTTAGATTATTTTCTGAGGTAAAGTTTTCTAGGTAAAGTTTGGATGGAGCTTAGATTTTTCCACATAAAAATTAATCCTCCTTGAGTTTTGTTTGCACTAATTCAAATAAATCCTTAACATAAGATAAATAGAAAAGCTGGGTGATTCCATCTTCCTTAGAGATATCAAATATCTGTCACTAAGTGGTGTTCTATGGGAAAAACATGAGTATCTTACAAAACACCGGTACCTGCCTTTTCATTGGAAATCTCCCCTGATGCCTGAGAAAATGGGTGGAAGTGTGCTAATAGTAGTTTTTCAAAGCCTGTATGTACTGAAACATTTTTAGAGAATTTATTTTTTTTCTTCAAAACTGACAAATAACGAAGTCACAAAAGTGCTTCTGATGAAGTTCCAACCTTCTCTTTCAGCTCCATTCCCACTGTCCACTAGGTATCCAACCATGTTGTTTGCTTTCACTGTTGATTGCTCTGTTTAACAAGATGCTTTTCCCTTTTGAAACTCCCAGTTCACTCCCTCCATGAGTGACGCTATCCTTCTCAAGAAAGTGGTCTCAGGGTGGTCAGTCGCATCTCATTGTCTTTGCCTTCCCAGTGGCAATGAACATATTCCCTTTTATATCCCGTGCATTTGCATGCATACATGTTACTACCCAAGCAGTTTAGAGGTTTTTGAGTTACAGCTCTGACTGTCTTACACATTTGTGTTTTCTTTTGAGTTAAGTTCTGTGGAGCTGAAAGCTCATGAATTTTACAGACATAGGGCAAAAACACAGAACTAGGAGGATGGGTTTTGGAGATTCTTGGGAAAGGTGGAGAACAGAAAATTACCCCCCAATAACGATAAAACGTTAGGCCAAAGCATGAAAAAAGTCTTTGGTTTGCTAGATAAAATTATTATAAAAGGGTCAACTTCCCTAAGGATATCCAAGAGGAGTCCCAGTGAGAGCCTAGTATCGAGGTGTAGCAGAAGCTCGAGGCCTCAAACCAGACCAGAGACTCAATGCAATAAACACTTACAATTGTACAAGTATACTGTGTGACTGACTCATTGGCCAAAATTTTTTGTTTAGGTTTCTTTTTTTGGTTTTACTTTTAAATTTTGTCTTTGGGAGGGAGGTTGCAAGGGCAGATGGAGGAAGAGGAGTGATGTGGAGGTGAGTGTAACTGGGATAAATGATGTACAATCCATAATGAATCAATACAAGATGTATTAAAGATCAATTTTATCTTTATTTTAAAATGTTTTCTCTGTGAAATTTGAGGTGTTTTCTATTTATACCTGGGTCTCAAAATGATATGAAGCAGACAAAGTGGAATTGGCAGTCCCTGCAGCTCACATTCTAGGCTCCTTCCTCACTCTCATGGTTTGGTTCTTGTTGAGGTGATTAAATCAAAGATATGAGGCAAAACAACCAAAGTTCTTCCTAAGAAAATGAAATTACAACCAGAGCCAAGCAGGGTAGTGACTTCTTACACTGTGATTGAATGCTCTGAGCATTCAATCTCATCCCCACCCCCCCACCATCACCTTCTTAATAGGTCCCATATCTAGACCAGATGACATTTTCTCTTTTCTTTGGCTTCTATAGAAAATACACACCCTGGAAACACCAAACTGTCAACATGTGAGACACTTCATCACTGCTCCCTAACTACAATAAATACCAAAGCAATCTTTTGAAGGCATTCTCAAGGCATCATCACAACAGCTTGGAAATACAGTATCTGAGTCTAGAGAATCTCATCATGTGACCATTAAACTTCTTGACCTGTTTTATAAAATTCATCTCACTCAGCTCAAATTTGGGGTGGAAGTATTTTCTATTTAATTCTGATCACATCATGAGAAAACTTGCATGAGATTACCATAAAAATGTTTGATGGAGACTAAAACCTAGAACACTTTTATGTAATGGACAGAATTGTGCCTGAGAAGCTGCATGCTGGGAGACACATGTCCCAGACTAAACAAATTATTTTCCCCTGTATAAAGTAAAAATCCGCTGAAGATAATTGACTGGGGAAAAATGACAGACCTCACTCATCCAGGCTCTCGGACAATGTACCAGGCAAATGTGCACTAACTGGTGAGAGGAGAGGAAACAAAAAGATACAAGATGGAGATATAATTCAGTATTTAAAAGCACCTGCTGTTCTTCTACAGGACCTAAGTTCAACTCCCTGTATTCAGATGGCAGCCCACAACCATCTGTACCTCCAGTTACAGGGGCTCGGATGCCATTATCTGGCCTCCATGGGCAACAAGAGCCCATGTGGTGCATAGACACAGATGCAGGTAAAACACCCATACACATAAAAAGAAGAAGGTGAGTGCATTCACAACATAATATGACGAAAGGGTTAGACAGGAGCAAGCCTTGCTCCCACAAGACAGTAAGTGGTTTCATGTAGTGTTCAATGGGCATGTTAAGCTCAGGCTAGCTAGTGTTGGCTATCACATGAATGGGAACAAAACAGTAGCTCAATTAGTTATCATACACAGTGTTAGGCAACTCACGTCCAGCTTGTATGCAAGATGTTGAATAATAATTAACAGTCAGACTGAAAGCAGAATCTTAAAGATGGCCTTCTACAACTCAAACTGGATTCCAAATCCCTACTCTAAGGCTCACATCCTGCATCATGTCCAAGAGTCTAGATAAGACTAAAAGTGAGGGGAGATAAGTACCTCAGTCCAATAGGTTAGACAAGCAGAAGAAAACTGTGATGATGCAAAATTAAGGGACATTTGATGAACTAGCAATCTCTGGTATTTTTATATATAGATACAGTGTTTCTGAAGATGTGAAAAATATCAGATAATGATTACTGTAAGAGTTTGAGCTATTAAGAAATACAGTTCTAATTATTGATTTAAACTATAAAATCATGAGCTCAGGAAGAAAGGCTGTATCCTAGAAGTTTATCATGTATACTTCAAGTTAACTGAGTACCAAATCTCTAAAATTGTAAATTTTATAAGGTTTTCTAAAAGAATGTTTATCTATAGATAACTAGAGCTATGTTTATCTATCTATCTATCTATCTATCTATCTATCTATCTATCTATCTATCAGATTTATTTAAGAGGAAAAGCATACCTAGATTCATGAGCGTGGCTCCTGGTGTTATATATTTGCTATTAGGAAAGATTACATGCACAGGATGGAGTAACCAAACTAGTCACAAACTAGTCAGTGATACTGCAAATGCAGAAACCAAAAGAAAGAGGAGTCTCAAATGGCCAATGCTGCTTTCATTGGTAGAGCTGTATTTGCTGAGGCATTAGTAAAAATTTCACCAATGGACGCATCCATAAAGATGTCTAACAGAACAGTAAATCACAGAGATTTAAACCTACTCACCTTGTTGGTTATCAGAAAGTTGATGACTGCTCTATGAACATCAAAGTTCTGAATAAGAAGCACAACGCGTCCCTCCTCCTTCCCTCCATGGTTACATGTGTGTGCAGCAACTTCAGGTACCATCTTCTCCCAAGAAAGACTCCATAGAAAGTTGGGGATGGGCAAGCGATATCACTCTACTGTAACAGAGAAAAACAAAATCTTCCTGAGGCCTTCGTTGTTGGATCTTGTTCACATCTTTGTTCACATATGAATGACCTAAGTTGTCTGATGATATTAATCAAAACTTGACCGTACTGAGGCATTACTAACCATGAAAGCGAAAATGGACAATGGTCCCTTCTCAGTGGTGGCCAGTGCTCCAACTTAGAAGTCCCTGGTGATAAAAATTACAATGACTGGCTAGAATTAAGGCTAAACTGGAATGGTGAAGTCTGTGGAGCTTCTCCCTTCGCTAGCCTCCACTTGCTTTGCCTCATATGTCTACAGATGAAGTCAAATCTGACCCTTTAAAAATACCTTCTCAGAATTGGTGTCTTCTTTCCATATTCACAAGAATTAATGCTACCTCTATCTCTCTAACTCATATTCTACCTTGAGATGTTGCTGGCAGAAGAGACAGAACTCTTTGTTCTGTCAGGAAGAGAAGCCTTTCTTAGGCTTCTTAAGTCACAAGTCATCATGTTGTGCAAGAAATAGTTAACTAACCTGTATTCTCTATGTGCTGTCAGAAACTACTACCCACAGATATATAGCAATATGTTTGCAGTAACTAAACCATCGGAGGAAATAATATTGTATTCACACATGATGTACGGTGGGAGGAAGATGAAAGGCTATACTCTTCTTCCTCCCTCAAATACCAATACCTTATAGACATTATGTATGTTCAAATGACAGGATAATTTTGCCAATGTATCATAAGTTCAATTTAATATTTTAAATGGAATAGAAAGTAAGAATAAAGAACACAGCACTGCATGTGTCTTTCTGTCTTTCCCCCATGAAATATCTAGTGATTAAATATGATTTATTGTGGCAAATAAAAATGAATGTTGTTTGCTTTTCCTCTGAGAGCCATGTCTAGTGAAGAGTTGAATGCCACCAATGACTTCTTCCCTATTCAATTCATTCTTTCTCTGGATAGAAACTGCAAGCCAGTGGGCACATGGACTCTCCTTGTGATGCAAATTGTCTTAGTGTTCTTCCCTGAGGTTGTCTCTTTTGTTCTGATTGTCATGATTTGGACAGGATAGTGAGTATTTAGTAATGACCACAGTTGTCTCTATTTTCTATAGGATAATTTGAATAGGACTAGAAGCTACTCCAGGATCAAAAGTGGGCAACAACTCTGAAACTCTCATTGATGTTAGAAGGTATTGGGCAATATAGACCACCTATATGCAGTGTGCAGGTTACACATGTCAATCAACCTCAAGCTCAGTAACTTCAAACTGCTCAGAAGCATGTGATGGACCACCCCACATCCCCACCCATCACCAAACATTTTAGTAATGATATGATTCAACCCAGCGAGTTTCACTGTTCTTTTTATAAATAAATCAAGTGCAAACATATGGGTAAAATGAAACAGTCAAACCAATTATAAACACAAATACAACTTACTTAATAACAGAAAAATGACTGAAGGAAAGTTTGAGCTCTTGACAATCTGGCATGCCCTTAAGACTGTCACTGATGCATTGTTACATCTTTAAGTCTGTTGATTTGATTGACTCACTACTTTGACATTACATGGCCATAATCTAAAGATGCTTAAAGCAGTAAGTTTTCCCACATTTCCTGCAGAGTTTTAGTCAGGAGTGATGCTCTCCTCATATAAAAGGAGGCATTCTAAGATGGACCTGAAGATTCCAGGGACTCTTGAGTACTTTTTGAATCCCAGTGGCTAGAAAAATAGGAAAAACCAGTTTGAGTTGTGCCACACCCCTAGCTCTGTCGTTGACTAGCACTCCCATCTTGTTATCTCTGCTTGAAAAGATGAAGAACTCACAAAGGATTAAGTATGGCTTATTTTGAAAATAGTTTCATGTTAATAGCTTAGAAATACATCCCAATAATTTTGCTCAAACTTGCTTGACACATCTGGATATTTTCATCTAAAGCTCACATCCTGTACAGTTCCCTCCTCTCAACCTCATTTCTTTATATATCAGAATTTCTTTCTCCCATTAGTAAAAATAAAATCATGTAGGTGCAATTTTGTTTTCTTTATTCTTTGGGGACTAAATTTAACTAATTAACATTTTAATAACATTCCACCATTTGTTCTTGCAAAATTAGGGGACTTGCTGAAGATAGATTAAGATATACTCTGAGCCATCTGGAATTCAAGCAGCTTTGATTTTAAATAAGTTCTTCTTTTTCTATGTGCTCCTGGACATTTTAGAGTGATTAACATATAGGCCATAAGGTAAACTGTGGAAAGAATGGGATTTATTTATTTTTATTACAGTTCTCACACTCAAGAGATTCTGAATTTTTTCCCTAAATGAGATTTAGATATCAGTGAGTATCCTGGCAGAACAGACACTTGAGGTAAGGCTGTGGCATCTCACTGATTGAGAATCATCTGAGGAGGCTCAGTCCAAAGGTTTTTTAATAATATGCTTGTCAAAAACAAATATTTTCATTACTTTTAAAGTATATGCTATAACTCAAGTTAAAGCATCGTTGCTGGCAGCAGCAGCATGGCACTGGTTTAATGATTGACTCAGGGTTGGTTCTGTGTAAAGGATATGTCGAGGACAACTGTTTGGGTTAGGTACACATTTCCTCATAGGGAAAATGGGAAATGTAACTCTGTTGAGATTGGAACAAAGAAGAAACACCTAAATAGGATGCTAGGATACACAAGCTACAGATTAAGTGACTATGTCCCTAAGAAAGATATCTTAAGCCACTTGATTTTAGAGGACTAAGTGGATTTTTCATTACAGGGATAATAGTATGGGCCCAAGTGATCTTCTCTGATAACTGTAGACAGAGTCAACAGAGGTTGAAAGAAAGCTAAGATTATGAAAATTTTGGATAGAGTAAGGAGGGAGTCTGTAAGAACCAAAGTCCCTAGGTTTAACATCATGTCAATTCCACAATGGCAAACATGATGAAATAGAATTCTACTCCCATGGCTCACTCAGAGCCAAGGACTCTCTGTTCCCAGGTGGAGCTGTGCTGACCCATTCTCCTCTCCTAAACTGATTTTTAACCATTACTCAACCATAAGCCTTTAAGTCTGCCCTTAGCACAAATCTCTAGGATTTATACTACTCTTCTCTCTTCTCCTCTGGTGCCTTGTTCTTGCTGAGTATTACATTGTTTTTCTCCCTTTACCCTCAGTTCTGAAATAAAATGTATTTCATTTACACTTTTATCTGACAATGCACATATTTGTAAATGGGATAATAATATACCCTTACCCTTATGTTTCTGCCCTCACTTAAACTTCTCAATAACTTTGACAACTATGAATTTCTTTTTAAATTTGTTTTATATTTATTCATTTTAGTGTGTGTGTGTGTGTGTGTGTGTGTGTGTGTGTGTGTGTGTGTGTGTGTTTGCCTGCATGTATGCCTGTGTACCATATGAGTGATTGATGGTGCCTTTGGAGGTCAGAAGAATGACTCAAATCCCCTGAAACCAGAATTACAGATGGTTGTGAACGACCAGGTGGGTGCTGGGAATGGAAGACATGTCCTTTGCAAGAGCAGAAAATGCTCTTAAACATTGAGTCTCCTCTCCAGCCCTTTAGCCCTTATAGCTATTATTTTCTATTCTTTCATAAATTAAAAAAAACTGATACACAGCAAGTTAAGCGGCTCACTTACAATTACAAGGACATTTTCTGATTCAATTTAAGTGGACCTAGAGAAAAATAGTTTCATTTTGGAAAGAGTGAAAAAGACTCAGGACATCTATATAAAAGAAATAATATTCTAAAAATTTCCTGAGTAGATCTAAGGGGTTTAGAGTTCTAATATTAGTTAAATAACAATTGACATGATAAATCTGTGACTCCAGGAGACTTATTGGTTGAAAATTTGATTTTAAAGAATATCAAAACTCTAAACCACAAATTTGCATAAAATTTCTGAGCCCTTCCTTCCTAATCTTTCCAAATTTAGATATTTTTGGTGCCTAAAACAGTCTTGTATCTGCATGAAGCAAGACAAACAGTCAGCCAGGAAGACCTCAGCCTCAGTCCTCAAACAAATTATACAATTTTTCCTGAGTGAATTTACTCAAATTTAGAAGGAAAAATCAACAGCGAGTGAGCATCATAGTGAGAGCCCAGGATCTACCCTGCCACAGAGCTGTTTAGCGACACCAGCTCTTATGTCTCTGCTAAGTCAGAGATTTGCTGCTGAGCTTCAGTGGACTGGACCACATCGTCTCCATAGTCAACTATTATGCTAGGAAAGTAGCCTTGGACAGCACACAAATGACAGCAACGACTGTATTCTAACATAGCTTGATTTGCACAGAAACCATGTTTCAAGTTGGCTTTGATTTGCAAGTAGCTTTGCAAACTTTACCCCTGATTCTGGTAAAGTCCTAGGAGAAGTTGAGGTTAAGATAAGATGTGTGATAGAGGGACTGGGGGAATGACTCCATTGGTAAAGTACTTACCAAAGAAGTATGAGGACACAGGTTCAAATCCTCATGACCCACATAAGAAGAAGTTGAACATGGTATTGCATTCTTGTAATCCAGGTGTTAGGGAAGCAGAGGCAAGATTCCCATGGAACGCTATCCATTTAGTTCAAATGAAACAGTGAGTCACTGGCTCAGTGAGATAACTTGTTTCAAAAAATAAGGAAGAGAATAGATTAAAGAAGGTGTCTTGACATCATCCTCTGGCCTCCATATGCACACATCTACCTACACATGCATATTCACAGGCATGAACACAAACAAAATATATGACAGAGAAATGAAACTAGAACGATCCCAAAACCACTTTTGCAACTCTCGCTCTTGATATGACTTTAAAGCTGTACTATTCTTTGATTCATTATCTAATACTTGCCACTTTCTACTAAAGTCTAATTGAATGTGGGTTAATATAGACTAGCTCTGGTTGCCTTGGCTTCAGAGTAAGCATGACAAAAAAAAGATAGAAATAAGCCAACAGACAACAGAAGCTATTAAGTCAGTCAGTAATTGTCCTTCATAGTTGTCTGTGGACCATCTTTGCAGCAACAGGGTAATGTGAGCAAATATTTTATCCTCAGATGAGGTTGAAAAAGAATATTGAACCCCCTCATTCTTCCACCATCCACAAACTTAATCCCAGAATGGGTGAAGCCCTACCACACAACTCCATCAAGGCTGAGATGCCCATCCACTTTCCTACCTGAACAATGTACTTGTCTTAGACTTTCATTTCCGATACAAAATACCTTAGATGATTACTGAAGGAAAGAGGAATTTATTTTGGTTCACAATTTTCAAGTTTTCAGCTCAAGGTTGGCTGGCCTTATAGTTTCTCCACCATGGTGAAGAAAAACATCACAGCTGTATTAACCAAGGTTTTCTAGAAAACCAGATGCATCAGATAAATATAAATATAAATATAAATATAAATATAAATATAAATATAAATAATATAAATATAAATAATATAAATATAAATATACATATAAATATACATATACATATACATACATCATATATATATATATATATATATATATATATATAGAGAGAGAGAGAGAGAGAGAGAGAGAGAGAGAGAGAGAGAGAGAGAGAGAGAGAGAGAGGATTTATTAGATAGGCTCATACAATATGGACTGGATACCCCAGAAATGGTTGTCTGCATACTGGTGAGATCAAGAAGCAAGAGGAATCCAGTTATTGCTCAATCCATAAAAAATGGGTAACCCAGCAGTCCCAATTTTATGCTGGAAATCCAGGAAGAGCCATTAGTCTTCAGTCCATAATGGAAAGCAAAAGAAGGTGGGCCCCAGGGTCTGTGACAAATGGTAATGGCAGTGGTAGAAGCCATAGTACAGGGCACATGAAGTCCAAAACAAGGTACTAAGACAAACAGAAAAGCTCAAAAGAAGTGTTTGTTTGTTTGTTTGTTGTTTCCAGATCATCCTGCAACTGAGCAGCTTCTGAGAGGATTACATTCACATTTAATGTAGGCCTTTATTCTGTAAATAACATAAGGCGATCTTCACAGGAGTGCTCAGAAGGTCATCTCACCAGTGATTCTAAATCTTTTTAATTGACAATCAATGTTAAGCATCACTGTGACATAAAAGTATTTGTTTAATCTCATGATAACCAAAAAAGCTAAGGGAGAATCAGAAAAAACAAACAAACACTCAAACATACACATTTCCTCCACCCAGGTGACAATTTTCAAGGTTCCACCCCCTGCTCATGTTGTATTCAAAACTTGAAACCACCAATGAATCTCCTAATGAGGGAAGAAAACTTACTATTTAATCACTTTCGAAAATCCCCACATCTGAAGACTGCATGCTTCAAAGGCAAAGCTTCTATACTTCAACCTTTTGTGGGACAGTGCATATGCAAATCGTAGTACTACTTTCCAGGAGTTATTATATTCTCTATTCACTTCTTTCAAATGCTGAATTGCTGTGGATATCATTCTGTATAAATAAAACACTGATTGGCCAGTAGCCAGGCAGGAAGTAGGCGGGACAAGGAGAGGAGAATTCTGGGAAATGGAAGGCTGAGTGAAGGAGATACTGCCAGCAGCCACCATGACAAGCAGCATGTGAATATGACAGTAAGCCAGGAGTCACGTGGCAAGGTATAGATTTATAGAAATGGGTTAATTTAAAATATAAGAACAGTTAGCAAGAAGCCTGCCATGGCCATACTCTTTGTAAGCAATATAAGTCTCTGTGTTTACTTGGTTGGGTCTGAGTGGCTGTGGGACTGGCAGGTGACAGAGATTTGTCCTGACTGTGGGCAAGGCAGGAAAACTCTAGCTACAAATGGCATCCAACATGTTGGCAAGAGTTTCCACCTAAAGCCTGAATTAAAAGATACTAAAATGGAGCTAAAAACCGTTCCTAGTTGTCTCTTTCAAGTTAGCAACAGCCTTCGCTGGACCTGCAGTATGGCAGGAATGAGGCCTCTGCAAGTGGCACATTAAGCTGCATTGTGGATTTAGCCTTTGCTAGTACAAAACAAAAAAAGAGGTTTCTGGGCTACAGGCTGTTTTGATAGAAGCATAGACCCACTATTTCTGAGAGTTGATGGCTCCCAGAGCTGGTAGAAAATGTACCACCACCATGTTGGGAAGCTGAAGTGGGTGGAGCCAGCAGTCACAGTGCCATTTCAGTCTTAGAATGCTACAGTTTAAAGCAATAGGCTCAAGGTAATATAAAAAATAAGCCAAGTAAAGATGGCTTTCGTAAGATATTCGTTAACTAAAGAAAAACATTTGATTGCAAAAGCTGTTGAGTTATGCCAAAATGTATATTTTAAAGGTACCTTGACTTCAAAATTTGGATGTAAGGATATGTTGCTTTGGAAAGGAGACTGCTTTTGTTTCCACAGAAAGCCAGAGGCTATGGATTTGTTCCAGATTAAGATACATTAGGTTTGACCAGACAAGACCCCCTGAAAGTTCTCCGATGACACCAAGGCCCAGATGATGCAACATCCAGAACCATTTCAAGGCAACTGGCTCAGACGATACACCCTCACGGACTACTCCATAATCCTAAATTTTTTTTTGTGTCCCCATACAGTGCCCCCCTCCAGCAGGAAGTAGTAAGAGAAGCTACATCCAAATTCCCAAATATACCAAGCTGGCTTTGGAGATACGTAAAAGTTAAAACCTTCCTTTAAAAAAAAAGAAAGAAAGAAAAGGGGAAGTGCTGTGGATATTGTTCTGTATAAATAAAACACTGGCCAGTGGCCAGGCAGGAAGTAGGTGGGACAAGGAGAGGAGAATTCCGGCAGGAAAACTCTAGCTACACTGAATCACATTTTCCATCGTTGAGTACCCCTTCCTTGCCCTGTAATATCATTTATCTGAACCATACTGTTTACATAAGGTTATATGTAGATGGTTTAAATTGTGCTCTCTCTACAAGAGGTAACATTCTACTTCAACTTAAGGCAAGCTGAGGATTACACGTGTACACATGATGCCAACATGATCTCCTCCCTCTGCTTACGTTAGTAGAAGCATACCCTGTGCTTCATATAGAACTCAGAGCTGGAAGATGTTGATCTGCATCCTACCAGGGTTATATTCACTAGTTCTGGGAGTGCCCAGACAGAGCCCATCTGCTCAGCTGTCAATTGCTCCCTACTTGAAGCAGTTCACAATTGTCTTAGTAGTGACTTCTGGTGAAATTACAACCATAGTTCTTAGCAGTGTAAGGTGACAATGAGAGTTTGTAGAAACACATTTTTTTTGTCTCCTTCTAACTCATCACAAACAGGAATCCATTGATTCCCATACAAAGCAGATTCCATTCACCTCTGATGAAACAAATCAGGCAGGTATCCAGCGGCAGAGACAGAGTCATGGATCCTTGGTATCAACCTGTCCTGTATGCATTTGGGGACACAGAAGACCAGGATTTAATTAACTTGGTGACTGGCATAGAAGTCATTTTGTCTAGAGTCCACATGACATAGAGTTTAATGTCTGGCTTTCCAAACAGTCTGTTGACTGTCCCCATGTGTTTTCAGCCTCTTAACCATCTCTCCCTTCAGAGGAGAGTTTTGCTGAACACACTCAGAACAACAGAGACACTCTACAAAAGTTTTATTGAGCTGCCTTTTACAACGGAAGTGTTCAGTGCAGGGACTTTCCCCATCCCTAATCAAACTTCATAATCTTACAAAATTGAAATCCGTGGCTATCACATTTAAAAATTAAAGACTTTCTAACATTCTGTATCTTTTGTCCCATAGTGTACACAGACATATCTTATGGTAACTCCTTTTAAAACAGTAAATTTGAGGTAAAAATATTACATAAATGATCAGAACCAGCCAGTCAGCAGTAGAACTTATTCTAAGAACCTTGTCTACTAAACTCATCACAGGAAGTTTGTAGCTTTCTCTGGGTACTGACACTTGGGCTTTGGGTTGCAGGCATCAATAGTTACTTTGTTTAGTTTTCAGAATATACTTCCTAATTTCCTAAAATACATTTGAGAACATTTCACCAATCCTCATTACTTAATTAGAAGAAATATTTTTCTTAGAAAATGTCTTTTAAATGTCTTTGTTGATGACTAATATTCTTTCAACATAGATCAGGAAACAGAGAGCAACTCCGTGAGAATATAATTCTCTCTTTCTGTTTTAGAAGACTAAGTTTATTATAGATTCTATATGCTTAAAATATGTTCAGGTTATAAAAAATCTTCCCTGGAAGGAAAAGGAAGTATGTATGAAGGTCTTCAACCTTAGTTAAGGATTTACAAAGTATCTGCAGAGAAGGAAGAAGCAGGGCCAATTTATATTATTCACCTTGAACTTTAGACATGTCAGTCATCTCATCTCAGGAAATAGATGCAAACTCAGAATGATCAGAAAGCAGCTAGGTCTCAGTGGGAGGGAGAGATAAACATGCATAGTAAGTATTCACTCTGGTAGGAACCAAACTAATATGCAGCAGAGGGTCTTCTGAGATGATAATACCAAGCTTTGGGACTGTGTGGCCAGCCAGGATACTAAGAATAAGAATCAGAAATACAAGTAAAAAGACAGATGTCTTCTAAGATGGTCTTTCATGAAGTATGCCCCAGAGAACAAGAGTTCTGAGCATGATCCTTCCTAAGAGTGTTCTTGGTCAACTAACTAGAAAACACCAGCTGCTATACCCTCTTGAAGATTCAAAATGCAAACAAGTGATAAATATACTTAAGTAAATACTCTTCAGTATGAAAGATGTTAAATATGAAAAATGTGCCTAAGAATAAAAACAATCCCCTATACCCACTTGTAGTGGTATTGTGTTCCCCAAAATATTGTGTACTCTAATAAATTTATCTGGGGTCAGAGAACAGACAGCCACTAGATACAAAGGCTAGAAAATGGTGGCACTCACACCTTTAATCCTAGCATTCTAGAGATAGAAATCCCTCTGGATCTCTGTGAGTTCAAGGCCACATTGGAAATGGCCAAGCATGGTGACACACGCCTTTAATCCCAGAAAGCCAGCCTTTAATCCCAGGGAGTGGTGGTAGAAAGCAGAAAGATATATATAAGGCGTGAGGACCAGAAACTAGAAGATTTTGGCTGGTTAAGCATTCAGGTGTGGTGGTAATCTAATTATACTGAAATGTGATTTTGATTGTATGTTAATAAATAAAGTTGCCTGGGGGTCAGAGCTATTAGAGCCATAGAAAGAGTGTGGCGGTGGTGGCACACGCCTTTAATCCCAGAAAGCCAGCCTTTAATCCCAGGGAGTGGTGGTAGAAAGCAAAAAGATATATAAGGCGTGAGGACCAGAAACTAGAAGCATTTGGCTGGTTAAGCTTTCAGGCTTTGGAGCAACACAGTTCAGCTGAGAGCTATTGGGATGAGGACACAGAAGCTTCCAGTCTGAGGAAACAGGACCAGCTGAGGAACTGGTGAGGTGAGATAGCTGTGGCTTGTTCTGTCTCTTTAAATAGACTAACAGACAGGAAATAGAGCCCTGATTCGGGAAGCTGGGATTTCAGCTCTGAGCTCTGACCTCTCGGCTTTCTCTTTTGCATTGTTTCTGTGTTTCTTATTTAATAAGACGGTTGGTTACATCTATATTCAGGCTTTTGAGCAGTAATTCAGCTGAGACCCATTCCAGATGAGGACTCAGAGGCCTCCAGTCTGAGGAGACAAGACCAGCTGAGGATTCGGCGAGGTGAGATAGCTGTGGCTTGTTCTGTCTCTCTGATCTACCAGCATTGACCCCGATAACTGGCCTCAGGTTTGACTTTATTAATAAGAACTTTTAAGATTCATGCTACACCCACTATTCAGATTAAGTAACACCGTGCTTTGTTGTTTAACATGCATAATTTTAATGATTATAGAAGCTTTCTTGGTGCAATTGATCCGTCAAAACAATCTTCCCAGCCTTCTTAGGCAGCTACTTACTTCAAACATGTTTACTCAGAGAACTTTATTTTAATGATACATATAGTAATAGTCCATAGAAGATCTGAAGTAAACTTACAATTGTTGAAACATGATTGAGGATTATCATCTGCTATTTTCAAAATAGGATAGTGATTGTGCTTCGGACAGAGAGAAATGGGTCAGGAAAGGAAAAAGGAAGCTTGGGACCACAGTGTACAGTGATTCTTGGATATATGAAAGCTACAATGTCAGATCTCTCTGGGAGATGCCAGAGCACAGAGGATGAATTTTATGAAAAAATATGAAACGTCCCTGTTCCTCCCGGGGATCCACTAAGGCTCCAGGAAGGCTTATACTATGCTAGACAGAATATTCTAGGGTTCCAAGTCAGATAAGGGATAAACAAGTTCTGAGAAGAGGAAAAATACAAATAAAGGTATGTTCTAGAACTAACATCCTCCTCAGTGGGTATCCAAACTACTTACAAACTACCAGATCTAATATGGACAAAGTTCCTGTGAGAGATTCAGTTCTGTTGACACCTAAATCCAGGACATCTCTCTGTGCCCTTCTGTGCCCTCCAGAAACAAAGCATTTCTTCCATTTTCCTGAAGCCTCAGTAATTTTGGTTGAAGTTATTGGTTTAGATTTTTGTCCATCTCATTCCCTCCACAGATACAAGGAAATGGCCATGTCCATCCATCTCAGCTGAGTCCAATTTTCTTTTACCAAATTGAAGGGCAGGGGAGCAATAATGAGTAAGGTCTGCCGAGGGACTGAGCTGAGTTACACTTGCAATAACTTCACACAGATGATCTACACCCTGAGCTATGTGGTGCTATTCAGATCCTTCTGAAGTGGAGCCAATGTAGCTGATGTGGCTGAAGGATTCTCAGAAGTACGCCTCAAGAATTTGGGATAGCCCCTTAAACTATTTTGACTATCCCATCCTTGGTACATTTGTTTTCCTCTAAGGATGAGTGCTGTTTATCAGTTCAAGAGTCTGTGATGGACCAATTGTCAACTATTTGACCCTAAGAAAGGGAAGCCCCTTCTGACTATAGCCATAATGATAGATTTCATCTGTTTATAGAGGGTTACATGAGCTGAGACCCACGCTGCACATGTTCTAGTGTGTGGCACGTAATAGAGCCTCAAAATTCAAATCTATTTTTGTTACAGATATTATAAATAACTGTAAAACAAAACAAAAGTCTGTTTGCAATAGCAAGGCATGATTGTCTTGAAGGATTTGAAAAATTACAATCTGCTAGAAATATTTTCAGACAGTAAAAGCCAAGTAGAGAACAAAGAAAACAGAGAAGATGAGAGAATATGTGTGATCTAAATGGGTCAAGGGAGGGAGGAGCTAATTGAGATTTAATTGACATTTTACCAACCTAGAATAGACACGCAATTCCTGGATACCACCAAGCATGGCTTGTCTGAGACCTGTCTCTTCTCTCTCCTGCCCTACCCTCCTGATGCTCCAATGCTTTGGAACAATGGGCTTAGGCCTAAATCACTCATTTAAAAGGAAAGCACCGATTGCACTCGATTTGACATCATAAAAATTAACAAAAACAGAAATTGAGCTTATTGTAATCAAAGAAGATACAATCAGGCTGACTCATGTGTCCTGGACAGTGCAGAAGACCATCCTACAATGGCTCTTTACGTGTGCTCTATCCACATCTGCCTTTTCAGTGTTCAGCATGTTTTGTTGGGCACTTGTTTAGCATATATAATTTCTTAATCTAACTGTCTGTCTAAGGCTATTCTATCCCACATGGCAGCACCTATATCCCCTCTTCCAGGACCTCTTCACTGAGGCCCTCAGGCTTCTCATCTTTAGCTGATACCGACCTGGGCATGATAAGCACTGCGGGGTGACCTAGCACCTGTATTGCTCTGAGGTTACATGGTAATTCTGTGTCATTTGCAGTGGTATTTTAAGACCACGTGGGGTGCACACCATGCCTTCGGAATTTCCTTAAGTTGCTATGTCAGGAATGAGTAGATGAAAACCAATTAATAAATGCCAGCAAAAAAAAAAAAAAGAATGTTTTTGAAATCTAAGCTAAAAATGCACCTAGAACATTCTCTAGAGACGTAAATAAGTTTAGAAAAGTTCGAGTTCAAAAGCATTTCACCCTTGCAAATGCAGTTCAGAAGGGTCTCCGGTGCAGTCCCAATGAGCTATGAAGATATCTGCCAAGTGAGCTTGAAATGTAGTGATGTCATTCAGATGGAAAATAGAATCACTTATGAGATCGTGCCTCATTGTCAATTCTCTATATATTTGCATTTATTGTGACAGATGCTGTCGATTCTAATCCTAGCTCTATTATTCTACAGAAATAGATTGGCCCTTGTGCTATACAATAATAATTAGAATAATATCACCCATTAACGCTCCATGCCCCTTTCTATCTGAAAGGCTCAGAGAAAGCTTTGATGACTATAAACCTAAACTCTATTACCAGTCGCCACTGGACCTTCACTTTTTCCAAAAATTTCATTTTTGACTAAAATATCTCATGGGCTATTCACATCCCAAAGGGAATTTTTTTCCCAAGTTTGAGATAATGACTTTCCTCCATCTTGACTTAGAGTAGAATGAATAAATGCATTTTCTCCACCGAAAATTCATAATGCCTTAAGCTGAGTCTGTGCCTATGACATATTCTTAACTGCCTCCTGAATTGCTTTCTCTTATTTTGGGGGTTAAATGGGAAGCCTGCAGCCTATAGTAGAACTCCACTATATGTGCCAGCCGAAATTATAAAAAATACTAATAAAGTAAAAAGAAACAGTTTTATTGTTATCAGGCTGCACAAGAAAAACATGAAAACTTTCCAAGAACTTTCAGCAAGATGCCTGCTGCTTACTACTATCCACAGATGTATAAGTTGCAAAATTGTGTGTCCTGTGCTTTAAATATAAGACATTCTTTCCATTTTAAGAGTATTTACATTTTAAGGAAGAAGAAATCATGTATGGTTTTGGTGTTTTTTCAATTATATTCTACTTTGAGGCATTAGGGATGCCTCAAATCAATCAGCTGTGCAAGAGAAGCTAATTCAGGCTGAATTGAGTGGGGACCTGAGGAATGCAATTAAGTTTCAGGGGAAAATAAAGTAGCAAGGATCTCAGGGGTTAAACCTTTAATGTAAAAGTAGTTGAAGGTGCTAAGTGTGGGGACCTGGGCTGTAGGGTAATACCTTAACAATCTAGTATACTGAACTGAACATTACATTGGAGAATTGGTCTCTGTAGAGAAGATCTGGCTATGGAAATGGCCGGTGACCAGGCCCATCATGAGCTAGAAGAGCTTACAAATGACCCAGCCATCACTCTTCCAAGTAGTTCAAAGGTGAAAATGTGTCCTAATAACAGAAGTGAAACTTGACCTATGGACACATGGGGCTAGCCATGTAGAAAAAGCCTGTGAAGTCTAGAAGCATCAAGCTAAGTTCTGCAGGACATCAAGACAACTGCCACAGCAACAGGTTGACTCTGGCATAACATTAAATCTGGGGTCATCAGTGTGAGAAGAATGATCATAGACAAAGTTATATTATGGACCTTCCAGGCATGTATGAGCAACCATGTATCTCTGTGTTTCAGCTCAAATGCTAGATTCTGCCCACACATAGAGGCCATCAAGAATATGAGTCATTCAAAATGATATGAAGATTATCCATGAAAAAGTCTTTGGATTCTGATAAATCCTTGCAAGCTGAGCATCTATGAAGTTGTCTTAAAATCTAGAGATAAAATGTTTTTAACTATTTATTAATTGATAAGGGAAACACATATCCATTATTTTAAAATATAAATTACCCTAAACCTTTGATGAAAATAACAGCTTTGATTTCTTCTATCTATCCTAACAGAAATCCTGTTTTCTAGAAATAAACAATGCAAATTGCTCCCTATATGTTGTTAATATTCTGTATTTGAAGTACCTTTCATAGTTTCCTACTGTAAGTTTTGATTTTCATTCATATTCTTAGCATTTCAAGTATCTCCGCACTTGTCTATTTTTGTTTATGATGTGCCATCACCTGTACTCATCCTTCATGGGGAGTGTTTTGGTTCTGCCTTAACTTCCTCTCTTCATTATCTCCTTCCAGAACAACTATGGCTCCTCATTGAATCATATGAAAAACACACTAGGCTTACCCTATCTGCCTGCATTGGATCTTTGGTTCAGGTTATGCCGTTCATACTGGTGGTTCTACTGTCACTGTTCTGTCATCTTTTTGGTTTTTGAAGACATTCCAGTCTGGACCTTCCTGGCTACATTTACACTTAAAGGGCAGATTTGGTCTAAAGGAACTCTCTGGGTGTTTACATGGGGCTTGCTGCCTCCAGGATGAGAGATCTGTGGACTTGATGGTAGAAGATGAGAGCATAATGATTAAAGATCATTGTGGATTTTTGCTGAGATGCTTCTGCTCTCCTATTCGGGGAAAAGAAGCTACTTCATGTTACAGATGCAGGGAAAGCTTGGTGACAGCTCCTCGCTCCTGCTGTCAGACATCAGGTCTTTGAAGCACTTTTCTAAGTCTTTGGACTTTGCTCTAGTGGATATCTCACTGTCCACATATATAAATCTGGTGAATTTCTCCAAAGATTTAAATTGAGTTCCTCTGTACATATGGCAGGAGAGCCGTTATAGAGAGAACAGGTCATCTCTGACACTAAGAAAGGAACAAAGTTGGACGGTTGCTCTGACCTAAATATTCGTAAGCCCTCCTGGCTATGAGATCTTTTATGAGTTTGGAGGGGAAATATTCCCACTGATTCCACAGTACCTCTCAGCAAGCACATAGCCACCCCGTTTTACCTCTGCCATGCCAATTATGACCCCATCATCATATCTACACCCCACTAACTTGATGAGATTTCAGTCTCTTCTCGACAACACCTTGAAACATTTACGAGAACTCTGTGATATTTTAAGGTCTTTTTATTTATTTCCAAACATGGTAGTCCTGGACTCAGACTGTTGACAGAATGCATTTGAAGTGAATATTTTGAGCATTATTATTCCATAGATCTATTCTAGATTAAGGATTATTCTGCTTTCTCTGTGGTTTCTCTCTATACTTTATTAAGAGATTTTCTATTCATTTTATATACCAACCACAGATTCCCCTGTCTTCCCTCCTCCCACCCTGCCAGCCTTAGTTCAGTAGGCAGTGCGTCAGTCTCTATGGTTTCTCAATATGTGCAGGCATGAAAATGAGTTGGCACTAGACACAGCATAGGAAAAACTCTCAATTTCCCACTTTAGGGAGCATGCTCTTCCATTCTCTTTAATGTATCTTCAATATCTTAATTGTGTGACTTTCTAGAATTTCAAAGTAATCTAGACTAGATAAGTTTGGCCTCCAGATGAGAAGGACCTGAGATGCACACTAAGTTCACATATTTGTGAAGATGGTTATATGGAGTAGGGAGATCTATTTCAGCTTCTGCCGATAGGAAAGCCACAGGAGGCAATCATGCCCGAGAGTCAGCTGTAATATTCCAGTAAGCTGGATTCTCTCCTGCCTTGATCCACTGTCAGCATGATGCTCATCAGAACTTCTCTCGTGCCACTGCTGTTTTTGCATCATAGCTTGTGTATCTAGAAGAGTAGATAAAGATGTCAAACTTCCAACCTTTAATAAATTTCATTTTTGACTGCAAGAAAAAAGTGACAGAGTATTACTAATGCTTAGAACTGTGTCTGAACTCTTCCAGGGGAGAGGAATTGGATATCACACCAATCTATTTACTTTCTTTTCAACTAGGTTTTCAGAGTAACAATTTTTATATTTATTTATAATGTTTATCATTACCCTAATGTTAATTTAATCTCTTTGAGAAAAAAATCTTCAGGCTGGTAATAAATGATATACTGGGAAATAGGGAATTGATAATACTTACTGATTTCAAACTCTGTCTGAAATTATAGTCTAAATTTACACTTAGGAATTATTTTATCCTCTTATGTCATATCAATTTAAATAATATCCCACACACTGGGGCATAAAGAATAATGCTAATATTAAAGTTTCTTTTTAATGTTTGCTAATTGCACATGAAAGGCTTATATCCACTGCATTTAGGGTGTGTTTTTATTTAATATTACTGTATTATAAAAATCTATGACATTAAGTATCCTGAAATTATTACATTTAATTATTGAATAATAAGAATGTTGTCCCTAGGATCCCTACTGTATTGTGGGTCTTGAATAAGCCTTCCTGCCACATTGGGAAGGGAAGGGGCAGGGTTTGTTATGATCTTGTTGTTAGAAAAGTTACTCCTCTTTGAAAATACCAAATCTACATTTAAATAGAGCCACTTTATTCATGAAAATTGTGTGATGGAATCAGCGGTGTCATAGATTTTGTTAAACTCAGACCAAAATGAACTGAATCTTATTACAATAAAGGTGAATCTGGTCCTAAAGGCATACATACAAACCATTAGTGACCTACTCCAAATTCTTAGGCAGATCCAAATATTCAGAACCTCTATACACAGCTTAATCAGACCACTTGATATTGGGGCTGAGAGGTAAATACAGAATGAGGTCAATGTTCCAAATGAAGATATAACTACACAGCCATCCAAACTTCATGGCCTCTGTCATGCTGTTTACCTTCTCTGAGCATTAGTGGTAAGCAGAATAATGATGTTTTAAATTCCAGGGTCAATCTTATGTCCCTAAAAATATAAAGATGATTAAGAGAATAATAAAATTAAATAGGAGAGGCTCTACATGTGAATAGATTGTCATGCAAACATGAGGATCTGAGTTTGATCCTCAGAACCCATGTAAAAAATGCCAGTAATGGGAGCAGATGCTTGTAATCCCAATACTGGGGAAGCAAAGGTAGGCATATTTCTGGGGCTCTGTGGCAGACATTCTAACACATTTGGTGAGTTCCAGGCCAATGAGGGAATCCTGTTTCAAAAAAATAATTTGATGACACCTGAGGAAGAACAGCTGATGTTGACTCCTGACCTCCATATAGAAGCACACACATCTGCATGCAATAAACAAGCATCTGAATACATGCACACACAATACACACAAGCACAAGCACACTTGCATGCATATAAATTTCTATATATGTAGAACGGGTATTTATTGGAATGACTTAAGGTGGTGGTCCAAAAAATCCAACAATGGTTACCTAGGTACAGAAAGTCTAAGAATCCAGTAATTGTTCAGTCCATGAAGCTGAATGTCTTAGTCTTCAGTATATTCCAGAATCTCGAAGTAGTCTCTAATGCCAGTGAAGGAAAGGACTTGCTAGGAAGCTCAGAGCAAGCAGGCAAAGAGCAAAAGCTCCCTTCTTTCCTGTCCCTATATAGGCTTCCATCAGCATGCATGGCCCATATTAGAGGTGGGTCTTTCTACCTAAAAGATCTAGATTAAAGGTGTGTTTTCCCACCTCTGAAGATGGAAATTGGAAATGGATCCTCCCATTTCAAATTAAGCAAAAATCCCTCACAGGTTTGCTCCTCCATTTCTTGAGTTTTAGTTAATTGCAGATGTAGCTATGTTGACAATCAAGAATACCCATCAACATCAAAGTGTGGTAATTTCATGAGTGATTTTTTTTGCTTCCAAACTCTAATTATGTATGCATTAAATACTTATACCTTCTCACATGTCAACCATACCTCAAAGTGTGGTTAAAAAATAGACTATTGTCCAAAATTGGAAGAAAGAAACATAATGAATTTCATAGACTTTTGCTGCCTGTGGATCAAACCTGGCCACAGTAAAATAATTACAATTACATAAGATGTTCTTACCACCTGTTCCTTTAGGTATCATGTCCCTGATTAAAAAAAAAAACACCTTTACACCATTACTAAAGAGCTAATAGTTCAGTATGACTAGCCAAACATCAGACTGTAACCAATTCTCTACCTGCCTTTCCCACTTGTACTCATGTCCCACCAATATCCTTTTAAAAAATAGGGTTGGTTTATCTACACTAAGCTCCCTTGAATCTCATGACACTATTCATTTTCCTCCATTGAGATTCCTTAAATTAGGGAACACTCTAAGAGTTCTGCATCTCATTTGGATGTTATCTGGTACAAAACACAGGAAAGATTCTGGTGCCAGCTAAGCTGTTACCCTGTCTAACAACAGTATAGTCAGAAACAAAGTCATTTTCTACTGGGGAAAAGAAGCAATATGCACAAACAACAATGTTTGAGGAAGGTGATCCATGGCATAAAAGCAAAGCATGCAAGACTGGAGAGGTGGGAATAAGATAATCCCTGGGCTCACTAGACAGAAAACATAGAGAGCATAATTAACAATTCCAGGTCTTTCCCTTTCCTCCAACCTCCACAACCAACCTCCACCTAATACACACACATCAGAGAGAGGGAGAGAGAGAGAGAGAGAGAGAGAGAGAGAGAGAGAGAGAGAGAACAAAAGTATGTAAATAAAATAGGCTACAGAACCTGTTGCTTATATCATTTGGCAAAACAATTAATGCAAGAATAATTTAGGTCCGGGTAGTGGTGGCGTACACCTTTAATCCCAGCACTCAGGAAGCAGAGGCAGATGGATCTCTGTGAATTCAAGGCTAGTCTGTTCTACAGAGCAAGTTCCAGGACAGGCTCACAAAGCTCCACAAAGAAGCCTTGTCTCGAAAAACCAAAAAAAAAAAAAAAAAAAAAAAAAAGAGTAGTTTTGTTCCCTATGTGAAATGAAAGTAAAGAAACTAGACCTGAATATAAGTTTAAAACATGGAACTCAGTTACTCTGTAGTATGAAAAATGGTGAAAGGATAAAGCAGAAAAATGAAAATATAGGAAAGAGAAACAATGACAGGTGGTTGTTGAGGGTAAAGATGCTGTCACCAAAAGTAACTACAATGATGATGCTGATGGTGGTGATTATGAGAATGACAATGTTGATGATGATGATATTGCTGATGTTATGATGGTGATACTAATAATGTCAATGCTACTAAAGTTGATGCTGCTGCTGATAATGCTGACTGATAACTTTGATGAAGAAGATGATGATGATGATGTTGATATAGTTGTTGATGATGCTTATAATATGATGTCAAATATTATACTCTTGTTTCATCAACTCAACATTTCCCAAATTAAATTTTCTTGAAATGAACTGTTCACACATCTCTTTATTATTCACAGACAGTATTTATAGTACAATGCTGTAGTCATAGCTCAGTGACAGCAGAGTTGGTTTCATCACAATGGTCTCCTATGATAACATACCCTACCATTACCAAAACAAACAGAACTGAAGGTAGTCATATAGTCTGAAGCAGAGCTAACATGTCTATCCTTAAGGAAAAGGTTATTGTAATTACCATTCATGTTGAGAAAATATTTATAATTTTACTATTGTAAAATACATAAAGTTGTCAGTTTTATCATTTTTATAGTTAAAATTATAGGCTCTGTTATTTCATGTGTACTGTTATTGGGCAATTATGCCACACTTACACAAATGTTGCCATCTTGTTACCAAGACATGGGAACACTGTGGCAAGTAACATACTTGGTTGTGAAACCACTGGAGTAGCCACTGTTCCCTTGTGATAGTGTTCTCTAAAGATGGAATAAATTTCATACATGTACACAATATATCTTGGCCATGTCCATCCTCATTACCTCCAACATGTTTTCCATATCCCTTACAAGTTCACATTTTTGTTTATAATCCAAAAAGTCCTATTAGAGTTGCCATATGTCTGTGTGCAGAGTGTCATCCATTGGGTTATGAACAACATATCAATAGTTACCATCCACACAAAAAAAATGACTCTCCCTCCCTCAGCTGGCAGTGGTGAGACATCAGAAGCCCTTCAACCATGCTGTGTTAACTCTCTTGTTCTTGTGGAGGTCTTGTGCAGATAATTCCATAATAGCCATGACATGCCCAGAGGACAGCATTTTACAATAGTTCTTACCCATTCCCTGTCTGTTAAATTCTTTCACCCCCCTTTCCAGGATATTCCCTAAGTCTTGAGGGTGGAAGCTGATTTAGTTTCCCCATCTACACTATAGTAGTCACAATCAGTTATTCTGGAGTTGGACTAGTTATAAGTCCCTGCATAAGCCCCATCCTCTCTAGTAAGAAACCTCTCTGGCCAAAGTTCAGACTAGCATAAACTTATGAACATAAATTTAAACTTAGAAGGGAGTTTGATAGCATTACTATTCAGCAAAACAGCATCAATAGGTTCTGCCCTAGGGTCTAAGGCTTTAGACCATGTCCACAGTTTTAGGTATGAATTTCCTCCTATGGAAAAAGCCTCAAATACAATCAAAGGGATGGATGGTTATTCCCCTAAACAGTCTTGCCAGTATTAACACCAATGAGTATATCCTGCCTGGCAGATTCCTACTGTAGCATGTACAATCCAGCACTAGATAAAACTATTGATGTCTTTTCTCTTTCAGCAGCCTAAATAGCACCTTCCAGAAGTATGAAAGCTAGCAAGCAAGTAGAGAGGTTTATGGCCAGTTCAAGATTTATTTCTGTGTCCTGCAACTAAAATGAGTGGTGTCCTCAGCAACAGGATCTTACAACACAGTTATGATGGACAACCAGGAGCAATGACAATTTCCTGTTGCCTTGGGAGACTCTCAGGTCTCCTGACCAATAACTTTTAGGAAAGTAATGTGAACCTGGCACTGAGATTTCCATCTACAAACTGCTGAATTTTGAGAGCAGTATTATCTGTCCATCTGGGATACATTTGTTCAAATTCCTGCTTTTGAAAATATTATCTCTAACCATCTTATGAGCTGACATGGTTTCTTGAGACCTCTTCATAAATCCTTAGTGTTGGTTAATCTATCCCCCTACCTCTTATTTACCCCACCTCTCTGCCCCCGTCCTTACTTAAAACTTTAACGGCTAGTATCTACTTTCCATTCTTTAATATAACGTATGCTCCCCTATCCTCTTTTAATTTATCTTTTACTTGAGTTACAAGGTCTCAGGTTCCCCTGTAGATTCTTCATACCCACTTTATTTTGGTTAAACCCATCCTCTTCGCCTTCATTCTCCCTTCCACATATTTCCACTACCTGGTCAAACCTTCCTATCCCCAGTGTGCCCTTCCTCTTTCCAAAAATCATTATAAACTTCTCCTGTCACTGCATCTTCCATGGAAAAAAAACAATTCAAATTGTTAAAGCAATGGCTCAACAGTTAAGAGCACTTGTTGCTTTTGCAGAGAAGCTGGATTTGGTTCCCACAACCCCCATGACCAATCACAAACATCTGTAACTCCAGCTCCAATGTATTAATTAATCTTCTGGTCTTGATGCGACTTTATGTACATGGTATACATACATTTATGCAGGCAAATATCCAGATGAACTAAATAAAAATAATAAATGTTTAAAAATAAGGAAAAACTATGTGATGCATCTCATGCACTCATTTTCCTTATGAAAGATTGGTAAAGAGAAGGAAATTCCTATAAATGTAGCCTTAACAATAAAATGATGTGATAGTAAGATACTCACATAAATGCTTAGGGAAAGAATGTTCTAGAAGGTATAGGCACTATCACTGCAGGGAAACTGCAAAGGACACATTTTCAGACCTCAGAGACACAGGATCTTTCTTACAAGGAAGAATGTTGTAGAAAAAAAAACAGCAGTTGGGGGGGCTACAGATTTTCAAGGGTGCTTTACTCTAATGATTTAATTATAATTTCAGCAGACAAGACAAAAATAAATTTCAGCTGGTATCACTGTCAGCTAGGAGAAAGATGTTTGTATCTGGAGAAATCTGTGAAAATTTTCCAAACAATAGAAAATAGAGGTTGTCTGACACAGTTAGAAGAAGGTTGGTGGGCATGGGTCGCCAATACTTACCTCTACTAATTGTGTAAAGATCATACCTTGAAATACAAAGAGTGATTGCTAATACTAAGTATGGTAATCTATAAGTTTACAGAATGTTAGATGAATGTTTCTGGGTTATGAAACTAAGCATGGATTTCTGGCTAATAAAATCAAGCTCAAGAATGTATACAGGGACGTATTTATAGTTAATATTTTTTAAATAATTTAATTTGGAAGGTTGTAGTTGACTGATGAACAGTAATGTCAGTTTAATAAATGCAGATATTGACCAACCAGGAAATCGATGGTAGCTTAATACATTCAAAGAAAATACAAATATATCATACTTATTTAATCAGATTATGTATTACTTTTAAATTACTTACAAAAGTGAGATTTGTTAGCAAGGAAAGAACAGCAAATATTTAATTAGAAATATATTGTTAGTGCAGTCATTACTCAAAAGCAACCGGAAAGAAGAAAGGAGAAAAGGGAGGGAGGGGAAAGGGGAAAGAAAAGAGAAGAGAAAGAGGGAGGGAGGGGCTATGATGAACAGATTTACTTCTCAGGTGAGCTAATACAAAGATAATGATGAATGTACAGCAGAGTCTTTCCACAACTCTTAGTATAGGTGACTCCTTTGTGGCAACATGGTGTAAAATCTTGAGAAAATGCCTCTCCACACACAAATAAAAACACTATGCAAAGTCAAATGTTTAAGCATTTCACCAATATATTCATTGGTACTAGAAAAGCTTACTGCTAAATCATTTTTTTTTCTAAATAGGCTGCTCATCTAAAACACTGCTGTAAATAAATAAAAAAAAAAAGCTAAGACCAGTTATTCTTGGATATTAACATTTGTGTGTGGATTAGTTTACCAAAATAATCGTCATCAAGGAGACTGTTTCAGTTAAGGTTTCTATTTCTGTGAAGAAACACCATGACCATGACAACTCTTATAAAGAAAAACATTTAATTGAGGTGGCTTGCTTACACTTCAGAGGTTTGCTTCATTATCATATGTGGTGAAATTGTGTCCCCCAATGTATTGTGCATCCTAATAAACTTATCTGGGATCAGAGGACAGAACAGCCACTAGATAGAATAGAGGCCAGAAAGTGGTGGCACACACATCTTAAGTTCTAGCATTCCAAAGGCAGAATCTGGATCTCTGTGAGTTCAAAGCCACACTGGAAACAGCCAGGCATGGTGACTCACTCCTTTAATCCCAGGAAGTGATGGCAGGAAGCAGAAAGGTATATGAGGTGTGAAAACCAGGAACTAGAGTTAGTTAAGCTTTCAGGCTTTTAGCAGCGGTTCAGCTGAGATCCATTTGGGTGAGGACTCAGAGGCTTCCAGTCTGAGGAAACAGGAGCAGCTGAGGAATTGGAGAGGTGAGGTTAGCTCTAGCTGGTTCTGTTTCTCTGATCTTTCAGCGTTTACCCCAATACCTGGCTCCGGATTTGGTTTTATTAAAAAGATCTTCTAACACTTCGTGCTACAATCATAATGGTGAGAAGCAAGGCAGCATGTAGACAAACATAGTGCTAGAGAAGGAGATGAATGTTCTTACACCTTGACTCACAGGCAACAAGAAGTAGTCTGAGGCACTGGGTGTGGCTTGAGAATACATGAGACCTCAAAGTTCACAGCCACAATAACATACTTTCTACCACAAGGCCACATCCACTCCAACAAAGTACAACTCCTTTTGGGGGCCATTTTCTTTCATACCACCACAAAGAATGATAGATTCAAAACTGATATTGCAGGGGAGGAAATGTCTATGTTGTATCACATGCCCATTCAACATAGTTAAGATGGCACAATGTGATACCTAGCACATGTTGTTCATATAAAGTCATTTATTTCAACATTTTGACCCACACTTGATTTATGTTCTATAACCATTTTATGTCTATTACTTTTCAATGACTTTTGATCTTGTTTCCAAAATGTAACTACTTTCTGATTTCCCCATTACAAATAGCACTGCCAACTACTCCTGGTGCATGAATATCTCTATCTATCTATCTATCTATCTATCTATCTATCTATCTATCTATCTATCTATCTATCCATCTATCTATCTATCCTGAATCTCATTTTTCACCAATCCAGGCCCTACCACCTCTCCATTCTATTTTCTGCTATCAATTATCCACACTCTCATCATTTATCATTTGGGTTATTGCTTCCTTTCTTAATTTCATGCTGTCATCAGAATGATCTATTTAAAATGCAAATCAAGGAACTTTATTACCTTGGGAAGAAGAAGAAACTGTTTGGCTGACATAATAATGGTAGAGGAAATAATGATGGAGGTGGTAGAAATTTAAAGAGAAAAGTTAAGCATCAGGTTTGAGAATTACCCACACACAGAGAAATCATCAACTGGAATTTCATCTTAGATAAGTTTGTTGAAGAGACAAACACAACAGGAAAAGAAATAATACAATGTGATAAAAAAAATACCCATTTGTTGGTAGCTGAGGAAGTTCCTGAGATGGTCTATTGGGGTGGATATAGGTTTGGTGAAAGCTGGACAGAGACCAGTAACTTGGGATAAAACTCTAGGATACACCGTGGCTTCCCAATTCATGAAAGCAAGCTTAGAACCATCAAGTGTGGGCAGGTTTTAGAAAAAAGTTACCAGCTCTACAGATAAGTCTCTTCGAGAATGGTAGCAGGAGGTTCAAGGTGTGGCTTGCTTTTCCCAAGAGACAAGATGGTAGATTAAGAATTGAAGCCCAAGAGAAAAATATGAACCTTGATACAGTTACCTGGCCTCTAAGAAGCATGACACCAAGCATGCCCCTCACTTCCCTGTCAATGTGTCCTTCCCTGGGAAAAAAGACAGAAGATATTTACAGAGGGCATGAGTAGAAGACTCAAACACACAATGTGTCTACCAGAACATTCTTTGTCCCCCAGACACCAAGAGCTACCACCTACTGAGTGTTCACCCAAAATTCAGTCAAACATATACAGTGGTTCATCCTTATCTACATACAGTAACAATTCAGTTCTCAAAAATATTTTTTCACAGTGTGCTCTACCTTAGTACTTCCATTTAAAAGATTAAGTGTTGCCAGGGCTGATGATAGACAGAACTGGATGTATGAATTATTTTATACACCAAAAGAAACATTTTAATTAATCAGGGCAAAAAACACATTGGAAACAATCTCTGGATATAACAATATGAGACTACAATAGCCAGAAATCCTGAGTCTAGATATGGGACATGATCAAAAGAATGGTTCCAGTGGGAGTAGACTTCAAAGATCAGTCAGGAGGAAAGTTACTAGATATAGAGAATAAAAACCAACACATTTTAAATATTTGTCTTTATACACCTCATCAAGGAAACTTCTCTTTGCAAGAGACAGATATCACTACAGAAAACCACAAGTAATCAAAATGCAGAGTTGTGGAGTCCAGTTTGAATGGAAACATCTACAGAACACTCCTATACCTGAGACTCATGAACATTGCAGAAGAAAGGGCAGAAAGGTTGTATGAACCAGATGAAGAGGGAGTGTGCTGTGTGTCTTGTAGGAATGTGAGAAGAAGCTATATCCATAAAGGCTCTCCAACTTGACTGCCTATACAGAAGATGAATAGACTAACAATAGACATGCTGATGTGGATAAGGGAAAGTCCTCAACCCTCAGCAAAGAACCACAGGCAACCAAGAAATGCTTAGACTAGGAGAAATAGCCTTCCCTAGGAAGAACACACCAGTTGGTTATCCAATACCAAATGGTCACTCAGTCCTAAAAACATGCATACAGGTAACATTATACATACTGCGCAGGTTGCATTTAGGAATACACACACACACACACACACACACACACACACACACACACACACACATTATTATGCCTGGCTAAAAATAAAAATAATTTTTAAAAACAGCACAGCATATCTGCCTGCCATCATGAATTCCAGAGTCCAAGGAAGATTCCAAGAAGAATGCAAGCAGATTGGTCCACTCAGGAGTGGTAAGGAGAGGCTCTGCAGCCCTTGAGTTTCAGCATGCCAGCACTTTGCTTTGTTCTAAATGACTGATGTTTTCCCAACCAACAGACTTCATCTACCCTCACTCTGGACTCACACATAAATACTTCAGCAGCTTCAAGTTACACAAACACCTTGAAGCCTTTATGCCAATATAGACAAAAGGGCTGGAGTGCTATCCTTAGCCCCTTGAAAACTGAGAAATACTCAAGCTCTCTGTTCAGGACAATTACTGAATTCAAGTCTGCCTGCATGAGAAGACATCAAGAACAGCACAGTGTGACTCACCCTATTCCAGTTAGTTGGTTTCTGTAATCCTCCCATTGTTGTGCATACTTTAAGATCGGATGGAATTCCCTTTGTGTTCAGAGTTAACGCTCCCCTGTGAGGATTCTGGGTTACACGGATTTGGGCCACTTATGCTTTGGTATAAATGAGGTCCCGAAGAGCAGACACTGGGATGGGAATAAGAAGCCTGTGGAGAAAAAAACCTGAAGGGGAAGCAGTGGTGGGGACAGAAAAGTCCACATGCAGATATCTACTTTTCATAGCCCATGAGGAGAACAGCCCTCTTATCATTCCCTACGTAGGCTGCTAGCCTCATTGCAGTTTACCTTGGTCAAATGGCAACATTGCTGTTAGACAAACCAAAGAGTTTGTAGGAGGAGGGTTTAGTCAATAAAATCAATATCCATAACTAAAATTTAGTTTAGTCATATATTTTATTTCAAATGTATATGGAATAATCTATCTCTTGCCGCATAACTCCAGCCTCAGAAAGAGTAGATGACTGACTGCATCTTCTCTCACTCTCAGAGAAGGATCATAAAGATTTCATGGTCACCACACACCTACTTGGCCTTCATGGATCTTTGTTTGTTTGTTTTCCAAACTAGTTCTCAGAAAAAGCACAGAAAATTTTAAATAAACCATGAAAATCTTCATAAAAATTGGTGATATTAGTGAAAACATAAATTAATTAGGCAACTGTTTGAAGGAAAATCATAGAATACATCATATCCTGACCATTCCAAAGTTATTATTTTCTGTCTCCTATTACCAACTTTTAAGCATCTCCTCTTCCCCAGATATCCAATGTGTTAGGTTCATGGAGAGGAAAAAAGTCTCATAAAATCCCTGAAAAATAAGTCTCATAAAATCCCTGAGGCAAAAATGTTAGGAAGCAAATGGATTCAAGGGTGAATGGTGGTATTCAGAAAGATGATGGTTTGAAGTATGGATGAACCCACAGACATGCCTGACTCCAATATGCATCCATTATCATTTTCTATGCATTTTTGCTTAGCTAAGATTATTATTTACAAGTTAGGAAAGTCAACTCAAGCTTATGCCTGTAGAAATTATTGCATGTTGGTTTGTGACTAGAAAGTTTGAAGCATCAGAACTACATTTATTAAAGCTGGATTTAGTAGTTCAAAGCAATCATTTATTGATTCCATAAATAGCAGCTGAAGGCCAACATTGAATCTATAACTATTCAAGGTGTTTTGTGACTAAAAATAGTTATGTCTCTAAATATGGACAACAGAGGTGACAAGAAATTTCAGTTGATAAAGTGCTTGCCATGTAACCATATGGACCTAAGTTTGAACCCCAGGACTCTTGTAAAGACCTAGGCATGGTGGTATGTATGAGTAATTCCAACACTGAAAAGGAGATGTTGGCTGAACAACCTAGTCTGCTCACTAAGCTCTAGATCCCTGTGAGAGATCCAGGCTCCAAGGACAAAGTAGAAGATTCGAGAGGAATGAAACCTAAGACTGATTTCTGACCATAACCCATAATTATACATACACATATACTATGGTATAGAAAATGGTAATATGTTTTGTGGTGAAAACCAGCATAAATAGGCAGGATATAAATTGCATGGTAAATGAGGGCATTACTCTACAGAGATGTAAAAGAAGCCAGCTAAAGAGTTCTTCCATTGCCTTCATCTTGAACATAGACTCCTTGTTGTCTCTGCCTATCTCTCTAGTTCTGATTTCATCTAAACAGGTTCATTCTACAGGTTCAAAGACAGATATGAGATATAGAAATAAGGCTATCATTTCTCCTCCTTGGGAAAGAGACATCTTCTCTTTCTAAGTGTCCCTATTAGTCCCTTAAAATAGTATTTGTTTATCTAAATAACAAAAGCACCTTGAATGTTTCACCACATGGAGCATTTTACTGATTGGCCTGGAACATATATTAAGACTTGAAGCAAAGGAGGCAGGGCTGGGTGATTGGCAACACCACCAGATAAAAAGTATAGTGGGAATAGAAATAGCAGGAAATGCCAGCTGAACTGCCCCACTCCCAAAATTTGCTTCCTAAAGATGCATTCCAATGCCCCTACCTGCCACCTAACCACAGGCTCCACTGCTGGACCCCTGCCCCCAATTCCAAAAGATATCTACATGCCAGTCAGAAGAGGTGAGATATCTCCCTGCCAGCTGAACTAGACCATTTCCTAGATTCCGCTCCTGCTGAGCTCCTGCCCCCAACTCTGGTGGACTTTGGACTTCCAATGCACAGATGCAGTCCTCACCAGTCAGAAGAACAGGTGAGTGACCTGCCTGCTAGCTGAATTGCCCCTCTTCCTAGATTCAGTTTTCAAAGACCCAATTCACCGCTCCTGTACCCAACCCCTCTCCTGCCCCACCACCATCCCTTCCCATTGCTGTGCCCCAGCCTCCAACTCTGTTAGATTTCTGCTGCCCAGGAGCAGGCCACACCATTCAGAAGAACTGTTGCAGGCCATGATAGTTTGATGAACAAGTGTAAGCCAAGCAAGCCAGAAAAACAGATAGACAAATTCAGGCAGAGACTACATGCTGAACCAGATACCACACCCACTGCCAGAACCATCTACAGGTAGCCCACCCGAAGGCCTCCTCCACTCACTCAGTGAGTGTCCCCCAATAGATTCATTGGTCAAAAGAAATGTTAAATCTAAAAAATCACTAACACAAAACATCCAGGAAATCTGGAACACTATGAAAAGACCTAAGAATAATAGGAATAGCAGGAGAAAAATCCCAGTCCAAAAGTCCATAAAACATATTTAATAAAATCATAGAAGAAAATTTTCCTAACCTAAAGAAGGACATACCTATAAAGGTACAAGAAGCATACAAAATACCAAATAGATTGGACCCGAAAAGAAAGTCCCTATGTCTTATAATAATCAAAACACTAAACATACAGAGTAAAGAAAGACTATTAAATACTACAAGGAAAAAAGGCCAAGTCACGTATAAAGGTAGAACTATTAGAATTACACACAACTTTTCAATGGAAACTCTGAAAGCCAGAAAGGCTTATATAGATGTCATGCAGACTCTAAGAGACCATGGATGCTAGCCCAGACTACAATACCCAGCAAATTTTCAATCACCATAGATGGAACAAACAAGATATTTCATGACAATGTCAATTTTAAACAATATCTATCCACAAATCCAGATCTACAGAAGATACTAGAAGGAAAACACCAACCCAAGGAGGTTAATTACACCAATGAAAATGCAGGCAATACATAATCTCACATCAGCAAAACACAAAGAAAAGAAATACACACATACACACACACACACACACACACACACACACACACACATGCACACATGTGTGCACAGATGCTACCACCACTATCAACAAAATATAGGAAATGACAATCATTGCTCATTAATATCTCTCAATATCAATGGTCTCAATTCCCTCAATAAAAAGACACAGGCTAACAGAACAAATATGAAAACAGGATCCATCCTTCTGCTACATACAAGAAACACACCTCAACATCAAAAGTAGACATTACCTCAGAGTAAAGGGTTTGAAAATGTTTTTCCAAGCAAATGAACCAAGGAAGCAAGTTGGTATAGTTATTCTATAATATCTAAAAAAAAAAAAGACTTCAAACCAAAATCAATCAAAAAAGGGAGAAAGGCTTTTCATGCTCATCAAAGGAAAAGTTCACCAAGATGACATTTCAATTCTTAACATCTATGCCCCAAACACAAGGGTACCCACCTTTGTAAGAGAAATATTACCAAAGCTTAAATCACACATTGAACTTCACACGTTAGCAGTGGAAGACTTTAATACCCAACTTTTACCAATGAACAGGTCATCCAGACAAAAACTAAACAGAGAAATTCTGGAGCTCATGGGATATGAACCAAATGGAACTAACAGACATCTACAGAACATTTCATCCAAACACAAAAGAATATATAGTCTTCATAGCACCTCATGGAACATTCTCCAAAATTGACCACTTAATCGGTCACAAAGCAATTCTCAACAGATACAAGAAAATGGAAATAACCCACTGTATCCTATCAGAACACGACAGATTAAAGCTGGATTTGAACAACAAAAGAAACAACAGAAAGCTTACAAACTCATAGAAAACTGCACAACTCCCTACTGAATGACTACTGGGTTGAGGCAGAAATAAAGAAATTAAAAACTTGCTAGAATTCAGTGAAAATGAATACACAACATACCCAAATTTATGGGACACAATGAAAGGGGTGCTAAGAGGAAAGTTCATAGCACTAAGTGCCTTCATGAAGAAAATGGAGTAATCTCATACTAGTGACTTAACACCATACCTGAAATCTCTAGAACAAAAAGAAGCAAACACACCCAAGAGAAGTAGAAGGCAGGGAACAAACTCTGGGCTGAAATCAATAAAATAGAAACACAGAGAAGAATACAAAGAATCAATGAAACAAAGAAAATTAACAAGACAGACAAACCCTTATCTAAACTAACTAAAAGACACAGAGAGAATATTCAAATTAACAAAATCAGAAAGAAAAAGGAAAAAATAGCTGCAGACACCTAGGAAACAAAGTATCATTAGTTCAAAAACCTGTACTCCACAAAAATGCAAAATCTAGAAGAAAATGGACAAATATCTCAATAGATATCACTTACCAAAATTAAATCAAGATCAGATAAACAACTTAAATAGACCTATAACCACCCCTAAGGAAATAGAAGCAATCATTAAAAGTCTCCTGACCAAAAAAGCCCAGGGCCAGATGGTTTTAGTGAAGAATTCTTCCAGACTTTCAAAGAAGAGCTAATACCAATATTCTTCAAATTATTCCACAAAATAGTAACAGAAGGAATATTGCCAAATTCTTTTCATGAGGACACAGCCACCCTGATAATGAAACCAAAGATTCAACACAGAAAGATAATTACAGACCAATTTCTCTCATCAACATTGATGAAAAAATACCCAATAAAATACCCATAACCCAAATCAAAGAACACATCAAAAATCATCCACCATGATCATGTAGGATTTATCCCGGAGATGCAGGGATGGTTCAACATACAAAAATCTGTTAATGTAATCCACCATATAAGCAAACTAAAAGAAAAATACCACATGATCATTTCATTAGATGCTGAAAAAGCCTTTGACAAAATCTAGAACCCCTTCATGACAAAAGTCATGGAGAGATCAGGGATACAATAGACATGCCTAATAATGATAAAAGCAATTTACAACAAGCTTATAGCCAATATCAAAGTAATTGAAAACTCAATGCAATTCCACTATAATCAGGAAAAGACAAAGCTCTCTACTCTCTCCATATTTATTCAATATAGTACTTGAATTTCTAGCTAGAGCAATAAGACAACTTTCCAACAAGTTGGAAAGGGAAAAGTCAAACTTTCACTATTTGCAAATGATATGATAATATATGTAAATGACTACAAAACTCTACCAGGCAGCTTCTAAAGCTAATAAACACCTTCAGTAAAGTGGATGGATACAACATTAACTCAATAAAAAAATCAGTAGTCCTCTATATATAAATGGCAAATGGTATGAGAAAGAAATCATGGAAACAACACCTTTCAGAATATCCATAAATAATATAAATTATCTTGCAGTAACTCTAACTAAGCAAGTTAAATATGTGCATGACAAAAAATTCAAGTCTTTTAAAAAGGAAGTTGAAGAAGATGTCAGAAGATGTAAAGATCTCTCAGGCTCATGGAACAGTAAGATTAACATAGTAAAACTGGTCATTATAGCAAAAGCAATCTACAGATTTAACCCAATCACCATGAAAATTCCCACACAATTCTTTATAGAGCTTGAAAGAACAATACTCAACTTCTTATAGAAAAACAAAAATTCCAGAATAGCTAAAACAATCCTGTACAGTGAAAGAACTTCTGGAGGCATCTTCATCCCTGATTTCAAGCTGTACTACAGAGCTGCACTTAGAAAAACTGCATCGTATTGGCATAAAAACAGAAACACTCATCAATGTAATTGAATCAAAGACCCAGACATAATTTTATACATCCATGGACACTTGATTTTTGATAAAGAAGCCAAAAATATACAATGGAAAAAGAAAGCATCTTCAAATGTTGCTAGTCTAACAAGATGTCAGTATGTGGAAGAATGCAAAGAGATCCATATCTATCACCCCAGATAAAATTCAAATACAAGTGTATCAAAGTATTCAACATAAAACCAGATACACTGAACTTGATATAACAGAAAATGGAGAATAACCTTGAATACACTATCCCAGGAGACAATTTCCTGAATAGGACACCAATAGTGCTGGCACTAAGATCAAGAATTAATCAATGGTACCTCCTGAAACTGAAAAGCTTCTGTAAGGCAAAGGACATTGTCAATAGGACAAAAAGACAGTCTACACAATTGGAAAAGATTTTCATTAACCACACATCTGACAAAGAGCTAATATCAAAAATACATAAAGAACTCATGAAATTAGACATCAAACAACTGAATAACCCAATTAAAAAGTAACATACATATCTAAACAGAGAATTCTCAACAGAGAAATCTCAAATAACCAAAAACACCTAAAGAAATGTTCAACCTCCTTAGCCATCAAGGAAATGCAAATCAAAGGACTCTGAGATTCCATCTTACACCTGTCAGAATGGCTAAGATCAAAAACAGAAGTGACAGCTCATGCCAGCCATAATGGGGAACAAGTGGAACATTCCTCCACTGCTGGTGGGAATGCAAACTTATACAGCCACTTTGGAAATAAAAATGAAGGTTTCTCAGAAAATTATTAATTGATCTACCTCAAGACCTAGCTATACCACTCCAAAGGACACTCTATCCTAATACAAGGACACTTGCTCAGTTATGTTCATAGCATCTTTATTTATAATATCAAGATACTCGTAACAACCTAGATGTCTCTCAACCAAAGAATAGATAAATAAAATGTGGTACCTTTACACAATGGAGTATCACTCAGCTATTAAAAACAATGACATTATGAATTTCCAGACAAATGGATAGAACTACTACAAAATCATTCTGTGTGAAGAAATATAGACCCACAAAGACAAACATGCTGTGCACTCATGTATAAGTGGATATTAGCTGTTAAGTAAAAGATAATCATTCTATGGTCCATGACAGTAACCCTAGCAAAGACTTCCTAGTAATGGGGGACATGGAGCCTGAACTGGCCATCTTCTATAAGCAGGCAGGGCCTCAAGTGGAGGGATTGAATTGGGACAACACCATAGCCACAAAACCTTGGACCTACAGTTTCCCCTGCCTTCAGAGTGTCCTGAGACCAAAGCTTAGCAGAATCATCATCAAAGGGACCAGAGAAAATTCATCCAGCAACTGATGTGAGCAGATGCAGAGTCCCACAGCCAAATATTAATCAGAGCTCAGAGAGTCCTGTGGAAGAGAGGGAGGAAGGATCTGAGGAACCAGAGGGATCAGGAACACCAAGAGAACCTGGCCCACAGAATCAACTGACCAGGATTCATGGAGACTGGCAAAGATCAAGGGAGTCTGACCTAGGCACCTTTGCATATATGTTATGGCTGACTTGGTGATCTTGTGAGATTCCTAAAAATAGGAGCAAGGATTGTCTCTGAATCTCTTGACTGCTTGTGGGACACTTTTCTGACACTGGGTTGTCTTGTTCAGCTTTGATGTGATGGTATCTACCTGACCTTATTTCAGCTTTTTAGCCATGTTTGGCTGAGTCCCTGGGAGACATGTTCTTTTCTAAGAGGAGGTAAAAGGGAACTGATCTGGGGGAGAGTGGAAGTGGATGGGAGAGACTGGAGGAGAAAGGATGGAAAACTGAAGCCAGTATGTAATATATGAAAAAAGAATAAAATAAATATAATAAAAAGAAATAGTAGGAAAAGCACTAGCCATAGAAAAATAACAGCTGTACCTTACATCATACAATTAGACCAAAATAACTTTATCTACAATAAAAACAAGTATGCTTATATAATGAGTAAAAGTGAATATTTTCCTAGATTATTGCTGTTGATATGATAAAATAATATGACAAAATCAACTTAAAAGAATAAGGAGTTTACTTCAGCTTACAATTTCAAGCTACAGACCATTCTTGTGAAAAAGTGAAGGCAAGAACTTCAAACAGCTAGTCATATCATATCCACCATCAGTAAAAGAGAACAATAAGTTCATACTTGTTCATTTGTTTTCTTTCTTGTAATCAGAAAAAAATCCATTCATACAGTTCAGGAACCCAAGACTGGGAATTAGTGCTAGGCTAGATCTTCTCATATCAATTAAGTTAATCAAGACAATCTACCATAGATATGCCCACACGCCAATCCAAGTCTGCATTGAGAATCTCTTCCTAAGTGACTCTTAGTTGTGTCAAGTTGAAAATCAAAGGTAACCATCACATAAGCTAAATATGAAAGCAGTTTGAAGTATATGGACAGCACAAATTGGAGTTAATGTGTTATTAATTTTTTAAAGAGAAGACACAAATATGAGGGACAGGAAGGTAGGTATGAATCTGGGAAGAGTTAAGGGGAGTGCTTAAGTGGAATGAATGTGCTCAAAATACATTGCATAAAATTCCCTAAGAAACAATATAAATATTTACTAGACTGTATTAAGTATATTACATATAATGTCTACTTACTCAAATATTGGCTTATAAAATACATAGGCCTTGTCTAAATTCCATATGTTTATACTGAAGATAGGAAGAGGGGAAGACAGAAACATGGGCTGTTCCTGCTCTCTCTGGTCATTGTAACTGCCATAGCTCATTCCATCTCTTGATGTAATTCTCCCTAAGACAGCAGGCATCTTCTGTGTTCTTTCAAGTACACTGAAGATATGGTCTCAGTTCCTTCATTCACAAGGACTGTACTGCTCATATGGCTAGGTATGAGGTACCAAAATAATTAACAACTACAAAACCACAAACATGATTAAATGCTACTAATTTTTGTCTTTTATATGAATCTCAAGGAATTTTGATAATAAATGAAAACTCACATTCTACTATCACTGTAGGAAACTTAGGCTTCTTCCTGAAACTTGACCTCTAACCCAGAAAGTAGGTCCCAACTTCAATACAGCTGCCATCTCCAGGAGCTGAAACAGCAAGTATGCTCAGTATAGCCCCTGTCCTGTTCTTTACTTTAAAGTGTTAGTCTTCAGACAGAGTTATGGTTAATGCTGATTAATCAAATACTTGTCAACTGGACAGGATATAGAATCTTCTAGAAGATAAACTTCTATATCTAGTTTAGGTTAACTATGGTGAGAAGACCCACTCTAGATGTGTACAATACCATTTCATGTGCTGAAATCCTAGGCTGCATAAAAAATGAGAAAGCTAGCTGAACATCAGAATCCATCTCTCTCACTCTGCTTCTTGACTGTTTCAATGTAACTAACTGTCTCTTGTTGCCTTGACCATCCTGTGCCTACCGTAATGGACTGCATTTGCTTGAAAGGTAAGTCAAAATAAACCCTCTCTCCCTTAAGTTGCTTCTTGTCAGTGATTCAGTCACAGTAGCAAGACAAATAAACAAAACAGACACATATCTGAGACTGAAATGTAGGCCGCAAACTCAAAAAATGTTTGTGGGAGGTCATGGTCACTATGATGGTGGTAGTCAACATGTTCATTTAGTCAAACAACAATAGTTGGTTTCCCTCTAGGACCTTTGACCTCCTTAGCCACAGGCTTTTTGATGAGGTTTATAATACCAGGCATGAATTCTGTGGTTTTGCCTCAGATATAATCAGAAAGTTCTCAGTTGCCCCAATCACCTTCATGCCACTTCACTTCATGCCTGGAAGTTTGGTATTGTATAATTCATTGTTCACTGCTGGGTGATACCATTTATGTCTTTTCTCAAGACCAATGCCATGCATAACATCTTCCAACACTTTGAAAACTTGTCAGAAAGGGGATAGTTTTCAGGGCAGCTCCAGTTTGACTTTTCTCTGTCCTATAACCTACATGTGTTATGTCTTCATCAGTGGGGTCTCACCACTTTGTCATGTCAGGGAACCATTATCAAATGTTCTCAAACTCTTGAATAATCACATAGGCCCTGATCATCTTCAGATTTCTGACTGAAAGTAATGAAGAATTTTAGCCTCTATAACAGCATGAACCTATTTTTATTATAAATTACACACACACACACACACACACAAACATATATATATATATATATATATATGACCACATGTGGGTGTATTAACATATATGTGTATATGGAAATTGTGCAGAATGGATTAAGGAAAAGAAACACATTGGGAGAAGTTTTAAGTCATCAGTCATTGTAAATCCACGATGTAGGTTTTATTGGGGCCTGCGGTTAGATAGTAGAGGGAGCAGAGTAGAAAACTAAGAAGTGTACCTCGTGGTACCTGAGCAGGAGAAGTAGGAGGAGCTGTTTATCTGGCTGTAGATATCCACTGACAAGAGACAGTGTCGCACACAGTCGTCAGGCACATTTCTAATCTTATCATGCCTGGGTTTCTTTTTCACGTGTCCTTCCTTTCCTTCAGCTACAACAGTACCGTGTTCCAGGATGCTGAACTCCTCTTCTATAGCCTAGAAGGCTCTGAGTAGATACCATAATAGCATTGCTATGTTTGCTTGACTCCTTGTTTTTAGTTTTTAAGCATAGCATGTGTATAGAGGTCAGAGAACAACTTGCTCAACTCAGCTCTCTCCCTTTAACATGTGGGTCTCAGGAATCAGACTCAGGTCATCAGGCTTGGTAATAATCACCTCTAATAGGTAAACAACTCACCAACCTCAGCACTGTTGTGTCTTATGTATGTACTCTTACATCTGTCTGCAGTTTTTCCTCTGAAATCCTTTCTTCCTCCTGTATTCTCCAACTCTTCGTTTAGCATCTTGTCTTCTCTGTCTTTGTTTTCATTTTCAGTATCTAAGTGTGGTGAAAGGAAAACACATGCTAAAGAGATATCCCAGAGACCCTCAAATCCCATGATGTTTGCTGATGACTCATCTGGACCCCTAGTTAATCAGCCCTTTGACAGACCTTAGTCCAAGGCTAGAGTTGATACAGCAGTTACATGAGAGGCTGAGCTGTGACCATCAGGAACTGAATAATCATGTGCACTCTCCCCTAAATCCATTTATATTCTAAATGATCAGCTTGAGTGAAGTCACCCTGGCACTTGTCAGGGAATGGATGGCTTGGCAACACATTGCATTTTACGGTGTGGGTGATGACAATCATTTTACATACTAGTACTATTTCATGACTATGGTGAATGACTGTATCCAAATGGAAAGAGAAGGGTGTGATTCACAGTGAAGCATGGCCCAGGGATACATACAGGACCTGTTCGGCTTTCCTCCTGCAGAACGTCTCCCCTGGGCCTGAAAGTGACGTTTATCTGCAAATAGTTATTATTACTGTTTTATTATTGCCTCAGTTAGCATTTATATAACACTTCATATTTTCAAGGTGCTTTTCAATCATTTTTATTAGTGAGAGAGGGCAGATTCCCAGGCACAGGTGGAAGGAACTAAGAGTCTAGGTTTTCTTGAGAAAAGAAAGACATTTCTGCAAACAGACAGGCATTTTGCTCTTTAAATTTGACTTTTCAAATGGTGGTTGTGAGAAACGGAAGTCATTTCTGCAGCAATTATCCAATAAAATTCCACTAAGCCTTCTGAAACGCCAGGGGAGAAATTATAAATGCCATTCGGCTATGTAGTCCCTGGGAGAAAGATTCATGCTAGGATGCATGCAATTTGGTCCTCAGAATTCACTAGAAAACTAATGTCATTTCTTCAGACACTGTCTACATGCCACAAGAACTACAGAGAAATCAACCCATGGCTTTGATATTAAAGGACTTTATTTTAAAGATAAAACATTTCAAATAATTAGGAACATGAGACAAATAGGGCTGATTTAAAATACAAAAGGGTTTAGAAACGAATGATGTATGTGTTTGGGTAGGCACATTCAGACTGGGTTCCCTGAAGAAAATTGGACCTGAGTCAGTGTTCACCGGGTAAGCAGGTGTTGGAGAATGTTCTAGAGAGAAGTGAAGAATATGTGATTTTTATCACCTGGAATGATTAGTGCAATCACTAGAGTTATTAGTTCTCATTTCTAAAGGGTTCCATAAACAGATATTGTGATTGGAGAGATAGGCAGACCATTCATTAGGATTTCAGAATAAGATGGTATCCAAAATAAGGTTAGCATCACTAAGAGAATGTGTCTGCTAAAATGCAACAGAAAGATATTTGTAGAAAAGAGAAATCAACACAATTCAAGAGCAAAGTACTTATGTTACCCCTGTTTGTACTCTTTGTGGAGGGGATCTTTTTTTTATTAAGAAAATTTTTAATTCATTTTACATACCAACCACAGATCCCCCTTTCTTCCCTCGTCCAATCTTTCAGCCTTCTTCCCCAACCCACCCTCCATTACCTCTTCCAACAAGGAAAGGCCTCCCATGGGGAGTCAGCAAAACCTGGTACATTCAGTTGAGGCAGGTCCAAGCCCCTCCCCCTGCATTAAGGCTGTACAAGATGTCCCACCATAGGTAATGGGCTCCAAAAAGCCAGCTCATGCACCATGGATAGATTCTGATCCTACTGCCAGGGGGCCTCTTAAGCAGATCAAGCTACACAACTGTCTCATTTATGCAGAGGACCTTGTCCAGTCCCATGGAGGCTTGTGGGGGAAATTTTTACTCAGTCATCTTAACAGGGATTACAACTCATGATGACTAAACACTACAAATATCTTGGTGTGTCAGAAATTCTCCATTCATATATTTTCCCATTCCTTTCATGACTGTAGAAAATTGTAATATGGAATTGTACAGAAGATAACCAATGGTACAAACTAAATCTAATATTTGATATAAAGGAAGTGGCATTTATGCTAATTCTTAGTCCTAGCTTTCTTTAATACAACCCATCTATGAATATTTATCCATCAGCAGCTGTACTCCCTCTCTTGGGCTAATATCTGCAATAGAATTATGGAAAAAGACCACTTCTGGTTCTCAGGGAAATTATTCACTTATAAGTGGCAGCTTACTTAGAGTGTCAGGAGAATAATGACTGAACGAAAGGAAAGAGCCTAGATATATATAGGAAAGAGCACAGTTGGTAAAGTGCTTGGCTAGCATGCACGATGTCCAGTACCTGATGTCTAGCCCTGCAAAACTAAGGCATGGTGGCCATATCTATAAGCCCACCACTCAGGAAACAGTTGTGGAAGTATCATAAGATGAATGTTATCCTTGTCTGTATAGTGAGTCTGTTGTCTCAAAACAGTTTATCCTTCTGTATTTGGGAGCATTGTGTGTGTGTGTATGTACGTAAATAACAATTAATGAAAAAAAAAGGACAATTAATTTGAAAAAGGATGAAGAGAGGCATATTGGAGGCTTTGGAGGGAAGAAAGAGAAGAGAAAAGTGATGGAATTAAATTATAGTATAAAATGAAAAGAAACAAAGCAACAACAAAGGGTAATTACATGAGAGAATAAAGATAGGAAGGTGACAAAAGCCAAGACTTCTACTGCAGAAAGCAGTTTCTCTGATGAGGGTTTAAAGATCCACTAGTATACTGATACAACAATAAGTCATTAGGATAGGTTTGACACTATGACTATTTAACAGACTAGTAGTGGATCATCCCATAGGTCCTAAAACCTGTCTAGGTACAGGTACTGCTTAATGTCTAAAGAATAATAGACTTAGCCGGGCGGTGGTGGCGCACGCTTTAATCCCAGCACTCAGGAGGCAGAGCCAGGCGGATCTCTGTGAGTTCGAGGCCAGCCTGGGCTACCAAGTGAGCTCCAGGAAAGGCGCAAAACTATGCAGAGAAACCCTGTCTCGAAAAACCAAAAAAAAAAAAAAAAAAAAAAAAAAAGAAGAAGAATAGATTACAAAACTTTCAGTCCAAACATACAATATTCTTAATATGCACATTAATTCTTCTCTAATACACATATTCTGTCTCCTCCTCCCAAGGACAAGGGATCATTTCAGCAGAGAAAACACAAATACTTTAAGAATCAGAGACAGAAGATGACTATGAGGAAATATTTTCTAGACACACAATAATAGTTGTGCTTGTGAACTCAGTGCAATTGAGACAGCATATACAAGACTTGTGTAAGCTCAAGCCAGACAGTAAGAGGGGAGCTGGGCACAGAGCCTTATGCCTGTGTATGAGGTAAAGGCAGTTTTCTTTAAGAGTGTGGCCCCTGGGAGGTCCATTACTCTCTGGTGAAAGGCCACAAATCCAAGAATATATGGACATCACAAACTGGGCTTGATGTGATTTTTTTTAACATAACAGGATACAATGTTGAGTAGGTAGTTAAGTGGGTGAATCTGGGAGAAGGGGGAATGGTAAATATGTCAAAATACATTGTATGATATTCTCCAGGAACTAATAAAAATGAGGGGAAAAGGTCAAGACATCTGTCTCAGATAGGAATATTATTGGAAAACAGAAACTTGAAGATATCTTTTCATGCTGGAACCCAATGTGCACAAAGAAGGACATTAGAACAAAAAATATAGTGTCAAAAAATGATGTCTGCAAGAAAAATGAGAGGAGAGAGAGAGCAGTTTCTTCTTAAATGAGGGCACACGCTCCTATCTCCCATTCTCCTTTGTTCATTCTATCTAAAGCCCAGCACTGGTGGAATCGGCAAGTACAAATACCAGACTGAATAAATGTGACTGATAGAGCCTGGAAAACTACTTGTAACTAACATGTGATGTAGAGGGAATAAACTAATTAATGATAATCACTGAATTGTAGGCACAACTATCTCACCCAGCTAAACTGAAAATGAAATGAAAATCTACAAATCTCTCAGCATCTCCTTCACCACAGTACCTACTCAACAGTGTTTTCCTTGTGTTTCAAATTTATACAAAGGTCATGGATTTTGCTTTACAAAATTGTTTCAGAATTCTAACCCCCTCCAAAATGATGAGGAAATAGACCTTAAAAGCAAATCTCTACTAACCTATAGATTATATTTATAATAGTTTACCTTTATTGGTGCTTTTACCTTTTTTACACAGCTTCATGCTCTCAGTGTAACCTTGGGTGAATTCTGGAATAAGAGAGAGAGATTTTTTTTTCATTGAAGGTAAGTGATTCACCAACACACACTTCTAAGTATTGCCTAGCCTTGAACTTGGGTCTTAGATCTTCTTTATATTGCCTACTGTTTCTTGGTGTATGTTAAAGTGAATCTGCTTTAGAGATGCATGAGTCGTATAAACAAGCCTTCCTTTATTTTAGGGGAATATAATAGTTCTACAAAATGGAGCCTGTGATTTTAGACTCTGAAAAATGTATTGTAATGGTTACAATTGTACTGTTTTTTTAAATAAATGGAAGAGATATTTTGAAAGAATAAGAAATTGTATACACCAGATTCTTTTGGCATTTCCCTCATAACAAGAGTGAAGCTGCCTTTATTTGTGAAGCTCCTGGCCCAGTACACAGGCAGAGAGGAGGGTTGGGTGAGTGATCTACGTGGGCCCAGGCACATTGAACTGTTTGAAATGAGAAAGAATAAGTATCCCAGAAGAAAAAAAGTACTTTATAACATTTCAACATGAAATTTATGGTCATACCCCATGGTCCAATCAATAAAGTTGAGTAGAAGCCAGGAAATGAAGAATTTCTGTTTGCTGCAAACTTTTTGATTTGTTCTATTATCATAATTGATGACCTAAAATCAAGAACTCACTCAGCTAGAATATCAAACATCTCATTCTTGCATAGACAAATGCCTCTGGAAACCAATTAGGAAAATGTTGATTCACCTAGCTCTTCTCTTCCCTGGCAAATTCCTCTCTCATTCTCTGCTTAGCCATCTGACTCCAGTTTTAGTCCTTGGGAATGTGTGTGTTGAGGAAACAGAAGGCTCTGTTGGGATGTTACCTAGTCTGCTCAGAAAAGTCCTGTTTGTGGAAAGCAAAACTCACTGCCTTTGTGAAGTCATTCCCAAGATCATCCATCCAGTGCCCTTTGACTCATGGTGTTCATCACAGCCAAGCTGTTTCTTTTGTTCTTCAGGGCACCTTTCATGCAGCAGCCTCTCATGTACCCCATGCTTATGTCCAAGCTTTTGTTCAGAGAGTAACCCAAGCTGTGGGCCTCCACAATCAACTTTCCCTATATCTGGCTTCTTTTACTATTCTGTTCATCAGAAAAGCTTCTTTTCCTTGTGACTATAACAAAATACCCGAACCAGACTAACTTTATAAAGAACTTAGGTGAATTTTAATGATGTAGATCACAGCTCAGGGAGTTAAAGGGCATGACACTGGGGCTGCCATCCCTTAGCTCCAGGGAGAAGATGATAAATGATTTACTGCAGTGGGAACATGTATAAGGAGAAGAGTTTATATATTCAAACAGGAAATCAGAGAGCGTCAGATGGGGTCAGACTTGGCTTCTGAAAGAACTACTTTGCTGCTAAATGACAACTGGAAATTTTGCTTATTTATGGGGTACAATGTGATGTTTTGATCTATGTATGCTTTAAAGAAAAGTTCAGTCAAGGTTATTAGCATATCCATCACCACACAAACTTACATTTTTTTTTGTGGTAAGAAATAAAATATCTACTCTTTCAGCAATGTTCTGATAAGCATTATTACTACTGGTGGTCCGAATGTAAGACAACAGATGATTGTATCCCTCCAGTCTACTTGGACCCTTTAATCAACATGCCCCCCTCATCTGCCTTCCTTGGGCCTCTGGCAGCTACCCTTTTTGCTTTGTTTGTTTGAGATCACCTCTTTCACATTGCTCACATAAGTTGAGATCATGCAATATTTGTCTTCCTGTACCTGACTTAATTCACTTGTCATAATGCCCTCCAGCTCTAGACTCAGACTATTTAACTCCTTAATCAGTGTTCCTTTCCAGTGAGGAACTGCCAATACCTGTGACCCTACCATAAAGTCTCACCAATTCCCAAGTCATCACACTGGGGACCAAATTCTCAATGTAGGCTGCTCAGGAGTCAAAGAGCCTCTGAATCGGACCTGACCTTGCTGCCTACATTTTATCCCTATACCATTTTGCGCATACCATCCTACATGATTTTCTGTAGCACTTCTGTCTATCTACAATTTCTTTGTTGGCTTACCTACTTACCATCTATTTCTCTGAACTTGGGTAGAAAACACACAGGGACAGGCTTGCTGCTGGGCTTCTGTGCCCATCCCCAGCTCCTAGATTATAAGTGTGTGACATAGAGAAAATGTCACTTAACACTTGTGGGAGTGCACAAGCATGAGCCACAACACTGATTTGCCTCAAGAGAGTTGTCTGCATATCTTTATGCTTATTTCTCATTACTTTTAGATATTGATGACTTCTTTTATTAACTCTCCAGAAGAGTCTGTGTCTACTCTGTCTCCTGTGGCTGATCATCACACTGATACAAGGGAAATTCTTAGTGCTGATTAAAAGGGGAAAGGTTGAAACTGCATTTCAAACATAAATACCATAAATCAAACAAAACCAGTAGATACACATTCTTAGTAAGGAAAAGAAGTAATTCCTTTTCCCATGCACTTTAGTTGAGGGAATATGAAATGAAAATGTACACATAGAAATATTTAAGGACAGAATGCTTCTCTTGAATTCACACAATGGAGGCTAGTCTCTGATGTGATAGCCTAAAGAACTGAATTCAGAAAGTAAATAGGTCCAAAAGTCAGCAGTCCCTTGATAAAACACGTATCCTTGTTAGACGAGTTGGAAGAGAGCTTTTCTTTGCTTCTCTTTGCTTTCTGCCATACTAGACAATAAACTACCAGCCCTCTTTTTATGTTTTAGATTGAGATGACCTCTCACTAAATTGCCCTGTGTGGTCTTAAACTCATTCTGTATCCTAGATGGCCTTTAATTTTAAATCCTCCTGCCTCAGTCTTCCAATAGCTATGATTCCTGGCCTGCATCACCATCCCAGTGATATAAATGATAATTATTGAAACCACTCAGTCTATTTGTGACAACAGACTGAACTAAGTTAAGCAAAAACAGAAGCAAAGATCCAAAGGATTTCAGCAAGGAAGACTGTGTGGCTGTCAGGAAAGATGAGGAGCATGGGAAAACTAAAAAGTCAAGGACACACCAGATCCTTGAGTCATGATCACTGTGAAGTGGAGAAATCTTCATCCCCAAATGGGAAGCCAGGGAGAACATTCCATGCCATTGAATGCAGGAAGAGAAGTGAATTTTAGTCCAGAAAAACTGAACACAAACCTGTGGAAGACACACGCAGAGATGCCTTTCTCATATCAGAAAATAAAGCATGAAGTACAACTGGAGATGGAGATTTAGCCTGTTGTCATCTTCACGTCTATGTGGATGAGTTAATATATCCAGTAAGCAGACAAGGGGTCAAAGGGCAGCCTTAGAGAACACATGAATGAACAGAATTGAGAAAGTGCGGGGGTGAAAGGAGAAAAAAAGGTGAGATGGAGAAGAGGACACACAGGGGAAATGCCATGGAAAATAGAAAGAACATGCTGCAGTTTCTTTTAAAATGAGTTATTTCTTTGATCAGAAAATAAAGGCTAACTATATGCCTTTGTTTCTGTGCTTATAGTATGAGAGGAATGCACTTATACATGAATGTTCTTATTTAACCACTTTAATGTGTTTAGTTCACTTACTCAATACATGTGTACTATAGTACAAGATGTCAGGACTCCCCCCCAACCCGGCCTTTGATTCCCCCCAACACTCTGGCACCTTCTTTGAGAGAACTATTTTGTGCCTGTCAACCAATCCTTCCCTGTGATCTTTGAAAGGTAGAAATGCATAGTTTGGTAGTCGGCTTACAGTGACAGCAAATGATGTTATACTATAGGGCACTGTGTGGCACTTTTCAAAAATCCTCGAGCATACATGTTTTGCTAAAAACAGGGATGCCCAAAAAGGAACGTGACAGATTCCTCCCTTAACTAGAACTTCTGTTCGGAACACAATTCCCCTGACATATGTCCTATGCACATGTGTGATTTTTTCCATGGTTCGACAAGCCTTGGAGTTGTGATGTTAGTGAAGCACCACTATCATCCATTTCTTACTTGAACCTCCCAGGGACCACTGCAGACAGGCCTGAGAATGTAGGGAGCGAACCAAATGCTGGCTGAATTAAAATCCCTACAGCTAGCATGTGCACTGGCCTTTCCCGCCTTTTCATATCACTACCCCTGGATTTAGTGCAGGCTCAGGGCAGGCACCAGAGGGACAAATGCAAGCCCATTCTTTGGCACACTGAGGAGCAATGATGGCCTGTGCACTCTTAGTCCCTTAGATCCACAGTACTGACCTTAAAAGAAGGTACACAGGGTGCCCAATTTCCTGCTGGAAACAGTTCACCAGAGAATATGTGCCTCTCCCTATTGTTGAGCCTCTGTGTGTCTTCCTAACCACAAACCCTAGAAGGATCATACCACCAACTTGTCTCCACACTGACACACTCACACACCCACCACAGCCAGCGCATTCAGACTCTTGGTCCCATTCAGTCCACGTGGTGTTTTGAAAATATGTAAACGGAGAATGAGACTCCAATATTTCCCCTTCTCATAAAAATGGCATTTTAAATGAGGTTCATGCATATTCATCCTCTGTTTTTTTCCCCTTCTTTTTCTAAATGCACACCTATCGATTAAGTTTTATTCTTGCTTTTCTCTAGCTTCTTGGTTTGAGTTGGAAAAATTGAAATGTGGAATATTAACCAAATAGTTAAGTTGGATAGAACTCGAGTCCCTGTGGGAGCCTGAAAAGACATGGAATGACAGTCTCCCAGTAATTAACAGCCACAGGAAAGCAATAATCTGTAAACAGAACATTTATGGAGAACAAGAGATTGATCTGTGATGTCTGTATTGTTAACTTAAAAATCACACTTTCTAATTCAAGCTAGAGAATTCTCAGGTCATTCAGGATTTTGCTGAAGTTCCCTAGGAACTCCATGATCTATGTACATTGGCTCTACTACACCAATGTTCAAATGAGTCCAGCACAGATAAACTCCATCCAAAAAAATCATTAGTTTTTACTTTTGCTTTCTCCTTTTCTTTTAAAAAAAGAAACCGAGCAGGAAATCTCACTTAAACAAGCTGTCTCACGACATTTCTGGCAAATCCTGATTCCAACAAAGTTGAAAATATCTCAAGAGCAGCCTGTCATACAGAATTTCAGTGCTTCTGTTCCAAGGAAATGCAGAAATAGATGATATGTGGGATTCCGGGGATTTAGATCACTTAAGAAAAAACATCATGATGCCAATTTCAAGCTGACCTGCTTTATGTCAGAAGCATATGCTGCCCTCATGTATCAGTTAGCTACTGCTGTGTAACAAATCACCCCGCTACGTCAGTGATTTAAACTAACTTTTCTCTTGCTCATAACCAGCCTACAGTTCAGATAGGCCATTCTATTGTCCTTATCTTGGCTCAGCCAGTTAGTCTAGTGAGTCAACTTTGCTGCTCATGATTCAGTGCTCTAGAAAACTTGAGAGCAACTTTGCTCTTCTCTGTGTGGTCATTCACTCTCCATAGAACTATCTCACAATTTTCTATATAGTGACACCAGGCACAGTCTCTTAAAGCCCAGTCTCCTAAGTATCATGCCATCTCTGTCACTCAGTTTCTTTGGTTAGAGTGGATCACAATGCCAGCTAGGTCCTAGGGCTGAATAAATCAATGAAGCAACAATAGAAAGAAGTTGGATACAGCAAAGCCATCAAGTAGGTCCATTAATTCATCTACCCACCATACTTCACATTTGAAGTAATAGCTTCAGGCATCCCATGACTGTGATTTAAAGGGTTCTTTGCAAGGCACCTGTGCCACAACCTCTTTACCACATCCCAGACAACAGCATCAAGATCTCTGTGGGCACACATCCTGCTTGCCAGAATTTGTAGGAAAGTAGAAAAGAGAATTTAAACATCAGCACTACTGTACTGCTCTCTGGAAAATTCACAAGTATTTCCATATTTTGTCCTCTCTGTATTCTCTCCTAAGCACCTCTGAAAAGAGTGTTGCACGTGTTTCCCCCATCACTGTCCTCAGTCTTCGAGCATAAATGAAAAGGCCTTTTGATCCTACCAGGGAATATAAAAAAAATAGATTTTCAGAAATGTACCAGAACTCATATTCCTCATAAAAAAGCTCTTAAATGTAGTGACTCAACCTCTGAAATACTGGTTGCTGAGAGACACCACCAGAAACACAACCGAGTGGGCACGTGTGGCTGTGGTGACAGTTGAACTTGTATCTCTGCTAGGCCACAGCAGTTATCAGCTTCTATTGTTTATGACATGATTCCAGAAATGTTAAAATGTGAGCACAATGAGCACATTCAAATCAATGTAATAAAAGTACTAAACATCACTGTACTCACTGTGTGCAAAAATGTTTTCCATAATACACCAAGTGGTCTTTGGATTGTATTTTCCCAAAACAGTTCTATTATTCTGGAAGTTTTTCAGTATGGAATGTATTCCTTAAATTTTACCCATTTTATGAATGTTTAATTACAGGATTTAACTAGAATTGAGTTTCTATTGTTTCCAAAGGGGGTATATTTTCCTTACTAAGCAGTTGACATTACCTCTATGTGACATTGACTCTACAGATGAAAAAAATCCCTTCCAGAGAAGTTTCCTTAAAATATTAGGAAGTATGGTGCAAGTGAGGACATACGGACACAGCCCTTGGGGCACAGTTTGTCCTTTGACTATCATTACCTTTTCAATAAATTAGTGTCTCCAAGTTTAACCTTCATCTGTAATCCATCTGGGGCTCCAGCTCATAACTCACTCCAGAAGGAACATCAGTGGATCTGCGTTTTCTCCCAGGGATTCTCCCTCCTTCTGTTTTAAATCAAAAAATGCTTTTGCAAATTAGCCAAAGGAGACAGGCTATAAGCTTCTGTAAGAATCCTTCAGTGTGCCCTCTGGACTTTTTGTCTGGCTGTTCTCAGAAGTTGTGCAAGTCGGGATGGACATTAAAATCTACATGGAACGTGTAAACAGCACATGTGGGGACACACGACTTCCATAAAAACAACAGGCCTCTGCAGCGTGGCTGCTATTGAAACCCAAAGCACACATGCTCACCAACTAGGAGCAAGCAGCTACTTTCTCATTTTATGATGCTAACAGCATTTAGAGACCATGAGAGTGCCATCCCCTCATTTTACCTAGGAGGAAGCAGAGCTTAATTATTCTTTCATTCTAAACATAATTATTAAGTGTCTATAATCAGACAGGAACTGTGCTAGCTCTAAGGCACAGAAGAGCAAAAATCAACTGACCTATCTGAAGGCACAGAATAAGCTATCGTCAGGCTTACACTGGGACTTGAGTGCCCTGTTCCTTCTCCAGAATTCTAAGTCAGTACCTGTGTCTTTAATTGACTTAGAATATTTGGCAATAGGGACACAGAAACAAAAAGTAAATCTTAACTTCCAATGCCCTGACCAAATATTTGTTCTTCTCTAGTTATTCACTTACCTTCAAGAGAGCAACAGAAAGTCAGTAACACAGGCCTAAGTGGCAACCTCAGTAACAGAACTGCACTGCCAAATCAGTACCCAGAGGCCACTGCTTTGAAAAGGCACAAAGAAAATGTGCGTTTCATTCATTTGTTCCATAATTTCCACTGAACTGGCTCTGAGCAGAGTCCACAGCAAAATGCAAAAGGGACTATAAAGGAGAAAGATGCAGCCCCAGTCCTCATAAAACTGCTTAACTATCCAACTAAAATCAACAACAGCAAAAGCCAGCCTAACAATTAGAGGCTAGATGTGTCCCAGCACATGCCCATCTGTGCCATAAGAAGAAAGCAAGTTCAGCGTGGAGTGAGTCAGCAGCTTTCGGGAAGAGACCCATTTCCAGTTGGGTCTTGAAAGCAAAATAATTAGTGAATAGAATCCACATCTTTTGTCTTTGAGAAGTCATCTTAATCTTTAGGGTTTTTGTTTTTGTGTTTGTTTTGTTTTGTTTTTTACCTAGTGTTTCTTTCCTTTCCTTTCAGGGACAACACATGCTTTACACTCAAGCCAGCTTTTCATCTTTCCCATCTATGCTTTTCATTCTTTTCAAGTTTGTCCCATCCAGCTTCCTTTGCTGGCTGTTATCAATGATGACACTGTTTTCAACTTGGCATGTTATATTATTCAGAGTTTTCTAGAAGGACAGAACTGATAGAATGAATATAAAATATACATATATATTCTAATGTGTAGAGTAGCTTACAGAATGTGGTCCAGCTAGCCCAATAATGGCTTTCTACCATTGGAAATTCATGAACTCAGTAGTTATACAGTCCACAGAGCTGGATGTCTCACCTGTTCTTCAGTGTATTCCATAATCCTGCAGAAGTAGGCTCTGGTGCCAGTGAAAGAAGGACCTTGCCAGTAATATAAAAAGCTTTATCCCTTATTCTTTATATAGGCTACCATGAGAAGATGTGGCTCAGATTAAACATGGGTCTTGAAACATCAAGTGATATAAACTTATGGTGGGTCTTCCTATCTCAAATAATCCAAGTAACTAAAAATCCAACACATCTGTGCTGAGGGACTTGGGTTTTCGGTTAATTCCATATATAATAAAGTTGACAACCAAGCATAGCTATTACACATATGCTTTTCAAGATTTTTACTCACCAACAGCCCCCTACAGTGCTCAAGTACAGGCTTCATTTGAGTATTGTTTTATTTTTTTTCCTTTTCTTTTTACGTTCTAGGCCATGCCATGTAATCTCTGGTTTTCTATCCCATTCTTATGCTGTCCAGGGCAGGACCTCAGACATCTCTGCATTAGTTTACTTGGTGTTTTGATCATGGACAGACGTTTATTTTCCATTTGGTTTTCTTTCATGACACAGTGAATCAGATTCTCTGACCACCCTGTTGAGTAGCTTCATGGAATTTTGCTTCCCTTGCTATCTCAGTCTCTCATAATGTCTTGTTTTTCATTCCCTGTTTATACCATCACTTTGGGAGATAATTCTATATGTTTTACTTTTTGAGGCTCATCTTCAAGTGTGGTAGTTCTCCCAGGCTCAGCTGCTGGTGTCAGGGTGGCCTTTGCAGAATGTGTCATGTTGGCCTGTAGCAATGCGTGACAGCTAATCTTCCTTATTCTCCCTTATCTGCTTCACTGAGATTAGTTTGTTTGATGCAAACCTCTGGGTATATCCTATATCCCTGTGTTTCCAGCGAAGCTGACCTGCACAGGGAAGACTCATCCTACTTCGGTGGAGGACTGGACTCAATCAAAAGGTAGAAACATGGAAAGTGAGCTGAACATTAACATTCATCGCCCCTTACTTCTGGACAGAGGACTAAATGTGACCAGCCACCTCAAGCGCCTGCTTCCATACTTCACCCACCAGAATGTACCTTTGAACCATGATCTGAAATAAACACTTGCTTTGTTCTTCTGTTTCTCATCAGGTACTTGGTGACAATAGCAGGGCAGTCACTAACATAGAATAAAGTATATGAAATCTCCTACTATTCTTGGTCATTCTGTCTCCAGCAATCAAAGCCCCAGTAGGCATTCCACAATACTGACTTCTCTCCCTTGGTTGGACAGGAACATGTTTTCTAGAAATCTGGGCTATGGTGCATGAAACATGTTGATTCCTTTAGGATTATTCTCAAGACATTTTAGGCAAGGGCACAGCCGCATATGGGGATGCAACTGAACAACTTGCCTACTGAAGCAAGATTCTTCCGAGCATACTTCCACAGACACATAAAGTCTTAAGATTCATCCAGCCTGGTGCTATGAGGAAGAGGAAACCTCAGGCCAAGCAGCCCAGACCTCTTAAGCCTTTGGCCCTTTTAGCTTAGTTATTTCTCTGGCCTTGAATGGTTTCCTCACAAAGGCATGTTCACTACCACTGGGCTTATTTTTCAAGGCTTGCTTGCCCTCAGCAGTTTCTCTCCCTAGGCTGCTGTGCTTTCAATTAATCCTCCCATCAAACTCCTTCATCTTCCCCATTCCCATGTCCACAATGCAGGGAGTCCACCGGGTCCCTCCTCCTCAAGCCGTAGCCTGACTGTCTCTCAAAGCACTAAGCCCAGGAATATGTAAAGCTTGCTTCATAATTTCCCCTCTTTCAGAGATCACTGTCCATTCTATGATGACCCCAAAACCACCCATTTTAAAAGAACGTGTCTCTATTCATGAGGGTGTTTTTTTCATGTGGATGAAAAATCTGATCCAGATAAACACAGGCCATGATGTCATTCTTTGTTTAGCCCCAACTTTATTCCTTCTACAAACTTATTTCCAACAGCATTCAGGTGAGCTCCCCCTGGTTATGTTGCTTCAAGCAAGAATTGCAGGCTTCATTTTCAGAATATTCCACTTAGACTGGACACCCGACTTCTGCCTCTATTGTCTGAGACAGTCCCTAGGGAAGGTCCCTCAGCAGGCTGCACAACTACTTAGCCCCACGACAGACACATGGGCAAGCCTTCATCTCTGTGATGGGAAGAATAACAAAGGTCCCCTGGGTGTGTTGTTTCTCAGTCCACTTTCATTCTCCTTTATTTTGGAAGGAATCATCATGTTGACACAGCTCTCCCTCCATCTGATGCTGAGCTCCTCAGTGGGTGAGGATTGTAAATCCAAATGCATGGAAGTCCCCGCATATGGCATGACGCCTGTACACTGGGAATTCTTAAAGGGCATTTGTAAATGATAAAGAGGAGTACAAGAAATTGAATCATAACTGAGGAAAAAGCAGAGAGAAGGATATGACAAGAACAGAGCAAAACTAATATAGTGAACACTCTGTGTTTCAATTTAAATTAAGTCTAAATGCAAAAAATGAAGCATTTATGTCAAAATATATACATTCTTAAATGTTTTAATAACAAGCATTTACTAATGGCATGCATGGTACAGCACCAATAGATGAAGAATAGAATACTGACAAAAAGGAGTCACATGAGAATGTGAACATGACACATGGCATTTATTTGTATTTCTCAAAATCTCAGTAAAAGAAGCATCTTTCTTTTTCACTAATGCATGCCCCTTATCTTAGCTTCTATGAAACATTCACTAATGGAAACAAAAATGAACCAAAGCTTAGAAAAATATGATAGTGTCCACTATACTTAAAGAAAAAATGTAGTTACTTAGTCACTCTAATTACATATGCAGAGTGAAGCAGTTGTTTGCTATTTACTGCTGTGTGCCAGAAACAACTTAATATTAATAAATATTTGTGAGAAATCACATTGTAAATTTTAATTACTTAATAAAAGCAGTAAAATAATTTTTAATTAAAAATTATGTGCACCCTAAGTTAATTGACCCTTTGTGTTTCAGTATGGAGGCTACTGCGGGAGCTACCTAACCTAACCTAGCCTCATTCAAGCCATGGGAAGAAAAGTGGACTCAACACTACCTTGTCTTTTGACAATGGAAAATTGGAACAGAAATTATTAAAGAATAAAAACCTGCAGAGGAGTGAATAACCCCCCTATATTCTCTTTTTTATCTTATAAGGGACATCCTCTTTATTTACTTCAACAAAGTACAAAATCCATGGTTGTAGGGCTGCCAAGGTTAACTGATAACCCTGATGTCTTCAAACCCTGATCTCCTGTAATCAGGACAGTTTCCAAAGGACTAACTCCTCACAATTATCAGTCACTGTATTAACTAGGATTCTTACTGGAAATTACAGCCAATTTGTGGAAGTTAGCATTCATGATTTTTTTCTCAAAAGAAATAAATACCCATATAAATCTTTCAAATAATTCCAACCACTCATCAGCTGTAACCAGAGATTAATAACTTGTGAAGTGGAATGGAGATTAGTTCCCTAATGACCTCTCAGTGTGAGCAGGTCAACAGAAGTCTATAGCCAGAAATTTCCCCAGTCCCACCCGGCCCCATGGTCCTGCACCTGCTTATAAAATAATTGCTCAGACGCTTATATTAATTATGAACCCTATGGTCTGTGGCTTTAGCTTCTGGTTAGCTAACTATTTTATCTTAAATTAACCCACTCCTACTAATCTATATGTTGCCACGTGGCTGTGGCATTACTGGTCTGCTGTCATCTTGTTGCTCCTTCAGCCAAGGCCTGGCATCTCTCCCAACTCTGCCTTTCTTCTCTCTGTATCTCGGCTTGAGTTTTCCACCTGGCTGGAAGCTTTCTTGACATAGGCCAAAACAGCTTTGTTTATTATCCAATGGGAGCCACACATTCATAGCATACAGAAAGACATCCCATAGCACTTTTTGTTTTCTGTCTAATCAAAAAGGAAGATTGTAACTTCAACATAGTAAAATTATATATAACAAAATAGTAATCAAGCAAAAATTACAGTTACAATATATAGTCTATCTGTATTTGTCAACATTAAAGAAAATATCCTATCATCTATCCTATTTTTGTGAGTCTAAAGTTTTATATCTAATGTATCTTTTATCATGACTAAGGAAAACTATAATTATAACTATCTAGTCTTCAACTCCATCAAAGGCCCCAGAAGAATATAATATTACCTGAGTAAACAGGAAGTGAATGGCAAGAAACCTCCATAATTCCAGAAATGACAGAGACATCTGGCACCCTAGACAGTTATCCAAAGTTCCTCTGTAATGCTTGGGGCATCTATCTTCAGCTTACAGGCCTAAAGTCTCTGGCATAGCTCTCAGTAAAGCAGGAAAATTTAAGGACTGTTCCACCCATTCTGATAAACTTAGTAAGTTGCTTCTCCCGTGTCCTGTAGAATGTCTGGCAATTTTGTCTGTGAAGCAGGAACCTGAAGGACCATCTCGCCTTGCAAAGTTCAGTGGTCATCTTCCTATGGGTACTGCACGTATAGATTATACCGCATCCTGTCAAGCAGTCAAGACAAGGGCAATTTTTTGCCCAGTAGCTAAATTTTGCCACAAAGAAAGCAAACTCCATAATTAATTTTTTTGATGCCTTTCATCCTCTTTGAAGTAATTGATGCTGCCAGGAGAAGATGTGTCTCATTTTCCAGAAAAATTTATAGCAATGTAAAATATCTCAAATGAGTTGTTGCTTTTTAAAAGTAGATTCAATAACCTACCCTTTTATCCTATCATATCTATAACCTACATTACTATATCCCCCTTTCTTCTTTTAGAAAGAGATTGGCTATGACCAGCAACAATTTGTAACCAACCTCCCAAACAAAGACAAATATCCATAATCCATTTTTTGAGAATGTGGGTGTAATGTTCTAGGCTACTTCCTGTTGATTGGGGGCTCTGTTAATCTTATGGGGATCCTGAGAAAATTTAAGATAATGGTCAATTCCTGGGAAGACTGGCTTTAACCTTTGCTGATAGATACCATCTGTCAAGGTTCGGGAGGTCTTACTTGCTCAAATCTGATCCATCTTAACCTGAAACAAATCCACAGCCTCTTCCTTCATGTGGAAACAAAAGTAGAGCCACCTTTCCAAAGCAGCATATCCTTAGGCCCAAATTTTGAAGTCAAGATACCTTTAAAATATATATGTTGATTTAACTCAGCAGCTTTTACAGTCAAATGTCTCTCTACAGTTAATAATTCCAAAGACAACACAGTCCAGACTCTCTGTGTAATATCTATCTTTATGTGGCATATTATATTTTTATATATTTTTCTATTTCTTTAATTCATTTTATTTTTATGACTATCTATATCCTTTCTATCTTCTCTCTCTCAGGCCTATGTACCTTTTTTTATACACAATATAGACGGTTTAGAGTTTTATTCCATCTGAACCTGTCCTATTGTGAATCTATAATCATTCCCCGGCTGGGAGAGATTTTAAACTGCTAAGCTGCATGGCTAGGACCAATGTGGCAGCCTTGGCTGCTGACTCAGGCCCCCTCAGCTTTACAACATGATGGAGGTATGTTTACTGCCAGCTCTGGGAGTCATGCTCACCGCCAACTCTGAGAAGCAGTGGGTCTGTGCCTCCATCAAGCAGTGTGTAGCCCAGAAACCTTTTTTTCCTGTACTAGTAAAAGCTATATTCACCACACAGCACACTGAGTGGCCTGGAGATGCCTCTGTATACCGCACCTCTGTATACTGCACTGGGAATCTGCCATTCCACTTAGCTCATGGCAACTGGCAGCCAGAACCATCGCTGTCAGGATATCAGTCTCTCCTTTTCTGCTGGCATGAGACTGTGAGACTAGGAAACCCAGTGTGGCTCTGTTTCTGTGCATTCAGAATCTTTAAACTTTCTCAGTTCTATGTGGATCAATGCCCAATGGTGAGCACCAAATATAACAGGAAATTTCTCCAGTCCCACCCAGGCCTGAGGTCCTGCAACCACTTATAAAATAATCACTCAGGGGCTTATATTAATTATAAACTATATGGCCTATGGCTTCAGCTTCTGGCTGGCTAACTCTTTAATCTTAACCCATTTCTGTAAATCTATATGTTGCCATGTGCTCAGTGGCATTTCCAGTCTGCTGGCATCTTGTTGCTCCTTGAGTGGCTGATATCTCCCTAAGATTCCACCAATCTCCATCTTGTCTTCAGTTTGAATGTACCACCTAACCTTATCCTGCCCTGCCATAGGCCAATGAAGCTTTATTTATTATCCAATGGGAGCCACACATATTCACAGCATACAGAAAGACATCCCACAGCAGGAGTCCTTTCTGAACAAGAGAGCATTTGTAGTTCTAGCATCATTTGTTTATCTATCTATACAAACCACACAGTAATGCAGTTATTTCTCATCCAGGCATGCCAAATTCTATCGTTCACTGGTATAAGCCAAATCCGCTTCATGATTGATTATCACAGAAACCCTTAAAAATGGACTTACTCAAGTCCTCTATATGAGTTTTATTGCTAGAATGCTGCATTTTATAAAGTTTCAGAAATCCTGGGGGAAAGTTGCCTTGACTCTTATTCCCTCTAATGAATCTGCAGCAGCCCAGGCTATCACAGGTGTTGCAGGGATCAAGAGAAGGACATTCAGCAAATATTTTCTGAGACAAGACTCAATAAGTGAACTCCTTGGCCACAGTCCCCCAACTAATTTCAATCTGAATGGGGAAATAAGGTCAGGCAGTCCCAACAAGTCACACCAGAGTCACTCTTCTAAAAGTAGAGAATTAGTCCTGGAAGAAACACATATCGGGCTGGAAACTTCATGAAAATTTCAATCTATGCATAATTAGAAACAGAAAAAAATAGCCACAACTCACAATGTCAAATTAGAAGCATTCGATGGAAGTTTCCATTAAATGTCTGAGTCAGTTGAAATTTCCATGTGGCCAGCTAAATTAGGCATACGAAAGTGTTTTCCTGTGGTTATGATGTCACTACTGAGAAAGGGTGACCCACAAGGCATAGATGTAAGTAAAATCACTGAGAAACAGCATGTGTATTGTGTTGAACAGACACTGTGGTGTAATTTTCAAATGAGTATCCATCAGGAACAGGAGAGTACTTGCATACAAAGCTTCCCCAGGCACTGGACCTATACATTGTCTCTGTCTTCCTCCCATAATACATTAACCTTCATCAAAAGCAAACAAAAAGAAAAGCAAGACAAAAACAAGAGAAAATTATCAAAGAAAAAATTGAATCAAAAAGTTTCAGAAATGGAAACATCCATAAACCTTTGTATGAATACTTCCAGTAGTGTGTGTGTGTGTGTGTGTGTGTGTGTGTGTGTGTGTGCACGTGCCATGAGTGTGTTTTTATTCTGAATTATAGATCATTCTTATTCATTCAGAAATTCTTCATTTGACAAAAGCTTTATCACCCCAAGCAAAAGGTGGGCAATAAGAATAATTTTATTCCTTACAGACCCTAAAATAATTGTAGAATCTGAGCAAAAGCTGGTCCAAGGTAGCTTACCCATCCCTCTCTGGGTGTAGACGGTCAAGAATTGACAAAGGAAGGAGGACTTCTGAACTAAAACATTTATAAGAAAGAGTGATGAGAAGGCATGTGGAGATACATGCACAAATTTGTGGGGGCCCCAGCACTCAGGAATAGCTGAGCATGGAGGTGCATTTCTATTACCTCAATAATGGAGGCCGAGATAGGATTATCCTGGGGGCTCAGTGGCCAGCCACTCTCATCAAAACAGTACCAGGTTCCATGAGAGACTTTGTATCATCGAAAAAAATGTAGAGAGCAATAAAAGAAGTTAATATATCTCTGGCATTCACATATGCCCATGTGTGCAAGTGCATCCTCACACATACTCTACACATTTATAAATCATGTGAATAAAAATGAAATAATCAAAATTCAGTATTTGTGGAATGTCGTAAGAGGACTTTATCAACCCTTCCTTTCTTGCAGGGATGGCACTGAATACAGTAAGACCTGGGGCTCACACATGTTTAATACTTTTTTATTTGAGAACCAATGGGATTAAGAAGGATCTAAATTTCAAATAAATGTCACTCAAGAACAGTACGATAACTATATACAAAATGTTTTAAGATTCTTGATCAAAACAGTGGAAAGAAATCAGAGGAAAGGAGAGAAAATCCAATCCACTTATCTGCTGTTCTGGACTCTAGATTTTAGCAAACAGGAAAGGTAATGTGTATTGTTTATGGGTTTGTTTCTTAGTTCCTTACAACTCATTTGGGTAAGGGAGGCAAGCTCCAAAAAAAAAAAAAAAAGAGGAGGTTCATTTGTACTAGGTAATCAAATCACACTTCATCTGTAGAAACACACCAGCTGGGGTGCTGGAAGTGAATGAACAGAATGCACAAAAGCCAGTGAAGGGAAATGATACTTCATTTTTGTTGATCCTCTCTAAATCATAGATTTTCCATAATATACCTCTACTGGTTATCAATGAAAATAATTTGTACATCAGTATCTATTAAGATATACAGTGAATAATATCTCTACAAATTACATATTATCTTCTATGCACATATAGTTTATGTATGTGGTGTGTATTTGTGTGTGTGTGTGTGTGTGTGTGTGTGTGTGTGTGTGTTTCTGTATATATTGAATTCCTTGGGGAGAAATGTGCTTATTTCATCTTGTAGATTACAGTCTATCATAGAAAGAAGTCCAGGCTGGAACATAAGGTAGAATACCAATAACTGCCTTGCCCTCAGGCTCATGTTCAGCTACCTTTCTTATGCGTTCTAGGCCCACTTGCCTTTAGGGGTACTGTCCACAGAGGGCTAGGCCCTCTCACATCAATTAGTAATCAAGAAATGCCCCACAGATATGCCCACAGGGAAAACTGACAGAGGCAATTCTTCAAGTGATGTTCCCTTTTCCCTGGCATGTCAAGTTGACAACCAAGATTAGCATCATGGAAAAAAATTAGTTTTTCTGGATTCTTGAATTCAAAACATAACATGTCCATATAACAAGCACATGTGTGATAAGCCACACATCAGAAGCCAAGAAAATATTCCCTGTTGCTGAAAATTCCATAAATGAAAAAAAAAGTTGATGGTGAGGAGGAGGATTTCAGATGTTTTGTGAGGTCGTCTTGGAGATCTGAAGGGTAGTGAGGATTAGGGTGAATGTGTGAGGTGGAGAAAGGTAGAAAAACCTATCAACCAGGAAACACTACAGACAGGCAAATCTGAACATTCATTTTCTGCAGCAGCTACCTACCCCAGATTCAAACCCCAGATACACTTTGTACAAATTAGTGAGGATGATGCCTTGTTCCCCTGGTCCTTCCTTTGTCTGATCTCCTAGTTCAGAGTGCAGGACAGACATCAGAAAGGAATGAGGTTAAGCCACCAAATCCTCCAGCTTCCTCAGGAAATAAAGTGGCCTTTATCCTATGATCCTGGAGGAGTTGAGGCTTGCTTTGTTCTTGTGCTACATAGCTTCTGTGCCCTGTGCTTGTCCAAGGTTTGTCCTTTCCCTCAAAGGACTACTGAGCATTTCCACTTCGGCATGAGGAAGTCCAGGGTTCTAATCATTCAGCATCTTGTAAATATTGACGTACACTTATGAAGAGGATCTCTATAACAATGCTGATATTTAACACATTTGCACTAAGACAACATGTTCCTTTTGGTTGTCTTTCAGGAATTCTCAGGTCTCTGCTGTGCCATCTGTTCAAGACAAGGTGTAATCCTGTGGCTCTGGGGTATTCAGACCTCCCTCTGCTTATTCTTGAATTAGAGCCCATCTGGATACCAGTTCATGACTGTGCTTCCTTTAGATCCCAGAATAGGTTCAGAAAAAGGAGCAAAAAGCAAGTGTCCAAAGAGCAATTCCATTCTTTGTAGATAACCCATTTTGCTGTAGATACACAAAGACTGACATTTTACTTATGTGCTCCATCTTTCTGTACTGTAAACAGTTCAAAGAAAGTATTTAAGAATAAATACCAATGATTTTGTTAAAAAAATTTTTAATTAAATGTTCCCATGAAAATAAAAAGAAAAATTTTGTTTAAGAACCTTAAAATAATAAGTAAGACAAGAGAAGTGAGGGGATGAAACAGTCAATAAATTGCTTACCATACAACTGGATCTGCATTCTATCCCCAGAACTTGGGTTAAAAAAATAGCTAGGCTTGGTGTCATACATAATTACCACACTGGGGAAGAAGAGGCTGGACTTTGCTGGGCAGCCAGACTTTCATAATTAATGAATTACAGGCAAGTTAGAAATTCTATCTCAAAAAACAAGATGGATGGTGTTTTGAAGGACCACATCTAAGGTTAATTTCTAACCTTCAAGTGTATATACACAGGTGCATGTTCAACTATGCATATATACATTCCCTTACCTATGTAAACACACATAAAATATGCTAACTAATGAGCTAAAGAAGTGGCTGAAAGAGTAAAGGCACTTGCCAGCAAGCCTGATGACCTGAGTTTGATCCCAGAGACCTGTATCAATGAAAGATCCAATACCCACAGAATGCCCTCTGACTTTATATGCACATTTTATATGTGCACACACCATGCATACAAAATAAACTAAAAGACACACACACACACACACACACACACACACAAGGATGTAAAGAGATAAAGTAAGACTAAATATCTTTAACAATCAACAAAGAATTTGGGCTGCTCATCAGCCTATGGTTGGCACACATCACTGGTGGCTCTCCTTTGGCTAGTGAGAGGTATCACCAGGATGTGATACAAGAAGGAAAGAAATCTAAAATGGTTTAGTTGGACCCCAACACAAAATCCTGATTGACATGGACTGACTGATAGGGTCTTCAAATCTGATAACAAAACCCTCTTTCAATGAGTGACTCTTCCAAGAGTGTTTGCCTATATGTGGATCAGAGATAATGCCTGCCAATCATCTGGGCACTCAGAGGGTCTCTAGGAAACACAATCCTGTATTATCCAAGGGGACTTTTTTTTTCAGCCTCTGGTTTAGCTTAAGATACAAATTTCTTGTGATGTATCTCTTTAAACTGCCTTACCACTGGACTTACTTTAGAATAACTAATGATTTTTATTATAAAACCATGGCTAAGTATGGGGATCCTAGGAGTTTGAAAGAAGTAGAGGATAAAAATTAGTGGAGTGATAGCAATACCAAGTAGGAAAGTCAGAGCAAGAAAGGAACACACATGTCACCTCAGCTTGCAACAGACAAAGGCCGGGACATTACTCAATTTTAAAGTCTTTATAGTTAGTTACAGGCCATCCAGGGTTTCACAGTGAGGTCCTGTCTTAAAACCAAACTAACAAGTTAAAAAACAATGCATTTCCCCATTGTTATGACTGAGTACTTCATTATACACAGGCTTTTATTTTGCCCACTTTTCAGCTGATAGATTCCTGGCATGTTTCTGTTTGTGTGCATTGTGAATTGTCCTACAGTAGACATGGGGCATGGATGTGTTTGTGACAGTGTGATTTAATTTCTTTTGTGTATACACCTAGTACTAGAGTTGCTAAATCATATGAAAGTGTTTTTTTACATTTTCCAACACTTCTACTGTTTTTTCATAATGGCTATACTAATTTACATCCCCATCAACAACATATGGGGACCCATCTCCTCATGTACTTGTTAGGATGTTTGTGTTTTTGATATTAGTCATTTTAACAGGAGTAATGTAATATCTCATTGTTCTTTTGACTTGCATTTCTTTATAAATCACTGGACATTTTCCTTCCATTTGCTGGCCACTTGTCTACCTTCTGAGAGATGTGTGTCTACTGACTTCCTTTTAGTTAATTTACTTGGTTATTTTGCTCTTAAGTTGTTCCTTTTTATATTGATATTAACCCCTGCTCATGCATATGGTTTGCAAATATCTTCATCCCTTTGGTAAGTTGTCTCTGAACTATAGAATAAAATCATTTTCCTAGGAAACAACATGGGTGGAACACAAGGCCATAACACTAATTCAAATAAGCCAGGCTCAGAAAGACAAGTATGCCAGGACCTTGTTCATATATGAAATCAAAACACTGGAGCTCAGAGAACTCTAAAGTAGAAGTTACCAGAGACAAAGTAATGTGGAAAAGGATAAATAAAGATTGGTTAGTATGTACTGAACAGGAGAGGTAAACTTGTCTATTGAAAGTGAGGAGAATACTATAATCTACTGTGTATTTTAAGAAGATCTTAGGAAGCATTTTGAATGATTTTACAATCAAATAAATTAGGATTTTTTAAAAGAACATAGACATGGTTACCCTGACTGGAACACTATATAATGAATACATTTATTGAAATATCCTGTGGTACCTCAGAAATCTGTGCCACATGTGCAAATCAGAACATCATCTTTCTGCGTCTGGGTTACTTCACTCAGTATAATATTTTTCAGTTCCACCTATTTACTTACAATTTTCATTATTTCATTTTCCTTACAGTTAAATGGTATTCTATCATGTATATGTAACACATTTTCATCAACTTTCATCAGTTGAAGGACATTAATGTTGCTTCAAATTCCTAGATACAGTGAGTAGAACATCCTCTCTGCTCTGTGCCAGGGCTTGTCTTAGACAAATATCCCAGACTCCTCATCATGGGTCAACTATTCCTCCTATAAAAGGCCCTTCCATTTCATTCTGTTTTATTCTAATCCATCTGTCTTCCATGTATGCATGAGGCTCTTCCTTCATGGAAACCTAACTGTCTTGACAGTCAATTGTCATGTGTCTCATTTCTGAGTAAGCATGATAGTATGCCCACGTCTAGCATACGTATTCTATGTAGTGCCTTTTCCACTACATGCTTCCTGAACATAAACTGTGTGTTACACACTGCCTTGGGTGCTAATACTTCAGATTCCATAATTTTTAAGATTATCTGAATCCTGTTTCCCTGGAATTTGCCTAAAGGAGACTCACTGCAAATATGTTTTTTCTCTTTATAACTTCTGCACATAGAAGATGTTCAGTTAAATCCATGTTGAAGCAAAGGGAATACATTTTAGTCGTAAATATACCTGTTTTCCAAAGATGACTCTATTATGTAAAACCCCTAGATTCTGTTAGGTAAAGTGGTTACCTGTGAGACAAAATGAGAATATATGCTCCGAGTTTACCTATGACCCTCTGACCACAGCATTTCTACCAGGTTCATAAATGAGCTCTCAGAGACTGTATGAACCACCAGTTCTTCCCTGACTCTGAAGTACCTGCCCCTCCCCAGTAGGAGACAAGGGAAATTGTTCTTAATTCTGAGGAGAAAGATACTATATTGAGGCACTCTCTGCCAGCTGTTTGGAAATTCTCTGGGGCATTATCTTCCAGACTGAGGGATGATCATCTACTCTCAACCAATGTTAGAAGGTGGAGAGTCATGAGCTAGCTATGGTCATTGGAGTGGCATTAGATGCCATAACTTCCCATATAGTCAGTCGTTGGTGGCCTTGGTTTTCAGAAGTGCCTGAAAAACCTTGGTGAGCATGTGTTTGATAAATGAGTGAATAAAAGGAAAATGTGGTCCTAGATTCCTAAGCAGAAAACAATCATCACCCAGAACACAGCATCTTGGACCTGTTTGTAGCTTCTCCATTGGTGGGTACTTGCTGATGTCACTCAGTGCAGCTCTAGAGTTATTGTGTGTCTGTATCCCTTTAATGTTTACCGAAAAGGAGAACTTTACTCTTTTTACTTACAGCTATTCTTCTTTGGATAGAGCTCAGTAGGTATACATGGGCTGAAGAACAAGAAACACCTCATGAGCATATATGTGGCATGTGTCCTAACTTCTTTGTTTCTGCCTCTTTGAGATCCCTAATATTTTGAATCCTATCTACTATATCTTTCTCATCATGTGTATCCGAGGTACCTATTGCCATTTCTAAGAAGATATTTCTAAAATTATATTTTCCCTCAGTTATATTCATAGAATCTATTCACAAAATTAATTGGAAAAAGACAGAGGCCACCAACAAATTTAAGACAACCATTATATGCCATGCTCTCAGATGCTGGCCTCTTCTCAAGTGCTTCTGTCTTATTCATGAGTGTAAACACACAAATAGTCATATAATTAGCCTGGAGTAAACTAAGGAAATATCTCTGTTATCATCGTTGGTTCACTTCAAAGTCTAAAACTGTCCTCCTAGACAATAATTCAGACCTGGCCCTAAAATGATGCCTCTAAATTTTACCTTCCATATGCTTATGATTCCTGCCTATTTGATTTAGTCCACTGGTCAGAAGGCTCTTGACAACTAGAATTTATCACTCCTGGCCTCTACTTCCCACACATGTTTTTATAACACACCTTCTTTGAATTCTTGGGTGAATGAGTAAATGTTCTGGTATTCATATTCCTTCCAATTCAAGAAACCTGCTATTGACTGTGGGGTGCAAATCTGAAAAGCCTTGAGAAGTTGAGAGCCTCTCACTGCCTCCTTCGTCTTCTAAACCATCAAGATGACAGGATCGTGAATACCAAATCATAACAGGGTTGACATGCATGCTGCACACTTCATGGAGCCAAGATATACCAGTGTAACAAAATACAAACATGCTTCTTTAGCTTTAGGTTCTTAGAACATTTATTTCCACATAACATCTCTTAGAAAAATTTTTCTAAGATCATATGATCAAAGTGTGTCAAGGTTCCTGTGGCTGCTGTAGCAGCACTTAAGAACATAGATACCTTTCTGAAAACAAAATATGAGACGTCCTCTTAGCTCTGATAGCACAAATACTTTCCTGCAGTCTAACATAAAATCAACTTCCCGAGAAGGGTCGTGAGACTGAGTGAGGTTCCTTATTGGGGGATAGGACTTCAACTGTTTTCATGAATTTGTCCAAAAAAAAAGTTTCAAAATTCATAAAATCCTAGGGTATTATCTGCAAGATCCAGTGAAGTGAATAACTTTTGAGGAGCATGGCATATCTATTGATACTACTGTGGGTCACAGCTCATTAACTAGGATTCTCTATTAACTAAACTGTCAATGTAGACTATGAAGAATAACAGAGTAGTTATAGCTAAACAGCCAGAGATGTCTGTCAGGAATATTAAAACTGGAATATTACAGAAAGATGACAAATAAAGATGCAACAGTGGATGGGTAAGTCATACAGAAGATATATAAACTCTACCACCCAGAGAGATAAGGAATAAAACTGGTCAGTACTGCATTATTCCCTCATAATACACAAGGCTATTAAATAAACATGTGAAAACTTATTTGGCTTTGAATGTTTTTTTAATTAGACATTAAGGGCCAGTGAGAAGGCTCAGTGACCAAAGTCCATAGCTGTCAAGCCTGACAACTGACAACTTGAAGTCCCAAATGATGGAGGGAGAGAACCACTTCCCAAAAGTTATCCACTAACTTCCACACATGCATCATGGTATATACACCTACACCTACACCTACACACACACATACACACACACACACACACACACACACACACACACACACACACATTCCATTTGAAAATAATCCCTAATACTCCATTGTGTAAATGTACCACAAAAACAAATACATTATGAAATTTGTAGGCAAATGGATGGAACTTGAAAAATATCATCCTAAGTGAGGTAACCCAGACCCAGAATGACAAACATGGTATGTTCTCACTTATAAGCGGATACTAGCTGTAAAGTATAAGATAATCATGCTATAGTCCACACACCCAGAGAGGCTAAGTAACATGACTTAAGGGGAAACACAAGGATCTTCCTGGAAATCGGAAATAGAACAGATTTCACAGGTGGACTCGGTGCAGGTGAGGTTGGGAACAGGAGGGATCAAGTTGGGTGGGGGAAATACTGGGAAAAACTACTGGAATTGTGGAACACTTTGTGGATGATGTGGAAACCTAATGAAGTGGAAACTCCATGGACTCTATGAGAGCAACCCTAGCAAAGACTCCTAGTAATAAGGCACATGGAGTCTGAACCAGCCATCTTCTATAATCAGGCAAAGCCTCAAGTGGAGGGATTGGGACACCAACCCAGCCACAAAACCTTAGACCTGCAATGTATCCTTCCTGCAGAGTGTTCTGAGCAGAATCATCATCAAAGAGACCAGAGAGACTTCATCCAGGAACTGGTGGGAGCAGATGCAGAGATCCACAGCCAAACATTAGGCAGAGCCTGGGGAATCCTTCAGAGGAGGGGGAGGAAGGATTAGAGGAACCAGAGAGGTAAGGAACACCATGAGAATAAGGCTCATGGAATCAATTAACTGGGACTCATAGGGGCTCACAGAGACCAGGGAGCCTGCAAGGGCCTGACCTAAGTCCTCTACATATAAGTTACAGCTGAGAAGCTTGGTGTTATTGTGGGATTCCCAACAGTGGGAACTGGAGCTGTTTCTCACTCCTTTACCAGCTTATGGGTCTCTTTTGCTCTTAATGGGTTGCCTCATCCTGCCTCAATGTGAGGGTATGTGCCTGGTCTTATTGCAGCATATTATGCTATGCCTGGTTGATGTTCATGGGAGGTCTGCTCTTTTCTGAGGGGATAGAGAGGGGGAGGTCTGAGGGAGAGGAGAGGCTGGGGGAAGGGGAAATTATAGTCAGGATGAAATATATGATCCCGAATGATATTCTGCTATACTCATACATTGATGCCTAGCCCAATTGTCATCAGAGAGACTTCCTCTGGCACATGATGGGAGCATATGCAGAGACACATTGTTAAACATTAAGGTCAAGTAGAGCACAAATTGGAGATCTCCATTGGGTCTCTTCCCTCATAACTGAGGGAACCCCACAGAAGAGAAGAAGCAATAACTGTAGGAACCAGAGGTGTCAAAGACACCAGGAGAACAAAAATCAGCAGATTCAACTAAGCAGTGCTCATAGGAGTCCTATACCTAGAGAAGGCAGATGTCCAAATCTCAGCTAAGGACAGGGCTCCATGAGGGGTCAGTGGTTAATGAGAGCATTGTGGATCCATGAACAACCAGGACTGTAGTTAATACTCAGAACAGACATTCTTTACCAGATGGAAATTTACAAAAATTCTGCTGTTGACAGTTTTAGACAGTTAATCCAGGTAAGATGGACCTTCCACTTGGTAAAAACCATGCTTGTAAAAAGCACAGAGTTTACAACTAGAGCATCTGGGTTTGGGTCCCAACTTTGCTCCTTCCCAGCTGTGTGAACTTATAAATCTCTTACTTTGTTGTATTTTTTATTGCATTTTTAAAATGGGATTTTGTTGATTTTATGAGCACATGGATTCAGTTCTGAACTGACAAATGGCACAGCAGGAAAAAAAGGTGCTTACTGCCATGTTTGACCACCTGAATCTACTACTAACAACCCACAGGGTAGAAGGAGAGAACAGATGACCAAAAGTTGTTCTCTGATCTCCACATTATGCCACACACATACACACCAGAGAAAATGGAGAAATGCAAATCAAAAAAATTTTAAAGAATTCAGTTCATCACTTAATACAGTGAGAGATAAAGGTATGGCATGTATTATTGCACATTATATAATTTAATATGTTTTAATAATGCATTACACAGATAATAAGAATTATATATCATGTATTATACATTCACATTATATAATGTAATAATCATAATCTAATTTAATACAATGATACACATCCTATAATATGTTATAAACATTTGTTTATAACAAATGGCAAGCTATGAAAACACCAGATCTGTTTGATCCACTGAAGAGATGGCAATATTTTACAAATTTTTTTGCGTTGAGCATAGCAATATATTTCAGTGTGGATGATTAGAGAAAATAATGTGAGTGTCCTCTAGTGACATTTGACAGTGACTAGAGATAGCTTTGGGTTGTTGCAGCTGCAGAGGGGAATCGTGGAGTCAGAGACGCTGTTCTTCTCTAATGAGGAGAACGGGGACATTTCTGCACATTGCACATTACTTAGTGCCACTCCGATATAACAAAGAATTACCTACCAGAGTGGCAGCAATACTTAGAAACTCTGGTTCTTGATATGCACCTGCCACTGCTGCTCATTAAGAATGGGAGACTCCATGAGTAGCAGCACAGTGGGGCAGGAACAAGAAGCTCATTCTGGTACCCACCCAATCTTGTACTCACTGCACTCCTCTGCTAAGCTATTTCTCAACTGTGGTAGTGATTAAGTTCATAGACTTCAAGTCATGACATAGGGACCAAAGAATTAAATCAAGGAAGTATTCTATTCTTCAGTTCAATGCAGAAGTAGCCACCAGCATCAGTGTATGTCCACTCCTGAGCCCCATGGTGTGTGTTGTAGAAAAGCATCAAGTTTCTTCTCTCAGCAGAAAGAGACCAGCAGTCTCACTTAGAAAATTACTGCAGAGCTTTCTCAGCTGGGGGGAACTGTGACTGAGAACTGGCCAGGAAACCACGGGCCCCAAACAGTCCTGGGGAGAACTCTGGTAGCTGCAACTCCAATAATGCTTCCCAAAGGTAACCAAGCCCAAATGAACCTGAGGCATAAACAGGATTTTGATGAATGGGGAAAAGCATTCCTTTAGATGACAATGGATTAGCATAAGCACAGTGGAGGGAATTCAAGGTTCCAGACAACCGTGAGGAGTTTTCTCTGAGTGTGCAATGACTTCAGGGGACAGAGCAGAAGGAAGATTTGGGAGAACAAGAAATAAATTTGGGTGAGGAAGATTCTACTGAAGGTCACTAGCTCTCTCCCTGAGGTGGTGAAGAATTACACTTGCAAGGCTCCCATACCTGGACATAACCAGGGGAAACAGGTGTTTGCAAATGCTGGAGTGTTTCAACAAGAAGACAGACTCCATGCCAAAAGGCTGAGAGAAGCGGGAGGGAGGAAAGGGGCCTTCTGCCCTGGAGACCAGTGCATCCTGCACAAGCTGCTGCACTGCTTGCGCCTCCTGGGAAAGGTGGTATTTAACCTAGCAGCAGCTGTCAGTTTGTACACATTCCCATGCAGAGATTTGTTACCATCCCATACCATTTGCAAGCACAGCCACAAGCCAGCCTTCAGCTTAAGGTGGGAATTCATGTTTACTTAACTATGTGGGTTTCTTTCTTCTTCTTTTTTTTTCCTTTTGGTTACTAAATTATACATGTAAATCAATATGTATCTAGAATTTACATACCAAATGCAAATGGCGTGCCTGCAGCTTTGCCTTTGTCCAGTTCCATATTTGTTCTCTGCAGGAGGAATAACCATATGCACTTTCAGTGAGCCACGGTGGGCCTTTGCCCTTCTTGCTTCTCAAGAAACCATCGCAGGCGAGGTAGGAAGAAGAGTTTTACAGGTTATTTTAAACAGACAAGCTGTGGGCCTTACATGGAATTCACAATCAACCCATTCATCTAAATCCAGCAAGTATGGCCACTACCAGATCTGAGGAAATCAGAATAACTACTGAAAACTGGATAAATGAGTTCTAATATCAAGTCATTGTTTTAAAAGGTAATTAAACCTGGAAGAAAATGAAGAATCCAACTAGGCTAAAGACCTTAGAAGCTCTTCCTTAGCTATCTTCACATTAACATGCACTGCCAGTCAAGAGCTATGGCTCAGGTCTTGCTTTGGTTTAACTGTGAAATGTCCCATTCATGTATTATATGCAATTTTTAACTGTTCTTGCTTTGTGGGGGAGGTTCTGAAAGCTTTGAGAAATGGGGAATACCTGGGGGAAGAAGGTCACTGGGAGCTGGACACAGAAGAGACCATGTTTCTGACACTCCTGCCCCTACCTGCCTCCTGCCATCATGTTGCTCTCTACTGCCACATTCTTCTGACATGATGCTGCTGTGCCTCAGGAGACAGGACTAAATGAATGTGTCCTGAGCCCCTAGAAGCACAAGGAAAAGCAAACACTTCCTTCCCTTACATTTTCCTTCTGGAATTTGATCACAGTGACAAGAACTTGGACTGATGCAGGCCTTCATCACTGAGGGACAACTGTTCGCCTATTTCCCAATACTCTGCCAAAAACAAACCCTAGAAGCCCACAGAGGCCACCAACATTCATCTGCAGTACTCAATTTGTTTGCTATAATCCTCCCTTTTTTCTGATCAACTCCAGCCCCAGTCTTTTAGCACCCGTGTTCCCAAATGGCTTTTCTGCATGGGGGCCAAGTTGCCTTCTCTCCTTTGAGACCATTCCCATTGACTCTCAGGCAGCATGGCCCACTGGTTCCCCCAGGAACTCCCCTTGTTTCACCATTCATGGGAAAAAATCCAATCAACTCTAAGACATGAATTCTGGAGATATTTTGAAGCAGAAAAGAAAATGAGCTTCCTTGACTGCCTCCCTCTAATTCCATGTCTAAAATCCCACTCTGCTATTTCTGACACTGTCTTTCTTCATGTAAAATAATTTTGGCTATTAGCTGCATAAAATGGGCAAGATTAATTCTAGGTTTTTTTAAAAATAAATTTGAGTTTTATTCTTTTTACCAAATGCCATTCCATATATTTTTTTTGCTAGTTCAGGACAGTTTCCCATTAAGAGCTATCAAATTCAATCATGGTACTCAGTTCTTACAGTTCAACTTTGCTGAAAGGCAGTGCTCTTCTTTCCCTCCCAATGAACTTTGCTAACTATACGCATAGAGTTGTCATTCAACCTTAGTCACATTGAATGGATGCGTTTCAAGTCTCTCATATCAAGACAGGAGCAATAAGACCTTAATCACTTCCAAATGGAAACACAGTTCTCTGATCATTGACAGCTGTGCTGTGTCAGCAGCAAAGGCTCTCCTGTCATCCCATCCCACTGGTGGGGAGTGTTCCCTGCCTGTCTGGTGACCCACCCCAGTGCTTCAAACACTGAAAGGCTGGTTTGATATTTCTTGAAATGCAAGAGCTAATTTTAAAGACTGGAACGTTTCATAAGACTTGCCAGTATTTGCAAAGGTAAGACTTCTTGCTCCAAATATCCTAAAGTAACTTTAGCTGTGTTTGCTTTATTTACATCCCCCATACCCACATATACAAATATCACATTATTGTTGTTTTTCGCAAGAAGAAAAATAAAGCCAATGTTCACCATAATGGAGCCATTGATGAGCTGTAGCTATCTAGAACCTCTTTATAATGCTCTTCTCTCCCTATTTTATAAGTGTGCCTTATGACTTATATATGCATGCCAAGCTCCCCTCCTTATTCTTGTCTCCACCAATTCTCTCTATTCCCTTCTTTTGCCTCCTTATCCAAGAATCATCTTTCCTTGGGAGTTGACAGAGATTCATATCTTCACAGGTATACATATACATGAACAAAGACTATGCTTCAAGATGCCCAATTTTGGATTTAATAAGCAAGGGGGTGTGTATGAGCACAAACTCTCCTTGTATAAGTGGACCTGTAGTACTCAATTTCTCCCCCTTCATATAAGTTTGACCTTTGTTTTCTTGGCATCAAGATTTTGTTTCAGTTCTTACCAATTCTTTGTTTCCTAATGTAGCTTTTTTATTTGTTATATTATGTTTTCAAATAATTTTTATATTTATTGTATATGCAGGTGTGTGTGTGTGCACACGTGTGCACATGTGTGTATTTCTATGAATATGTCAGTGCACAAGCATACCTCAGCGTGACAGTAAGAGAAAAGGTAAGAAAAGAAAGCCTATATTAGTTGGTCCTTTTCTTCCACCTTGGTGATCAGATTGAATTCAAGGCATCAGGCTTGGCGTCAGGTGCCTTTACACCCCCACACCACAGACACAGACACACCCCTGACACCACCATCTTGTTTGGCCCATGATGTTTTTGTTTAAATAAAAGCTTTGCTTTCTGGTGAGGATGGATGGACAAGGATTCCTAATGTGGAAGGAAGAATGGCTAATGTATTGGGAATAATGAGTGATGTTTTATATACTGGGAAAGCATACCTGAAGTTCTCAAGGTAGCATACTTTTTATTATCAGTACTTCCCTAAACACAATATAGTCATAGTTTCTGAAAACATATTCTTACCAATAAATAAATAAATAAATAAATGCACAAAAATGAGCAACTGTAGTTTTTCCAGAATAGGAATAAAAGTTCAGAAAGGACAACTCTAGCTGAAATTGTGAATGAAGCCAACACACTCTGTGATTAATACTCAAGAGCTCTCTTACTGTAGCCATATTTTCCTTGTCCAGGTCCCCTATTACTCAAAGTCTTCATTGCTTCTTAAAGTAAATTTTATATTTGTTTTTATATAGCTTTCTTTTTAAAAGTAATGTTTCCATTAATTCTTTGAAAATTTCATACAACGCATTTTGAGGCTCTTAAATTTAGACTTGTCCTCCAATCTTGCTATTAGAAACATACTCAAATAGAACATAGTTAAAAGTTCCTGGGGTAATATCAAACTCAAATAATGAAAGATACTTTTTTACAAATTCTGAGTTTGAGTGAATGGCTTACAGCATGAGAATTTGAACATAAGGCTCTAGGTGCCACGTGGAGTGATGACCCCACTATCTTAGTAGAATTTGTGGCAGTTGAGGTCTAGGTTGTAATAAGACTGTTGTCATGCCCTGTCACTGTGTTTAAAACCAACAGAAGCTCAATGATGCCCCTACTGTCTGACAGACTTGGACTTCAGTCTGTCATGTACAGTAGACATGTGTATGTAAGGGTGTGCACTATCACCCAGAAAAATATAGAAACAACAAAATATTTACTCTCCAAGGACCTGCCCACATACTTTCTTGCTCCTGTAGATTCAGCCCACAGGAAGTGTATGCTTCTTTAAACCTACAGTTCTTACTTGACAATGAGTACAAAGATCTGGTAATAACATACCTTATATTTGTGATTTCTTGTGTGTCAGTGTGATTCCCCAACTGGATTGTGAGCTCCTCAAAGGTAGGGGTAGGTTCAGCTTTTCATCAAAGGATCGAACTTGCAAAAGATAAGCGGACACTGAGGGTCACTTTAAACCATTGGAATGAGGCCCTTAAGGGATCCTGGCTTCAATGAAAAGGCAACGCCACCTAAGTCAACTTCTCAGCCACTAGGTTTCTAAACCTTGTTTGGACATGTGACATCACTGCCATCACAGAACTCATCTCCTGTGTGACAGAATGATTTCATCAACAGTCTAACTGACGAGGTCTGCTTTGCCAATGAAAATGAGCTAAGCCATGTGAAGTGATTCCCAGAGATGATACAGCACATTTGTGGCAGGCTGGATCCTCGGATGTGCAATGATGCCCTCTCCTGTGGTCTTTTCCATAAGTCCTTGCCAGCCTTCTAGCAATATTGTCTGAGGCAGAGTATCAATTTCCTGGTCAGAGAGTTTTATTTGCCTGTGAAATAGAGCCTGTGTCCTTCGATATCTTTTTTTTTCTTGTAATTTTAGGATTTTTTTTTCTTCTGAAACCATCTCCAGACCTTCAATCTCACAAACTGCTTGCTCACAATTGCTCCGCTCTCCACAGGAGGGAATCATCTGTGGAGGAATTGCCCCAAATCAAGGGTGATCTTCACGACATGGCTTCTCCGAGACAGGTCTTAGGACAGCTGTCCTGAGCTTCTGCTTCCCCTTTGAATTCTTACCACATCCTCCTCTGGACACCTGGGGGGGCGGGGGTTACTCAGCCTTGGTTCTGTGTACAGCTGGCTGTTTCCTTCCATTTTGCCTCCTCTCCTCCTAGAAAGCATTCTTGGGCTCAAAGTCACCACATCCTTTCAACCTTTCCCCTCTCTGTGGCACACACCCCTCTCCGGCCATTCTTTTACCTTACAAAACTGCCCTTCCTTCCCCAGAAGGCGAGGGAATATTTCTTCTAAAACCCTATCCCGCTTACTTCCTAGGAAGCTTTTCAGAGTTCTCGATAATCAAGTTAGGTAGAATATCTGACTTTTCTTGACTTGCTTAGTTGCTTTATGTGACAGCTAGTAAAAGGCGTGTTGTTCTTACTCTCTTCTATTGTTTGTAGGATTTTCCTTATAGCATATGGGGCCAGGTTTTTATCAAATCTATTTGGATTATCAAGCCAGAGGTTCATAACACAACCCTGTATTACAATATTGCACCCATGGAGAAATCAGATTACATTTTGACTTCTCATGCCTCAGGAATTCTGTTTGTACTTCACTTCTATTTTTCTGTAAAATATGCTATTGCAGCACAAAAATTCTGACAGAAGCCAGCACTCTAGGCAAGGCGAGATATGAAATTTAAAAGTTAAAGAGAAACAAAATACAAAATGTCATTTTAATGAGAAGAGAAGAGAATTAAGGAAAGGAGAATTTTTTAAATTAACCTTTGTAATTACAAAGAAAAAAGACAATGTAATATTCTTTTATGTGCTTACCTTACCTACTACTACCCAGTCCACTGATTTCCTTGAATACTTAAAGATCTCCATCTGTGCATATTACCCTGAATTCTACCCCATAGAAACTTCCTCAAATTCTCAAATTCCCCCGCCCCGTCTCTCTCTCTCAGTGTTCAGTTAGAGTTACCCCATAATATGGATAAAATGCCCCTACTAGATACTACAGACTAACAAATAAAAAGATCACGGTCATAAATAGATTACTTCTTTTGAAGTTGTTTGCCAGTGAGATCCCAGATTCCAAAATATTACAAGCTATTGCCAATGATTTTGATTGCTCTCCAGAACTTGACCATAAGACCTTATTACTGAAGACACTACATACTTGAATCATAGAACATGGAGAAATTAAGCTGATACTCATCTGGAAGCTTCAGCCCTGCTGGCTACCTTCCAGAGTGCTAAGATTTGCTATTCATGCTATCATAGAAGAAAAACAATCATAGGTCTTACTCTCAATTATGAACACTGTGGCTCATAATAATGACCAAAGACATGCCTACTGATGCAACTGTGCATAGACTTTACAGAAATAACTAACCACTTAAGGTCCACTGTACAAGTTGAAACTCCATACCCAGCACTGCTATCATGGCCAAGAACATGTGGATAGCCAGATCATAGTCTCTAGGTGGAAACCTAGTGTTATTACTCTGCTAAAGTGGCTCAGTATTAACCATATTTTCAATGACTTGTTACACACACATCAGTGTATCTGTCTCTACTCTCACCAAAGAAGCACTTTTTAATTTATATATATATAGGATGGGGATTAACACAGAGATCCACAGCTCTCTCTATTGGCTTTCATGAATAGGCTTTCCTCAAAGTATATCCACTCTGTGCTCAGCTGCTTGTCAGTTGTCTCAGTTACTGTTCCTACTGATGGGATGACATACGTGACAGAAAGGATTGTTAGGTAGGAAGTATTTCTGACCCATAGTTTAAGGTACAGTGAGTGGCGGGAAAGACATGGTGGCAGGAGTGGCAGATGTCCGGTCACATTCTATCTTCTGTCAGGAAGTAGAAAGAGAAGACTGCTGCATTCTGCTTATTATCTCAATCTTCTTTTATTTTTGGTCCAAGACTTAATCTCATGAGATACTGCCATCCGCAGCCAGGGTGAGTCTTTCCTCCCCAGATGAATCCTTATGGAGGTGTGCCTCCTCCATGATTCCAAATCTAATCAAATTAATGTTAAACACGGCATCTACCATGCTAGGATGGAGATGGAGAAACCTCTTCATATACCAATGCCATGCTGTTATGATTCATTTCTCTATGAAGTTTGCAGCCTTGGCCATTTTGGCATATGCTTAAACGGGTCACTTAGGGAAAGACCCATGGCCTGGGCAGTGGGTGCTTATCTACAGAGATGAGAAACAGGGTCCCTTGAAGGATGTCAGGAAAGACACTAAGTAATTGAGGGAGGGGCTTCCTGGGGCCACTGGTAAGAGCAGATGATGGCTCATCTGCCTGGCTCTTGAGAGACCCTGCACAGTATCCCCAACTTCAGCCTTTCCCCTTACCACCTGGTAGCTTTAAGAAAACAGTGACGCTCCAACAGCCAATTACCATCAGAAAGGGGTTTGGGGGTTAATGAGTTTTGTTAGCATGTTACTTTAATTGCTGCCGTTATTTCTGTACATACGCCTAGAGGCTTGCAGTGAGTGCATTTTATTATTAATATTAAGCATTTTGTACAGCACTTTCTGTTTGCAAAGTGCTTTACAGTCATTAATTAGTTATTCCTCCTGACACCCTGGTGAGGTGATCCAGGCCCGATTCACATCCCTGCTTGGTTATAAGAAAAGACCCCAGAGTGTGGAGGTTAAGTGACTTGGCCAAGGTCACCAGGCCATTCAGAGAAAGGCTGGGATAAGAGAATTCCCCTGTCTCCCTTCAGTCCAAGCTGCTGCTGCTGGAACCAGCAGCTTCCCCAGACAGTGTTCATAAATGTTACAGTAAATAAATACATGAAATCCGAGGCAGCAGGAAGGGCAGTTCCAAGGCCTTCTTACTAAGGCCTGGGTACAACTTTGTCATGAACAGGAAGTAGAAATTGCTGAGAGAAGTCCAAAATGGAGCTGCGGTAATAAACTTCTGTACATTCATATCCAGTTTTAATGCATGCTACTGAGGACCCTGGCTGTCCTCCTTGGTTGCTCCTCTGAGTCCATTTCCTTGCACATTTCGTCTTAACTCTGAAGACGTTTACTGCCCAAAAGGGCTCTGAGATGTATAATAACATGCTGGCGCCTGGGAGAGCACCGTGTCAATTTAATTTGAACCAATTTGACAAGTCCGATATACTTTCAGGACAGCAGCCCACCACGAGATGACATCCAGCGCCTCTTGTTAGGTTCTTATCCCGCCATTTCTCTTGGAGGTAATTACCTTAGATCAAGAGACCGATTGTAAACGCGTTATGTTTTGCTGACAGCACAAAGCTGGGGAAAGCCAGGAACTCCAGTTCCAGAGGCAAGGAAAATGCAACACGATGTGCAACCCTCTCTAAGCCGCTCTGCAGCAAATGAAATTCAGTATTGACAAACGCACATTAATGCCATTGGCCCGGAGAGGGGTGGCCTGGGAAGTGCTGACCTGCAGAAGAAGCATTTGCTAGAAGCGGTCGCTGGGCTATGCTACTGGGAAAATCACAGAAGAAATCAGCGCCAAGAGGCTCTGGGACTTGTCTTTTTATTTTAAAATAGTCCGTCATTTTAAGAATCAACAGCCCTCTCTCATACCTACCCATACTAGCCCTCCAGTCCCCCTGCCAATATGAGGCACTCCTAAATCCTACCCCCAGGGATTAGTGATCAAAACTGACATCCTGTGAGGAAATAGAGATTTTTTTTTCCCTTTTGCTAAAAACAGGAGTACTCGATTTAAATCCCCTTATGGCAGATGTTTTTTTAAAAGCAAAACCTATTTTGCCTCAGCTTAAGCAGGACAAGCACAGCCTTGATTTACACTCATTACTCCAGAATTCTTCCTTTCAGACATGAGAGGGGATCATGACTGTTCAGTTCATAGCGCTTTTCTCACCTCCATTTTGATGATATTTCCAGAAAAAAAAAATATCACAGAACCAGATGGGCCACCTTCCTCCGCAACACCCAAAGTTAGTTTTACCTTCCAGGAGAAGGAGACACCGCCAGGCACAGCACGGGTCTTCACAACACTTCCTTTTCTGGTGTGTTTACTTGTTTAAAGCAGTCTTGGCCTGTGCTAAAATGAGTTCATACTAAGAACTCTTGCTTGTGAGTGCTGTGTGGGTGGGCAGGTGGGGGTGAGGGCACACGGGGGGGGGGGGGGGGAGGCTGACTGGACCATCAGGGGCAGCTCAAAGCTACCTTGGGTTACAAAGGGAGAGCTTGACTCAAGAAGCCAAAGAGTGTTGAGGGGAAGAAGGAAGGAGGGGAGGAGAGAGGAAGCAGTGAGGAAGTCTAGAGTTAGAGATGGATCAGTTGCCAATCAAAAATCATAAACATTATCAGACTGTGAGAGGCAGGGCTAGAAGAAACCCCTAGGAACTCACAAACAAAAACTGGGCAAGTCTTTGCATACCAAGTGTGTTCACTCTCACAATCATATATTCACATCCAGGAGCATAAACATGTGTGTGTGTGTGTGTGTGTGTGTGTGTATGTGTGTGTGTGTGTGTGTGTGTGTGTGTGTGTGTGTGTGTGTGTCTGCGCATATGTGTGCATGCAAGGATGTGCATACACTGGCATACATATATATGCATATGCATATAGTTTTTTTCCTAATGACAACCTCACCTGATTCAGAATTATTTTTAAGTGCTCTTCAAATTTTATCTACTTCCTCCAATGTTCTATAAGTACAAGCATTTGATTTGGGGTATACCCGGATCACAGGGTGAGCATCTCAAGACTGGCCTTTGTACTGTTTGTATTTTCAACTGTTCAGTATCTCATTACTGGACACAGGGAACCTGGGCATTTTCAGGGGCTCTCTGTGTCATGGTGAGCCTCTCTGTCCCTGCATCAATCTCTCCGAGCACAGACTACAAACCTGAGCTCCTGAAGGAAAGCCAGCCATGACTCTGCTTGGGAAGGGCTTGCTCATCCTCAGAGCCACTGGCAGGTGGCAGCTTTTTCTGGTCACTTCACTTTCTTCTCAATACACAGAGCACTGTAGATCCCCCAAGCAAGTCTTTCAGGGAGTCACTGCCTCATTGCCCAGATTCTTTTTGAGTGCCTGCTGTGTGCCAAAGTGTCACTTGTGTGAGTAGTCCTCATTGTAATAGCATGGGAATCATATCTAATATTAATTAAATGTCTATTGTTACTGTGCGTAATATGCTATGCTAAACGCATTGCTGTATTACTCCATAGAATCCCCATAGCATCCCCGTGAAGAAGGTATATCTATTATCCCCGTGTTTAACATGAATAACCTCAGGCTTAGAGAGGGTGCTAAGAATTTCAAGATTATATAGCTAATAATTGTCTGTGCTGGGGTTGAAGGAATCTCTGGCTGACTCCCAGGTTTCTGCTCTTAATCTCCACCTCCCTGCATGAGCACCAGGATATGACAAGAGGGAATACATGCAGAAGTGTTCTTCCAGTTCAATTGCTTTTAACACTGACAAAACATGGAGTTAGGGTGGGGGAAAGATTTGTGAACAACCAGAATAGATTGTGAAAGTCCCCTGCAGCAATGGACATACGTTTGGCTCATAGGAAGATCGTTTGGTATCATTCTTCTTTTACAGATAATTATCAGCTTTAAAGAAGTGCCACTCCTATCTTGACCCCTAAGGAAATGAAGCTGGTAGGTATTACAGATATGTTTATGGATGTGATGCTGGCAAGTGGAGAAACTGAATGTTCTGTTCCATGAACTGATTTTAGTCAACTCAAACGATAAAAATATGTATAATCCCAGGAGGCTTTCTTAGAATGTCCTAAGAGGCCCTAGCATGGCTCGTATAGATTTGCATATCCATAGTCACTTTTAGTCTCTTGTTCTAAGTAGGTTGCTTAAGAGTTTGTGTCAATACCACAATGCTGTGAATGTATATTGAAAATTGATAATTATCACATGCCAGTAGACTTAAAATAAAGCTTTGTGAATATGCTTTGTAAATCCTCAAGCTCATAACTGCTTAGCAAAAGCCCTTTTATTTGGCACAGTGAATAATCAGTTAGTGTATAGTTCATGGAGGGCTTATGGGTAACCTTCTGTAGTAAAGCAAGCCTTCCCTGTTGTCCTTTAAACATGTTTGCAGTACACTCCTAGCTTATACATACCTTCTTCAAGAATTACATTTCTGTACCTAAAACAGCATAATCCCTAATTACAATCTAAGTAGTTGTCCTTATATACCCATAGTTAAGTGTAGTCCTCACCCCTCATCAAGGAAACTTCTATTTGCAATAGAACATTGCAGAAAACCACAACCAATCAAAATATAGATTTATGTAGTCTAGTCCCAGTGAATATATCTCTAACACAGCCCCTGCACCTAAGGCTCAGGAGTTATTGCAGAAGAGAAAGTAGAAATATTGTAAAAGCCAGAGCAATAGGGAGTGTGCTGTTAGATTGTGTCACCTGGAAATGTCAGAAGCTACATGTGTAAAGTCTCACCAACATGAGTGCCCAAGCATGAGCTGAACAACCCCAACAGCAATGACCATGCTAACATGGAACAGGGAAGATCACAAGGCCTAGATCCACACTGAGAACTCCAAGCAACTACAGCATGCTGAAGGTGGGAGAAACAGACTTCCCCAGGGGAGAACACACTAAATACTTATCCAATACCAAGTGCTAACCTCTGAAAACACACACACACAAATAAGATAGTAAAAGCTGCGCAGGTTCTATTTATGTATTTAGGACGGTACACGTGTGTGCATACACACACAAAATAACAATTAATGAAATAAGAGGCCATGAGTTTGAAAGAAAGCAAGGGGTGAGGTATTGGGAGGGTTTGGAGAGGAGAAAAGAAAGAAAGAATGTAATTATATTATAGTATCAAAAATTAAGGAAATATTTTTAAAGGGGGATTATATTCCTTCAGTGTCAAGTTTTACTGTTATTTATCTGGGTCCTTTTAAAATTTTCTATCAATGGATTTCCAATCTACAAGGTTCATGTTAATGATATACTTATGACTAAATTCATTATTAAGATTTAGTCTTAGTAAATGAGCACACAGCCTTTACCTCTGGCTCTAAAGGCATGAGGGATATAAGACATTCTCATAGGCCATCAATGTAGCAAATACAACTTTGAAATTCCAAAATCTAATTTCTTTCTTCATGTGTTGACTAAGCATCTGCAAAGTATTGAACACATTTCCTGGTCCTGAGGAAAATAGGAGAATATTCTAACAGTTTTGGGTAAGGTAAATAAATATAAAGTTTATCTGATAATAAAGAAGTTGTATTCCTGAAACAAGTAATCAAAGAAAAAAAATGAGAAACTCAAAACCACAGTGGTATGTGCTATAATCATCCAGCCTAGGCTGTTGAAGAGGGAGAAAATGTTGGGAAGAGTACTGTCCTAAGCCATTGTTGTAAAGCACGGCATTCATATGGGGATTTGTGTCTGAATTTTGCTAAATGGAAGAGCCATATCATGACCAGTGTATAGGACAAGGAAGATGTGATTCTCCCTGATTTGGGAGGCCCATGGCACAAGGGCAGATAAGACTGGAAGAGAAGCTTGGTGCATTAGATAGATGATCATTCATTCACCTCCATATGTAGATCAGTGACTATATCATAAGATGTTTTCCTGTTCACAGGAGGAAAAATGAGCTCCATTTGCAACTCAGAGGGACTGGTCAGAGCTCCCTGCAGATTCTCATTGAAATATATCTCATCAAGAGGACATTTAAGACCTTGGAGAGGGGTGCAAATGGCCAATAGAAGGACTGACTGAAATGAGAGGAGCAAAATAATTTCCCAGATTGCCCATGACTATTAAAATAGGCCATGAGGGTCCTTGGTTATTACTTTAACAATTAGTTAATTTTAACAGCAGGGAAGCCATTAGCTGACCAGCTCACTCTTCTGCCCAGCATATCCTACCCAATGAGCTGTGATTGGGGCAATAAAAATGAGATTGTGCCCAGACAATAAAATATTTAGACTTTTAATATGTTGTTGGGAATAAACTTCATTTAAAGTGGCAGGGCATCATCCTTTGTCTTACTTATTTTTCCAAGGTTTTGGGGAGTAGCCATACATCAGTTTTCTTTCAAGAAAGGAAGACAGGATATGTGTAACATTACTGCATGAATATCAAATTGATATAATTTACAAAGAATATGGAAATTAATAGTGTAAATATAACTTTATCTGTGAATAATATCTATGGGTACTGTCTTTACCAGTAAATGCCACCCAAATGTAAATGAATTGCAGATTTAAATTTAATCTATAGAATGCATGTAAATAATTCAAACACTGTATATGCAAGTTAGTGTAAATATCATAAAACCCCTGAAAATAAAAATGAGCATGCCAAACTTTCTGCCCCAATAAAGCTAACATTCAAATTACTATTGTTTCTCAACAGAGGTTTGTTGTTGTATGCCAAGCAGTAAGTGCAACGTATGCTTGGATTTGTCCTGTCATGAGCACTTAGAATTCTACTTTCTTGGAATCCTCTTTACTGTGCACATGTAGTACAGCCGTGCACCTGACTATCTTTCTCCACACACCATCTACAATGGAAAGTCTTTTGCCTTGTTGGAAACCCACTTTCTCACAGTCTCTCATAGCTACTTGTTGAAAGTCATTATGTCTGTCTTGAAACATTGATTTCCTTGCTCAAAAGAGCAGTGTTTCTCATGCTTTTTCTAGACTCAGTGTTCTCTGCTCCAAACAAGACCTCTATGTCACCTGTTTCCAGGTCCAGGAAACACTGAGGAAGATGAGTCAGAAACTGTTGGAGCAGGAGAATGGCGATGACTGTTACCAAAATCTGTCTTGTGGATATGACAGGGTCATGACAATCATCAACACCTAGCAGCTGTGATTTCTTGCATAAGATGGAGCTTGTTAACATTCCATCATTGAGTGACAGGAGGCTACACCACTCCACAAGGAGCTATTGGCAATTAATCGTTGCTAGAAAGAGGGAACTAATTTTCTTCAGTGATTTATTTACTGGTAAGTGCCCTGCACTCCAGAAATAAAACCCTGCAACACACACACTTCTACACCCTTATATGTATCCAAACAACCCTAATTAAATGGAGTGGGTCATTTAAAAAATGGGAAGATAGGGGTTATCAGGAATGGAGGGAGGAAAAGGAAAGGTAAAGGGAGGATAAACATGTTCAAAACAGATCACATAGATGTATAAAATTGTCAAAAGTGAAACTGAAAAAAAAAATAAAACTTAAGGGAAATATTTGTAGTAATTGGAGTCAAGTTGTCATGTGAAACGATTAAAGAGGCTTTCCAGTGAGGCCGGCAGCTGAGAGACCTTTGGAGGACCAATATTGCTTAGGTGGACAGGATAAAATGTCCAGGCCTCATATCTGACAAAGAAGTCAATGGTGGAGAGCTTAGCAACCACACTTGTTTCTTTTCCCAGGTCAAAGGACTTGACATGACAGGAGACTCAAGTACACACTGCAAGGGCTGGTCTGACTGCACCTTCCAGAATCGCCAGTGTGACTGGTGGCTTTGCACTGATCTGGCATGGCATCAGTGTGGATATGATGGTCAGCTCTCAGTGGCTTTCCTGGAATTACATCATCCTTGAGTTCTTAGCTCATCACTTAATATCAAGTTCACTAGTATTCCTTATTTGTCTGAAATAAGAGGGGGAGCAGGAAAGAAGGAAGGATAATTTACATTTCCTGATTCAAAGCCAGGGTCTATTCATCATCGCCTGCACATCGCTTATAAAGATGATAAATGAATGTATAGTAACTGAACCCTAAAACAAAATAATGTGTTTTTCTTAAAGCATCGCAGGGCTGCATTTCCGTTGTAATTAGTTTACCAGTTTTTTAAAATCAAATTCTGTTAAACAGCATTCAAAATGAAAGCTGATATTCAGAATGCTAAAAGCAACCCCCCAAAGAGAAAATAAGGAGATATATATATATATATATATATATATATATATATATATATATATATTCAAATGTAATGGTGCAAAGAAATATCAAGGTAATTGTGTAACTCCCAGAAAAAGCTAGAATACTACCATGTCTTACTGACTATATGATATTAAAATCTAGGTTGTTATAAGAGAAAAGACCTTTTTCTTTAATTTCTAAGTAAATTGCTATTTCAATTTTGGAAGTTTGAATTGAGAATGTCTTTAAGTTTCTTTACTTCTATGGTGCCCACTGGGGAAAAAAAAGAAAACATTCAAATGTTGCCATTGTAATTTCAATAGTTCACCCTAAGTTAATTGACTGGTTAGAGATTATTTAAATGTGTGTGTGTGTGTGTGTGTGTGTGTGTGTGAGAGAGAGAGAGAGAGAGAGAGAGAGAGAGAGATACAGAGAGACAGAGAGACAGAGACAGAGAGACAGAGAGAGACAGAGAGACTGTTTTGCCAGCATGTATGATGTATGTATGTGTACTATGTGTCTGCAGTACCTGCAGAGACCCAAAGAGGAAATTAGTTCCCATGAAAATGGTGTTACTGATGTCAGTGAGCCACTACATGGATGTTCAGAAATGAAGCCATGTCCTTTGCAAGAGCAACTAGGGCTCTTTATTGATGAGCCATCTCCTCTAGTTCCCTGTGTGTAGATTCTTACTATCTCACATTCTTGTCAGATTTCTAAAACTGCTGTCATATAGAAAAACATGAGCAAATAAATAATTATTTAAGTAATAAACAACAGAAAACAATAAAGCTATCATTAGTGTATACTCCTGTTAAGAATGTCCTTGTCTCGCTTACTGCTTAGTTACTTTCATATTGCTATGATTAATACTATGGTCAAGAATAATTTATAGATTAAAAAAAGTTGATTTTGGCTTAAGTTTCCAGAGAGAGAAGTCCAATAATGACAGGGGAGGTATGGCAGCAGGTGGCCTGAGCAGGAAACTGGGAGATTACATCCTCAACTGCAAACATAAGGCAGAGGATGGACTGGAATTGTAAAGTTATAAACTCTCAAACTCCAGTCTAAGTGACACCCTTCCTCTAGCAAGGTTCCACCTCCTAAAACTTCCACAACCTCCCAAAACAGCATAACTAACTAAGAATCAAGCATTCATGTAAATGAACCTATGGGGTACTTTTTTTTTCAAGCATGGGGGAAGTCCCTACCAAATACCAAATGCTAAAAGTTAATCTGTATTTGAACCCATGGCCTCCTTCTCATTCACCGCTATGTAAAGACCCAGAGGAGCCCAATTATGCTGCATATGTGCCTGTTTTCCTGGTATCTTTGAGCACTGCACCCAATATAAACACTATTCACAGTAGAAAACAAGAATACTCTACATAGAAGAAATAACCAAAATTTCCAAACACCATCGTATGCTACATGGAAGACCCAAGAACTTTTTTCCCCTCTGTTCAACTACATGAATCACAGTGTCTTTGTAATGTTATCAAGTCAATACCATGGCTTTCTTTCTGCCTCAATTCTCTTAGGGATTATGAATACTCCTTTTTTTATTTGTCATAAAATTACCACTGGCAAATGTGCACTGAATAGTTGAAGAATGATTAGTCAATGTGTGTTTAACCAGAAATCAAAGTAAGCTGTGTGACACATTTTATCATCTCTCTTTCACAGTTAAAACCCTTCATCATTGACAAGACAAACATTAAAATCTTTGGCATGAGATAAAAGTCCTCCCCAGTCTGTTCTGAGCCAACAGTCTCAGTTCTTTTACCACCTTCATCCAGTACTGTGGGCTGAACTGAGTCCCCCACCTAAATGACGTCATAAAATAGAAGTCCTAAGTTGATCCTCAAATGAGGTCATAAAGGCAGAAGTAGTGCCTTCATTTTTAAAAATGAATTCCCCCTCTCTCTTTCTCTCTCTCTTTCTCCTCTCTCTCTCTCTTTCTCTCTCTCTTTGTCTCTCTCTCTCTCTCTCTCTCTCTCTCTCTCTCTCTCTCTCTTTCTCTCTCTCTCCCCCTCATCCTCACACTTTCTGTTATCCCTTTGCCCATTCACTGACACTGAGGAAATCCTATGGAAATACAAAATAAAATGTTGCCCATTTACACACCTTGAAGGAAACCATCTCCAGAAAAAGGATTAAAAGATTTGCACTGATCATAGACTTCTCAGCCTCCCATACTTTAAGAAAAAACAACAAGAACAACAACATTAACAAAACAACAAAAAACAGCCAAACAAACAAAACATCCTGTTCTTTAAGAAAAAAAAGTCTGCCAGTGTTTTGTTACCACATTTCAAGTTAACTAAGACAGTATATGTATTAATGAAGATTTTTTAGAAAATCAAAAATACTAATAAGGCAGAGAAGGGAAAAAAGAAGGAGAGAGAGAGAGAGAGAGAGAGAGAGAGAGAGAGAGAGAGAGAGAGAATGGGAAATTTCCAAGATCTGAATTTTCCAGCTTAAAGAAGGAACTGAAAGCCCATGGCATGTAAACACTGATGTAAATAGTGGGGCAGAGTGAGCAAATGCTTCCTTACAAAGCATCTTTGCTGCATTCAGGCCCTTAAAAGATTGGATAAGGTCCACCCATGCAGAAGATGGATATGGGCTTTCCTCAGCCTACAGAATCAAATGTTAATTCACCTATAAATACTCTCATAGATACACAAAGCTTAACATGTCACCAAATATCTGGGCATCCCGTGGCCCAGTCAAATTGACACATAATAGTGACTCCCAAAGACATCTTATGTACCACTTTGCCTTGGTGCCTCCTTTCACTGTCTCTATTCACATAGAAAATGACCCATCTTTAAAGATCAACCTGCAAATCTCTGGAACCTTTACCATTTGCTCAGAATTGCTGTTTTTTTTTTCTTATAATTGCCCCTTTAAACAGCAGATGAGAACCCTCCACTAAGTAGCATTGTAATCTTTACTTATATAGATGACTTGTTTTTCACTGGACTAAGAAGTCCTCCTCAAAATATCATTTATTTTTTTTCACCTCAGAACATTGTGCAAAAATAGACTTCAGGACATATCTGATGATGTAAGTTGTGCTTATGTGAGAAGGAAATCAATGGTAGATATCAAAAGGCAAGAGTTTGAGTCCACAGCAAGCCATCATAGGTGCTAGTTAGGAGGATATATCCAGGACCCCTGCTAGCAGAGCGTAAGGGGCCTCCTGTTACTTGCATCCAGAGTACTCCAACCACTGTGCAGAATTATCCTATCTTCCTTCTGTTCTCATTTCCCTCCATTTCTCCAGGTAATGGATAGACTCCCCTCAGAGATCTATGTGGGAGTCCTCAATAATCTGAGCTCCAGGCAGATTCCCTAAAATGTATTTAGGGAATACATTTTCCCCAAAATATCTCTATATGTGAGAATATGGAATGCACAGGAGAGCCAGGAAGGGGATCCTAAGTGCCTACTGTGCCATGTCTCAGGCCATGTCAGGCACAACACCCCTGTGGTTAAATGGAAGGTGTTTGTGGCTAACTGGGGAACATCCAGGATAGGGAAGATGAAGTCTGAGGAAATAGACACCAAGACTCTCTCTGACATGCCAAGAGGAAATTCAGGTGCAAGAGTGATGTCATGAGAGCAGCCTTGTACTCAGACCTGGAGAAAGTTCTGCACTTCTGACTTGAGAGATCCTTCTAAAGAGGCAGAGTGGTTATTTACACTTCTGGGACACAGAAAAGCAAGTAGAGTGATGTTACATCACATTTCCCAGCAGGATATGAACCCATGTCAATTTATCCAACATTGTTTACCCACGACAGAATGAAGGAATGATCCCACAAAAGTCCAACTTGCTGAATGTGGTGATTTGAATGAGAATGCTCTCCATATGTTCCTGTCTTTGAAGGCATAGTCCCCAGTTGGTATAACTCTTTGAGAAGCATTGGCAGATGTGGCCCTGTTGGAGGAAATATACGGGAGGTTTTAAAATCGCATACCACTTCGAATTAGGTCTCTGTCTTGTGTTTATGGATCAGATATAAGTTTTCAGCTACTGCTCCAGCACCACACCTGTCTGCTGCCATTCTCCTGGACTATAATCCTCTGACATTGTAAGTCAATTTCCAACAAACTTCCTTCCATAGTTGTCTTCGTCCTGGTATCTCTCCACAGCAATAGAAAAGTAAGTTTGAATGTGTGGAAGTTTCCTTACAGGAGCTTGGATGACTCAGAAATAGCTGTATCCAATATAGCATGGACGAAAACCTCACCAAAGAGGCATCATGGAATCTAACTCTTGCTAACTTTCACCTCCTTTGATCACATGCAATTGGTGAGGAGAGGAAATAGTGATGGCTAGAATCTCTGGTCCATGGCTCTCTCTTCTCTCTACTAGAGAGTGTTAGTAGTTCCATTACTGCCACCATAAACCTGTTACTGAATTCTGCTTATGTCCTTGCCATGGCTACAGGATGAAAAATTCTACAGGTCAACACAGAAAAATTTCCTCTATGATAGCCAGTAATCATGTCAGGACAGGGTGCAATTGCCTTACCGCAATAAATTGGAGCCTGAGTTCAGTCCAAACAATGCCTTTAACAAAGTGGAGGGTGACTCACCAAACAGTAGATGCAGTATAGCAGCACTCAGTAGGGACCTTGCAATGTGTTCTGCTGTCCCTGTGCTCTGCTTGATGGCCATGTTGTCACAGAAATGCTAGTCCCCCTAAATTGCAAACCTATGTCACTACATGACAAGAAATAGAGAAGTGGCCTGATGTGTTTTTATGTGTTCTCCTGTCTGTTAACTTAACCCAGATCACCATGTCCACATCCAGGAAACATGTGCCTGCTTTCTTTTTTCATAAATGAAAACTTGTCCCATTTTCCTGAGTAGAAAATTTGGGTCCAATTATTTTTCTGTGATGTTTCTGTGATTTAGGCCTATATACAAAATGGCCTACATAACCATAGTAAGAATATCCATTCTAACTGATGGCAATATCTTGCTTCAGGTACCTATGGGCTTTGGGTAATGATGTTAGTGACCACCCCCCCCCACCTCAATGCAGATATGTATACTGGGAAATGGAGGAAGAGATTTTCAATGGCACCTCAAGGAACTATTGAATTTATAACTATGTACATTCTCAAATTCACACAGAACACAATTCATCTTACCAGAGAATGTGGTTGTCTTTGCCAGTCTGTCCTGAAGATGCTGCTAAATTGGTCAGCTCCATTGCTATGTAGAGTTCTGGAATCTGGTGACACCGGCTTTGCCAAATTTTCAGCTTTGAAGTTAGTTCAAATCTCTAGGTCAGCAGATCTCTGGCACATCCTCAAGCACCCAGTGCAGCTGGATGTACAGTTGATGCCTTAGATAATCCAGCCACTGGATTTTAACCAGCTGAGAAATAAGTGCTGTGTTATCTGCAAATGAGTGCTCATTGGAACCAAAGGCATTAGCCTCTCCATAAGGCCTAAGTGGCTTGCAAGAGTAGCTGGGATGTTAGAGAAGTCTTGTTAGAGAGAAAAAAGGAGAAAAAAGAACACTAAGAGAGGCATAAATTCATGTTTTCTGCTTTCCTGTGTAGTCTGAGAATTCTACCTCCAACAGCTAAAACTTTCAGCTCTGTACTCTGTTAACATCCATTTGACCACTATTCAAATCTTGTCCTTAGTGCATGAAAGTCCAGCATCATATTGTATGTTCATATCCAAGGACTTTTGAGACTTTCAAAGGATGATCACAACTTGTGAGCCTTTAAGTCTCAGGCATTCCTCTACTTCTGAGAACACCAACCCTAATCATCCCTTTTGTCAGCTGTCTTCAAGGATATTCCATATGTGAACTATCATGTCCATAACAGTTCAATATGATAATAATATAACTACTATTTCTGTTTTCTGATTAGTAAAAGTGGAAGCAGAAATTTTATATCCTTTTTCCAGAGTAATAAAATGAAATGGCAACCAAACGTTAAACAAAAAGGTCAGGTAAATAGACCAAAAACTTGCTGCAGTTTCAGAGCAAGAACACGCCCATCTCCTGTCCTTCCTCTCCCCCACCAACCGGAGCTTTGCTCTAGCTGTGAAGCATAAATAATGACCATGTCTGTTCTCAGAAACTACATAAAGCCTCCTGAAAGCAACTTGCTAAGGTCTTGCCTTACCAAAGGGACATTTTCACCCTGTGATGAATGGCCTCTTATATGGACAAGACATCTTGTCACTGAGCCTGAGCTGGTAGTGAAAGGGAATGACATTCCTTACTGCCACCAATTCTATGCAGTTGGCTCTGTGGTTTGGTTCTGCTTGTTTTGTGGGAGAAGGGATGAAACCCAGGGTCTTATGCATGCACACACATGCTCTATGAAGTGAGCCACACTCAACTCTAATACTAAAGTCAGTTCCAGGGACAGACAAATTTATAGAACCTTCCTACAAATGAGTAACCCTTCATTCTGTCCATTCTAATTCTGGCTCCTTTCGTTGTATGTATCACTTCTCCAGCAGAAATGTTCAGTGCATCAGGAAATACCTTTTCCAAATTCTATTCTTAAAGATAGCAAGCTGCTTTAACCTCAGCTTACTAATCCAGCTCTAGAGCCTCTATGGAATAATCAGAGGCATGCCTCTAACTCTGAATTACATAGACCAGACAAAAGTTTTCTTGGAAACAATAGGAAAATCACTGAGGTCCAGACTTAAGGGGACTAACCTAATCATCATAACAGAATGTCTCCACATCTTGGTAGGTATGTGGAGGCCACAGCTTTGAGAACTAGAATCAGAGGGAGGACAGCTGTTTTTCTAAGATACTCAGTGTGATGTATGACCTAACTTAGCTGTCTAATTGGGAAATATAGTTATATATAACTTGAGGGAGCATGTAATGTTCAGCAGAAACTCTGGGCCTGGGAAGCTGGAGAATAGACTAAATGTACAAGAACTTTATATTGCTGTAAACTATTCCATCATTGGGCTGTACTGCTGATTTATCCACTAATTGCTGCACACTTAAAAATGTCACTCAGTATTAATAAAAGAATACAGATGCTCCAAGGACATGAACACATCCAAAAATATTAAGACAAGAAAAAAAGTCAGACACCCATAATTCCTAGACTGAGACTGAGGTTAGAGTGAGGGCTGATAGCAGCAATACAGGAGGGATTTGAAAGGTAAAAAAAAAATGTTTGATACCTTCAGAAAAATATCAATTTTATGATGACACACATTTACTAAAACCCACCAAACAGTGAACTGACAATGCATGAATTTTAAGATGCAATTATATACCATATGTTCCTACTAATGGCAGAGCACATCTCCAGTGGTGGGTAGCCGAGATACAGAGAAGTTCAGGGAGCTATGTATACATCATTGACATGGACTCGAAGTTCATAGAATTGAAATATCTAACAAGGGATTTCTCAGATCATATCTCTGTCATTAAATGACATATGAGTGCCTCTAAATCACACTTAGATTAAGCTGTGTGTGCAAGTACATACACACCCACACACAAATGAAACCAAACCTACTTCACACATCAAAATCCAAAGTTTAAAAGTAGTTAACTGAAACCAGAATGGCTAAGGAGGAATTAAAGATCAGGTAATAAAACAGAAAAGATCAAAGACAAATATGAAAACACCATTATAAACCCAATACTTCATATGCTAACCAAAAGAAAACAATAATATATAAAGAAGGAAGCAGGAACTGAAGCTTGCAGCAAAGGTGATAGGAAAGGTGATAGGAAATTCCTTCTTGGAAAGTGGCTCAGGGCCCAGAGCAATTAAACACCACTGAGCTCTTGAAAACTGCTAGTATGGACTTAAACTCACTTGAGAGCAAAGTCAGACTAAACACCATTAGGCTATTTATATGGGGTGAATTTTGAAAATGTCACTTCAAAATAGTACTGCTGATTCATAGATATCTGCCTATGCAGCATCAACGTTTTCAAATTAAAGATTGTTGGTCTATTATCACACTGTAGAAATGTGGCATCCTCCAAAGCTATGAAGGAGACTGCTTTGGCTGCACAAGGAACTGAGGTGTAGATTGTGCATTCATTCTCAGAGGGTCTACAACACAAACACACACATTAATAATTCTTTGTGTTTGTGTTTCTGTGTGTGTGGTACACATATGTTCATGTGTGTACACATGTATGTAGGCCAGAAATCAAAGTCAGATTTCTTCATCATTTTTTTTTCATCTCACTTTTAAAGACCTAGTATCTCATTGAATTTGTAGTTCACTAGTTGGGTTAGCCTGGCTTGCCAGCAAACCTCAAGAATTCTACTGTCTCTGCCTGTTTGCAGGTGCGTACTACAGCATCTAGCTTTTTGCACAGGGGCTGGAGACCAGAACTTGGGTCCTCATGCTGGCATGGCAGATACTTTATCAACAAATTCAATTTTCCAATTCTTTAAAAAGTAGATAAACATTGGATTAGCAGATTTCATAGTGAAAACTAAGAGGGAAGATGGGGATAAAAACAGAGGTAATGAATAGAGACATGGTCATACAGGGACACAGAATGAACATGTCAGACTTAATATTGCCTTTAAAGAGCCATGCTTTGCTCCTAAATACCCAAGAATAATGGTGTCAGGTGAGAGAGGTAAGGCACATTTGGGATTAGAATCATGACAGTGTGTCAGCTATGATTGCAACCACATGCAGTATTTGATCAAGTCTGCTCATTCCTTGTGGCTCCTAAGGCAGACTCAGTCTCCATCATAATGGACAAGGTCTAACACTTCAGCTACTGCAAACAAAGTCTCTTCTCTGCTCTGCTCTGCTCTGTCAGCATTGTCACTTCCAGGAAATAGATCAGATTGGAAAAAAAGACCAACAGAGCTGAAGAGTCTGACAGAAAAGAGGAAATTTAAATAATAAAAGATTAATATAGTTGATACTAAGAAGTATATAGACACTTATAAATACATGCACTAAATATGTATGCTTGCATAGAAACACATACATATTATACACTGTATGATTCATATTGCACATATAAGTTATATAATTTTATATGTTGCACAATATATAAGCAGATATGTGGTGGTATTGTGTTGCCCAAAATATTGTGTACTCTAATAAATTTATCTGGGGTCAGAGAACAGACAGCCACTAAATACAAAGGCTAGAAAATGGTGGCACTCACACCTTTAATCATAGCATTCCAGAGATAAAAATCCCTCTGGATCTCTGTGAGTTCATGGCCACACTGGAAACAGCCAGGCATGGTGACACACACCTTTAATCCCAGAAAGCCAGCCTTTAATCCCAGGGAGTGGTGGTAGAAAGCAAAAAGATATATAAGGCATGAGGACCAGAAACTAGAAGATTTTGGCTGGTTAAGCATTTGGCTGGTTAAGATTTTGGCTGGTTAAGCATTCAGGCGTTTGAGCAGTAATTCAGCTGAGACCCATTCCGGATGAGGACTCAGAGGCCTCCAGTCTGAGGAGACAAGACCAGCTGAGGATCCAGCGAGGTGAGATAGCTGTGGCTTGTTATGTCTCTCTGATCTACCAGCATGGACCCCAATAACTGGCCTCGGGTTTGATTTTATTAATAAGTACTTTTAAGATTCCTGCTACACAGATACATATCAGATTTCATATATGTATCAGACACTATGTTATATGTTATACAACTAATGTTTTTATATTGGAGATTGAGATTTTGAGATGAAGTTCAGACAAAACCAAAGAAAACAAGGGCACTCACAAGAACCTAGCATCCCATATCCTTGAAAAATGAACATGTAATTTTGCAAAAGAAAAATTATTAAACGGAGACTAAGAAAACATGAAAACATTTCAGCATGCTCTAGTTCAACACATTCTTTACAATTATCAGCAGAACAGGTTGGTAACTCAAAGAATTTGCAAGTTACAAACAATATAATTACCAACTCTGGATTAGCAAAGCATATGAGGTTTTCTGAAAGTCCTCATCTCATTGGCATACTAAATGAATATGTGCAAATTTTAAAACTATGACCATAAAACATCAATAAAGATAAAAATCATCTAAAATTCCCATACACACATGACTTTACTTATTCATATGACTAGAGATCAGAGGCCCAACTTATCAAGAATTGTATTTCTTCACATAATAGGAGATAGGAAAACAATGAATATACTTCAAGCATCCTTTGTCTTTCTTCATCACACCAGCATAGCTGGTCACCAATAGGCTTATTCCAAAGTCAACACAATCCCCACACATGTGCTCAAAGGAGCTATACTCTTTCCTACAGCTGACTATGATAGGCACGTATTAGAACATTTTGTTTCCTAAAAGCAACAGGAAAAACTGGATAAAATGCAAACAAATAATGTTTATTGGATATACTGACAGCTTCTGAGGCATACCAGACATTAGAGGCCAGGATCTCAGCTAGGAGGAGAGCTCAAGACCCTGCCAAATCTTGATTATCTGTGTGTGAGAATGTGAATTAAACTGCAGTGTATCTACAGCAGACACAGAAGTCCCCAGGATGAAGCCACAACACAGAGACTGAAAGACTAAAACTAGACATGAGCTATGAAAGCAACTGGGTCCTTGAAAAACATGGTAGATAGAGTGAGGCTGGCATTCTGTACTTAGGAATGGATGACCAGAAGAGTCCTACGAAGTTCAATAGAGCTTCTAGCAGACCTGTTGCTCTGTGAAGCAAAACTAGAATTCCCAGTTTTCCTGACAACAGGTTCCTAACTATGACCCCCAGATCTCAGTATCACATCTATGCGTGTACTCAGGAGCTACAACTATGTGTGAGAAAGAAGCTAAGGATAGAACCAGACCTGTAAATTTTTAAAACACAGATTTGAGCAGGATCAACTGATAACCAAATTGTAGTAATGTGTAATCTTTTACTGTCTGCTCATGCACGAAGCTCATTCTCTGGGAAGAAAATTGCTCAACCCGAAACCTTTCACAATTTTCATCTTGCAAAGGTAATCATGCCATCAAAAAGTAACTGTGCAATCTATGGATGTCGATGAACAGGAAGCAGGTCATGGAGATAGACCCACAGTTATCACAGATACAATAGTTGTCAGTCAAGTGTATCAAGACAACTGACTGATTGATAAGCTCAGAAAGACAGATGACAAATTGAAGCATTTCACTACAAAACCAAAAAAAAAAAAATCTGAGAAAAAAATGGATAATTTGGAATGGACACATTATCTAAAAATGGAAAGATGCTTACTGCAAAATAACCAAGGCAAATATGAGAGAGAGAGAGAGAGAGAGAGAGAGAGAGAGAGAGAGAGAGAGAGAGAGAACAATGAAAGAACTAAGGAAAAGAGACAACAAACACACACAGAGGGGGACAAAGGGAGATAAGGGGAGGAGAGAGAGAGAGAGAGAGAGAGAGAGAGAGAGAGAGAGAGAGAGAGAGAGAGAGAGAGAGAGAGAAGATTGCTAAGAGTTTTCAAAAAACAAGTGGAAACCATAATTAGAAGCTCTCCAGACCTTTACAGAGGAAAATTACAAAGACCTGGATATGTCATAGCAAAATATCTAAAAACCAAAGACCAAAAACACAAACAGAATAAAGATGGCACTGACTCTGAGGGAAAAACCAGTGAAAGGAGCACTGATGTGAACTATACAGAAGCTGTAACACGACAATGTCCTTGAAGCACCAGAAGAAACACCTGGCAACTTAAAACTCTATGCTGTATGAAAATGTCCTTCAAAGGGGAAAGTTTAAAGAACATGATTTCAAATTCAACAAATGCAGAAAGAAGTGCTGATGAACACCTGCACCAATGGATTAATTAAGGAGAGTTCTAGAACAGGAGCAGGTAAAAGAGGAACTCCGAAGAGGAGAGAGTGGAAAGGGCAAAGTCTGTGTTCACACAAAGGAGATTTGCCCTTTCTCCGTCCACTACCCTCTCGCTTTCACAAAGTGATGCGTAGACTTTGGGTGGTTTGTAGGCTTCTCACTGTCCTTGGAACTGTTGCTGAACTACAGCTGCAAACATTGTCCAGAAAGAGTGAAACTCAAGCAATGGCAACTCTAACTAGCATCTGTGATGTAGAATATCTGCTTTACAAATACTTTTTTTTGCATAAGTGAATTCTGTGTTAAGTCAGGACATGCTGAAAATTGCTGTTGGGTGGGTGACAACCTGAAACATTCTATCTTTTTAATGCAGTAATACCCATCCTTAAAATCCCACACTATGCTAGCCTCTTTCTTGAGTCTTGCCTTATTGATATGGTTTTCATCTTAACCATCTCCTGTGATGAAATGTTATTGACATCTATTTGTTCTATTTTTAAATGAAAAGGAAAAGTTGGGTTCTTTTTACAATTTTCATAATGCTTGATATTTGTTGATATTTACTCCTCACTGTACTTCTCTTCCCTAACACCCTTCCACTGCTCCTTTCTTTCCTCACTAGAGTTCTCTTACATTGTATTGACACACATTCTATTATCTTCTTTAACCGAAGCTCTCACATTTATCTCTGCAGCCTCCTTTCCAATTCCATAACTATACACATATACACATATATAAAAATACAATCTAGGAACTGTTTAAAAGAAATTCATATTTTCCTTTATGAGTCATTGCTTAAAACAATAGTTTGTTTTGGTTCCATACACTTGCCCAGAAATATAAAGATTTTATTTTTCTTTACAACTGAATAAAATTCCATTTTGTATGTGCCATATTTTCTTTATCCATTCATCTGATGATGGACATTAAGACAGGTTGTATCTCAACTACTGAAAATAACAGAGAAGTGAACATGGATGTGAAAATATCTCTGAGTAAGTTGATATAGAGTCTTTTAATTTTATGTATATGAGAAACTTACTGACATGTATTATATGGACTTCTTGGATGCCTAGAGCCTGTGGAAACCAGAAGGTGCCATATCCCCTGAAACTGGAATTATAGATTATTGTTGGACTCCATGTTGGTGCTGGGACTAGAACCCAGGTTCTGTGGAAGATTAGCCAGTGCTCTTACCTGCTCATCCATATCTCCAGCTCAGACTAAGAATATTTTTATTGTATGATCAGAAACAGCATGGCTTGGCCATCTAGTAGATCTATCTTTAGTTTTCGCCATTTCCATAGTAGCAGAATCATTATTCACTCCTGTGCATGTGTTCCTCTTTCTACACATCCTCAACAGCATACGTTGCAGTTGTTTTCTTATTTTATGTTTTTATAAAAGGTGAAATGGAGTTAAATACACTTTTGATTTGTATTCCTCTGATGGTTAAGGATACTAAACTTTAAAAAAAACTATTTATTGATAGTTTAATACAAATTTACTTTTGAACGGCTCTTACCTCCTTATTGGAGGAAAGAAATTTCCCAAGACTTGCATAGTAGAGCTTCAGGGGAACCTGTCACTGTTTTCATGGTCCTCTTTGTCTAAGCCATGCACTTTTCTGATTGGGTCTGTTCCAACCGCTAGTTACTGACCTAGAGTCTTTCCTCCTTGGGTTAGTGCTTCCTTTTTCTCTGGAAAGCTCAGATTTGGTAATTAGAGATAAAATGTTTCAGTTTCCTCAGCAAATCAGTTTTCTACTTACTTTCCCCAAAAGGAATTAGCTTTGACTACTCCCTTTCCAAACCTATTATTGGGAAGCACTGTGCAGCACCGTTGGGTGTGGTTAAAGGATGGTGAGAGCTGCTGCAGCTGAGGAAGGGCCCACAGATTTCTAGCTCCCTGATGATGAACTTCCCTTAGGTTTCCGACCCTCGGGCCATAAAGATCAAAAGAACCATGAAAGAAGGAACATTTTTTCACATGATTTCTCTCTGGTTCTGGCAGCCTCCTTGGAAGTACACATATCTCTGCAGTAGTCTTTGATATTGACTGATAACAAGATTTGTACCAAGAAAGTTGATATTTGCAGAAAGATTGAGTTCTACCTTGTTGTTATTTAACTGCTCTTTTCATTGTCCAGACATTACTAGATCGTGGGGAATTATGTTAGATTAATACAAAATAAGTCAGGCTATAGCTCAGAATACAACTTTTGTTCCTAATATGGAACAAGATGTATCAATTACACATCTTTTTGGTATACAAATTCTTTCTCTGATAAAACAAAATCTCAACTGGAGTAGACTTTACCTTAGGAGATATCACATCTCTGTTTCCAACTAATCTGTCTCAGGGTTCTGACCTCTAGCCTGCAGGAAACTTAACAATATTGGAAGCCTCATACCATGGAACTGGTACTGAATGGACTGGTCTTGCTAATGTGAGGTTGAATGCACATCTGGAGACTTATAAGCGTTAAAGGTAACAAGATTAGGTGAAGATCCCATAAAAATACAGGTACATGTTACCTTGATGATATTTATAGGAAGTGAGAATATTATACCTATTCAAAATCAGAGTAAGAAATAGTTGCACATAGTTTTCCTCTATTGGATTCTGAAGGCAAGACATATGTGAGGACATTGTCCTCAGTTGCCTAGATGACAGGTTATCATTGTGAGGGCCTTTGAAGCTGATTCAGATTATGGTGGATACTGTCTTGCCATGTAGACTTAAGAATCTAGTTAGAGTCCAAGGAGGGAACAGAAGGCAGAAAGAAGGTGTGGTGATATTGTGTTCCCCAAAATATTGTGCACCCTAATAAACTTATCTGGTGTCAGAGATAGAACAGCCACTAGATAAAAAGGCTAGAAAATGGTGGCACTCACACTTTTAATCCTAGCATTCCAGAGGCAGTAATCCCTCTGGATCTCTATAAATTCAAGGCCACATTGGAAACAGCCAGGCATAGTGACTCACGCCTTTAATCCCTGGAAGTGATGGTAGAAAGGAAAGATATATAAGGCGTGAAGACCAGAAACTAGAAGCATTTGGCTGGTTAAGTATTTGGCTGGTTAAGCTTTTAGGTTTTGAGCACACAGTTCAGCTGAGATTCATTCTGGATGAGGACTGAGAAGCTTCCAGTCTGCGGGAACAGGATCAGCTGAGGAAATGGCGAGGTGAGGTAGCTGTGGCTTGTTCTCTCTCTCTGATCTTCCGGTATTCACCCCAATAACTGGCCCCAGGTTTGATTTTATTAATAAGACCTGTTAAAATTTCTGCTACAAGAGGGGATGGGGAAAGAGGGAGATATTGCAGTTGAATGAGTATAGAATGAATTCTAATTGGTCTTAATAATAAAAACCTGGAGTCAGATATCAAGGGTAAAAGCTGAAATTTCAGAGAAGCAGAGTAGCCAGTCACTAGAAAGACTTCTTACCTCTACTGAATCCTCAGCCTGAAAGAGAGTTGAGCTCTTGTCTCCTCCCACCTTATACTCCTTTTTCTGCCCAGCTATATTACTTCCTGTTTCTACCTCCCTAATGCTGAGATTAGAGGCATGAGATCCCAAGTTCTGGGATAAAGGTGTGTGCCACCACGGCCTGGCTCTGTTTCTCTTTTAGACAGGATCAATCTTGTGTAGCCCAGGGTAGCCTTGAACTCACAGAGATCTATCAGCCTCTGCCTCCCAAGTGCTGGTATTAAAGATGTGTGCCACCACTGTCTGGCCTCTATGGCTAACTAGTGGTTTAGCTCCACACTCTGTCTTCAGGCAAGCTTTATTTGTTAGATCACAAACAAAATATCACCATAAATGAGTAGGGAAGTGGGGAGGATCTGAATCTAGGAGGAGTTGACAGCGGGGGAAAACATCATTGAAATAAATTGTATATAAATATTTAATTGAGCCAGGTGATAGTGGTGCACTCCTTTAATCCCAGCACTTGGGAGGCAGAGCCAGGTTGATCTCTGTGAGTTCAAGGCCAGCCTGGTCTACAGAGCAAGATTCAGGATAGGCACCAAAAGTACACAGAGAAACCGTCTTGAAAAACCATATATATATATATATATATATATATATATATATATATATATATATATATAAAAGAAGAAATAACTGCCAAACAGGAATACTGGGTCAAGTCAGTAGACACACCAAGGTGTAGCATCTCAGGCCCATGAAAGAAGAGAATGCAGTCTTCTGGGAATGTCCTTCAGACGAATTAATAATTAATAAATTATAATTAATAAATGGGTTCTAATGGAGAGTATTTACTTACTACTGATTGGTATTAGTATTAGTTAGTATTACCTGATTAATATCTCATTACAGATACTAAATTCTATCCTGAAATGGGTGCTTTTCCATGTATTAAACAATAATTTGGGGCTATGCAATATCATTCCATCAATAAGAAAATGTCACATACCAAAGATACTTTACATTTTCAAGGGGACTGCAAAAGCAGATGCTCAGATACCCTGATACTTGGTTAGTTTTCACCTCCTTTGCACTGCTTCTTCTGGTCCTCAGAAGAACCCCAGAGATAGGCCTGCAATAAAAAAAGACTTTAGTAAGTAAAGAGTTCTATATAACAGAAGGCAGTGAAGAGAATTCTTTCTATCTTCCTTGCAGGTCCAACTTGCATGGATACGACTAGAGATATGAATCTATACCCATTCCAAAACTTTTCACAAATATTTGGTTTGGGATCCCAATAAAAATGGAGTAAAGATGATTTACAGATTAATTATTAAGAGTTCACAAAGAAAATTACCTTGCTCACACTTAGAGAGTCATAACAAAATGGGACAGATTTATTGTGTTATTGATTACCATGGGATATTTAGGTGTTCCCAAAGGTTGAGTAGACAGCCTGACCCTTCCTGTGAATGCAATCCAGCCTTTTTGCCCTCCTACCTACACTTCTTGCAATGGACCCAACCTAGGCACACACAGAAGAAAGAAAGAAAATTCTCTATAAATCAAGAAGACCCTCTTACATCACTGAGTAACTGATTCAATCAGTGCCAAGCACCTAAGCCCCTCACTGGACCTTATGGAACATTTGTTTTCAAGGGAATCATCCCAGTCACTTTCCTATAGTATTTGAATCAGTGATATACCTTTAATGATATATATATGTGTAATATATATATATATATATATATATATATATATATATATATATATACAGTAAGGCTTTTCTTTTCTGGTTTAAAAATTTTATGCAAATCCCACCACCCACAGATTAAGAAAAGCCTTCACACCACAAATTAGAAATGACAAATGTTCCAATAGAGTGACTTGTTTTAATGTGACAGTGTGGAGGTGATGAACTAATTCCCTAACATTCTTTTGATTGTGTCAAATATACCTCTCCTAGATGTACTTGGATAATGTAAATAATGAAATGACCAATGAAAATTTGCTTTCAGAAAGCAATATGTGACTTGAGTAAAGGATCAATATGGTACCTTTCTGTCAAAAATGAAATTCACAAGTTTGGAAATAAAGAAGCAAAAATGAAATGACTGCTCCCTGCTCCACACCTAAGGTAATAAACACCATCCATAGGGTTGTGCTTCTGTCCCATAAACTTGCTCTATAGTGCTTTAAGTTTCTTGGTACCCAGAATGCTATTAATAATGAGCATTGGAAGAGTTCCTTGGAGCTGGAAGGTGAACTCACTACCTGGTCATATGGGGCTTCTCATGTCATTAATTCAAGAGATGTAGAAGAGGTTACTGACTGTCCAATTAGACTATGAAAGTGAAACAAGGTCGGTACATGATGAAGTCAGGAAATATTGTGTCTGCAACCCAGGGGAATCCCTTAGTACCTCCAAGAAGCTCAAAATCAAATAAAAATGTCATAGAAGGCCATAGCAATCCAATATAGGTGTGGTGCTGAGCACTGAGGATGCCCTTCAGAAGAAAGATCTGAGTCACCCTAAAAAGTAAAATGCTTCCACAAGTGAAGATTGGAGGTGAAAGCAAAGAAAATCTGGAGCAGGGAGCAGGAGAAGGAAGTTTAGAACACCACCAGTGCCCTTGACGTAAGATACAAAGTCAACAGCTACGCCTATCCCTTTTTTGTTACACACACACACACACACACACACACACACACACACACACACACACTTTCTTCCTTCTACCTATTATGTTACATAGAATGTGTCTGTTTTATTTTAATGCAACAGTTTTACTTTAATCTCGTTTTTTAATGGTGGGGAATATTCAACATCAACCTCATTTAATTTGGAATCACCTAAGAGACATACCTCTAGATGTATCTTGAGGGTCATTCAAAGAACTGAGTATGCAAGACCCATTTGGAATGTTGGTGACCCCCTCCCTTGGAGTAGAGTCTTGAACTGGAAACAAAAAAGGGTAAGCTGAGCACAGCTTCCATCTCTGATCGCAGACACGGTGTAACCAAGCGGCTTCACCTCCCTACTACTCTACATTCCTGTCTCTACTCTCAATCCATGAGCCAAAGCAAACTCCCACGTAAGTTACTTTTTCTTTTGCCAGGTATTTCATCACAGGGATAAGAAAAAATAGCTAATATCTTGTTTTAATTATAGAATATTCACATAGCTGAGGTAAAGAGAGATCTTACCCAAAGAATTTTGCAGGGAAGTGGATTTCATTATGCTGAAGCATGAGACTTCCATGGTTTTGTTCAAGATATGTGACTGTGAACAAGCAGCCTTGACCAGTTATTGACTTCTGCCTCTGAGTTTCACAGGGGTCTCCTCAAGTCTGTTCATTTAGGCCAGGGCTGTTATGGGTCTTTCCATCCAGCTTCCTGGGAGGATTAATGAGAAAGGAGATATGGTGAGGTCAGAGGTGGGGGTAAGGAAAAGAGGCGTTTCTCTGCTTTCCCTCTGTCTTCTGTAGCAACCTGAGAGGTTTCAATGGTCCTGTACTCAGCTGTGATGCACCACTTCATAGACCCAGCTCTGGCCACAAGGCCTTTGCCCTGCACTCTTGCCCCTCCCCCTTCTCCTCTTAGCAGCCTGATCTTGCATGTAGGAAGTTATTACTTGCTTTTCAATTCACTGCCACTGTCTTTTTTAATCAAGAAGGATGTTTTCCTCGACTGCTGCTCAAATCTTTCCTGACTCATCCTGTCTCTCCTGGACATCTGAGTGCCTGAATCAACAGTATTTATACAGGTCCTTGCAGCTTTGAAAGTAACCAGAAACTTCTGCTAAGAAAAGGAGGGGAGAGAAGAAAAGGAACCAGAGTTATTTTGAAAATAACTCTGCTCACGTCAACTGCATTTCCTTCTCTGTATGTTTTGCTTACATTTCTCAGAGCAATTTCATCAGAACAAAGACTTTTGCTTATAATGAAATGTTTAAAATCATGGATCTTTGCCACTGATAAACATGCTAAATAGAATTTGATAAAGAATAAAAAAATCAGTCCCCTGCCTCAGCAGACATCCCTTTGTTCTAGCAAGAAGGTGGAGAAAACACATCATCAGAATGCAAATTTCCTTCTTTTCCTGTCTCCAATCCCTTCTAATCAACTGGGGCTTGATTCCATGGCCCTGGCTGTCTGCCCCTTGTTTCCAGAGTATTCACACCCTCCAAAAGCCTGACTGAAAAATTCCCCAAACATACTGTGTATCAAAAGACTGAATGCATCCAGAAAGCCTGCAATAAAAATAACCCAAACAAATGACTACCACATCACATGTCCTATTAGCAAAGTACTTGTGTGGGAACAAAATGTTGTTGTTGGTTTTGTTTTCATTTTTTTTAATACAGTCAAGGCCCCAGTGGGGCATGAATGTGGAATATCATCCCATTTTATAATATATGCACCATAATCTTCTTAAAATGAGTTTTCACTTCAAGAAACATAAGGACTTAAATATGAGCAGCCTGTTTTGTGTGCCTGTGTGTTTGGCATCTCATTACACTTCAGACCATTTTGTCTTCTTAGAACAATTGAATATCATTAGTGGAGGCATATTTTGTTGCCAGAACTTGCTTGGTTGTGATTGTGCTCGTTAAAATGTGTCCATTTGCCAGCTGATGGATGGGAATTCTGAAGGGTGCCTGGTGGGTGAGCATTTGAATATCAGAACTTTCATCTCTTTCTTCCAGAAAGAAAAATAGCCTTGCTACCAACCAACACAACACATGAATTGCCCTTGACTTCCCCTCCTTCCTTCTGTCTTCTTTGTGTAACACTCAGTTTAACTCTGTGAGTTTCTATCAGGCACCCAGAATTCTTACAAGTCCAAGCTTAAGATCTAGACAACCCAGAAGTAAATGCAGGCTTCACCCTAGCTTGATTTGTGTGGTGACCCTGAACAAATCCCCAGCCTCTTGAGGCTTCAACGATTTCATTTGCAAAATGAGCTTCTAAATGTTTACTTTTCAGGGTCATTACAAGGAAGACCTCAAACTCATTTTGGGAACATAGTAGAAACCCAGAAGATAGGAACTGGCCAATATAATACATAGAAGAGTTGCACAAGAGCTGATAGAGTGATAGAGTGTCGTCTAGCATGCATGAAGCCCTGGGTTCAGTCCCCAATATGGCATAAACTATACTTGGTGCCCCACACCTGCACTGGCAGGAGAATCAGAAGTTCAAGCTCATCTCTGGCTACATATTGACTTTGAAGTTAGCCTGGGCTCTGTGAGACCCTTTCTCAAGAGAGACAGAGAGAAAGAGGGAGACCATGAGGGAGGGTGGGAGTGAGAGAAGCAATAAACACTGAGGGGGGAGGTAAAAAACAAATACTGTAGGACAGTAGTTAGAACAGTGTTGGCACCAAACACCCTGGAGAATCTAAGGAACTCGGAGGATATATCTCAGAATAAAATGGCAGTATACTATAAGTCCACAGAGAACATCACACTAAATGGCAAAAAAATGAAGTCGAACTATTACTATTTGCAGATATGATTCTATACATAAAGACCCTACAAACTACCAGAAAACTTCTATAGCCAGTAAGAACCAAGTGAAAGTAGGAGTATACAGAATTACCATATATTCAGAATAAAGACATCTTACCTAAGAGAGACCAGACTCATTTGATCATTGCCTCATGAGGTACACATATTTGTAGTCTCAGATTGTACAAGGGAAAGAACAAAAGCATGATGGAGTGCTCATTACAGAGATGAGAAACTAAAGATAAAAGTGTGCACAATGTTCTGTCAGTACCAGGCTTTATAAGTAAGTGATTGTCTAAATAAGAAAAAGAAAAAAAAAAAACTGAGAGAGAGATGGGAGTCGTGGCTTGTGGAACAAAGGGGTTGGAGAAAGTCCTCTAATACTGAATTTGTATTTTCTAATCGGCAATGCCCACCTGTTCGCACTCCAAAGCAGCACCTTTCTGCTGTGGATATCGTTCTATATAAATAAAACACTGATGGCCAGTGACCAGACAGGAAGTATAGGCGGGACAAGGAGAGAGGAGAATTGGGGAAACAGGAAGAAGGAGGGAGAGACACTGCAGCCACCGCCAGGACAAGCAGCATGTAAAGACGCCAGTAAGCCACAAGCGATGTGGCAAGGTATAGATTTATAAAAATGGGTTAATTTAAGATATAAGAACAGTTAGCAAGAAGCCTGCCACAGCCATACAGTTTATAAGTAAAATAAGCATCTGAGTGATTGTTTTATACATGGATTGTGGGACTGCAGGGCTTGGTGGAACCTGGAGAGACGCTCTCCAACAACACCTTTCTTTCTTATCTCAGCATGTAAAGACTTTCTCTTTGCTCAAAAGTCCCCCATAGCAAGCATTATCTATACATTATCAAAAGATCTTCCTGGTTGGTATTTTTGTCAAACTTCAGTTGGATCTGCAATCTCTAGGACATAATTTTTTTTTTCCCCTTTGGTCCATTCGCTTTAATTCCTCTGGCATAACATCCTTTATACTCAGCTTCAGTTCTGTTCTCATGTCTAACTCCTTTCTTGCCTGATTTCTCTCTATATTTATCTACTGTCCCCTCTAGGTTCTATCTTAATTCCTTCATCTAGTTCTGTCCCTTCTAGGTTCTCATCTATCTAGTTCTTTCCCCCATCAGCTTCTCTCCCGTCTCCTTCTCTCTCATCTAGCTCTTTCTCATCTTGTTCTTCCCCATCTGTCTCTTCCTCATCTTCCATCTCGTTCCTCTAGTCCTCTCTTTTAGCTCTTCAATCTAGTTCTTCCCCATCTCAGCTCGTTCCTCTCCAGTTCTTACCCATCTCGTTCTTCCATTTTCTTCTCTCTTCCTCGTCCTGTCCTCTGCTTTACAGTTATATATCTCCGCAAAATCACAATCCTCCCCTCCACCCAGGACACTCAGCCTGAACTTCCTCAGGCAGTGATTGTCCGCTATCAGGATCAAATGGAGGGTTGATAAGAATTACAAAGGACATTCTGGCAGCTTTCTGCATGATCAGTGTTACCTAAGTAAAAATATTGAGGAACCTTTGGGGTGTAAGGGCTTTCGAATTTCTACTGTATTTGAGTAACTGACAAATTAAACCACTGTCAGTTATTAATACTTTAGGGTAAATTAGCTTATCTTGGATTGCAAAGTAGTAATCATGTGATTCCAAACCATAATTTCATAGAATGAGAAAGCTGAGATCCGTAAAGGGAACATATTTTATAACTAAGTCAGAAACGTGAGATAGGACCGAAGCCCAGCTCTTTTGGTGTTTTATCAGTCATCAAATTCTGTTCCCAAGTCTTTCAAAATGGGCAAGATCATCTCCTGATGACATTTTCAATTAGCCAATTATTATGAGGAAAGGGTGTAAAACCCTCAATAAAAAGCAAATATCATAATGGAGAAAAATGCAAATAACTTTAAAATGTTTTATCTGCAATTGGTTTACCCAATTAGATGTTCCCAAGTATCAGGTCCTATGAAAGATATCATTCCATGAAAAAGAAATTGAGAGGGTAGGGAAACCCCTGTATCAAGTAAATATGAAGTATATGAAGTATGTTGTTCCTTCCACCTCACAGTCCGGTAACCTTGAGTCTCACTGCAAAGGACTTTACAAACAATTGTTATGAGATGCTATTGATAGATATTGACATAGAATTATCTGCCTGTGTCTTTCCTTAGCTCATTTGTGCTTGCAAAGAGGGCTGCTTGCTTTCTCTGGAGGATTTAAAGGTTGCTAGGAAATCTGTGCCTCTAACCCATAAAGAAAGGAACAAGTATTTGTCCGTTTGAATATAGTATGAAGAAACACATTTTTGTTATGTATGGAATTGACCGGGTGAAGGTGACCGGGTGAAGCTAACAGGACAGCAGGCATGTTAGCAAGATCCCTGGCAAATGAGGATCCTTTCTGAGTCACTTCCCACCATGACTTTTGCACCTATTTTCAACAACTGTTGAATTCAAAGTTATTGTAGAGTAATCACAACAATATCTGTGGGACCGTAGGTGACTGAAAGAAACATGCAGGTTCTACTTCAAAGGATGTGTCTATCTAATTGTCAGGATGGATTAGGTTGCCATGTCAGGGAAAAGGATGATGCTAATGATCTAAACCAGAGGGCAGCAAGCCTTGTCCTCAAGCCAATCTGAACACAGCTGTCTGATAAACATTTGCCACTGGGACAAAGGCCATGTTCATTTATTTACATATTGTAGATAACTGCCCGGGAGCCAATAAAACAGGAACAAGAAGTCGTGACAGATATCACATGGCCCACAGTCACAAAAATGTTTTCTATTGTCCCATACTGCAGAACATTTGCTAATTCATGCTCTTAACCAGCACATCAGGATTTGGACATAGGCACTTATGTTTCTGAAAAGGCTTCTCAAAAGTTTCTACTAGAATTTGAGAAATTTCACATTGAACTTTCCTTGTGCCAGGTTTCAGGCATGCACTGTGACTGAGTGGAGATGGGGCACATTTGCACACTGTTGCCCAGTGGTTGGGCTCTAATGGAATTCTGAGACAGATAGCTTCCTTTTTACTTTTTGAATCTTATACTTCCACTTCCTGATTTAGTATCACATTTGCTGATGCAGAGTACTGGTACTTTTCCAGTTGGCTTTTGGAACCCTCCTTTTCAGCAGCTAGTATTTACTCTTGGCATGGCTCTTACTAGTCACGTTTTCTCTCTGTGTGTCTCTCTGTCTTTGTCTCTGTCTCTGTCTCTGTCTCTCTCTCTCTCTGTGTGTGTGTGTGTGTGTGTGTGTGTGTGTGTGTGTGTGTGTGTGTTCATGTGTTCCTATGTTCCTGTGTTCTTGCTCTACTGTGGACTCCAGGTATCCAATTCCCATCTCAGTGTGAGTACAGGCAAAACAACAACCAATGTTCTCAGTGATTTATGTCTCTGGAGGTTTCTAGTTCTTGATGCCCGATGCCAAGGCAGTTGGAAACTTGAGATACTCAAACAATCCTTCATCCATATCTCAAGGTCAGTCCATGCTCAAGAGATTGTTTTGTGGGGTAGTCCAGCACACATTAATTCCAGGGCCCCAGAAATGCTCTGCCACAGCTAAATGTCATGAGATTGCTTGGTGTGCTGATTAAATTTGTCATCAACATCATTTTCATATTGGAGAAGGCTGTGCTTCTCTCTAACTTCAACTTCCCAAAGGCTGAGAAGAAAATATGCACTCGGGTTTGCCTGTTGGCAGGAAAACATGGAGGTAGCAGCTTCTCCATGGTTTCCCCTTCTATATGATGAGATTGGGTACTCTTCTCCTTCCATAGCCGGTTGAGTTGGTAATAAATTTAATTGGATAGGAAAGCATGTTACTAAAAATTATAACATTGAAGCATGGATGATGGAAAATTACTTGGTATTGAGTAGATATCTATTTTTATAAACTGAGATAGATAGTAAAATGCATGCATACTCATATGTACACATAAAACATATATATGTATATAGTAATGTATATATTATATTGTTAATTACACACAACCCCAAAAAACCAGAAAACTGCTATCAAAAGCCCCATGTCACTATATTGTGCAATTATTTATGACACAAATAGCCAAGAGTACTTGAAAATTTCCCAATAATATCAACAGAACAAAATTTAAATGATATGTATGTTAGAATATAAAATTGAATTAAATTTAAATTAGACTCAGAATCTTCTCTTAGAAAGCCAAAGCATTCATAACCATCTTTCAAGTTATCTGATTAATTAAGATGTGAGCTTCCCCTGCAGTAGAACATTGATCTGCTTACAGGGACTCATACCCCAAAGTCTCTCAAGGTCAAGAGTCTCAGTAGCTATTTAGTTGCAGACTTCTTGTGACCTTCTGTGATAGTTTGAATGTAACTGGCTTCCACAGGCTCAAACTATTAGGAGGGGTGGCCTTGTTAGAGTAGGTGTGACATTGTTGGAGGTAGTGTCTCAGTTCACTTCCTGCTGCCTGAGGATCAAGATGTAGAACTCTCAGTTCTTTCTCCAGGACCATGACTGCCTGCATGCAACCTACCATGACGTAAGCCAGCCCAGTTAAATGTTTTCCTTAGTGAGAACTGCCATGATGGTCATGCTGTCTCTTCTCAGCAATAGAAACCCTAACTAAGACACCTTCTGAGATCTCCACGAGAGCTTCCCTGTGCCACATTCAACATTGTACTGCCCTTGTGTGGCATATTCTAAAATTCAGGTTTTTCTAGATAAGTCCTATGGCTTTGCTATTGGAATGGGTCTCCTTAGATTTAAACTCTAATTTGCATAGAATAAAAATATTTCCCACTCTTAATCTCTGGGTTTTGGGAATCAAGAATGTCCCCTATCCAATGACAGAGAATCAACTAACTGGACTGCTTTCAGGCCTGTTGCAATACTGCTTTCCTTCTGGTCAGTAAGTGTAAACAATCCTCATAGCTGCTGTGCTCATTCAAGATATAACAACTACCCCTTCTATGAAATTTACATCACAATTGTTACTGCTCCTGAGAAACTATGAGCTACTTCCACAGTCTTTTCCAGTTCCCAGGAGCTCCTCTCAAGGAGATAATGAAGACATGTGTCAAAGTTAAGTGAGATTCAACCCCAGGGGGTAAGAGCAGATATAGCCATTGAGAGTGATAGAAATGACAAAGGCTGAAATACAAGGACAAGCTATTGAGGGCAAAAGATGAGGAGGATGCTTATAGCATCCTAGAGGAGGAAAGCATGGACAGAACATTACGTTAGTCAAAAGAAGAAATAATACAGTAAAAGGTGCTTACTACCAAGAGAAATTGCTGAAGACACTCACAGATCAGGGGCGTGAGGGTGGCCCTCTGAAGGAATGTTGAGTGTAAGCATTTAGTGTAAGAATGATTAGACTTCCCACAAGACAGGCAGGAAGGGTCAAGCAGCAGTAGAACAATAGACCAAAGTAAAGATAAAAAGATAGAGACATGAATGCTAGAAAACAGAGGTAACTATGTTTCCAAGGATATATTTCAATTATTTCTAGTGGGTCTTATTTGCCTAGACTGCTAGTTCCTACTGAGCAAAGACAATCTTGTGTGTATTTGGAAATAAAACATACACAAAATCTTAATCCAAATTCACTAGCTAACTAGTACAAATACCAGGGGTCTTTGGCCTGAGAGGTTTTTAACCTACACTAATAAATATTTTAATAGATACATATTTAGAAATGCTTGATTCTTTGATACATTAAAAACATATTTTGTTATTTAGTCTTCCTTCATTCCTACTATACTATTAAAGTTTGTGATTCTCTGGCAGCCATTTTGTGTCCTTGCAAGAACAAAGCAATTAACTGAACCTAAAAGAAAATTAGTTATGTCATGAATACATCTTATCATTACTATTGTTTATGTGTAAGAGTGACATTGTGTACATATGTATTTCCTATACAGCATTTACACTGTGTGATCCTAATTTGAATAGCCTGTCGTTAAATCTCTGGGGCTCCAGGAAGAAAATTTTAATCTTTACATGTTACTGAATACCTTCCTGTGGAACTAAAACACACACACACACACACACCACTGCTCAAGTTCCCTTTTTGCATCTTCCTCTTTCAAATCAACTCTGAGAGAGATGTGTGCTCATTTGTTTAGTTCCGGAGGAGTTTTCCTTTCTTACTGTCACCATTCATCTACAAGGTCAAGGACCCAAGGGTTTCAAATGTGCTATTTCTGTTCCTTACTGTGGACTCATTCATTCTTATCATTGGGGGGCATTTTAGTACAAGGACCTGGAAATCCATGATTCTTCTTTTTTTCAATTTTAGACAGTATCTTCTTATGCTGGGCTTGAAGCATGTCCAAAATGACTTTCAACTCCATATTCTCCTGCCTTTCCCTCCCAAGTCCTAGGACTGCCACTGATACAGCTTGGAGTTGAATATTTAGAGTAAGTAAATTTCAACTGCAGATGAATTTGAAACAGAATCCCATTCCATACCATCCAAGTTGCTTGTAGCATATGAGTTTCATGGTGTTAGTTCAAGATATCACCTTAATTTAAAAGAACAGAAAATGACAAAACTCTCATACTAAAGAATGTAAAATAAAAAACGCCTGATAAATAATTTCAAAAATAATAAATTATTAATTTTTTAATGAGGACAATATTGTCTTATGTATATCCTAGGCACAGCAGTGAATGAAAGGATGGAGGGATTTTAAGGCATAATTGTCAAAACACAAAAGACATGAAGTGCCAAAAACAAAAAGTGTTGAAGCTGAGAGGAGTATAATATCATTAATACATTCATTACAATGTGTGTGTGTGTGTGTGTGTGTGTGTGTGTGTGTGTGTGTGTGTGTGCGCGTGCGCGCGTGTAAGCAGAGAGAGACATGTTAACTGGAAAAGTTAATATCTATGTATAGGTTTTTACCTGCCTAAAGAGAAGGATTATGTTTTTCCCTAAATGGAAAAAATGCATTCTGAATACTTAATATGCTTCTGGATATTGTGCTGACTTATTTATCAAAGTAAATTAGACACATTTGGAAATTGTTCCCAAATTAAGTTGACTTAGCAGAGGCAAATTTGTTCTCCCATGAGTATTCTTTGAAAACCCAAGGTAACCTAAGGAAAGGGGTTATGAAGCTCTGCTCAGGCAGGCTATCAGTGTTTGTATTCTGAAAGAGTGAACAATAATATTGAGGTAGGTGTTTAGAGTTGGCTTTGCTGAAACTACTGATTTCTCACTTGGGTCCAAAAGGTAATGGAAAGCAGAGTCAAAGTATTTTATCTCTGTCTTCTCCCCTTGTCTGCCTCTTATGCTCTTGCTGAAGGCACAGAGATGACTTGTCTTTAATCTTTCCTCTTGAGTCAACTTGGATTGCAAACATAGCAGAATCTCAGAGTACAAGTGCCATATGCCAAATAAGGGCAATCATCCACGATGCCAGGACCAAGAGAAGAAGAGATGTCAGTATAGTAACCAGATCGATGCCTTCAAGTGATGGCACTAACAGAACTTCCTCAGATCATCTTGTGAAAGCAACTGAGAAAGAAATCAAGCAGACCACATTTGACCAGGACAGCTTGATCACATTTCCCTCACCCCTGCACCCATTCATCCCTAGTCACCCTAGAACTCATGACAGTGCTCCAAAGATATATTTAGATCCTTCTATTTATATTTCTTTTTGATGCAGCCACATCTAATAAACTTCTTTTAGCATTTTTTAAAAATCATTAGTTGTTTTTGTTTGTTTGTTTTTTTAAAGTTTCCTGCTGAGAAGAATGACCAAGACTAGTCTGTTTGGACTTCTGGAATACAAGTTTCATGTTAAAAACTCCAGTAACAGAATCCCAAATCTAAACTGTTGCATCTGGTTTTATAACACATCTCTGCGTGTCTTTTGCAGGGACATACACTATGCGGTGACCAGTGTTCCAGGATTTAAATGTAAGTAATGACCCAGTGATCCATATTTTAGATTAACATTTCCTTTTGGACATGTTAAAATCTGCAGAAATCAATGATTTGAACAAACCAGCAATTAAAACATTATCCCAAATAAGTCTTCTGATGGATCAGGTAAAATTAGCATTTAATACAATCCAAATACTCTGATATTTATACAAATAAACATAATAATTTATTGTAATGTTGAAAGAGGTATACTTAAGAAGCCTCAGTTATTATAACTATTTTTAAAGTGCTAGCATAAACTAGTGAGGTGATGCAGAACAGCAAACTCTAGCAATCTGGTGGCTGAGACAGGAGGATGGAGAGTTCAGAACTTCCTGAGCTATATAGCAATCTACCTATCAATCAATAAAGCAGGAAAATAAACATAGCAACTAATCACCAATAAAGAAGAGCCTAATTTTTCTCTTCTTATAAATATTTTGTATATTTGTAAGTCTATGATGTCTATGCATGTGCATTTATGCATGTGTTTGTATCTCAGTGCATTCATGCTTAGGATAGTGAGCACAGCATACACATGCCAGGTCATGCATGTGGAGGTTAGAGCACAAACCTAGGTGTCAATACTCACCTTCCAACTTGATTGAGAGGGTCTCTCATTCCCTGCTGTATGCACCTGGCTAGCTGTCCCACAATTCCTGTCTTCACCTCTCATCTTACTGTAGAGGAACTGGGATTACAGACATTTACAACTGCCTCTGGTTTCTACTTACAACCTCTGGATCTGAACTTAGGTCTTTACACTTGCATAGTAAGGATGAGCCATCTCCCCAGACCCTGTGTTATTCCTAACGTTATTCAATATTTGATCATAGCAGATGATTATGAGGTTAGTCTTCACTTTCACTTAAACAGTCCTTTGGAAGGAGACTTCTTTGTGATGGATCCTTTGCACACCCTGTGGAATGTGGAATGTGGAATGTGGAATGTGGAATGTGGAATGTCTCTCTGTCCTGCTAAGGTATTGCAGGTAATGGTGCTTTCTTCATCTGAGAGAATCCAAGAATCTCAGTCTTTCTCTCTCTCTCTCTCTCTCTCTCTCTCTCTCTCTCTCTCTCTCTCTCTCTCTCTCTCTCTCTCTCTCTCTCTCTCTCTCTCTCTCTCTTCTCTCTCTCTCTCTCTTCTCTCTCTCTCTCTCTCTCTCTCTCTCTCTCTCTCTTCTCTCTCTCTCTCTCTCTCTCTCTCTCTCTCTCTCTCTCTCTCTCTCTCTCTCTCTCTCTCTCTCTCTCTCTCTCCAAACTCTTTGAAGGCATTGGGCTGACAGTTCTGGGTCGGACTGAGTTTAATCTTTTCCTTTCAAATCAAATTATGGGGAAAATGCCAGGGAAATGGCTCCCTAACAGCTGGCATTGTTCAGAAATCACCAAGCTTGGTGAATTTGTAAGATAAGTGTCTAAATTGTGGAAAAAGGCAGACAGCTTCCCCACTTGGGCTGATAGACGAAGAACTAATGACTAAATGGCTCCATTTCCCTCTCCACACAATGGTCTGTCTGCAAGACTGGAGATGCTCTTGGAGTTCAGGGACCTCTTCAAAAACCAGCTTGTTGCAAAGTTGATTCAGGGTTTCCTCTATGCCTTCATTTCTTACTTAATAATAATGTAACTTTAAAGCTGATCAGGCTCTAAGAGGATAGATTCTTCCTTTAGGTAACCTGAGATCCACAGAAACTGTCCTATCAAGATACTTGGAGAAATGGCCAATAGGAAAAATAAAATGGAATAGAAGCATATACGCCAAAAAGGAAGAAACAACTTTTAAAAATATTATTGGAGAGGCACTCCATTCACATTAAGTACTGAAATATTAAAATTGATAGAAGTTGTGAATAAGTGAATTACTTAGTCTCCTATGCATTAAAATTAATTTTTCATCACCGTGTCTTCAAGCCACTTCCTACTGGCTTCCTTAAGCCTTCTTAATATTTTATTTGCTGAAGGTAACGAGTTTCCTTTCGACATACTGGGATTCCAGGAGTTGGCCAACTGTCTCCACAAACATCTCAGTCCAAGTAAAGACATTATACGGAATAGATTTGTCTCTCACACTGAGCTAGCCACAGTTCTTCTAACCAGTTCCACCCCCCTCCCCAATGCTCTTATCTACAGATCCACTCTCTGTTCTGTATGCTATACCACCTCCCCATTTTCCTCGGCCTGATTTAACCATTGGCCTCTTGAAAAATATATTTAAAAACCTGGAAGACAATGTAGGATCTTTACATTTGAGATGCTTCACCTAGGGCTTGGATTTCATGGTAGTAAGGCACAATACCCCCTAATTTCTGGAGATGTCAAGAGGGAATTTTAGGACAGTAGCAGATAGTAAGGTAGACAGTAAAACCAGGGTGGACAAACCATACTATGAATCTAGCAAGCAATTTACTAGTCTCCCAAAAACAACTTAGCAATAAAGCTCCCCCCGCCCATATCAGGCTTTTTATTTTGGGGCCATCAACCACCTCCCAAATCATGACAGGAAGACGTATTATTAGTTATGAATGTTCAGCATAGCTCAGTCTCATTTCTGGATAGCTCTTTTTAACTTAAATTAACCTGTTTCTTTTTATCTACCTTTTGCCTCAGGGCTTTTTACCTTTATTTCTGTATGTCCTACTCTGTATCTGCTGGCTGGGGGCTGCCTGGCATCTCCCTCTTTCTCTCCTCTCTCCTTCTTTCTTCTTCAGCCTAGATTCCTCCTCCTATTTATTTTTCTCTGCCTGCCAGCCCTGCCTATCCCTCTACTGCCTAGCTATTTTAGCCATTCAGCTTTTATTAGACTAAGCAGGTGCCTTAGGCAGGTAAGGTGAAGCAAATGCAACACATCTTTACATCATTTAACAAAGGCAGCAGAAACTAATGAATGCACCTTCACATAGTTATATTCTACAACACCCTCCTCCAGTTTTCTTCTGCCATTCTCTCATGCCAAATCTGAACTCTTTGTTGTAAAGAATGGAGTAGGAATTTAAACCATCATTATTCTTCCTTCACGTATCCCTTCTTTAATACAAGCATAGAATGATGCATGTGTGCAGAGAAAGGATTATCAGAACAAACTGCAGAATAATCTCACCCTAATCTAAAATCTGTCTTCCAAAGAGCATGAAGTAGCAGCAGACAGAAGGGGCAGGACTAGTCCCAGATGATACATACACATCTGAATCCACACCAGCACCTTGTTACCTGAGTTCTCATTTAAGGACCTTTGTACAAGTTCAAGGACAAAAGCTCTTATCCTGTCTTTCTGGAGTCTATGCAAGTCAACCAACCTGATGAAGAGAAAATTCATCTTTACTGAAAATATTTTACCTGCTTAGGGGCTTTACAGAAAAGAAACGAAAACTTGCAGAGTCAGTTAACCCCATGGGCTGATGAGTTGGTTGAAGGTGGATATATTGTGGATAAAGATTGTTTATCTCAGCTTGTTGTGAAGACTTGATTTATCCTCAGCAATGAGAATTGTGTTCCTATTGCTCACATGGGAGAAAGGCATCTTTGCAAAGGCAAACATATGTACTGCCTTTAGGCAGAAAGGGCCTAAGAACACTTCCTCTTATTTCTTCTTCTTCTCATTGGCATTAACTCAAAATAATCAATAGGCTAAAGTGGCAGATCAAGGGTAGTGTCTCCCAATCCCCTAAATAAACAGATACTTTGAGGACAGATTGTGACTAGACTGTGTTTTCATATTCTTTTAAACATGCTCTTCCATTATCACATCTGTTAAGATTAGAGGAAGTTGTAAAGACATTCTATTTCAGGTCACATGTGTCCAAAGTCAATGGTACAAAGAAATGATATGATGGCAGTGCTGTTACAGTCTTGACAGTATTCACACAAAAACATCAGTGTATAAACTAGTTCAACATATTCCTTTTGATGGCCTTAGGAGACAAGTCAGAAGCCATGAGCCCCATTCAACTCATGGGAAAATGCTAAGAAAACCCCATAATTCACTTGGGGTCATTTCATCAGTCAACCCTGAGGGATGGAGGTCAGCTGTCCAATTGCTAGATCTGAGCTCTGTCTACACAATATCCTCTAATGGGGAGAGAAGGCACACAGTGATTTTTACTTAGTGAGGACATCAAATAGATGGAAGGTTCTCAAAGCTTCCAAGGAAGGGAACATCAAACTATGCTATATTGATAGTATTCCAAGAGAGACTGGCGAGGAGGGTCAGTGTCTAAGAGAACTGAGTATTGCTTTAGAGAATTATGTTCAGTTCTGAGCATTTGTTTGGTGGCTCAAACAGTCTTTAACTCAAGTTCTAGGGATCTGGCATCCTCTTCTCACCTCTGCAAGAACTTTCATATGCATGGTGAATATACATATATGTATGCATTCATGTGTGTGTGCATGTGTGTATGCTCATGCATGGAGGGTATATACATGATACAGAACAGAATGTTTCAGAGTCTTTAATAACTTGGTGGATTTCAAAAATATTTAAAAGATATATATGCTAGATATATCTGCAAACAATTATGAGCCTGGCTGCCATCCACTGAAACGAATTTAAAAGTGGTCAAATGAAACACACCTGACATTTAAAGTGGTTACCTAAAGTACCTTAGGAAATACAAGTTAGTGTCTTAAAAACCCCACTATTCTCCATTAAATGTCCAACAAAGCCCAAGAGTTACTGTTCTCTAACTCCAGTTGCTTTGCCTTCTTGATTGAATAGCACCAGAGTTCTCAACGCCAGCAGTCAGTCCGTTAGGAGCTTGCTAAAATCGTAGTGTATACCTTCTCATCTCAGGTCAGACCAAGCACTCTAATGAACCCCTCTAACCTATCGCCACACAACAGCACTGCATGTTCTTCACCTTCATTGCAGTCATACTCTTTGCTCTTATCAGACTCACTCATTTTCTGCTCCCATAATAACCACAGCTCTTCTAAGATCTTGTCTTTGCTTATATTGTTCTTCTTATCTGTAATGAATTGTTTTATCCTTCCTCTCAGTCTAGCACAGTCCTCATCAAGATGTCCTTACATTCTATCTCCCCATTGTCACCTATTCAGAAGTGACTTCTTCTGCTGTAAATATTCACAGTATCATTCCCTCCCTTCGTGGTCTTGCTAGTTATATTTTACAGATTTGTGTTTCATCTGACACTTTGGTAACACAGTCTTTCACTCATCTTTGATTCTTTATCACCACAGAGGCTGATGTTTAGAATATAAAACATTTCAAAAAAGCAACTGGTTATTATTGGATTTCAGTGAAACAGAGGAGTAGAAGTCTTATCAACAGGTTGCAATCAGGTTACAGGGACCCTTGATAGCTGCAAATGTTTGGGATGGAAACCGATAGATAACTGAAGATGTTCTGAATCTGTGCTGAAACAGACATGGTTTGAATGTGAAATGTGCCCTATACTTGAGGACCAAGTTTGCACACTTGGTCCTCAGCTATGCTATTAGGGAAGGTGGTGGAATATTTAGAAGGGGAAGCTTCACTGGAGGAAGTAGGTCACCAGAGGTGGGACTTGAGGCTTTATTGTCTAGCCCCATTTCCTGTCCACTTGCTGTTCTATGTATGTAAATGCAATGTGACTAGCAAGCCGTGCCCCTTTCATGTCCCCATGCCTACCCTGCATTTTTCCATCATGATGGGATCTATCACTCAGGAATTATGAGCTGAATTAAATCTTTCTCCCTCAAGTTACTTTTCTCGGGGTACCTTAAAGCAACAGAGAAGTGATGAAAATGGAAAACAGGAGACAAAAAGGGCCACGCCTTGTTGAAAAACATGATGGCTTGATGGAAATAGGCAGGCGTTCCAAGTCACATTCCCTAAGGCTGATTCCCATCTATGCTCTCAATACCTCTATGGGCCTACGCAAGAGGGAAAATCCCTCTGGATCTCAATTTCTTCATTTTTAATGTTTTAGAAGCTTTGTTCCCATGATCATTGTGGGTCGTTATGTCCCTATGGATCATTATGACGGTTGGGTGATGGAATCCATATAAATCACTTAGAGCTCAGCCTGACAAGTAGTGAGCCCTCAAGAAACATTAGCTACCATTAAAATAGCTACATGAAAAGAGCATTGACATGAGTATCTGGTCTGTGTTGCAGTTTAGAGAAGGGGTACCAAGGAGGTCAAGTACCAGCAGTTGAGTATCCTGGATTGCACTCAAGAAATGAAGGCATAGGTTTGGTAGATGTGCAGATTTGTGCACCCCAGGCTCGCAGCACACCAAACTCATTCATCAGGCTCAGAGAAACAATCTATAAAACCCGGAATCCTGACTCATCAATGTGTAATGAGAAATAGAACTATTAAGCAGATGAAATGTCAGTGTTTATGGATAAGCATGTGTCCAAGTTGTGGACAAATATGTCAGGAAGCCAAATTATAATTCACAGATCAGTTGCAAGGAAAGTAAGTGGTCTCCAACATGTGGCCAAGCTCAAACCAGAACCATCCACTCTGCTGAAAGCGTATATCTGCTACTGCATGGAATACCACATCCTGCCAGTATCAGAGAACATGCTCCTTTTCTTCTGAGCTGTCTCTAAGATACTTTGCCTACCACTATTGGCTGCTTATAGAAAGATATGTTGGATGGATATCAAAACAGAGTTTTGCCTACATGTTACAGATTTTTGATATTCAATGATCTTTTTTGGAGTGTATAAATATAGTGTGTTGTGTGTATGCAGTGAACACATACTTGCTAGTGTGGATATATGCACACATGCATTTGGGTGTGATCCTGTAGATCAGAAGTCTATGCCAGGTATCATTATCATTCTCTACCATTATTTATGAGATAGAGTCTCACAGCAAGGCTGGATGTCTAAGGAGCTCCAGGGGCTCTGCCTGTGTCTGTCTACCAAATGCTGGGCAAATGTAAGTGCATGGTGCACCATGCCCTGTATTTTATGTGGTCTCTGGAGATCTTAACTTCTGTCTTCATGTACAGAAGGCACCTGACTAACTGAGACACCTACCCACCAACCGTGAGCACACCTACCCACCACCAGCACAATTTTAAGATAGCTCTTATAAATTCCTTTGTTGGGCCTCTTACTTGAAGAGACTCCGGAGAAGATATTTCACTGTCCCTTCAGCTATGATCTTTCCTGTACTTGTCTATAAGTTATGGGATCATTAACATGGGTTACATAATAAATGACCCCCAGAAATTATTACATTAAAAGTTTGTTTTAGGGCCCCGTGTTTGCTAACTGCAGTGTGTCTGCATTTCGGGCTAACTTCACCTGAGCTTCTCTCTCTCCTTGCCAATCTGCCAGCTGTCAAGATTTGAGCTCAGATGTGGCTTAGTGGACTGTGCATTTCCCAGGTCTGTCCCTCTACCTGCTCTTTTAGGACCCATAAGGACCTAAGATGGGAAAACAGACTCTACCTCTTGAGAGGAGATGTTGTAAAGATCCTGTGGTCACATTTCTTAAAATGTACTGTGGATGGGAATAAATTGCAGTGGGACCAAAATGAATAATTGAATGTACCTTCAGAGATGTGGGTAATGACTGATGAGGACTCTCAGCACATTGAAATGGAAGTTCTAAAACCCAAGAGTCCAGGAAATGTACACATTTAGGACACAACCAAAAGATGCCCAGTCCCCTAAGGAAGTGCAGGCCAGGCAGCTGCAGTATTCCCTCCCAACCCTGAAATTTTGTTACCCCACAAACATAATCAGCAGGGGTGTGGAAAGACCTGAGTGAAGGCTGACATTGTGACCCCTCTTTAGGAAGCTGACACTGACCACTCCTGCCCAGTGATCAAATTTGATGGGTTTCATCATCTTCCTCCTGCCTCCAGAGCACTCTATTGATTACATCGTCTTCAATATCTCTTTTGTGGTTAAAGGCTGCTCCCGAGGCTGCCCAGTCTGAGTTGCCTGGTTTTGTCAATTCCAATTCAGCCAGATATCCTTTCACCCTTTCCTAGACAAAAAAAGCTTTGTGGTCGATGTTGAAAAGAAAAGGACAACCAGAAAAGGTAAGAAAACGTACAGAGGACTTGGACACCTCAGGAAATCATCTGGAGCCCTCCTTTCTCAGGACCAACTGTAGCCCACCTGGGTTAAGAACAATGAATTACCCTTTGCCAAGAATATCTCAAATTTACCTTTTCTTTTAGCCTTTCAGACATAATATACAATCTCCTTTATTATTTTCCCCTTTCTTTCCACTTTATGAAAATTAAAATGTTTAATTGGAAGCTCTGGAGATGGCTCAGTGGGTTAAGTAATTGCTGTACAAGCAAGGAAACCTGAGCTGAGATTTCCCAACACCCATGTTTTTAAAAAATCTTGGAAATACACATCTGTAACACCAGCATGGGGGTGAACTGGGGAGGTCTATCCCAGGGCACTTTCTAGGCAGACAACTGAGCTGAAATATTGACCTGCAGGTTCATTGAGAGATTCAAAGATGAAGAAAAAGGGCCAGAAAGATGGCTCAGTGAGTATTAGTGCTTGCAATGCAAGCCTGATTACCTGAGTTCAATGCCCAAAACACACAAAAGAGATTGACTTTTTGAAAACTGTCCACTGTTTTCATGTCTACACATGTGCTTTGGTGTGCTTGCACCTGTTTATGCTGTCCTCTGCTGCTCTCATATTCCCCCTCATTCGCATATACATACAGAGATGATAATGATAATAATAATAAATTTAAAACAGTGGGTAGCCATAGAAGAAGGCACTTTATGTCAACCTCTGGATTTCACATTACAACACACACACGCACACACCACATGTTAAATTGAATTTAAATATAATCTATAGTTTATAACCTTATGTGTGTGCCTCACCTTATTTTCTAGATCAGAAACATACCTGTGGAGAATTATCTGGGATCTGAATTATAAAACATAAAATTTCTGGGTTTTTGTTTGTTTGTTTGTTTGTTTGTTTGTTTGTTTGTTTGGCTTCAGATCCTACATGTCTCTTCAATACTAATGAGTACTCCTGACTGGCAATGGCACCAAAATCTTTGGAAGAGTTGTAGCTCTCAGGTCTCTCGTAGCATCCCAGTTGTAACCTGATAATTTTTCAGTATATTTTACACAACCCCACATTAAGTTTTTTTTTTTATCTTAAATATACCAAAAGGCCATGGGTTAAAGGACTAGTCATGTGTCTCTGTTCTTTTGCATTGTTCTCATATTATGAGAAGTCGGGTCACTACAGACGTGCCTTTGAAGGGCACATTGACACTCCAGCTCCTGACTCTTTAGCTTTATGCTTCCCATGCACAAAAGATGAATAGCTTGGCTCAACCCATGATGCCTGCCATGATGTTCTGCTTCCTTGAAGTCCGCAAAGCCAAGTGAATATTGACTGATCCCTCAGAAACCGTGAGTCAAGTTAGACCTTTCCATCTTTGAGCTGTTCAACTGAGTAATTTGTCGAAGGAATAGAGAGCTGACAAACATGCCTAGCCTTTGTCCCAGAGAGTTCGCTCCTCCAGGGGGCTGGTATTAGTAGGATTTACCTTTGTTTTTATAGTACATCTCCTTTCCCTTCTCTGCATCCTATTTCCCCTTTATCTCCTGACAGCTCTCTCCCTCAGCAGGATTCTTTCAGATTATTAACATGGTCTCATTGCCTCTGCACTACAGTCTTATTTATCTCCCCTTGCTCCTTCATTAAGCTCCCTATTCTTCTCTACCTGGGCACCTAATTCCTTAAAAGAATAGCTTGCACCTGCTGTCTCTGCTGAGCCATTTAGACACTCCTGAATTCTCTGCAATCTGGTCTCTAACTTCACCACTCTTGCCTCATTTGCCTTCAAAAAAAGTAATAAACTATTTATTTGAAAAAACACCTATACTTACATATAGACCATATAACATAAATATAAACCTTTAAGAAATTCTTACTCTTAGTCTTTCAGTCAGTAGCATCCTCTTAATGATCTTTTGAGACTTCATCCTTCATGAGCTTGTAGTCTGTGTATTCTATCAAGGAGGTCATACAAGGAGTTATAAAGTTTCCTCACACTTAGAGTTAGTTGGTGTTCTCTCATGCCCAGCTCACACTGCATGAATCTGGCGAGTGAATTCTCAGGATACTAGGCACACTTCTTTGTCAACTAACAAGTTCCATACTTAATATCTCAGCCTGATTATAACCAAAGATGCTTTTGCTATTTGGACTTATTATTATTATGACACATTTTAATTAAATAATACATCAACCAATAAAATATGTATGCAAGGAGTTATAATCATTTCTTTCATGAGATCTAAATAGAAAAGATTTGATGCAGGCAATTTGGAAAGAACAAAACACAACAAACCCTGTTAAATTAAAGTGAGACATTGTTTATAAGGGGAAGAAAAGTCATAAAACTCCTAAGAGTTGTCATTCATAACAGTCATCATCATTTTAAAGAAATCAAAATGAAAAATCCAAGATGAGGCAGTGATATGGCTTATGTAGACAAAGTAAGCAGCAGGCTTCTAGGCTGAAAGTGAATGTTGTTGAAGAAGGAGTCTGGGAGATAATAGAATCCAATGATCATCTACTTCTGGAAAATTCATTTAAATATTTTGATAAGTCTACAATGGCCAGTCCTTATCATACCATATATGAGAGTTTATGATGCTGGTAAGGGCTCAATAATTCCTATCAAATATGATGTCAAATTCAGCTCAGTCACTCACTGTCTGTGCATTTCTTAGCAAATTACCTACCTTCTTCAAGCTCCTATTGGCTTACATAAGTAAATGAAACAATAATATTTAAAGTACACTGTTGCTATGAGCCAAAACATAAAATGTCCAATCACATAAAAAAGATACTTAACCTTATTAGTATGTAAAGTTAGTTATATAATGTCTAATTCTGAGAACTCAATAGTGTTGTCTGGGACTTTTTAATAAAGTGTTCCATGAATTATCATCATCACCATCCTCATGAATGCCATTTATCGATTTTTTTCCTTCCATATACACATACATTATAGACTATATACATGATCTGCCCTCAACTCACTCTTCCCTTCAGGATAAAATTCTCCTTTGGCAAGGGCACCAATCTAATGACATCAAGGTATAGTTATGCCAACCATGCATAGCCCTTGACAGCATGTGTAAGATGACGTCTTTGTCACCGGGTTATTTCCCAGGGTCTGGCAGGATCCACCCAGTTATTTCCCATGGCACTGGAACTTCTGTCAATGCTGCTGTGTGCAAACCACATGGGATATCTCACTAACTCTTAACATCAGTCTCCAGGCTTATGATATCTGTAGAGTCTACCTTAACTTTGGAAGCATGGACTGTCTACTCCTTCCATACACCTCTCATCTCCCAACATCCCTTCCTAGCCACACGCTGTTTTCCAAATATGAACATGATCATTTCTTTTCTATGAAAGTCTTTAAATCACCTCCTAACTACCCATTAAAATTCTAATCATTCTTGGCCTGAATATATAAAAAATTAATTCCTGCCATCTCTGCTGCACCATTAGACATTCCCTCATTTTTCACAATCTAGTCCCTAACTTCATTACTTCTTTTTCACTTCCCCCATAAAAGACAATAAAATATCTATTTACGAAGAGAAAACACACACACACACACACACACACACACACACACACACACACACCATGCATTTTTACATTGGAAAAATCCAATTATTTTAAAGAAGAGGGAGTATATTTTTAAATCTTTGTCTTCTTGACTTCTCCTCTCATTTTGAATCCAGCTCAAGTTCAAGCTTTGTGCCTTCCACAGCCCTTCAAAGGCAGTAACATGGGCATATCAGCCTTGACAAATCTAGACACTAAAGTGAAGATGGAGTGGTTACAGCACCAGAAACAGACAAGACTACCATCCTATTTGTAGGTTCATGTCTATCAATGACTCAAGAGTATGAAGTAGTACTCCCTGAGTAATCACACCCCCCCTTTATAGTTCATCCTGTAAGTTTCTGATGTGCTTGCTCAGCCCAAATGACTAGACCTTGACTTAGTTTCCTTAATTAGTCCCCAAGCCCCAAAGCTAAAGTATCATAATCTGTTTGAAATGTTCATACATTATCTTCTTTTGTGTTTTATAATGCCTTGCCCCACCATCCTCCTTTGTTGGTGAATGTGTTTATGTGAAATATACCAACTTCCTTGAAATATGCCCCCAATTTCCATACAAATGAATCTTTTTAGTAGACTGAGTCTATAGAACATTGGTTCTGAATTCAGTATGGAATAAGGTCATTGTTACTTTTTAGAGAGCACGTGGAAGTTGGCACTATCTCTCCCTTAATTGGGTAAATTCCCAACATGATAGTTTATGTTACCCCTATTTTCTTGCCCATGTTCCTATTCTTTGCTGCTTTTGAGGGCTCAGAATGATTCCTTGTCAACTCATGCTACAGTAGTTAGCAGCTGGCAAATTATTGATGATGGATTGATTGATCCCTTTTAATAAGCCCCAAGGGCAAGTAATATACAGAATGGTGACATTGAGCAGTGGAGGGGGGAGGTTTCACTTGAAATTGCATCAAACAGCCCAAGAGAGGCCATGCTGTGGATCAGCTCATGGCATCCCTGAGAAGTAGGATGCTCAAGGGACAATGGTTGTAAAACAGAAAGCAGTGCCAGCAAAATCAAGCATCCATACAATGCTAGGGTGTGGGAGTACTAACATCCCTCTTAATAGAGAGACAAAGAAGAGGGAAGGAGGGTTGAACATATGGAACAATCAGCAGGGGAACATAGTGATTCTTTGCTCACAAAGAGCTAAATAATTGATGGTAGGGAATAAGTGCTCTGATGATGAATCAAATACAAAAAAAAAAACTTATGGAATCTGTCAATGAGGTCAGTGACAGGAGATGAAGGGATTTTATAATCAGCTCAGATCCACATGGACACTGAAGTCAGGAATAAGAGTTTAGGAATCACACAGAGTGCAATTATGTGTGATACTAACGGAAAAGGAAAAAGCAATCTTTCGGGGGTGATTCACACAGTGAGTAATTGACTCTGAGTTTGGATTGTAATTGCAGCAATGGCACCTCTGGACGATGAGGCTGTGGGGGCTGCAATCAGGCAGGTCCTAGATCCAGTAGCTTTCCGAGGGACCTAGTAGAGTCAGAAGGGAGAAACCACAGTTTCTTGTCCTTCCTTATCTGTCCTCCTAAACCTGAAGCCTGCGAGGTGAACTCCCTGACACAGCTTCCCAAAGGCAGTGAAAGACAGGGATGGCAAAGATGGGTACCCCATAATGGGATCAGTCTGCCACAGTCATCACCACAACCCAAGCAAGCACAGGTGCCTCGTGTGTGCATAATCTCTGCTTCTGCATAACTGCGCTCCTGGTTCCCTTCAGCAAGCCATTTAGCCCTTGGCTGACATCATTCTTCTAAGTCTAAAGTGGCCCTGCCTCTCCCAAGCTCCTTCTCCAAGGTTAAGCAGAACCACCATTCCCTCAGTAATCCCTTTCCAATTTGTCCAGTTTACAGAGCCTCCCCTTCTCTTTGGCTTAGTCTGTGGGTCTAGTTAAAAAGTGGTAATGCCATTGATCATAGTTTGAGTCTTATCGCTCTAAAAGATCACATAAGCTTCTTGAAAGGCAGACCTGTATCCACAATAATAGCCAGCACAGACCAGAGGCATTAATTGCCTAGTGAATACATATTGATCAATTGATTATTTAACTCACTTAACACTTGCATTTCTTGGCTTAGGTCCCTGATGGCTAGGGGGAAAATCAGTGAAATTCAAACAGATTTAATTCTAATTAATAAGGAACAGAGATAGGATAAGTGAATTATGTGGAGCAATAAAAATAAACTTGAAAAATAAAATGAGCCATTACCTAAATTATACTGAACTTTGCTGATAACCAAGAAAACATATCTTAAAACAACAGTGTAATATCTGTTATACATTGATTTTTTAAAACAAAAATGATAAATTTGGTGTAGAGAATTGGAAACTAATATACATTCTAAACCTTGGTGGGACACAAACTGAATCTTCCTTTGATTCAATCCAATTGTTCTTCTCAAAAATCATACTTTTGTTGGCCTGTCCTACTACAAAAAGTATACTTGGTCAAAAAATGTCAGTACTGAGATGCTTAGATATTATTATCTGTTATAAGAAAGTAACTGTAAACATCTATATGACTCAGTAACATGCTGAATAGATAAATCCTAATTATCAGGCATCATCATACCAAAGATTGAGGGGAACTGAGAAGGTATCACCAGGATGGTGTATGTCCACTAGAATCAGATGCTCTGCAATGCATGATGGTTTCTCCAACACCTGAAAATATCTGAAGCTGAACACACACATACCAACATCTCCCCCCAAATGATGCCTATTCAATGCACTCTATCAAAGAGAGGATCTTAGCTCAGAGTCTGGATTGTCTGTCTTTCCACCCGGTAAACTAGAAATTGTGCCTCACACATGCTGGACAACATCACAAGTGAGTACTGCATCACATATCATTAGTAAGGACAACGGTAAAAAAAATCAAAGGAGTTTCTGCTAAGTGTACATCACATTTACACAACCATAAAGTCACAGAATCATAGGTCAAGCCATCATAAATCAGGTCACCCATATGTATACAAATGATCTCATTTATGTTGCAAGTGTGCATGAGTGAATATATCTACATGAATCTATCTGATCTACTCATATAAATGCCTAAGAAGAGAACTTGAAAGGCACTAACCAAAATGTCCATAACTACTAATCCATGCCTTCCAGAGGAATTGTATTAGGGAGGCGGGGAAATGAAGAGGTACTCAATGTGTTCAGCATAAAACAGAGTTAAACATGAAGCAGAAGACCAAAGCTAGGGAACTTCAGCTGCACCCTCAGTTGTGGCTGATTCACACATGCAGAACACCCTCTGATTCAGGGAGCCATTAACAGAGGCACATGAAGAGGCCATTCAGAAAGCAGGAATTTGCAACACGCAGGGGATACCCTGGCCTTTCCACCTTTGACAAGGGGTGTGTCTTCCCTCTCACACTTTAGCACTATTCCTCCAGTCCCTTTGTGCTTCCTCAGTCTGCATTGATCTCTCCCTCTCAGAACTCCTCTGCCATGTCTGCATCAATCAATTGATAATTAATTATGAATGATTCTGTGACTTTGGAGGGGGTAACTTTCAAATGAGCTGGTAAGCGTTTCCTCTGTTGTAATGTTTACATTTCACTTTGACTCTTTCACAAGTGGGAGGATGACAGAAGTCCATCCCTTTCTCTTTTGATCCTCTTTGCATATGTGCTTTTCTTAGCTTTCCCTTCCCCCCATCCCTGATCTATGGCTACTCCTCTGACAGTGAGAATCCAAAGTGCTAATCTAGGCATAGAACATGGATCCTTCGCCCTCTCAGCTTGCTGCACCTTAGTTCCCACCAAGGTACAAAGGTAATATGGCACTTTAATTACCACGAGGGCCTTTTTCTCTGATGTACCTCATGGCAATTGAGTAACTAAACATCTGCCAAGGCAAAAATGGGCAAATTAGAGAGCCTAAAATCTCACAGTCAAACTCGGCTAGAGTTATGTAACCATATGAAAAACAAGCACTGTAGTAACAGGAATCCCATTTCAAATGTTGATTCTATGTATTGGGCTCCGTGTTTAAAAGCTGGGGAAACAATCCTTAAGTATTAGTCAATCAGCTTGCATCCATTACTTGGTCTCCACACAAAGGAGGTCAGACCAGCAATTGGTCCCAGGACAGAGTGGCCTCTGTTGCGCATAACTTGTCCCCCAGGGCTGCTGATTGTTCTGCTCTTAGAAGAGAAAGGAGCTGCTAAAAATTCCCAGAGTCCTCAGGGTCATCTCTGTTTTCCTACCCTCTCGGCTTTTACTCATCTGTCTCCGTTCTCCCAATTTCCCAACTCCTAGAATTTCATAATAGATGCACAATACATTTTTAATGAATTAAATTAACATTTTTAGCAACATCACAGAAATAAAAGCTATGCCTCTGGCTGAATGTAAAATAGAGTTGCTACCTAAAATTTAAGAGAGAGGTGGGAGAGAAGAAAGAAAAATGAGAGAGGGGGAACAAGGAAATGAGAGAAAGATTCGAATTCAATAAGCATACAGTGGGGGCAGAAGAAGGAACGCAAGGGTAGATACGAAGAAGTCATGAAGGCTTGTATACATACCATACTAAAAATCTGCCTGTAACATACAAACAGCCTGTGATGGATTTTAAATTATGAGAACACTATGACCAAAGAATGGCTTTAAAAAACCCACTCTATAACAACAGAGATGATAGGCAGGTGGCCAAAAGCTTTTGCAAAAGAGTTAAAAGTTTTGAGACAGTGGCAGTGACATCTGTAGGAGATAGTGTTCTGTAAAGACCCAGCAGTTGCACTGATAAATCATCTGAGGGGTGCTGGGTACAATTGTGGGATCTGGAGCCCACAGGCAGCAGTGACTCAGAGATGGCGTTTTAATGGCTAGGTGGATGTCAGTGTCATGCATAGAGAAAGAAAATGCAAAGGTTGGCTTGGCTCTTGAAGAAAATCGGATCTATTTAGGACACCACAATTCTAAGGTGCAGTGGGACAGCTTCAGGGAAACATGAGGTGTGGGCAGGAAGACATTGAAAACATGTGTTCAGAGCTTCAGCAATGGGCTCAGGGATGTTAGGTACTGGTTATGCTGCGGGGATAAAGCACAAGGCCACTGAAAAGTTAAATTGAAGATGAAATGATGGAGGCTGAAACCTCCAAAACACTCAGTTTTACATATGACGAAAGAAACAGAGAATCACATTTGACTTCTCATTTGCAACACCCTTATGAAAGAATAATTGCTGTCCTGGATTGTGGTATCTAGGGCGAGTAAGCTAAGTTTTCAAGTGACCATGCTCACCTCACGCAGAAGTGTATTTCCCAGTCTCAGTTCATTTCATTCTACCCAATCATACCTTGTCACAGTAATCTTCCCTCTCTTCTGGTATGCATGAAGTCCCTTTACAAGTTTCCCAGCTTTCTTCTGGTGATGTTCTTATGTACATCACCAGGGTGATAGGGTGACTTTGAAGCTGCAAAGACTACGATGGAAACTAGAATCAGTTAGTAAGCCTGTGTATGTGGATCTGCTTTTGTAATATTTTAGAATCAATAGTCAATTCTTTAGCAGTTATACAAGTACTGCCATTCTGAAGGCAAAGGTAGTTCACCCTAGAAATAGAAACCTCACATGTTTCAAATATGGTTAATGTTTTGACATAACTTCAATACATTCCCTAACAAATGAATGATAGTTTGTGTGAATGAATAAAACAATTAATGAAATAAGGCAACATATTTTGATGCGATGTTTTTGTTTCATCTCATCAAAAGACATCTAGAAATAATGTCACCCAATCAAAATGTATCCGAGATAGAGCCAAATATGCAACGCAAAACTCAGTCAACATGAAACTCCATCAAGTACAGTAGCAAAACTGCTCATGCTAACTTCTGTCCTTGTAATCACTCCATCCATCTCTCTGCTTCTCCAGATGAGAACAGATGCCCTTATGTCTGTCATGGCTAGCTTCAGTAGTCAACGTGACATACTTGGGAAAAGGTAACTTCAACTAAGGAACTGTCATCATCAGATTACCTGTGAGCATTTCTGCCTGCCATTTTCTTAATTATTAATTGATGTAGGAGGCCCCATTCCATTAGGGGCAGTACCATCCCTGGACAGGTGGACAAGGATGGTATAAGACAGCTAAATTAGCAAGCCAGAGGAAGTTATCCAGTAAAGTGTTCCCCCATGATCTCTGTTTCATTTCCTACCTCCAGGTTCCTGCTTGAGTCCCTGCCCAGATTTGACTCAATGGTGTATTGGGTTGTAGAAGTGTAAGCCAAATAATCCCCTTTTCTTTCCTCGAGTTTCTCTGGGTCATGATACTTATTATAGCAACAGAAACCCAACTAGAACAATGTTTCACCTACCCCCCAAAGCAGCATGTATGTAAATGTAACATTCTGGACAACTTTACCCTCAGATAGATCAAGAAAGTACCAAGAGATTGGTCATAAGCTCCAACTAGAACTGACAATGTTTGGCTGGAAGGAAGGAAACCAAAAATGCTACAACAAAGAAAGAGACAGCAAGAAATGGAACCAGCTAGAGATGGAGACCTGGGATGCATGGAGGAGAAAGAGAAAGCAAGTGAGGTGAGCAGAGTGCCTGAATGTGTGATTAGGGAAACCACTCCGAAATAATTTGGGTTTAGCAATAAGACAGAAAGATACCGTTGTGAGGATTCAAAGATGAGGTGACAGGCAAATGCTCAGCGCTGCAAGAGGAATGGAAAAGGAAGCCTGTGTGGGGTGGAGTCCACTCTGAACCACCAAGAGAACTCATCCAAGGGCTGTCTCTCCTCAGTGGCCTCTTTCCCATTTGGAGCCACCTGTCAATCACACTACTGAGGGAGCACAGTGGTGCGAACAGGCTCTTCCCAAGGCACTCCTTCCATTATCCTCGCTAAACCTGCTTCCGCCGTGGGGATGCACGCAGATTGCTCACATTAGGAAGCAAATTGATTGTGAGCTGAGTTTTGTCTACCAACAATTTTTAATATGTAATCTTGTCATGAGTGAACGAAAGTCATTAATAATACAGTAAGCAAAATGTGCTACAGTTAACCTTAAATTATAACTTACAAAGAGCATTCTTGCAGTTTCTTCTTTGATTTATGAGCTCAGTTTATTCTATGCAAATTCATGCACAGTTTCTAATAAGAGGGAGGAGGAAAGATAAAGGAGCTTTGAATATTTTATAAGCTTTTTCCACTTACCTTAATTTAGAATTATGAGGTTGAATATGTAAGTAGAGAATAATTACCTATTACCAGTCTCCTACATAGTCTATCTATTTCAGCTCTGAGCATCCTGAGTGATGCAAAACATAGCTGTTTTACTACCTGTACCCCTGTGAATATGATAATCAGGCCTCCTTCAGTGTTACTTGTTGCTGACACATGAGAAGATAGACACTGTAATGTAATCAGTCAGTCCTGCAGTGTTGTTTAATGTCCCTTTTAAAAATAATACACCCATTGTTCAATATTTCACTCATTGCATGGGGTTAAAGTGAACTTATTAAAGAGTCTTCTACACTGAATTTTTCCCTTGCCTTTCTTCTCCCATTGTATTTAAGTAAAGAGGGTGCTATTGAAACCAGCAAGACTGATGATCTACAAAAGGGGGATTTGTCACAGAAACAGTGTGAAAGTTCTGCCCTCTCAGTCACTTCCTCACACCCGGCCATGCTTTCTCATATAGTGTGTCTCCATACCTTATCCGCAATGAAGACACTGTGGTTTTAGACCACACCAGTGCCAAGGTAGAGTGGATATGGAGAAAGCAGAAGAAAAGCCCTGTGTAGAAGCCCTGAGGGAGAAAAGCTAAAATGGATGAGTGGAGTAAAGGACGTCTTGGGTTACAAAGACATTCATTTGTTTATTGACTAGAAGGAAGGATATCTCTTGCAGGATTAGGATGTATTAACTGGTTCGCAAGAAAGACTTGGTGACCATTTGAAGCCTCCACAGGCAGGTGATGTTTTGAGGAAGGGGTTGGAAAAACTCCTTAAGGACAAGCTCGGGAGCCATAGCCTGGACTAGAGGTCACCAGCTTTCTCTGTCTCTCTGTCTCTCTGTCTCTCTGTCTCTCTGTCTCTCTGTCTCTCTCTCTCACACACACACACACACACACACACACACACACACACACACACACACACACATCTCTAACAATGGTAACTTTGTTTCTAAGAAATCTGGACCTGGATAGAATATTGAAACTGACCGGCTCATTTAATTTAGGAAATGGGATAGAATGGATGGGCAAGTATACAGCGCTAAACACTCCAATGGCTTCAGAGCCAACAGACAGATAGAATAAGGCCCTGGCCGCTGCCCACTCTTCACTGGGCTCAGCCAGACTCCCCACTGTAAATGACATGGCATCTCAGATCTGTTTTGTCTCCTTAGATTAGGAAGAGAAACTCTTAAGCACCCAATGATGTGCTGAATTATCTGAAAAATAACATGGATTGAGAGTGAATTGTCCTTTGCATTTGTTAGGGCTCAAGGTAAATGTGGAGCTGTGGTCTTCTCACCCATCACAGTAAATGCTGATCGAATTTAACAGAGGAGCAGGCAGCTTCCAATAAAGAGAGAAAAAAGGTTTTCCTCTCCTGGTAAATTGTATCATTGGGTTTTGTGATAATTAGCACTTCATATTGTATTATAGTGATGGTGTCAGACCAACAGCCAAACAGAACTAATGAGTTAAATATCTGTCAGCAGGAGGCTTCAGGCCTGATTAAGGCCACTGCAGGTATAGCGGCCTATTTCTCTCTTGTTTTTCCATGATGGTCAGTATATTGAATTGTCAGAAACCATCAACTATTAACATGAACGGCAAATGAGTCAAAAAAATATAATCCCTTCTCTAGATCATAAGAATATTTTGGACATGTTAATAATTGATATACTAAGCAGGGAAGGCACAAAAAAATGAAAGTTTACAGCTGCTTCACTAGTGCCTGGTTTAAGAGAATAAAAGAACAAACCGTGTCTCAAATCACTCACTCTTGTCCAGCTGCTGAATCAAAACAACCAAAGAGCTTTGTGATATAAGTCTCCATTAGTGAGCTAGTTCTGGGGAATATGACTTCACAAAGACTTACCAGGTATCAACTGCTTCACCTTGCATTTTATGTCTGTTGTCTATATAATCTGTGTGTCAGTCCTATGATGGCATTTAGTTATCTTAATTTCTGGTGAGGAAATGCAGCATCAAATGGAACTCCCCGGCCTATATTTTAACAAGTAACAGTTATTAAACCCTTTCTCTCAATCTAATTGTGTGCTGAGCACAGATTAAAGGAGAACAGAACAAAGGGGGGGGGGCGATCTGTCCCAGCCATAAAAGACATTTGAGTGAAGTTACAGTTATCAAGCCAAATGCGACAGGAAATAGATAAAAAACTAAAAACAGAAGAGGGAAATAACGATATGGCACAATGTAATATCAGAACTGTCACAATGCATTATATACTTGATTGTCAAATGAATGGCAGAGAAAGAAACTGCTATTAGTTTAGAAAGGAGAGAGAAATTTGGGGGCTAAAGCGTTCCAAGAAGATTGAAAGAAAAATGGGGAACCGTCCTTGGTCCTGAAGGATGCCTGCAGTCTGGACACCATGAGAAGGTCAAAAGGGCAAAACGGGGCATTTCAGATGGACCATGGGGGAAAGAAGTCTAGGAGCAGCAGCTCTATTAGGTATGTAAAGGCAAGCAAATCATTCAGGTGGGAGGTGGCAGTTCATTTGGACAGACAATACATGGGAAACTGGAAGGAGTTAGGCAGCAGGGCCCTGATGCGAAGAGACAATAATTTTGGATTGCGTTCTTCAAGGAAAATTGAAATGTATCATTTGTGTTAGGTATTTTGGGCACCTACTTGCATCAAATGATTAATTTGGTCACTAGCCTTGTACTTTGCCTGGCAGAGAGCATCTTCTGTTCTATGGGATCCTTCAAAAATAGAATAGCATGTGTCATAGAATCCTTTACACACCTTCAGCTTCAAATGAGTGTCTTTCAGGATTTTTGAACACACACATATACATGTGTGTGCACAGAGACTCACTTGTGCTTTCATGCTTCCTTTTCATGTAACAACATCAAGCTCAATTTTCACAGACACACGAATGCATACTATAAATTAGTATGGTACATTTGTAATAAAAATGTGCATTAGATATAAATTTTAAAAATAAAAGGCAATGAAATAAGCAAAATTGGTGATTTTATTTTATTGGGTAGTCATAATTTTATGTGAGTCTTTTTGATGAAATTGAAATTATTTATAATAATATTTTCCGTGGAAGTAGTGAGGCTGTGTCTGCTTCACATTTCAGAAAGACTTGGTCTGATATCTCATAATAAAATCATTTCTGAACCTCACTGATTTCCATATTTTCCATGGCTGCTCTAGGTAGGAAAGTTTTCTATAACGATCACTACCCAGAGATGAATGCACAGTCTGATCAGCTAACTTGTTGCAGACTCACTTCTTAGTCTCATGGCTCCATAGAACAAACATCTCTGGAACTTTTGCTAGTAAGTTTCTAGTTCTTTTAGCATCTGGCAGATTAGAATATTCTTCTGAGATTTTCTTCATGCAAGTATAATATCTCTATTATCGTTTTTGGCTATGATATCTTGGTGGCCTTGAAACTTCCTTTGTATTTATCCACTCCCAAAACTGAGTTCATTTTCCTGCTCATTGGCATGCTGTGGTTTGCTCCACACACTGACATGTTTGAGCATCTGGCCTCTAGTTGGTGGTGTTATTTTGAGAGGGTTTGGAATCTTTGAGACATGAAATCAAGCTGGTGGGGTAGAGTTACTAAAGTAGGCTTTTATAGCTATGGGCTAGTCCTGCTTTGGGTCTCATCTCTGTCTCCAGGCTCATACCATATGAAGGTACACATTCTTACTAGTACAGATGTTCCAACCAGCATGCTTTCTCCACCAAGACAGACTGCACACTCTGAGATCTATCCACCATTAAGTTGTTTCTGTTGTAGAGTTTGTTACAACAAAGAGGAAAGCAATGAATGTATTGACAGAGGACAGACACCTCTTTACTTAGCTTTTATTTTACCTGGCAATGAATTTGAGGAAGAGATGTGTTGGCTCCACCCTAACACAGCAATGCTCACATTATTAATATCGTCTTTAACCTGAAGTTTTCTTCTGAAATCCCTTTACATCTCCACATACAGACTAAGTGAAAATTATCTATGTTGCCCCACCAAACCTTCCATACTACAGAATCCTTTCCTCCAAAAGCTTCAAGTCCTCTGCACACAGTGACCATCTGACAAAGCAATAAGTGGGGTTTCATGATAAACTGTTACTTTAATATTAGATATTTAATAATTCAAGAACTAGTGCAAATTCTGACATTTCTTGTTACATCTCAGTTAGTCACCCTCTGATGGTAAAGCATCACGTTATAAATAATAGTTGTGTCTGTATTGGGGAATCCTTTACTAGCACAGGGCCAAACTACCTAGGTTTTGAGCTGTGACTGGCCCTTAAAGGACTAATAGAAAAAAGAAGTTCCAGGCCCAAAGAACAACTGTGTGTGTGTGTGTGTGTGTGTGTGTGTGTGTGTGTGTGTGTGTGCGCGCGCGCGCGCGCGCGCGCGCACGCGCGCGCCTATGGGGTGGGGGAAGAGAGGGAGGTACAGAACTAAGTGGATCAGGATTAGTCCTGTTCATGCTAGTGTGCTACATGCTTGCAGAGGCCATTTCTCCCAGAGATGTCTTTCCTGCCTATTTCAGATGAAAATACCCTTCTGGAAGTGTCAGCTCTGTCAACTGAATTTTCATATCTCCCCATTAAATAATCAGGATGTGATTGGGATGTTACATTTATGAGGCAGTTTTTGAAACCTCTTTGAAGATAATTGTCAGTTACTGCAGTAAAAAATGTGCCCTTCATGCGACTTTCCCCCCAAAGTTCTCCAACTTCACAATCTGGTGAGCTCACAATTCTTATCTCTATCATTGAATCCCACAAAGACTAAAGCAGAGGTTGACATCAAGGGGCTCAGCGGTGGGCAGAAAATAAATAGACAGTTCTAGCTGCTATTTAACACCATAGAATTAAAGAGAATAAGGTTATTGGTCCACCCCTATGCATATGCACCACGCTCATTCTTTAAATTTCTCTGGATCCTTTAAATACTCTCAGATGTAATCCAGTCTCATCTGGAAAGCTGGACAATCTCAGGAGTCACCTTTCCTATTACATTGTTAAGTTAGAATTGCTTTACATACAGGACTCACCACTACCCTATCCTCAGCTTTGAAAATGGTCTACCCAGCTTCTGTCTTTACCCCACTATGACCAAAGTCATAGCAGCACACATTTTCTCAAGATAGTGTCATATATTGATCCTTCAGAAAATCAAGTGCATGTGGTCAGCGCTCTTAGGAAAAGCCACCTCCAAAGTATCTAGGGCAAAGAGCTTCAATTCATTACTAACATAAGCCAATAATGAGACCCATTTTCTCTAGGTTATGACAAATTCTTTTGTCTGTAAATTTGGGGTTCATTCATCCATTCACTCCATAGCATACAACCAACCCTCCATGACAAAATCCCTGAAGGTCAACATAGACTTCTTAACTTTCCCTGATGCCCCGATACCTCCTTTTCGTTTTTCTCTTGAGTCTCCCCAGCAATACATATTCTACACTGCATCCATTTTACATACACACACAAGTTCTCTCTCTGTTGGATTTGTAGTTCTCTTTTTTAAAGATATTTCCCGATATAATACATCAAAAACTCCTACAAATATCTGTACCCAACAAAGATCAGAATACTATGGGTTTCCAGGCATGTTCCAGGATGAAATCAAACTTTTCGTAACACAGAGTGAGTTTGCTTTTTCATGTGAGAAAGACCTGATCCACTGTTATAAGTCCCCTAATTTCCCATCCTTTTATACTTCCATTCCATATTAATATATGTATTTAGCAAGTAACTTTGTTTTGACATTATAACATTGTAAATATGACACAAATAAGGTTTGAAACAGGAAATGAAGCTTTACATTCTTCCAGTGCATTCAGTATCATGTTAAGGACCCCAGGACAATGTTTTGAAGATATGCAACTTATATGGCAAGTAAACTGGCAAACACGATGTGAGAGGCCATCTAAGACCCCCCTGTGCTCAATAGTTGACAAATGGATACAGCATAGCTGTGAGAGCAGTTGAGACCAGAAGAAAAACTATACAGCTGAGTTCAACAACAACAACAAAATCTTAACATGGAAAATAAAATGGTTGATACTTGAATCACTATATTTGGAATGGTCTATTTCACAACAATAATAAAAATTACACATATTTTAAGCTGATTTTTGGCATGATTTAAGTTTTTAAAAGATATCTCTATATATGGAAGATAAGGGTGGACAGAAAGATTTTTACCCATATACAACAACAACCATGATGCAAAGTGAGAATGTCTAATGAGTTTTCAAGTTACAAATTTAATTATTTTATGAAGACACATTCTCATACGCTTCTCTTCTTGAAGAGCTGTTGACATCATTGGAAGAGTGATCTTGAGAGATGTCCACAGACAACTTCCAGGTCATCTAAGGTCATCTAGCCTGAGAAAAGATGTCTAAATTGTCAAGTTACTATAGCCATCATGGGTTCCCCAGTGTATCAGATATAATAACTATTTGCTGATATAGAACACAGACTCAGCAGTAAGAAAATTGCTGTTACTATAAACCAACGTTTGCATATATTGATCATAGAAATAGATAATTGATTAATAAAATGTTAATTCCAGGAGTGGGATACTCTCACAATAGACATTAAAGTATGTTGTGTTGGCTTGGACCTTGGATGTGGATAGAGTTTAAAAATAAAGCTTAATAATACAAAGTACCAAAATTTTAACAAAATTATTTTCACTGGGACTTGGAACATAGAAAATGTACTTAATGAATTTGTAGGTTTAAGAAGGCCTCTGGCTATCTGCCGAAATGTAGAATGAATATTTTTAACTGCATGTGTACATAAAACGTGGGTAATAAAGACTGTTGTTGGTCAGCAAATTTTAAAGACATATGGACAGAAATATATGTTGGAGTACTAAACAAAATTATGACTCCCCCACCTCTGCAGGAGAAAGAAAATACGATGTGTGAGTGTGTTCTGTATATGTTTGCGTGTTGTTTATATTTGTGTGAGTGTGTTTGTGTGCTGTGTCTTCATGCTTGTATGTGCTGTGTATGTTTGTGTTTTCTGTGTGTGCTGTGCAAGTTTTTATATGTTGTGTATGTTTGTGTGTGTACACAGTGTATGTTAGTGTGTATGTTTGTGTATGCTGTGCATGTTTTTATGTTGCCTAAGTTTGTGTGTATGCGTGCCCTGCATCTTTGTGTGTGTATCTGAGAGCACTATGTATATGAGAATATCTGTGATGTTTATGTTTTCACGTATGTGGGTGTGTGTGTCTCACTAGAATGATATGAATGCAACATGGCTTGTTAAAACTTCAAAGACACCAGTAACACATGAGAGATTCCCTGCAGTAGAACACACATCCTCAGGAAATTAGATGTATCTCAGGCAGCATAACATGCCCCAAATACAGATTTTACCACAAGCAAAACTATAGGTATAGTTTTTTTCTTTTCTAACAGCATAAAGTTAATTTTATGCCTAAGAATCACACAGTGTTTACTCGAGAATTTTTCTGGTTTGAACAACACAAATCAGAGACCTTTCAAACATTTAAGTATCACCTGATTTTACAGAAAGGCATGTTCATTTATAAAATAGGTAATTTCTATATGAAAGTAATTATCAACAGGTGAAACCCATAGCCAAGAATGAACAGATAAAACATTAGAAGAAAACCTTGCAAGGAAATTACTCCCAGGAACAGAATCTATCTGCATGAAGAATATCTCTGGCTCAGTATGAGGACCCAGGCAGCATGAGGCTGGCATACTTTCATAATCCCAGGCAGCTAAGTGTTCAGGAATGTTGCACCTTTTAGCTGAAACCTGGGTAACTTGAAATCAGCTGAGGTAGGAGGACTGACATAACAAGCCTCAGCCAATGCTGCAAATATAGACATGTTCATTTGGCTTGAGAAACCCACTGGTCAGCACAGTGTGGTAGACATGAGATGCCCCATGTTGTCTACCAGGACATGAGAATCCACTCAGAGATGAAAGTCTTAAGGTGAGTACCACAGAGGCCATCAGGCCACCATATATAAGATGTAGAACAGAACATCGGGTGCATGGCTTTTGTTCCCCTGTTAATATAGACTTGTATACAGTGATGAAAGTGACTGTCAATCAAGCCACCAATGCCGGAATGGCTTGCTCCATAATCTGTACTGTGATACAGTAGCCTACCATGTCACCCGACACTAACTTTCCTTCATGCCACTCCCTTCGGCTGGATCTCACCTGCTTGGTTTACACTGGCATCTTACAGGAAAATCATTGCAATTTCAGAGATGTTTGCACTTCTGGTTATTTCCTTTTGGAATACCCTTCCTCCCCTCAGGCATCCACAAAGATCCTTCTTTGTATATAATTTTATGTCAAATTAACAAAAAGAGATCATGTGTTGAGTGAAAGAAACTGTCTGTGAGTGAAGTCAACAGTCTATAGGAAAAAGCCAAAGCAAGCTCAACTTGGAGTTTCTTATCACACAGGCCTGTCCTAACTACCGTTTGCAAAACAGATCCCTTGACTTCGTTTCTCACTTTTGTGTTCTTCTCCATATAACATATGAGTGTTTGTACCATTTTATGTTTTATGTTCTCATACGCTGTGTATACATTAGCTAATCAATACAGTACTGCAGTAGTCTATATGACTTTGTATACTATATAATTATATTAATACACTGTATAGTATATGTTATTTATTTAATATTTACCTTCCACCAATAAGATGGAAGTTCCTTAATGTAACAAAGGAGCATTTCTTCCTTATAACTATCTTTGTAACTTGTAGGTACTTAATGAACAGTTTTAATAAATAATTTTCATAGAATACATTTGTTATATATTAGAAAACTGTAAGATTCTACCATGCTCTTGCAAGAGAAGATAGAGAAAAGGTAACAATTCAAGATATATGAAGATTTGATCATAATGACAATCATCAACACAAATATGCAGTGCTTCCATGCTCCTTTCACTGACCTATTGTGCCTTCCATGTATCAAACCTTTTAATCTTTTTTATTGATTCTTTGGGTATTTCACATGATGCACCCCAATACCACTCATCTTCCAGTCCCTCCATATGCACTCTTCCCTCTTGCAGTGCCCCCAAAGGAAAGCCAAAAAAGAATAAAAATAAGATGAAAATAAACAACAGTAAAAGAAAAAGAAAAGAAAAGACACTTCTCTCCTCCATCTTTCTTGCCTCTCCATTGATCTTGGTAGCCTTGAGAGCTGCTGTGTATCATGCATATATCCTTTTGTCCAAGCAGCATTACTTGCAAATGTTCATTGTGTAATGAGTTGTTAGTCAGGATCAAGTCTCTAGCTTTGGTACACCATTCATACCCGACTCACACCACCCTTCCTGTCTGATAGCATCCTGCTGTTGCCCCAGTCATGGAGATTCTGTGGCTATGGTTCCACGGCATCAGTCCCTTCACAGTCTCCAGCAGGTCATAGATGGGGTAGATGTTGGAACGTGCCTTCTCTAGTGCCTGGATGTGTGCCTGGGTGGCAGCTGAGTTGATCAGTCCAGGCTGCTAGGACCACTCCTCTCAGGTGAGGGGTGGAGCCAGCTCTCCCTGGCCTGTGGTGAACCTCTTAATCTTCATTTACTTCTGTGACAAGTTTTCTTCCATTGTCCACATCTTACAGATGAGGGAAGTGAATCTTAAAGGAGCTATATATACTTGCCCAACTTTACAAAGCTAAGGAGACTTTGTCAGATTTTGGACTAGGGTACAATCAATCATTTCATCACATTCATCGTCTCTCTCAATTAATTTGCAGCTTAGTTAGAGTAACAGCATTGTTATTCGTAAAAAAAAATGTAAGTTCTACAGAATGAAGCTTAGTGTCGACAGGACTTTAGAGAAGACAGGTTTTAGATGGCCTTGGAAGTCTGTTAAGATAGGTGGAAGTATGAGCTTCTCTAGTAGAGCAAGGGAAACCAGATCAGGAAGACCAGGAGAGCTTGTTGATGACAGTGAAGAGCTGACAATTAGCCTTACTAAGGTTTAAAGGAATATAGGGATCCTGAAGGAAAGATTAAGCAGAAGATAAGTGGATGAGAGATACAGTGGGAAGACCTATCTTCTGGTTGTTAAATCCTCCTCTAAAAAGATTGCCCATTGGCTAGGATGGACCCTTCTTGTGCTTTAGGGAATGTGAAGCTATGTGACATATAATCCGCAATTTAATAAAGTACCTCTGAATGAGGGAGCAAAGCATGAATGCAAAGACCTCTGCAGAAGGCAGATGCACAGAGAAGCCTTGGGTAACTCAATGGACTTTGGAGCCCAAGAAAGGTGAGGTTTCTTTCTGGAAAGGAGAATTTTGGTGTGTGATACTAATCTGAAGCCTTTATAGGGTAGCTGGATTTGTGGGGCAGTGGCATGAGAGAAAAAAGATTCTAGGGAGGAAAATAAGACAAAGGAACAGAAACGTGCATGTGTTATTTTAGCAGAGGTGTTGAAATGAGCTTGAAGAACAATAAGGAGATGGAGTTTAAAAATAAAAATAGCTTCATCTAAAAAAAAATTACATTGCCAGAAGCACTAGATTCTTGGGCTGCTAAAAAAGAAATGAAACCAAAAGGCATCATACCTTTTTTTATTATATGTGTGTAGCTACGTGTGTTGGATACACAGGTACTTTGTTGCATGTTGCACACATATGTTTGTTGAGGGAAAAAAAGTCTAAGCATATCATAAAAGCAAAATAGAAGATGATTAGTTCACAAATGCCTGCAGTGATAAGTTGAGAACAGATTGTAAAGTCCTTGGAAAGACTAAAGTTAGAGGACATAAAAATAGCAGCCTGCACAGATCCACCTGGGTTCGAGAGACTAAAGAAAACGAAGCTGCTATTTAAAATACTAGCTCAGAAGCAACAAAGGTTTGTTTTCCTAAATAATCTTAACTACCATAGCGATGCAAAGAACTCTGTTTATGTTTTAATTCATTTCCACCTCTGCTCTTTTTCCCTTGTAAAGGAATGTATTGCATGGAATAGAGTGGCATCCTAAATTCTCATTGCATAGACTCTTGATTCTCTTAAGAACTCAGAATTCTTTAGGGTGTGAAGCGATGAGAGATGCCCGGTAGAGCTATTGGTGAGAAAGATGGCTGGTTTCTGCTCCAATAGCTTGGGCTCTCAGCTCGGAATAATGGAAATGAGGTCCGTGGCACCTGGACACAAACCTACAAGAACATCTTGTTCTTTTGACTTCTCATTCTCAGCTGTTTCTCGAGATGATCTCATTTTGCTCTCTGAGCCATTAGTGCTATCACCCTGAATTCCGGTTAAAGGGCATCCCTTGCATGGCTTGGCGTGCTTCCCAGATACGTGTTTCATCCGAAATATAGAGACCAAATTACCAATAAAGAAATTATGAGTGACTGCCCCTGCTCTGTCTCTGTCATCCTCCTCCACAGTTGAATACTCTTCATTGTGAGAGACTCGTTTTTTTCCTGCAATTCAGCTTAAATTTTCCTTCACTTGGCTTCTTCCCATCACTCCTAATTATAGTCTAATAAAGCCCTTGGATTACTGTGAGCAATTTCCATCCCTTCCTGCTCCCACCTCAGTACTTCTTCAGGGGTTTCCTAGGCCCAGCACCAGACTGTGCAAAATGGTGACCAGGTCTTAAAAGTTTATTTCACAGGTTAAGATTTGGGATGTGAAACCCCATGCTCAAGAGCTTATCCCCACTTTCAATCATCTCTTTTATCCTAGATTAAGAAAATTGATTGTAAAAGTGTGTGAGGTCAAAGACTATTGGAAGAAAGCAGAAGGCATGGATATGGGTCTGTAGACTATCTCTCCAAAATGCTTTTCAACACAAGAAACACTACTGGATTGGAAAAGCCCAATTTGGAAGTTTCAACATAACTTGTTGGCCTACACATCTAGGGTGTTGAGGTACCTGGCCCCAGAAAGAGGACTTCAGACCACATTGCATCCTCAAGCCAGTCACTACCCCACTGCAATTCACAACTGTAATGAGATCTCTTCCCCTCAGGAACAAATTGTCCTTCTCCCCTGGGATAAAATAATGAGGGAGAACTTAGGGGCAATCATAGGTTGCTAACTGTGTGATCTTGGGGGAAAATGCTGGGTCAGGCATTTTATTTTCAAGTTTCAAGAAAAATATTTACTAACTCATTAAAGTGTGATATGGTGAAGTGTGTTACTGTTCTCAATCCACATCCAATTAATACTCACTGGGGCAACGTTTTAAAAAAGAAGAGCTAAGGACCAGAATATCAGTAGAAAGCTTTTTGAGAGGAGAGTCGATTTAGGATGGGGGTCCAATCAGAAGTAGAGCTTGAGGTGCAAGCCCTGAGAGAGGGCAGCCACTTAAAATAAGGCTTAGTGTTTCTAAAAATAAAGGCTGTATTTCCACTGCCTTTGACCTATGTGTGTATCAAACATCGAGATGTGAGTTTCAACGTAAAAGAACCGAGGTCTTCTGGGTAACTCCAAATAACTTGGCTGAGGAGTTATATTTCTACCTTCCTTGTTGATACCTCAGCGTCAGAGTATTCAGTCCCCTCCTCCCAGCCCTGCCACAGCCACCATCACGCTCTGCCACTCTACCTCGCTTATCCCACTCATCCATAAATCATGAAGACCTGCTTAAGTAGCACTTTGTAGAATGGATAACTAGAGACAAATAAAGTTAGTTTTATTAATGACCTCAGGTTAGGGACAATGACATGAGCTTTCCAGTGTCGTGGGAATCAATCAGGACAGCCTGACTCTGGGGACATTTCAACTGGCTTGCAGACACCTCCAATGACAGGGGAGGGGAGGTAGAAATCCTCCCATTGGCTAATGCTGGCCTGCAAATCAAACATGATTTATCTACATTAGCGGCCTTCTTCTTTGTCTTATTATCCCAGCCACAGCTTGTGACCCAGGCTGGCTCTCCTGCCTTTTAATAAACAGATTTAATAGGACTGATAGTTTGGCAATTTGTAGAGTAAATTAGATTTAATTTGGCCTGAATGCCACTGATTTCTCATATTGTTCAAAACAATCTTATCCAGGAAGGCATGTCACCCCAACACATTATCTTCAGAGCTGCTGGAAGCATCCAACACCAGACCTACAGAGGAGGATGTTCTCCAGCAAGGCAGCATTCTCTTCCTTGTTTCCTGTGACTTAAATCACTGACGAATATGGACTGGGTGTAGTGTACCGGTCATAAGGAGCCTGAAGAAAATGGCTCCATAGTGTCTCCACTATCAGTGTCTTTTCAGAAAAAAAAAGAACTGAAGACAGTGTTTCTTTTCACAGAAAATAACAATGTTGTAGGATTTGGCCTAAAATATGATATGCATGTCAGAGCCTTCTCAAAGAATGCACAATTTTACTGATTGGGCTGATTGGTGCCCACATTACTATATTGTACCAAGAAGCCGTGAATGGTTCAGAACTATGGATCTGACCATCTGCCCCTAAACTAAATGGTTCCAGTCTTGCATTTAGAATTCTACAGCATCCATTGTCTCTTTTCCCATAAAAAGCTACTGTTCCTCAGTGTTGGAAGTGGGAATATTGCCTTCCTTTATCTCTGAAGTTGTCATTGTGATCACTGTGTTCTGGCTCTGGTTCCTTTGAACTTCCTGGGCCCACTAAGGGTTGTGAAAAATGTAAGCCCCCATAAGGCTTCTTCTCTGCCTTCATAACTGGCAGCACTCTAAAGCAGCTTCTGCCATCCACGATACTGAGACAGAGTGCCCAATCAAGCCACACAAATATCAGGGAGGAAAGAAATGTGAAGTAATAAGGACTCTGTGTAGCTCAACCTACCTTAGAGAGATTCCATTCACCATTATGAAATTTGAACAATCTAATAGTTCACAAACCTGGACATAAAATAGTAAGTCTTTTACTGCCTGTTTGTAATTCTAAGTAACCTTTCAAAGGCCCTTATCTATAGACCAAGTTCATCAAAATGCATCAAATGTATGACTTCTGTGGTTGATATTCAGAATTTATTTTTTGAATTCACTTGTGTCATACATGGGTAATCCTTACAGGGAATGTCTTTTGCAGTAAAAACAATGAACTCTGCTTTCCACTGTGGAAGTACGCCAATGCAATCAACCTGCCTCCGGGTAGCTGGCTGCTCACTCTGGGGAATGGTGCCATGTCCGAGTTGGTCTCTGCTGCGAGCAGATTGGGCACTCAGCAGTGACTCTAGCCAGGTTAGCTTTGTGAGTGGGAGCACATGTCGCTGTGCCTATGTATTCTCTGCATCCCTGCCACTATGGCCACTTTGTTGATGAACATATTAGACAGTGACAGGAGTGGCTGGGAAAATAAGTCAGCTAGTATCTACAGAACAGATCATTCTAAACATGTAGTTATGATAAATTCCATCTTTCTGGGATCATTCATGGTTGATCATTCATATAAGACACAAATATTTCCCACTGGATACCCATAAAGTATCTATATACTTGCCTCTTCCCCAGAACTATGTTGCAGCAACTTTCTACTCATGCTCTTTTTAAGTCTGACACCATCAAGGTAAGCTATTTACATTGTATAATTGGTGTATATCATGTAGCTCTTGCCATCACTCTTTCTGGATACCACTCAATGTACTTCAGTTAAGGAGATTTGCATTAATTATGGTCTCTCAGAGTCATCCAAATGGGGCTGTCATGCCATACACTTACATTTTATAGTGGTGCCTGAATATCACACAGTATCATATGTAAGACACGAAGCCATGATTTCCTTTGGAGTTAATTGGTAAGAGAGAGTTTCCTGAAAGGCAATAAGTTGACAAGAAATGGTACATCATCAGTAGGAGCCATGAATATTTGAGACAATTCCTCATGCAACATCCATGGGTCCAATGCCATGTACATCATTTCTGCTTAATAATGAGGAAAATCTGTGCATGCTCAATGTCATGACTTGGTGGGGCAGAACTGCTAATTTATGATGGGAAACGTGGGTTGAATGATAACTTGCTGGTTCAAGAACAAGCATCAGTTTCTCTGAAAGCCCACAAATAAATCAAAATTCATACATCAATGGGGCACTACTTAGAGAGTGAATATTATTTGATTCTAAAATCTTAAGGAAAGAACTTGCAACAACATCCCTACCTCCCACCAAACTGGCATCTCATGGTCCAAATGGGAGCACTCTTCATATCAACTTAGGCCTAGCCTAGTGCAAATTCCTCTTTTTTTTCTGTGCTCAAACTCCATATTAGCAACTGCCTGTGTCATCCAGTAAGTGGCCAGAGAAGAACAACTACTTGATGTCTTTAAATGCAACATTGCCTGCCATGGCACCACCCCTTGGAATGTGGAAGAATTTGTTTTCCATGCTCTAGCATTAAGCATTATACTATATGTCTATAGAAGGGATTACTTCCTAATTGCTGGCTCTAAATCATAATACTATCCATGAAATGGACTATCCATGCAATGGACTCCTGTGAGATTCTAAGGAGAAGTAAAACAATCAAAGAATAGGGATGGAGGAAAGAATCTGAGTTCTTACTGCCTTTGAACTTGAAAGAATCCTGAAGAAGGCAGAATACTTCATCTCTGAACTGTGCATATACACCTGATCAACGATTTAGGAGAATAACACTACTAAGAACCCATAAGGTTCTCTTTAATAATTTATCCAAACCAAAACCATATAGGAATTGAATTCAATCTCTCTGAACTCTCCTACTATAAAGCTGCCCTGGCCTATCACCAGTTATTACTGCTGAACCTTTCTTCTTCACATGAGTTCAGTAGAAAAGTTGCATAACCAAGTGTGCTCGTGTCATCTACAAAGGCAGCAGCATTATATCATAATGTAAACTTGGCTTCCATTATGATCTTGAGGGACAAATCCCTTATTATACTTTGGGCTGAAGCCTGGTTTTTCAGGTGAGTAACCAAATCCCCATTACCCAACTAGTATGTCTGGTACTGCAGGCAAAGTCAAGGAGGAAATGAACAGTCTTCAGAGTTCTGAATTTTCAGGAAGCAAAGCAAAAAGCAAAATCCCATGAGGACTTGTAGAGTGTATAACAAGAATAAGCTATGTGCTATTAGAGTCCTTTCTACAAGAGAGGGAAGGAAGGAACGGGCAGAGAGCACAAAGAAACAGAAGAAGAAAGCAAAAGGAAAAATCGACCCTGATTGTATATGATTCAAGCCAGGTATTGAGCAAGAGCAGGGTCTTAGGTGAGTATGACTGGTGATTGCTTATAAATGTATTATCCCTTACCAAAGAATCAATCCAGATGGAAGAATTATAGAATATAATGTGCAGAGGGCTCAAAAATGGGACAATCTTCATCATCAACAACTATAAGAATCAGTTCTATGAGAATTCTATGCCAAACTTGAAACCTGAATTGAATGGTTCAGAGACACCCAGAGAAGTAAAATCGGAGATTGTAGATTAGTCACACTGGCATCTATAGTCCTTTAAGGCTGGCAAGCACAGTAAAGAAATCTCATTTCCAGACCTGCCACTGACCTTTTCTTTGACTTGAAGAAGTCCTACTCCCACACCTGTGCCCTGGTGTTCCTTACATGAAAGCAATGTCCTTCTGATCACAGCTCAAGCACACCAACAAACACTGACAGGATGCACAGAGACCCAGGGGAGGCCCACAGGAGAAAGTCCTAACTGTGGTGCAGCTCTGTCTCTCAGCAGGCATCCCTGCACTACAAGAATTCTTACCCAGCATGGCCCTGAGTCATCCTGAGAACTGCAAGATATCTTTTCCTTCATGTGTTTACTAAGAGAAAAATGAGAATAAAATATTAAATATGACTGAAAATGTAAGACAGGGTTTAATTTTTTAAAGCCACTTACAATAAAATCCAGGTTTCTTATGCTTTAGTACATAACATTAAGTTGTGTGAAAGATTGAGTTCTGCAAAATCCTTGGGCTTTTGCCATTCCTAACGGGAGAATGGCAGGAACTGAGGCAGAACTGCTTTCCTCCATCACCCCATCTACATGACTCACCATCATTATTCTGAACAATAAGTGCTGTCTTGTGGCATCTGGAGGAAGGGCTGAGGCAAGCCACTGAAAGTCAGGGCTGGAGGAGAATGTGGGCCCATCATCGGGGGCTTGAGACTACACAGGTGAACTTGACCATCCTGGCAGGTCTGGGACAATCCTGTGATTACCTAGGCCCCAGTGAGCAGCACTCCTCAGTCCCTCTTGTGAGTCTCTAAATGCTCTGTTCCCTTGGAACGGACTCACAGATTTCAAATGTTAATCAGCCAGGTCGAAGGCAGATGTAGATGACCCCCACCTCAGCAAAGGGCTCAGCATAGCTTTTACACTGCCTGACCCCGCAAAAGGAAGTGGAAGGACTTCTCTCTAGGAGCCAATGCTCTGCTGCCGTTACTTTGATCACCTCACAAAGTGGAATCTTTCTCTAATTCAGAAGACTGGGTGTCCAGAGGCTCCCTGAAGGCCTTCCACTGTGTCTTATGCCCTAGAAGTCTGCATCATCTGAGGTGGGGAGAAGGTTGGAAGAGACCAAACATGGAAGGTGATTAAAACAGAGACAGCATCTTCATTTCTCCCCTCTCCTTCCCTCCCTTTGTGCCCTGTTTTTATAGAGTCTCAATCCGCCGCAGACCTACCAAGAGGAAATGGTGATTGCACAGAAGAAATGGAATCATCCTGGTAACCCGTCCCAAAGGACAGTGCGAATCCACATATTCTGAGATTCTGAAAGTGTCTCTTGACCTGAAATAAAGAAAAGCATGGAGCAAAGGAGAAAGGAGCAGCAGTGTAACAGCATCCCAGAAGCCACAGTGGGCTGGACTCAGTCGCAACACTTCTAAAAGAAAAAGCACAATCAGGTCAGACCTTCAGGACTCCCAGGGAAGCCACCCCTGCCTGAAGCCACTCCATTGAGAATGATCCACCTGCTCTGCTTATGGTCCACCTCCATCTGGCTGTCAGCACTAGAGCCCAGCTGCTCACTTAATCCTTGAGACCCACTCCAGACAATGGGGAATAAGTAGTAGCCAGCCAAGATGCCATGAAGGTAGCACATCACACACATGCCCTTCCAGATCCAGATTGCTAATCTAATCTGCTGCCAGGTTCAACCCCTTCATTCTGTGAATGTGTCAAAGAAACAGAAAGCTGGGATGAACCTCTCAATAAGTCTATTGGTACAGCCAAAGGTCATTAAATCTCTTATTTGGAAAATGCTTTGATATCCTTATAAAGATGATAGGATATGTGTGTCTCTCTATGTGAGGGAGAGAGTGAGATAGAAAGGTACAGAGCAAGATGTCAAAAGGGAGGAATCATCATACTCAAGTATGGAATCCATTTCATAAGCAGATGCATAAATATCTAGATTCTCATGAACAAAATGTAGAGTAGAGTGAGAGATCCTAACATTAATAGAAGCTGGGGTGATGTGTGATGTAGAATAATGGGCACATCCCCCTCATGCCTTTCCTGTTTCCTAGGCTTTCAATGCAAGGGTCCAAGTGTAAGCACATTGAAAATCAGAAAAGCCAAATAAACAAAATAAAATGAATCATTATCTATGTAGCAGTAATCACCACTATCACCATCACCATCACCACCACTATCATTATCATCATTTAATCGAGAAGATGACAGACAACGTGGTTGAGAAATAGCCATCATGATAATTATCTAGAAGATACAGTCAAAGCACGCAGCCCTTATTTCCCACCTATGCCGTTGCCTATGTACTTTCTATTATGAATCCAAGTTGACTTGAAGAGCAGAGCATTGTTGCTTTGTAACTATAAAGCAATGGCTGGCATGAAAACCACAAATAAGGAAATTCCCTCAATTTAAACTAAACTACCTCCACCCTAGGGGTGGGAGGGATAGAAAGAAGATTTTGCTTACATGCCTCCCCAGATAGAACACTTAATTTCATCTCAAGCTTGTCCTTAGAGTCCACTCTCTTTTTATAGGGTTGTAGCATCCTGGGTCTCCTCTCAGTAAAGCATCCAAGGTCTGAGAATTGACCAAGGCTAACAAAATAGAGGAGATAATAAAACAAGAAAGTGTGTTTCTTGTTCTCTTAGGGCTCCAAACTCACCTGGGCTCATGTGAACAGATTAGCTAGCTGCTTCTGCTTCTGAGAATTTCTCTGAGCTCTCCTGCATCAGTCCAACTCAATTCCTGGCTTTCTGCTCTGTGCTTATCACTTTCACTCATGTCACCCATCTTTAACCTCCCTTCTTCCCATCTTCCTCTCCCCTCTCTCTCCTTCTTCTAAAGGCCAAGGTAGACATTCACAAAAGCAGCCTGGGATTTTCCCTTCCTGTCTCACCTGATATAATTATTGTTTTAAAAAGTAAAATAAAGGCAGGGCAGTGGTGGTGCAGGCCTTTAATCCCAGCACTCAAGAGGCAGAAGCAGGCAGATCTTTGTGAGTTCAAGGTCAGCCTGGTCTACAGATCGAGTTCCAGGAGAGGCTCCAAAGCTACCCTGTCTCCAAACTACCCCTCCCCCAAAAAGTAAAATAAAATGGCATTTATGTAACTTTTCTCACTTTTTCTTTTCTGAGGAAACATTTGCATTCTGCCCGTTGACACTGGACATGCAAGGGGAACAGAAGAAAAGGGAGAGCAATGCAAGTCTCTGTCTTGTATGAATGCAAATCAGGCAGAGACGACCATTCACACTCCCTGCTTGGTTTCCTTTCCATCTTTCTGCCCCTTCTCAGAACCCTTAAAGAGGTTCAAACCTTCTGGGCCCCAGAAACCCAAGGGAAAATATATAAAAGGCAGTGTTTGTAGGGTTGTGACTAACCTCTTATTTCTTCCACACAACCTTTCCCTAGTTTCCAAGTGCTCTACTTACACCCCATTTAATTTGGAAGAAAACAAAATCAAAAATAAAATAAACAAACAAACAAATGCCGTAAGTCGACATTTTAAAATTTCCCTTGACAAACATCTGAGATTGGCTCTTATCATTCCTTTAGAGTTGAACTGATTTCAAAGAAAGATTCTCATAGGGTGGTTGTGAGTTTGCATACCCATTCATATCCCTTTTAAAGTAATGATTTTGCATTTCATCAACCATCTGACCCTCTCTGACCATAAAATAATGCCTTTCTTCTTTAATTATGCATATACTAGCACTCATATTTGTAGGAGTAATTCGGGTTTGGGGTTTTTTTTTGTTTTTTGTTTTTTGTTTTTTTTTTTTGGTGTTTCCCTGTTTTGTATTTATTTCTTTGCCTTTTATTTCTAATTTTTGTTTTCTCTCCCATCTTGCTTAGGTGATTCTTTTGAATTTCTTATTAATTCGACAGATAAGTGATCAATTTGAACATTGAATGAAAAACCATGTGAAATTTTACGCAGCTTGCATCTATTTATTTTATCATCTATCAACTTTCAGAATTCTGGTTGCTGCTCTAGCTTTCTGTCTGTCATTCTATAGCTACAATCTTGCTATATATGTTTGTGTGGTTTTTTGTAAATATAAAATTATGGTTCCTGCTGTTTCCAGCAATATACCAAGTATACATTTACTTTGCTCTGTAATTATCAAAATGGAGATCAAATCAATATATCTCTAGCTGATGGCTCTTCTTCTCACATTACCACCCTTCCCCTTATTTATGGACACTTAATTCCTGGCTTTTGTAGTGTGGGTTTCTGAGATTTCTTATTTCTGGCATGTATTTAGCTCTTCAGCCTCTAATGTTTCCTTTCCTTAATGCTTAAGAAGCCAGATTGTTTTAGTATCTTTTACGGGGCATGTATACTGGTGTCAAAACAAAGAACAAAGCGGAAGCAATTGTGTTTAAGTAGGTAATCCAAGGCATTTGGGGAAAGGAGAGACTGGTTGGTGACAGATGAGAAGTTCCTGCTATGACCTGACTATGACACAGGTTCTAGTATCCTCTGGATAAGGGAGGGACGGTACCAAAGGCAGTTAGGTAGCCTCTCAATAAGACCTAGATGAAGCTACTTCTGAAGCTCATCTATATGGGTCTGTGTGGTCAGAAATGTGAGGATCCATTCCCTCATCTGCCTGAGGTCTTTTCTGGTCTGTTTTGCTGAAGCACCAAGCCTACAAAAGTAAACACTCTCCCTGAGCCCAACATGGTGGATCCATAGACAAAGATATGACAAGGGGGCATCTCTTGAAGATTAATGAAAAGGGCAGGGACCACATGATTTCCTAGGGTGTCAGACAGCTCTCATAGTCCATGAGTCACTCCACTGTGGCTCTTTAGTGTAACCAGTGATCTTCATAAAGATGTCTCCAGTGCTACTACAAATGGGGATGGGTGCTGGTGAGCCCCTCCGATGTTCATGGTTCTTCATTAAATCAATCATTTGGATTTCTTGTAGGATATTTGTCTTTTGTGCTTACATGTTTTAGCATCTGTGTGTAAGTGCCTGTGTGTGCAGGTAGAAAACAGAGGCCAACTAGATGTTGTGAATTCTGTCATTCTAGCATGTGGGTTCCTGGGATTCAGCTCCAGTCATGGCTGATCAGCAAGTACGTTTAACCACTGAGCTATCAACATCTTTAAAATAAGTTTTATAAATTTCTATTCTTTAATGTGGTCAAAGCAGTCTTTGTTATCCAGTTAATAGGCTAAACACACACACACACACACACACACACACACACACACACACACACACACACACACACATATGGGACTTACTCACAGGACATCTATGAATGTCTACTGTAGCCTTTATGATATTCTACACACTTTGGTCTTTGTCCCTACCCCTATCTAACTACCTGTATCTGCCTGGTGGCTACTTTATGTCTGTGTAGTCATTACATGTCTAGGTGCTTACCCTTAATATTGTTTCCACAGGAAGGGCTCTTCCACGTGTGTACAATGGTATCTATAGCTCTGGCCACTTTCCCTATTCAACATTGATAGTCTATATTTCAACCCAATTTGTGGGTGAAATGAGCTTTCCCTCTCATGCCCTTGGCCTGGAGACACTGTCACAGGCATTTCTTCTTTTGGTTTTGATTTACTTTCTTATATACTATCAGATAGTTAAAATTGTGAATCTATGTTTATAAAATGAAGAGCGACTTAGTAAATCTGTGTTTATGGAATTAATAGAGACATGAACAAATGAATGAATGAATTACATAGAGTGAGCTACTAATGGCAGAGGAAATAGGAGACTGGATGAGTCTTTCCATTTATTGGCAGCAAGGAGCCACAACAGGCTTGAGATGAAGGAACTATCCTCAATGCTTTGCTAAAAGCAGCAGTGAAGTGAGATCTACTGGTTCTACCCTGAGTACATTGACCTCAAGGGAATCTATCTCTTGGAGAGGGTGCCCTGCAGGCCAAAAAAGCAGGTTACAAGCCTTCTCTGTGGGCTCTCAGAAATCTACTAGTTAAAGGATTCGTAACAGTGTAAATCATAGGCTCCTGGCCCATGGGAGCCTTGTTCTATGTAATCATGAGGGTCAACATCCCAGAGGTTGTATCCAACAGAATAGAAAATTCAAAATATAACACTAAAACTAGAAAGAAAAAAAAAACTTAAAACCTTTTATTTCCACTTCGTTTTTTCCTATAATTACCAATAACCCTCCATTAAACTGCAAAGACAAAAATAACTCTTAAAGCCCTAATCAGAGGTACCAAACCAGTGTTTTTCACCCTGGAATCATTTGGGGAAGATGATTCCTAGGCCCTCAAGGGTCTCTCCTTGTCAACATCCTCCAGCCATGCAGGTATGGGGTCTCCACTCTGCCATTATGTTTTTTTGTCTTGGATATATACCCTGGGACTGTCACATTCTGGCAGTATTGCCAAAATACCAGGAAGCCAGAAAGGACAGCAAGCCAGGGCATCTCTGGAAAGAGAGGTGAGTAAGAGACAGAAAGAAACCCTTTTCATGGACAAGGTTACTGGGAGCCAGGAAAGTAAAGTCAGAAGGACAATACCACCACTAAGGAAGGATCCAAATTTTATCTAGCTCATGGATATACACAGTACTGCCCATTGTCTTCTTGCAGTGTGGCCAGGACTGACTCTTGGCCACTGCTGGGGAACCCCATCTACATGTTGGAGTGGATGATACCTTATCACCACATCTTAAGCAAAAACAATACCCCTTCTCCTTGCACTTCCCATGCATAAAATATCTATTTTCCCTTCATCTTAAATGCAGTTAATTTTCTGCCCAGCATAGCATGATGATTCTTGTTCAATGTATATGTGTATGGGCTATAGGTCAAACACTACAAAAGTCTCTCGTTTCCATCCTCAGCATCATCATATGGAATAGCTGGCTTCAGAGTTTTGGAAATTGCATGAGAGTAGAATGGCCAAAACTGATAGACTTGGCCAGTGAGGATAGCAGTGGATACCTGTTTTCCTACATGTGGCTATTTGGAAGACAGTAGATGCACTGTCGGTGCCTAGTGCCTGTACTGTTCAGTTCCTCTGCACTTGAGAGCCCATCTGCCAGGTCAGTGAGGAGGGAATGAGCACAAGGATGCAAGACCCTTGCCTGAGCTGTGAAAATGCATCTTAGTCTTCTGTGAAATACCACTACTGAGGAGAGAAGTGTGAACTCCAGTGGACCAGTTCCACTTCTAACAAAGGAGATAGAATACCCAACACAAGCAGAACACAAAGCAGGCAGAGCCTCAGTTCTAAGCAGTTATAAATGAAGAACAGGAGGATCAAGGCGAGAATGCTTCCTTGTGTGAGACCAAAATGAGCCATCTTAGAAATAAGACCAAAATGCTTTCACCCTAAAATTAAGGCCTAAGATTTCTCCTTTTGGGAATAGGCCATTAGTTACTGAAACCAGTCAGTTCAGATTCCAGAAACCAGGAAGTGTAAAAGTACAGAGTCACAAGATAGTCACGAGGTAATGCCTGCCAGACTATAGAATGTCCTCTCCCTGGTTTCCAGGGTAACTGACCACAGAAATGCCCCCACCTGAGGGCAGCCAATGAGAAATGGTGGCGGACAACCACTCCTTTAAAAGTAATTTCTAGAAGTCCCTAGAAGCGAGCCAATCAGAATTGTATCCATACTAGCACCCCTAAATGATGTAACCTTGTGACTTTTCCCTTTAAAAACTGAGCTTGCAGACAGGTGGGCACTTCCTCCAGCCTCCACTACGTTGGATGTATTGGACGAAGTCCCTGCCTAGGCTTGTATTGCTTTTAGATATCCAGGATTAAACCTTACTTTTGCATTCCGGCATGCTCGTCTTTGGTGGTCTCTCTGGGGGTCGCGATCTGGGCACAACACTTGGAACAGGATGTGAATTGGAGCAAAGGCTTCTGGGAGATTTCTAAGATCTCTGCTCTGGTCTGCACTGACAGTACAGTGCCTTACATTCCTGTCACAAAGAAGCATCCGATGTAAAGAAACAAAAAAAACAGGGTTGGTTTTTTGTTTGTTGTTTTTGTTGTTGTTGTTAGAGCAAAAATTATCTTCAGAACACAATGATTAACTGGCAACACTTGAACTTCCCTAGTAAAAAATACAGTCAAATGAATACCTTCCATTCACTAATGAACTCATAATGACACAGAAAAGCAGCACCCACCTATGTCTCCTTGAATTTGAATAACACTGCTGTGGTAGTTTGAATGAGAAAGGTCACCCATACACTCATATATTTAAATTCTTGGTTCCCAGCTGGTAGAATTGTTTAGAAAGAATTTGTGGGTGTAGCCTTGTTGGAGGAGGTGGATTACTGGAGTGGACTTTGAGGTTTCAAAAGCCCATATCATTCTGAGTTACTGATCTTTCTGATCTCTTTGCCTCATGGTTGTGTTTAAAGATGTTAGCTCTTAGCTACTGCTCTGGTACCATGACTGTCCACCTGCTGCCATGCTCCCTGTCATGATGGTCATGGACTCACCCTCTGAAACTATAAGCCCCAATAAATTCATTCTTCTTAAAGTTGCCTTGATTATGGTGTCTGTGGCAGCAATAGAAAAGTAAATAAACAACTGCTATGAAAACACCAATATTGAAAAGACTCTGATGCTGGTACTTCCCTTCAAGGAATACAGCTACATCTCAGATGCTGTCCTTTAGTCAGAACGGCACCAGTGTAGTCTCTCACTCTCTGTCCTTCCTCTTGTAGTCTCATGGGCGTACTGGAGTTAATGGAAGTAACTAAGTCAGTAGCTGAAGACCATAGAGCTGGTCTAATCTGTTTTTTTTTTTCACAAATTTAATCAGCAGCTCTAGACCAATGAATAGATAGAATACCTATTTTGTTGGACTAGGACTCGAATTAAAGCATAGCAAGGAGGCAAGAGGTCTTTGAAGACAGGAAGAATGCCTCTTCTCTGTGATTTTCTCTGTGAACAGAGAGCTTCCTCTTACAGGTACTGTTGCCAGAATAAGTTCATTCTTTGTTCACCAATTCATATTCATCATGAATCTATAGTGGTAGGCCCTATGGTTATAGAAGGAGATAAAAAGAGTGTGAGCAACCAAGAATGGCTGTTTGGGTTATTTGCAACCTACATGACTTATTGTATCAGTCAAGGATAGAAAATGGTTCAGAAAGACCTGAGGCTTGTCAGCGGAAATGTGTGCTCAATAGTCTTTGTGACTCTTTCCACTTGAATGACTCAGTGGCATTCCAGAATAATACAGAAGATCAGTGGGTAGGGATTCTAAGTGGGGCTAGAAAGATGGAATAGCACATAAGTGCACACACTGCTTATGGAGGTTTGAAAGAAAATGGTACTCAGAGGGAGTGGCACTTTGAGGAGGTGTGGCCTTGTTGGAGGAAGTGTGTCACTGTGGGGACAGGCTTTGAAGCTGCTCTTTTAAAAATATTTTTATTTTATAATTAACTTAATTTCACATATCAGCCATGGATTCCCCCATCCTCCCTCGCCCCCGAGCCCCGAGCCCTTCCCCCCCCCCATCTACCCCTCATTCCCACCTCCTCCAAGGCAAGGTCTTTCCTGGGGAGTCAGCCTAGCCTGGTAGACTCAGCCAAGGCAGGTCCAGTCCCCTCCTCCTTTCACCAAGGCTGAGCAAACTGTCCCAGCTTAGGCCCCAGGCTCCAAAAAGCCAGCCCATGCACCAAAGACAGGTCCAGGCTCCACTGCCTGGGGGCCTCCCAAACAGTTCAAGCTAATCAAATGTCTCACTTTTCCAGAGGGCCTGGTCCAGTTCCATGGGGGAAAACACTGAACTGAGGTGCTTGCTTACAGTTTTAGAGGTTCAGTCCATTATCATCATGGCTTTTGCTCAATCTTCCCTCAATGTGACTGTCAGTTGACTTCCTACTGCCTGCAAGGTGTAGGACTCTCAACTATTCCTCTAGTACCACATCTGTCTGCATGCTCCCTGCCACAAAAATAATGAACTGAACCTCTGAAACTATAAGCAAGTACCTCAGTTCAATGTTTTCCTTATAAGAGTCACATGGTCTTGATGTCTTTTCACAGCAATATAAAAAAAAAAAAAAACCTTAACTAAGACACTGCTCTTGCAGAGGACCTGAGTTCAGTTCACAGCACCCACATCAGGTTGTTCACAAACCCCTGTAATTTCAGCTCCAGGGGATCCAATGCCTCTGTCTCTACCTGTAGCCCAGGGAACATCCAAGTGATATATGTGAGATGACAAAGCCAAGATCCATGTCCATTGCTGAGCACATGAATATAGTCACAAGGAATGGGCTTATGACCCTGATTTAGGTTTGCAAACTGTCAGAAAAGCCTTTACACCAAGTCATCCACTGGCTTAGCTAAACCACACTGCATTGTTAATTAAGGAAAACCCAAGAGTGGATCTAGATGCAGACCAATGGCAGAGGGCATAATTAACACACACAAGACACTCTGTTCAGTCTTCAGCATGGAGAAAAAGAAATCCCATAGGATGATGACATGGAAAGAAGTTAAAAGGAAGCTTTGAACTCACAATAAAGGCAAGATGTCCTCGATTAGTGATGCTCAAACTCCGTTTCCCTATATCCGCTCATCTTCCTTTACTGAGACTTGATGGAAGGGCTGTCACTCCTTACACCTCGTAAGTTAGAAGCTCAAAGTGTAGTCCTAGGAGGTACAGCAGGCCCTGCAGTTAATTCTGATGTTTGCCAGAGTGAGACACCTAGACTAAGGAGTGTGAACTGAGAACACTTTTACTCCCAGCCCTGTTCAAAATGTTATCCAGATGAGGTAAGAAAGGAAGAAAGCAGTCAAGACAGTCGTTTCCCATGGTAGACGGGAGGGAGGATTCTGTACTCAGCATTATGGTAGGTTTTTCAAAGGGTGGGTACAAGAGTATATTTTGTCAAGACCCAACTTTTCACTGTTTGATCACACCTCATTTGCATTTTTAATAGCCCCCATTAGACAGCCTCTGAGCTAATTAGGCAGGCGTCTATAATAGAAGACTTCTGTTTCCTGTTTTCAGAACTCAGAAACTAATGGCTGGAGCACTGCTAAAACAATTAAGTAATAAGAAAAATACTGTGTAAGACTTGCAAGTGCACAGCTGCTGTAAATCATGGCAAATGACTTACAGCTCACAGTGTTTAATTGGAGAAGAAGAGGAGCCTCTCACACGTTGGGATGGCAGGGAAAGCAGGGGACACAAGACCCCAGAACAGGGAATTTATCTCCCCTCTGCGGAGCAGGGATGGTATGGGTTGGGAATCCAGGGTTTCTGAGTACTGACAACATTTCTCAAGTCTCAAGGGATGCATCTACATCTAATGGTAAATGAGAATGGCAGCAAGCCAATCAAATCCAGACTACAAAAGACTCAGACTTATTAGAAAGAGAATGTAGGTTAGCCACTGGGGAAGAACCCTCACCGAGGGAGACCTCAAGCAAAGGCAAAGGAAACATGGAGTAGATGGGCAATAAAAAGAGGAAATTATAAATACCCAGTATAACTTAGGATCGCTTTCACAACTGCGAACCATAATAGTTTAAATTCCCCTTCCTTTGTGTATCCACATTAATCTCAATTATCAATAGGACTGTTGGTGATGGTGAACCTGGTGTTTTTGATATCAAGTTATAGAATATCCAGACCTAAGTATCCAGTTTAACAGTTTAACTAAAACATTGATTGATGTACTTTTGTGTCTGTGCTTTTTAAGAAAAACATTGTCAACATAAGGGATAAATAGTTGAAGTCTCCTAGGTTAAGGCAAGATTGTTTTTAATCATTATATAAAAAAAATTAGCCATGGAGAAAAAGAGGTTTGTGTGGAGGCTGAGAAGCAGAAGGAAGAGTTACACCACAGAGCATCTCTTATCCTTAGCTTGACACTTCCTCTCACACACTGTTCCCTTTATTGTGATAGCAGAAAGTCTGAAGGGAATATTTTCAGCTTCTCTTCCTCTTTCTGAAATACTTGGAATGTTTTCTCTTCTTCTTGACTCAACACTGAATGATACATTGGACTTGATTAACTAGAATGCTCTCTGATACAAATGTATTTTATTTGCTAGTGTTCCTTTAAACAGGTTCATAGTCCAGCCCCTCCCTCATTGGTATTAAGTGTATGTGACTGTAATGAATACTGATTAACTCAAATTTTCAAGTAGTTTTGAGCCACACTGCACACAATCGTGATCAGGGAAGGACTAAGTAATCCAGAATGAACTCCAATTTACATTTATTCTTTCATATGTTATTACATATTTATAGATCACAGGCCACCTCCTCAACTCTGTTCTAGAACTGTGAATAATAAGCCAGGATGACACATTTCCAAAACTCAGTGCAAACTGATAGCACAACGAAGAGCCATTGGATGAAAATAAGATAAATTATTAACATTTTTGATATATACCCGAGGCATTACATGATCATAGCAAAGATAGTAGATTTTTAGAAAGTAAAACAAACCAAACAATAATATGGAGGGAAAACAATAATATGGAGGGGAAAATTAGCCCAAACAACATTAACGCTTTACAAAGTATTCTCGGTTCTGTTCAGTCGATTCATCCTCTCTACTATTATTTCTTTTAGCCCAGCTGTACAAAAATTTGCCCCCCTGAGTCACATATGAACCTGAGACTATTTTCAAATATTTCATGAGTGAAGAGTGGGTTTTTTTTAACATAGGAAAAATTCAAAGAAAAATCATTTTCCATGATCAACTTTATGGTGTCAAACTAATTTTTCATATATATTTTGACATGTGTACATCTGCTTTCATTCCACAAAAGCAGATGTGAATACTTACAACAAAGACTTGAGGACAACAAAACCTAAATGTTTTCTGTTTGACTCCTTAACAAAAGAATACACTGACTGCTGACACAATCTATTACCTCTCAATTCAAATATCTGGTCTTGTTCAGGGCTCATCACAAAGGAAGCATTTTTACATGCCCATGCTGGACACTAAGTACAGCCTCACACATGCCAATCTGTCTAGTCTGTTCCCTCCCACTTTCTACACCTTGTCATTCTCATTGTTTATGCAAATAATTGGGTTCTGGACCTCTCTACATTTTATTCATTGTTCATCCCACTGAGTGTTTCTTTTGTCTACACTTTTAGTTTGTTTTGGAAGGGTGACATAAGAATAATTATGAAATATCTATAGATTATAAATAATAATAAAATGAGCATCTATGTATCTATTTAACTGAAGACAAAAGAATCTCATACTTTCCAGTGCTCCCCAATATCCCTCATTTGTTAATATTGTTGATTCTCAAGTCCTGGCTCGAAGGCAGACTTCTCACATAGACTTACTATTAGCAAGATGCACTTTTAACAATGGTTTCAAAACTAAGAAGTTAGAAACAAGCTTTGAAACTCAATGCATAGTTTCAGTTGTATTTTAAACACCCCCAGAAATGTATGCAGTCTCATATATAGTCATCTGTCTGTAGTATGCTGTACCCCAAATATATCTATCCATATCCTTTGGATCTTCTTCAACTGAGACAAAGAGAGTATCTGTTTCCTGTAGTGAATTTAACAGTACACCTTCACTTAATCTGTTCAGACACTTGGAAATTGGGAATTTTGCCTCAAACATCCTACTACACAACATTGAGGCTCCATGGAAGGAGGACCATAAGAGTGCTGTGACTGTTTACAAGTCCAAAGATGATTCCCAATTAAACTATCTGAAATAGTAAAATGAGAACCTAAGCACTCTTTTCATATTCCTTGTCCAAAGTCATAATTGTAATATAAATTTGATTGTACTTAAGCTCAAATGAATGTCGAGGGGAAAAAAATCTACAATTAACAGGAAGGATCAAGATACAATTAAAAGGTCATTGTGAATCCCAAGGCCATAAAGTTAACAACTTGTTGTCCTCAGTCTTTTCATCTGAATTATCCAAGGCACCGACTGTTCCATCCTCTGAGTTCATGGCTTGTGGCCACCCAAAAGACAAAAGGAACAATATTCTTTGTTGCTTCTGTTCTCTTCTGATCGTTGGCCTCACCAAAATAGCCTTTTGAGCACTAAATATTGTTACCCTGATTTCTGAAATTCAGGCATTATCAAAATTTGTACCTGGAAACCTGATGTGTCTCTTAATTCTGTTATCCAGGTATCCAGGCAAACCAAGAAATATTGAAGAGGAGGAAGACTAATATATGAAGAAAGAGAAGAGGGGAGAAAAGGAAAATAAGGACAAAGAGAAGGTAAGAAGGCGCAGACTTCTGTGGACCACTATGCAAGTGACTTCTGAAGCAATGGCCAGCTATTGCAAGAAAGAGTTAAGACCAAAGCACCAACTGCAATTGTTCACATAGAACAACAACAGAAAAAAAAAAAAAGCTACTCACAGCAGTTAGTGTTAGTAGCTCCTGACACATCTAAAACATTGTTTTGGTAAACAGCAGACCTCAACAGTGACTTAAGTCTTCTGGCCAGATGTTTTCTCCTTTTCTTCCTGGTAGGTACCCTAGCTGCCTCTAGGTCAACCACACCACTATTCTATTTATATCTGTCTTTCTACCTAATCTCTGTAGAAATAAAGCTAAACACGAGGGTTTTTTATTGTTCTTCAACTCTATAAACTTGTATCTTATCCATTCTTGAAAAATGTGTCATCAGAACTTCTGCCAGCTACTTTACATTTTCTGACACGCTATCAGAAATATTAATTTCCCCTTATTCCTTGACCTGTTCTTCTTTCTCTTCCCCATTCCCTTCCTTCTGCCAAAAACTAACTCTCTTGAAATTCCTCGAAATCTAATATGCAATAATATGGCCCCAGAAATTTCTATTTTTGAAGGCCTTCCAGCCATCCTATGGATAAGAAATGTTATAAAGAGAATTTTAGAGCCAAAAGTCTGGCCCTAACAAGCTAGACTTAGCCACTTGTCCAGTATATTTACAAAGAGTTATCAATGGTGAGAGTAGAGGAAGGAGAGTTAATTACTGTGACACTGAGAAGAGGAACAGATGAAGAGGTGAGTTTAGTCACCACAGTGAAGAAAGGGAATCAGAGGAATTGGTTGAGTGTAGATTTTTGGTTACTATGTCATCTAATGCTATTAAACAACTACAACGGCAGTCTCCAAAAATAGCTACCCAAATCCTCCATTGGCTTATAAAACTACGGCACTTCCTACATGCAAGTGTGGAGACTACTTTACTTCTTAAATTTGTGATGACCTTGGGAACTGTTTTGATGAAAAGAGTGGGACAGAAGTATATTCTAGAACGCAAGAGCCCAGAGGACTTCAGCGGAACTCTAATAGCAGCATTCTCACTCTTGGAGCCAGGCTGGGAGGAATAAAAAGACCGGAGACCTTAGAACATGGTGGCAGATCTTAAACATTCCAGTCAAAGCCAAGCCCTCCACTGGAGGCAGCTGTGTGAAAAGCCTGACTCACTTCAAAAGGTGTGAAAGATCTGCTCAGTCGAGTTCCACCTGAATGGCTGAACTACAGGATTGACAGTAATAATAACTGTAATATTGAGAGTAATAATAAACTGACTTTCAGCCACTAGGTTTGATGACGGTTTGTCCTACAAAAAAATGGATAATTAAATTCTTTCTTTCATTCTCAGTCAAAATCTTACAGGGTAGCACTGTAGATCCTGCTTACGGTAGGCAAACCCTAAGAAACTTTGAGTTACTGCAGAGTGTACCAAGTGATATTAATAATAATGACGTTAAGCAATCCTGATGGCTTCAATGTTATTTAAGGAAATAGGAATGCCCCACTGAAGCTTGAATGATATATTTTAGACGTAGTTCTGTTCAAATTTGTTACTATCATGAATATCAGTAGATCACCTTTAAGGATCAGTACCAGAAATCTGGCCCATCGACTCGTTTGGGAAGCCTCATCCCTGAGGAAGCTAGACAAACGACTTGTTGTTACACAGGAAAATCACTCCTGCCTTGAGATCAAAGAGCCTGAAAAAAAAAAAAAAACAATTGAAAGATATGGCTTGCAGACAAAAGACAACAAAACTTGGGATAAAACATAAAAACAGCTGATGTAGAAGGCTTGAAAGAGAAAAATATAAACTTCCCTCACAGCCTTAAATATACCCTAATTGAGCTTTGGAGACACTGAGCCATGCGGTTTTAGAACAGGGAATCTTAAAGAGGAGGGTCTGCATCCCAGCCACCCCAGATCCTTTTATTTTCTATAGAATGTGGAGAAATTATCTCAACCTCTCTTGCACCCTAATTAAAGACCATTTGAATCACCCCCCTCGTCCTGAAATGCTAAAGAAAAAGTTAGAGTGCTAATGGTCCTCCTTTCAAATATGCTCTCAAGATTTCTGTTTAAGTGAGGATCACATAGTCCTCTGTGGGAACCATGTTACTCTTTGAATACACTGTATAGGTTTCTTCAGGTGAAAAGTCCCCAGGCCTGTAGTAAAGGAACTCAAATGAAACCTCGTGGATCATTGTCTGGAAGGCAAATATCTAAGATGAAGGTACAGACAAGGCTGAGATTCTTCCAAAGATTATTGGGGAGAAACATATTTCATACATCTCTAGATGCTTATGGTCTTTTGGCCATGTTTGGCACTCCATAATTTTCAAAGAAATCTTTGTGACCTTGCCTCTATCTAACAATGCTTGCTCCCTGTGCATGTCTTTGTGCCCAACCAACCCTCCCCGCCCCTTTATAATCAGGCTGGATTAACACCCACCCTAAGGATGTGAATAACTTCTGTGAAGGTTCTATTTCTGAATGTGATCATATGATGAGATACTGGGACTACAATCTTAAAACTTTGAAAAGCTTTTAGAAGGACATAATTCAAGCCATAACATCTAGGTATCATAGTTAGCTTCAGCTGTCAACATGACACACTTCAGACCTCAGTCGAGGAACAACCTCCATTACATTGGCCTATGAACATGTCTATAAGACATTTTCTTAATTGCTAATTAATGTAGAAAGTTCCAGCCCACTGGAGGTGTTGTCTTCTCTAAGCAGTGGACCTTGCCACAAAAGAAAGGTAGCTGAGCAAGCCGAAGTAAACAGGCCAGTAGGCAGCGCTCTTCCATGGTTCTGCTTCAGTTCCTGCCTCCAGTCACTTTGTCTTTCTTCAGTGATGAGCTGTTTTCTCAAATGTAAAATGAAATAAACCTTTCTTCCCCAAGTTGATTCTGGCCAGTGTTTAACCATCACAGAAAGAAAACTAAGATACTGGTTTAGTTAGGATATGCCAGCCTAGGCCAGAGAGTCAAGGAATATTCTGGCAAAGCATGGTTCAACAGGCATGGCAAACCTGCTTTGTGTCTCTATCCATCATTAGCTGTAACTTCCAGAGGATTCCCTTCAGCATCTAGGTGGCATCTGGACTTGTACTTTACTCTGCTTGCTGCTTCAAACATCTCCCCAACCCCTACCACTCACATTTACTTCCTACTCACCTCACGGGCATCTTCTTGGTCTCAGTGTCTCTAGAAACTGCAAGCCCTAACCCCCTGCCTATTCCATTGATACCCTTACATTGAACCTGTAGGGATCCGAATTTTATTTTTCTTACTAAAGCTGGAAAACATATATATATATATATATATACATATATATATATATGTATATATATATATATATATATATATATATATATATAACAAATGTGTCTACTCATTGCTCAGAAATCTTAATGTTCAAAAACCAGACAGGAACAGCCACTTAAGGATGCAGTGACTGTCTTAGTGCACGGGCCTCCCTCATAGTTAATTCTTTTACACTAACTATAAATTATATACCTGCTTTGACTAAAAGGAGCTACATGATGAGTGGTAGGGCTTATCAAAGTCGAGTCAACATTGAAGCACTGTCAGCATGATAGACAGAAAGGCAAGCTGTAATCCCAAGGACTCCCTGGTGAGACATAGATGGAGGCTTAGTTTAATCCCTGAAGGAATGACAGGAAAAATAAGGTGAAAAACCTATTAGCCTCCTCCATATAATCTGAAACTTACTGGCTGTCTCTTTTCAAGTCTTCTACTCAGTAAGTCACCAGGTAGTAACCAGGAAGTAACAATCCAGTGTTTCCTTAGAGGACCTGTAAGGTATATCTTGATGGAAGAGTTACCTGATTTTTCCTAGACTGAAATTGTGTCATGTGCAGCCTCTGCCTTTCTTTACTACACTGCCAAAAAGGACACACCTATTCCCATGGTTTTGTGATGGGAGAGCATCAATATATGGGGAGAAATAGTGCTTTTGTCAATGGATTCCATTAGTGATTGGATGCCTGCTTCATGCTTACCACTTATTGGGTGTGGGAACAACAAAGAGAGAGAGAGAGAGAGAGAGAGAGAGAGAGAGAGAGAGAGAGAGAGAGAGAGAGAGAGAGAGAGAGAAAGAGAGAGAGACTGTTGTCTATGACCTCTGGAATTGAAAACCTAGTCTGAGAAAAAATAGATAAAACTGTGCTGTCTGAAGGTGATTTTGCTACTGATGTGCTGTGGGGTTTTGTTTGTTTGTTATTTGTTTGTTTGTTTTATGAGGGTAGGGACTGTTGTTTGCTTTGTTGTTGGGTTTTGCTAATGTGCTTGCCTCCCATATTTTAGCAAGACAAGCATTACTATTGGGGTTTTATCTGGCTTTGGAGATGGTGAGCCCTGGATGTTAATATCACTCCTTCTTCCCCCTCCATACCCTCTGAATCTATTGCAACTAATAGCCAGTTGGCAGAAAACGATACAAGGAAGTAGGACTTATGTCCTCGCTGGTATCTGGTGGTTAAAATTGAGAACAATTAATTTACAACTGAAATTTCTGAAGAGGGATTAAAAGAATGCTAAGAAAGCTCCAAAACAAAGTTCTCCACTTGACAACGGCAATGGCCTCAGAGCCCACACTCCCTAACTGAATTTCCAGGTAACCAGGCCTGAAGGAGTTAATGAGGCACTGAGATGCTTCCCTCTGGCACATGATTTGGTTTCTAAGGATCTTAAACATCCCAGAAAACTTGGTTAACTTCCAAGAAATGGGCTAAGTCTGGTAGAAGGGGAAGCACTTGTTAACTATTTTGGCTGCCATTTCTCCTCTGTTTTTCCCCCCACGTGCCAGATCCCCCCTAATCATCTTCAATTAAATTTAACTTAACAGAGATTGATAATAATTATCATCACCCTAGGGAAGGTAACAAGTTTCTATATCCCCATAGTGCTTTTTGTTCCATCTAAGCCATTTTCCCACATTAATGATCTCTGTGTGCCCCAGCAGGTGCTAAGTGCTAGGGATTCCTGGAAGTGAAGCTTTGTGTACCCACTGACTTGCTGGAGCTCTTTCTTGTTTTTGATATCCATTGGGACCAAACCAGAGAGAAGTCAGGGACCTTTTCTCAAAGGAGAAAGATCTGTCATTGCCTATCCTGAAGCTCCTATCATCATTCCTTCACAGTCCATGACTGGCCTGATCATCCAGGCTGCTTCCTTCCCCAGGATAATGGAACTGTCCTTCCCCAATGGCCTTGATGTCTTTCTACTCCTACCTGTATCCTTACAGCTTCCTCGTATTCCTTCATGTAGCATTTTGGCTCTTGGCTGGGTTTCCAACTCCTCCCAATTTAGCAACATCTGAAAATTTAATTAGCAAGCGGTTGTCTCCCTCTTCCACATAATTAATGAAGATATTAAAATAAAACTGGATTAAGAATTTATTACACTATAATTTGCAAATCATTGCCACGGTTCCAGGATAAGCTCTAACAAGGCAGGAGGGAGCAACTTCAAAGGGGCAAGGAGGGCTGAGGTAGCCTGGTCCTCACTCTGAGCTGGAGCTTGTATGAAAGAGGAATATAGCTCAAGCTGTGTGCCAGGGACCATGATGCTGACTGAGAATCTGTCATTAATTAGTAGAAAGTCCCTCAGTGTTTGTTGAAGAATGCAAAGAAGTCTTAGCTCACCAAGGACTTAGATGTTCAGGGAGGTGGTATGTGTATAGCGAATGCAATTATCCATTATAAAGAGCACAATGGAGAAATGAGAAGCAGATGTGTCTTTTATTTAATATTGTAGTAACAGAACAAGCCTTTCTTAATAGTTATATCAGATGGTGTTCATTCACATCATCTGATCCCAGTTCTTTCTAGATACCTATTTCGGTATAAATGAAAATGGCCACCTGTAGTCAATAGTAGCTAACCACAAGAAAAAGCAGTTGACATCCTTTAGAAATTCCAGATCAAGAGGAAAACCTTACATTTACCATATCTCAGAAGATTCCCCAGATTTCTCACTGCCTCTGCTCTTACCTTTTCCTGATCTTGGTTTTATTCTGGTACCCATGGTTTCAGAAGGGACCCCTCCCCACAAATAAATCTTTTACCTTGGCATGTTTTAACTTCAATGTCCATAACTTTCCATCTCTCTTCCTACTCCTCCAACAGCTTTACATTTCATGGGATTGCCAAATGAGACCCCTCACCTGTTTCGAGAGACTCACAAGGCCCACCCCTGACTCCTGAGATATTTGGTGCAAGAATATTCTACTTTTCATCTTGAATCTGCCACCCCTTCCCTCCATGCAGTCACACCCTCAGCAGGGACTAATCCTTGGGAATGGATTAAGTAAACAGACAGTGGATAGACACAGAATGGGCTACAGAAGTCAGCAGCATCATTAAGCAGTCTTGGCTTCACAGAAAAATGTCAAAGACATAGCTGCACTGGTGGAAGCTTTTCAAAAAATAAGTATTGAATAATACAGCTTATGAATCTGATTTGATTCCAAGGACCTTTAGATACATCCAGTACACCTTCCTCCATGCATGCTATTAATCCTTTACAAGCCCCTATTTCAAATTCTGGAACAAGTTTGGTACCAGACACACTGATTTGAGTATTAAAGCCCTGAGATTTCTTGCCTTCAGTGTATTGGAAAATAAAACCTGTTTTGTTTTTTGTTTGTTTGTTATTTTTTAAGAAAGAGGGAGAGGGAGAGAGGGAGGGGTGGGAGAGGGAGGAAGGGAAGGAGGGAGGAAGAGAGGGAGGGAGGAAGGAAGGAAAGAAGGAAGGAAGGAAGGAAGGAAGGAAGGAAGGAAGGAAGGAAGGAAGGAAGGAAGGAAGGAAGGAAGGAAGGAAGGAAGGGCAACAGATATAAAATACAAAGTAGTGATTTACACAAGGAAATACCTTGAAACAGGAATAATTTATAAAACAAAACATCCTTAATATGACAGCAGTCAATTTAGCCTGATATAAAAGAGGGTCTGTGTTTTCTTTCATTTATATTTTTATGATATGTAATGTCTTTATAATTTCACCACTCCACATCAAAGCCACCAACCGCTGAGTGCCTAAATAAGTAGCATGTGAAGAAAATGAATGAACTGCTAAATGTCCCATTACATCCGTGGAGAATACCCCTCCATTTGGATTCAGAAATCTTAAATTGAGACGACAAATGAATGGTTTTCACTCCAGTGGAGGCAGAGTTTTGGCAACTTTATTATGTTGAGTTGGAATAAAGGAAAATACACTGAGAAGTGAAGTTTTAAAAAATAATAAGTGTTGCTGGTGTCTGAGTTCTGGCATGGAATGTCAGGTCCTCTGTGAGACAGAGTGATGGAGACAGTAGGGGGCATAACACATGCATAAAAGCTCCAGGGAGATGGAGTGAGGGCCTGTCACTGGTGTGATTTCACCAGCACAAAGAAGCTATTTGGAGAATCTTAACAAGTTCCAACGTGTTTGGCCCAACACATTAGGGGCTGACATCAAAAATTGAAAGGCAAAGAATGTGTCTCAAGCTGGTTAAAGGAAATCACAATGATCAGCAGCTCTTAGTGCACTTAACCACGGATGCCCTGGGAGCCCAAGAGGAAAGGAGACAATCTAGGAGAGCCTCCAGCACCACCCAGTGTGCCTCAGAACAAGACAGCATTTTCACAAAGACAATACAGCTGCCACAGAAAACAATACCTTTGCAGACCCCATCATCCCTTAAAGCAGGAGAATTTTAGAGCTCATTTTCCAAACTCCGGGTCTCAGACTTTTTTCTCTTATCCTCTGCAGAATTCCATGCACACTTCTCAACATGGCATTTCATTCCATCCTTAATAGCAGAGAAGAAATGGATGCAGTGAGGTTCTGGGGTAGCTTCTGGGTCAGGACTTGCATTTTCTACTTGAGACTTTTTGGCTTACTAGACAAGAATTAAGGGATCCAGAAATCACATAGTCAAAGTACTTGACTTTGAGGTCTGAGGTCATAGGACAGGGTGGACTGACAACAGTCAAGTAAGGTGTTTCTTCTCTGAACTAAGTTGCATGATAATGTGAGGATATGAGAACAGACATGCTCTGTACTGCACATGCAGATAGAAAAATAATTAGAGGACTCTAAGTTTTACATTGTACACTATACTTCTTTACCTGGGAAAATAATCTCTGTACAGAAGCAATGTGATGTTAAATTGTATGTAGTATACGTAGTTCTCATTTTAATTACATTAATTAACTTATTTGTTTGTATATGAGGGGCATGTATTTACTACACAGTATGAATGGAGGTCAAAAGATAATTTTAAACAGTGGATTCTCTTGACCCACTATAAGCACCACAGCAGTCAAACTCGGGTTTGCAAGTTTGGTAGCAAGTGTGTATGCAACCGAGTATTTTAGAGGCCCAGGATAAGCAACTCAGAACATAAGCTTTGAAGCATGAAAATTGTTCTTTTTAAAGGATTTAGTTTTGGTTTGGTTTTATTTGTGTGCATGTATCTGCCATGTCTGGAAATCCATAAGTGCATATATATGCAGATGCCTGAGAAGGCCAGAACAGGGTACAAGAAACATTTCATCTGAAGCTATAGGCGATTGTGAACCACCAAACATGAGTGCTGGGAACTAGAATCTGGTCTTTTGCAGGACCATGTCCTCTGAACCACTGAACCATCACTCCAACCCTGAAATTATTGTTTTTAAAGACAAAGTAAATAATGACAGGCTACTTTCTCTCTGACCTCAGATATCTTGTTTCAGGAATGAATTGATTAGATTAGATATAACGTAAACTCACAAATAGTCTCAAATAATAAGGATACCAACAAAAATTACAAAGTTATAGCTGCCAATAAAAAAGTCATCACCAACAGCATCGTCAACAACCATGGCAGGTGCCTAAGAGGCACAAACAGCTTAATGGAAAAAAGAATTACTAATCCCCCTTATTAATGAAAATGAAAACAACTTTGCCAATCTTATACAGTGTGTGGGTTCCAGTGCTAGAATTCATATTCATATGTAACCCCAAAGCCTGCGCTCTTAATCTAAAAACGTATTATTAGGTGTTTTACTTTTAACAAGGATGATGGAAGAGAAAAGCTAGCTACAAGAGTTGAAGAAGTAAGAATGTTTTCAGTAAGTGTTTGCAATGCTATGGGAAAGAAGAGAACCACACAAGAAAGAGATAACCATACAGCATGGTGTACGTGTAAGATCCAGGCTGAATACAACAGTCAGCAAGGTTTGGAGAAGGGGAAATCACTACTGGTTAGATGCTAACCCACAAACCTAGCTGGATAGGACTTTGTGTTACTGACTTTCAAAAGAAACAAGTCAGATAGAAGGCTGAGAGGAGGATGCACATGCATAAATGATACTAGAGAATGACCTCACCTGTCTTCCTGGACAGCTCCTCCACTTATTTTTTGAGACAGGATCTCTATAAACCTAGAGCTCGTGGCCAACAACCTTTAGGGATCCACCTGTCTACACACTCACACACACACACACACACACACACACACACACACACACACACACACGACAGGTAAGGCCTAAAGAACTGGGCCATGCCTTAAGCAAACAAAAAATTCTGACGTGCACAGTAATATCCTGACCCAGAGGACCCTGAAACCGGATCCCCAAGATGACCACTGCTGACATACCACCCAGAGCCAACGAGGAAACACCACCGCAGCTGGAAGCAGAGATCTCCAAAAAGTGCACACATAAATACCTCAGTCCTTTGTTTGTCCAGATTGCTTACAACCTCCCAGAGCCTGTGCATTTGGTTCTGTGTCTATTCACCCTCTGGTCCCAGGGTCAGAGACAGTGGGATCCCAGCTGTAGAGCCAGAAATACACACACACACACACACACACACACACACACACACACACACACACACACACACAGAATTGGGGTGACAGGCACATGCCACTACACCCAGATTTTTTAGTGAGTGCTAAGGATTCAAACTCAAGTCAGAAACAGATGCTTCAGACGAAGCCATCTTTCCAATCTGTTTAATTTGTTTTGAAAAAGCATTATTTCTAGATATGAATATTAGGTCACATTAATAATTTGGAGCATAAAATTGGTGGGCCACATCTTTGAGAGCCAACCAAGGCCTCGTTTTTAAAGTGCATATTAAGTGGTTCACACCATCACCCACTAAATCAAAAATTCTGCAAAATGAACCTGGAGATTTGCATGTTCAAATACTTTTAAATTATTGTTATTTTGTGGTATGGATAGTATAGGCCAGTTAGATTTGAAGTGTTCCATGTATCTTTTTTTTTTATGTTCCATGTATCAAATTTTGCCAAAACATTTATCCCAAGACCAGCCATGTCCATCACAACACAAAAGTACACATAGCCCTTTATGGTAATTTCTTCAGTACTCCGTGTAGTCACAAGTCTGAATCCCAGTCTCCTGATTCAGTGGGTTTTTTTTCCTTAAATTCCATACAAATACAATCACCCATGTACTTGCATGTAACTGAATTTTCAGCCCCAAGTCTTTAAGATCCACCCCTGTTGTGTACAGCTCGTCCCTTTTTGAGGCATGATATTACATACCATGACCAACTTGTGTCAGTTCTTGAGTTGTTTTGCAATTTGGAGCTGTTGATGAAGAAAACCATTATAAACATAATTATGTTATTCATGTATAGAAAAATGCTTTGGTTCCTCTTGTATACATAGGCGTGAAGCTGAATGGCCATGTGTAAGTGTATGTAAGTGTATGCTTATCTTTGAAACAAGGGAGCAGCCAATGGTCTTAAGTGGTTATACTGCTGATAGCTCTCCCAGTAATACCTGGAAGTGTGAGCTGCTCAATATTCCTGTTTTATATTACCAAGCTTTTGAATTTCATCTATTCAAGGCCAACAGTTTCTATGGTTAGTGCTTTTTCTTTGTCCACAAAGTACAAGTTTCAGCATTAAAACAATTCACTCAAGAAATCTTCCAATTTCTCTTGCCATCTCATATTTCACATATGGATTGTTTTAGAAATGTATTTCTTAATTTCAAAATATTTGGATGTTTTCTATATAACATACTCTCAATGATTTTTAATTTAATGCTATTGTCCAGATAACATACTTTATAAGATTTGGGTTTCTTGACAAGATGTGTTTTACCAGAAAATAAATGACCATTTTTTACCTGAATATCCATGTGCAATAGAAAATAAGATGTATTCTTTGGCTATCAAGTACAGTAAAATCGTCTGTTAATGTGAATAAAGTAGTGCTTCTTAGATACTCTTTAAGTCTGTAATGTTGACTACTAAGTGGATATGCTAACACTCATCTGTGATTGCATTTCTGTGCATTTACATTACTTTTAGATTCATCCTATCAATTTACATTTAAATTGCCTCTCATAGACAATACATATTTTGTATTTGAATCCAATCTATTGATTTGATTTTCCATCTTGAGTATTACTTCTCATTTTGGTGTTTATTTATTTCTCTGTGATTTGGTGGTCTTTTATTTTGTTAATTTAATAATTTTAGTATTCTGCTCTATAGGCTTTTAAAAGTACTTATAATTGTCATTCTTGTGTTGTTGCTCTAGACATTAAAATTTGCATCCTTGATTTATCTGCTTTTCCTTAGTATTCTTACATTAGCACTTCTCACTTTGTATAAACACTGTAGACTTTGCAAGCATGTGGTTGTCCATCTCCTTTCTATCTCTCTACCTGTTTCTGCTCCACCTTACAATATCATCTTTGGTTAAAGTTTAAAAAAAGGTTAGAAAATTACATTACATTACTACATTAATCCTTGTATTAATCATGTTGCTGTCTTCCATCTCTTCTTGAGGAATGAAATTTCCTCCATTGACCCTAATTTCATTCGCTGTGATGAATTTTATCTTTCTGACGGTAAATTTGGCAATGTGTTTTCTCAAAATTAGTTCATATGCAATATCTTCATTCACTCTCATCTTTATTACTTTATTTATTTATTTATTTTTGGTTTTTTGAGACAGGGTTTCTGTGTGTAGCTTTGGAGCCTGTCCTGGAACTCACTTTGTAGACCAGACTAGCCTCCAACTCACAGAAATTCACCTGCCTCTGCCTCCCAAGTGGTGGGATTAAGGGCATGTGGCACACTGCCCATCTACTGCTTTTATTTTTGAAAATATATTATAATCATTTCTCATTTCTCTCTCCTCCCTGCAAATTCTCCCGTATATCCCTCCTTAATATCTTTCAAATCCATGGCCACATTTTCTTTATGTATTGTTATATACATATATGTATATGTAAATACATATATGTTCATAAATAGAAGCTACATCATGATTGGTCTGTAAACTATCACGGTACCTACATTTTCAGGGATGACCATTTGGTAGTGTAGAACCAACTTATGTGCTCTTCTTTAGGGAAGGCTGTTTCTACTGCTCTATGCATTCCTTAGCTGCCTGTAGTCCCTTGTGTAGGGTTAAGGATTCTTGTGCTTACCCCAATACACTTTGGCATGTCTACTGTTGCTGTCTTTGTTTAGTTCATGTTTAAGTAGTCATGTTGATGAGACTTTATAAGTGTAACATCGGACTGTGGTGATATTTTATTCTTATGTTAATAAATGAAGTTTGCCTGGAGATCAGAGGAAATAGCAAGACGTTTTAAGTAAACACAAAAGACAGGTTGTGGTAGCACATGCTCTTAATCTAAAATCACTTGGTAGGCAGGGTCTCTGTGTGTTCAAGGCCACACTAGGGAACAGAGCCAAGTGTGGTGACACACACCTTTAATCCCAGTACCAACCATAGAGACCTGGAGGTCTGTACAGACAGGCAGTGATGTAGCTGGGCTAAGAGCCAATGAGAGAGCAGAATAGCAAGGCAATAAAGGTGTGGGTAGACAGGAAGTAGATCACTTTTGGGTGTTGCAGAGCTGGTGAGGTAAGGTTGGTTAGTGGCCTTCACTATTCCCCTGATCACTAAGGCTTTCACCCCTATATTTGGTTCTGTGTTTTTTATTTAATAAGACTATTTAGAAATTCATCTACATCTGACATTTTAAAAAATATTTTTATTTTACATATATGAGTATTTGCTTACATTTGGATCTGTGCATCTTCTGCAGATCTGGTATCCACAGAGGCCAGAAGAGGGAGTTGCAATTGGAGTACAGACAGCTGTGAGCTACTACATGTGTGCTGGGAACTGAATCTAGAGCACTGAGCCATTTCTCCAGCTCCTGCTTCTGACATTTGAAGGGTCATTTCACTGTGTAAAGATTCTTGGTTGAGAGATTATCTTTCTTTTTTTTCCCATTTCACTGTCTTCTAGTCATTTTTTTTGGATAAAAAATAACCCATCTTTCATACTGATCCACTGTGTTTAATGTGCTAATTTTTCCTTATCAACATTGAATGTGCCTCTTCCATCACTTACCATTGGTTCTCAGCAGTTTGTCTATCCTGTCCAATGGTAGTAAGATGTAGTGTAGTGTAGTGTAGTGTGCTGTAGTGCAATGTAGTGTGTTGTAGTGTACTATAGTGCAATATAACATATTTGTATTTACTCTCCCATAGTCTTTTCCTCATGATTGCATAGTCCTAATTATTACCCCAGACCGTTTGTAGACTGGTAGAACAATGTGGTAATAAATTTCTGTACACTTCTCAGATGAGTTTTATACATGCTTTAGAATACAGAATTACTGAGCAACAACAGCTGTCAAGACGACCTCTTTCCTGTCCTGAAAACAGATTACAGTGTTTAGTAAACTTAAGCTGTATCCTCAAAATCTGTTATCAGAATGTAAGACATTACATAACAGTGCAGATCATATGAAAAAAATATCAGGAAAGTAGAAAAGTAAATGGTCAAAAAAAGTGTATTGGAAATCACAGTATTTAAACAAAATCTTAATAGGTGAGTGATTTTTTTCTCTTCAAAAAATTGAATGGAATTTCATCAGTTTAAATTATCTTATTTAAGCTCTCTCATAAAACATAATTTTACTGTACAAAACCAAAAATTGAAGATCATAGGAAAATAAAAAGATGAGAAGTCTACCTAAGGGAATATTTCTAAGAAATATAAATTTATGCTCTCTGACCTCTCAACCTTTAATTCAGCAATGACCTCACCATCATACAGGAGGTGACAACCTTTGATACAGCAATGACCTCACCAGCACACAGCAGGTGACAACCTTTCACAAGGCAAATGGAGAGCATTAGAGTACATTCCAACCATTAACCAAATGCAGAGCTTCTTATCTTTCTAATGCAACATAGCCTGGATGTCAGGTTACATTAAGATGCCTTGGGTTACGATGACATAAAGAGTTCAACATAATGAAACATGACACTAAGAAATATGGACATCGATCTGCACCGCTAATTTAAACACGCACTGGGTTTTGCCTTGATCTGTTTTTATGTCCTCAACCAGGAAATGACACGTGGATAATAGGTATTGTCTGATTTGTCATTCCCAGGACAGGGTGCACTGCACACTTTTTCCATTATTGACACCTCCTTGGTATCGACAAAAGGGTTATCATAGTCTCTTTCTCATAGATTCTCGTCAAATACTCGTAACTTACACAAAGGAGAATGGCATCATTCTAAAGCAGTCTTCAGAAAAAACAGATTCCAACCATACCTTCCTCATACGTCAGTGTATATTAGAGATAAAATTTAAACCTAATTTATTCGCACAGTTAATGAACTATGGGTAGGACACTATGCTGGAGCGTGGATAATGAAAGGACTGAGACCCAGATTTGCCTTACTCAGAATCATAGTTTCCAGAGGTGTTATCACATACAAGTCTAAATACTACACATTTTGGATATCGTAGTTAAACATGTAGCACAGACTGAACTAATCAGAATTGCCTGCCTCCCATCCAATCTGCCATATGAGAACTGGAATGAGCTGTAAGACCTTGGAAATTTTCAAGCACTTTCTTATGCATGAAATGGGGACATAAAGAATTACTTAGCCCAGGGAAACAACAAATAATCAAATGTTTTTCACGAGGCTATCACCATTCAAATTATGCTAGATACTCAATTCTACATTAAGTATAGTATGTGTTTCACATTTATTTGTGTGAGATACAGTCCCAAAATTATGACTAAATACAGAATTGATCCATAGCTAGTGAATCCCCACAGGTAGTGAAGCCCCAAATTTGCTAAACGTTATTCTGTTATTAAAGGTATTTCCATAATTCTGAAGAGACTGGGCCACAGCAGGAAACAAGTTCTCCAACTATAGATAATAATTATAAACTAAAAGCCACTTGAATCTCCATTAGGAAGAATGACCACATGTAACAACAACAAGAAAAAAGTGATGAGGGTGATGAGTGATTATTTGAGGCTTGCAAGGAGGTACTTAAAATAACTATATAATTCTATTTATTAATAATTTCCATAGTGTTTTGTGACTTATTTATCATGGATAACAACTACATGTTCAGTTCAAGGTCATGAACATATTTTTTTCTGTGTTTTCTACTAAACACACAGTCTTTCCATTTTCATCCTAGTGAAGACACAATATAAAGCTAGTATTTGAAATGTGAATACTGACCAAAAGAACCACTCCTATTCGGAATCCATTTAAAGATGTTCCAAATCAAGGAGAAACAAGCCAATGAACAAGGACACAAAAGATCTGAACATGTGTTTCACTAAAATGGATAACAAAATGGCATTTTGTTATAATCACAGATTTCAGTAAGTATCGACATCAAGAGTTACCATGGAAATAGGGACTGAAACCTCTGTAGGACAAGACTATGTACCTGGAAAGATGTTGGAAATTTTAACTCTTGTCGATTTCAAATTTTGACAAGGGTTTGAAGGAAGTAGAATATTCTTTTGTTAATGGACAGCATTGCCAACCCTGTAAGCACATCAGAAATCAGTTTGGTGATCTGCTGTGGGATGGTCTGCATGCTTTGAATGTGTTGCTCTGATTGGTTGATAAATAAAATGCTGGTTGGCCAGTAGCCAGGCAGGAATTATAGGCAGAATAAGCAGACAAGGAGAATTCTGGGAAATGGAAGGGTGAGTCAGGAGATGCCAGCCTGCCGTCCAGGGAACAGCATGTAATGGCAGACAAGCAAAACCATGGAAAACTTGGCAACATATAGATTAACAGAAATGGGCTGAGTTTAAGTGTAAGAGGTAGTCAGTAGCTAGCCTGAGCTAATGGCCAAGCAGTTTTAATTAATACAAGCCTCTGTGTGTTTACTTGGGGACCTGGAAAAAGGGAAAATTCTGGCTACAGCAATCTCCTTTAAAGCTGTAACTTGTGAATCAGCAATGCCATTTATGGATACATACTCAATGAAAATCAATAGTGATGTTTACCTAAGATTTATTGAGAAGACTCTGAATGACAGATTTATTCATGTGAACCAAACTACAACAAGCAAAATATCTATTAACTCTAAGTAAAATGTTTGTTTGATTTGGTTTGGTTTTTAATGTGGGTGCTGGAGAGATGGCTCAGAGGTTAAGCACAGGCATGGCTCTTGCAGAACACCAGAGTTTAGTTCCTGGCATCACAACCACCTGTAACTCCAGCTCTAGTGCACACAGCAACCTCTTCTGGCCTCAGAGGACACTTTACTCATGTGCACATATTCATTCACAGAAATACACACAACTGAAAGTTAAAAATAAATCTTTAAAAAGTGTGATATATTTACACTCTCAAACACTACATAGCTATAAGTTAAAATAAGTGAAATGCCCACACAACAGTATACTTAAGATGTATGTATATTAGATGGAAAGAAAGGAATCAGACACTGGGCATGGTGGCTTACACCTTTAATAGCAGCACTGAGGAAACGAAAGTAGGCAGATTTCTCTAAGTTCAAGGCAAGCCTGGCCTACAGAGTGAGTTCCATGGCAGCCAGGGTATACAGAGAAACCCTGTCTCAAGACAACAACAACAAAAAAAGAAGTCAGACAATACAAAATATATTACACTGAGAAGAGATCACCACCTCTGTGATATTCATTTTCTTTGTTTAAAAAACTTTCCAAGTCTTTAAGATGCAAAACAGAAAGAAGTGACTGTTCCCCAGCAGATTGTCAGAAGTTTTATGTGGCTTAGGTGGGTCCTCTGAAAAACTGTAATCAAGGTTCGACAAGAGATGGATGTCTACATAGAGGCTTAATTGGCAAAGATTCTACTTCCAACTTTATCCAAGCTGTTAATAAGTTCCTTTCATTCTCTTCCCTGACAATCACCCCTGCAGTGGTACTGGGGCCACTTGCTGAGCAAGTAACTTTGTCACTGAGCCATACTCCCATGTCCAAAATCATTTTTTTTTTTTTGCAGCTATAAGATCAAGGTCCTAGGCACCTTGCTAATGGTTGGTTACAGGACACTCTCTACTCCACAAGGCTGTCTGGAACTGTGTATCTCCTAGCCTTCTGAAAACATGCAGTTTGCTTTATCAAAGGCACCAGCAAGAAAGATGGAAGCATGCAAGCAATACTGTGGAGAGCTGGAGTGTGAAGATGAGTTATGGGGCACATCCAAAAGATGAAGATGTGATATGCAGTGATCTACAGTGTCAAATGCTGCCCATGGGTCAAAGATGAAAACCACCACCTTCCTTGGGATTTGCCACAGACACCATTGCTGGCTTGATTAAAAGCAGACTTGAGAGTGATGAGGGCAAAGTCTAGTTAAAAAGAAGTCAATACATCTGGGGAAGATAAAGTGAAGAGAAGGTGGACAACTCTCCCTTCTCCCTGTAAGATAGTTTCAGTTACAGAAATATGGAGTTTGCTGCCCCAGAATCCCACAAAGCTTTCCTCAACAGTAAGAGCATTGGCTTAGAGATAAAACTTACAAGGCTGAGTGTAGAAGTGGATTTTTTAAATGAGTAAATTTAATTAGATATGCATTATAAATAAAGTTAACCTTTACTTTAGAAACTAAGAATAACTTTTAAATTAATAATTAGAAGGGAGGGATGTTCAGTGAAGAAATATGTCATGCTAAAACTGACAAGATTTTCAGAACAAATGACTAATATGTAATTATAAAGAAAATTGAAGGCAGATCTGTCGTGGATTGACATATTAAAATGACAGTAAATCTTTACAACATGGAGGTTTTGAACAGTGAAGTAAAAATATTTATCTGATAGGCATTGGTATAATTCTGCTTTGTAAAATAAGTAAAAATACATGAGATTTTCAATAACATATAAAACATGTTGAACTTTACCATATACAAGTGAAATCATAAAAAATGATAAGAAAGCTTCAAATATCTGATGCCACTAACACCATATTGAATGATGATGATGGCAGGACATGAAAGCAAAGAGGAGCAAAGCATTAAAAAGAACAGTCCAGATTCCTTTAATGATTGCCAAGGAACTTGTCAGTTAATAAGGAAGTCACAATAGAAATTATAAGATGTTTAAAAAATAGCATTTAACTATGAAAGTATTCATTAAAACTAATGATTGAAGTGAGATGAATTAAGTTTCTATTCAAAAGACTTGTGAGCCAAAGAAACTTAAAGAAAGTAGAAAGAAATAACAATGATAAGATCAGAAATTAATGAAACAATCAGCTGCTGTTTCATAATGTTTATAATTAAACAGAAAAACCAAAGAAGCAATAGAGGGGATCAACAACTTTTTTAAAAAGTGTTTCTTTAGAAGAAAATTAAAAAGATAAGTGAAATAACTTGAACAAATAAAAAATAAATATTTAAATAAACAAAAATAATTAAAAGACAACATTACTAATTAATAAAGGAGTCAATCAACAGATACATGAAATTAAAATAATAATAGACCATTTAAAAATATTTGGAATGATAAGAGGCACATAACTAAAATTCAAATATTATTTGTCCACAAAAGAATCATACTTGAAAGCGTTATAACAATGAACACAAAAGTATAAAAGACAGAAAGCACACAGCAACCAAGGGAAGATAACTTGTTACACGAACTGTTTTGAAGAAGAGAAAAGAGTAAAGGGGCCACTTCTTTAATTGTCCTAATGTAAGTTGTAGCTAGAGTTTTCCTGCCTTGCCCACGATCAGGACAAATCTTTGTCACCCGCCAGTCCTACAGCCGCTCAGACCCAACCAAGTAAACACAGAGACTTATATTGCTTACAAACTATATGGCCGTGGCAGGCTTCTTGCTAACTGTTCTTATAGCTTAAATTAATCCATTTCCATAAATCTATGCCTTGCCACGTGGCTGGTGGCTTACTGGCATCTTCACATGCTGCTGGTCATGGCAGCGGCTGGCAATGTCTCTCTCCTCAGCCTTCCCTTCCCAGAATTCTCCTCTCTCCTTGTCCCACCTACTTCCTGCCTGGCCACTGGCCAATCAGTATTTTATTTATTGACCAATCAGAGCAATTTGACATACAGACCATCCCACAGCACTGTTTCATACCAGAATTGACCAGAGCTCTTCAGAAAAGTTAAATTGTCTATTAACTCATTTATCAGTGTAGGTATGGAACACCAAACAAACTACCCAAAATTTGATGGTGTGCATTTTAAAATGTCATATCATTATCCCCTAACATGTAAATTTAGGGTACAAGATTATCTCCAATTATTGAATGTGAATTTATTTGTTTATTTATTCACTTTTTTTATACTTTTTTATTTTTTTAAGACAGGGTCTGTCTATGTAATAGCCCTGGCTATCTTAGAACTCACTCTGTGGACCAGACTGGCCTCAAACTCACAGAGATATGCCTGCCTCTGCCTCCTGAGTGCTGCCATTTAAGGTGTGTACCACCACTGACTTGCCAAATGTGAGTTTATTAATGTATTAGTAGTTTAACAACAACAAAAAAAGATTCTCCTAGTCTATATAGAAAATTGCATGAGTTTATTAATTTTGAAAACTACTTATACCTAACTAGGTTAATAAGAGCTATTTTTATTTTTATCAAAGGCAGATCACATGAAAACAACTTAATTATGAAAGTTTGGAATCATTTTCTTGAATGCTAGAGAAAGTTATTAAAGTGTGTTTTCATGGTTTTACTCATCATTGTTGGCCAAGCCAACTCAGTATTCCAAGAACAAATGGAAGGACCCCAAGAATGATGGCAAACTAAAAGCTACCCCTTTGCACTGGATGGAAGAGGATAAAAGACTATAGATTCAGCTGATATGGTAGTCTTGCCTGCCATCCCAGCACTCAGGAGGTAGAGGGAGATGGGCAAGTTTAAGATTATCCTTAGTCACACAGTAAGATCTAGGGCAGCCCATGTTACATGAGACCCTGTCTCAAAATAATTGAAAATAATAATACATTCTACTGGTATCGTTGAAAACACTAAGGAAAGAACTAAGCCACAGTGAGAAAGCAACCAGGAGCAGCAGCCCTGAACTGTCCTCACTGGAACTAGATGACAGTAGCAGCAGCATCCACAGAGCTTGCACTAGTATGATTAGAACAACAGAGGGATGAAGCTGCCTGGGCTGAAACGTGATCATGTGGTTGTCAGGACGATTGGAGAGGCACCAGAGCTGCCCAGGCTGTGCAGGCAGAGGCAGAAGTACAAGGCAGCAGCTCCTAGAAGAAATATCTTGTAAAGGCACCACATACACAGTGGGCCGTGAACATGTGCTGAACTGTCTTTCCCAGGGCATGTACAAATTCAGTGGCCAGGAAGAGATCACCAAGCAGCAAATGGAAGGCTTTCACCATCAGCTCACAGCCTCAGCACAGCACCAGCTTAGCTTTTTATTTTATTTATAATTTTGTACTTTACTTGTTGAAGTTTTTCGTTTGTTTTCTCACCGGAATAGTCTTTAAAGATAGACCTTTCTTTGCCCCTACTTTCTAATAGTTTCTCCATTACTTCTTGTACTTCTAAGCTGCACACTTTCCTTCTAGTTCATACTTTGTCTTTTCCCCTGTCCCTGTCCCCTCCTCATTTTACTACACTATAATCAAAATTCTTAGCTCCAGAAACTACAAAATTAAAATCTCCCATCTACTACCCTTGTGTTGTTATCTCTAACCATATGAGGGACAGAAGGGAAAAAGTCAAGTGTCTTTTCTTGAAGTTGACTTGAAGAGTGCCGTCAAACATTGTTATGCCACTGCGGCTAGTTCCCCCCCCCCCCGGCCGCACAGAGGAGTGAGGGACACAAATTTGCTGAAGACAGCTCACCAGGAAGACTCACATAAAATAACAAAGGAGTGAGGAAAATAGAGGGAGAGAACCTGTACAAGACAAGAAAGAAATGCAAACCATGTGAAAACAAGTCACTGTGACATCGCCACAAGCTCACTACACTTCAGTATTGGAGAGTAATGAAAATGAGATAGCTGATGGGAGAGAAAGTTTTCTTCACCAAACTAGAAAATAATTCTAAACTTTGGACTGAAATACAGAAGACCCTGAACAGTCAAATCAACACAAGCAGAAAGAGCTTACTGGAGGTATCAGAGTAGCTAATTTTAAGTTTTACCCACTACACTTATCTTAGATGAAAAATGAGTTTCATGGGAAGTTCCAACCCCCATTGAGGCTTTGGTAACTGTCACGCCTACAAGGTGGGGCCAAGAGAGGACTCTGAAGACCCGAGATCTGGATGTGCCACCTCTCTTGGTTCCTGGACCCTGGACACTGGAGGTAGACCCAGCAGAATTCTCCGGAGAACACCGCTGGACTGCGCCACACCTTTCCTAGACCCTGCAACCTACCTATCCCTTCATTTGTAAGTTACACCACTAAATAAACCTCCCTTTTAACTAAAAAAAAAAAGTTTTACCACACAATGTTCATAGTAACAAAAACAGCATCGCACTGGCACAAAAAACAAACAAACAAAAAACAACAAAAGAAAAAAAAAAAAAGAAACATGTAAACTAATGGAGTTCAATTGAAGACCCAGAAACAAACTTTTACAGGTACACCTACCTAATTTTGAAAAAAGGTATCCAATTCATACATTGGAAAGAGGCTCTTTTAACAAACAATTCTCGTAAAACTGGATATCCACATGCATAAGAATGAAATTAGTTTAATATCTCTCATCTCATAACAAAACAATAAAATCCAACTAAATTGTATTAGGAACTCAACATGTGTGGTGATAGATATGGATCTATTTGCAATCTTCTACATGTTAACTTCCAGTTATTCCAACACCATTTGTTGAAGATACTTTCTTTTATCTGTTGTACAGTTTTGGATTCTTTGTCAAAAACCAGGTGTTCATATGTGCATGGATTAATGTCAGGGTCTTCAATTCTATTCCATTGGTCCGTATGTCGGTTTTTATACCAGTACCAAGCTGTTTTTTTATTACTATAGCTCTATAGTAGAGTTTGAGGTCAGGGATGGTGATGCCTCCAAAGGTTGCTTTATCATATAGGATTATTGTAGCTATCCTGGGTCTTTTGTTTTTCCATATAAAGTTGAGTATTTTTCTTTCCAAGTCTGTGAAGAATTGTGTTGAGATTTTGATGGGGATTGCATTGAATCTGTAGATTGCTTTTGATAAGATAGTTATTTTTACTTTGTTAAGCCTACCCTATCCATGAGCATGGGAGATCTTTCCATTTTCTGACATCTTCTTCAATTCCTTTCTTTAGAGGCTTAAAGTTCTTGTCATACAGATCTTTCATTTGTTTAGTTAGAGTTACCCCAAGGTATTTTATATTATTTGTGGCTATTGTAAAGGGTGATGTTTCTCTGATTTCTTTCTCAGTTCATTTATCACTTGTATATAGGAGGGTTACTGGGTTTTTTGTTTTGTTTTTTTTTTTTAGTTAATCTTGCATCCTGCTACATTACTGAAGGTGTTTACCAGTTGTAGGAGTTCCCTGGTAGAATGTTTGGTGTCACTTATGTAGACTGTCATATCATACAAAGAGTTAAAGTTTGACTTCTTCCCTTCCAAATTATATCCCTTGATCTCCTTTTGTTGTCTTATTGCTCTAGCTAGAACTTTAAGTACTATATTGAATAGATATGGGGAGAGTGGACAGCCTTGTCTTGTTCCTGATTTTAGTGGAATCACTTTGAGTTTCTCTCCATTTAATTGAATGTTGACTGTTGGCTTGCTGTAAATTGCCTTTATTATTCTTAAGTATGTTCCTTGTATTCCTGATCTCTCCAAGACCTTTATCAGGAAGGGTATTGGATTTTATCAAAGGCTCTTTCAGGATCTAATGAGATGATCATGCAGTTTTTGTCTTTTAGTTTGTTAATATGGTACATTACATTGACAGATTTTTGTTTGTTGAACCATCCTTGCATCTCTGGAATGAAGACTACTTGGTCATGGTGAATAGTTTTTTATGTATTCTTGGATTAGTTTTGCCAGTATTTTATTGAGTGTTTTTGCATCAGTGTTCATGAGGGAGATTGGTCTGTAATTCACTTTCTTTGTTGTATCTTTGTGTGGTTTGGGTGTCAAGGTAACTATAGTCTCTTAAAAAGAGTTTGGTAATGTTCCCTCTGTTTCTGTTGTGTGGAACAATTTGAACAGTATTGGTATTAACTCTTCTATAAAATTCTGGTAGAATTCCTTGCTGAAACCATCTGGTCCTTGTTAGGAGCCTGCCCTAACTCCTCGGGGTCTTGCATCTTACATCATTAGAGGGCACTGACAACTATGTACGCACAGTGTAGTCATGCAATCTATGCCTTAAACAGCTGGATGTGTACCCCACCCTCTCTCTGTATTCCCTGATCTCTCTGCTCTGCTCCCCTCTTCCCCCCACATTTTTCTCTCTCTCTAGGTCTGGCTTTCCTCTTTCCATTCCCTCCTCTTTTCACTCCAATAAAGCTCTAATAACTAACACTGTTTTATGTCATGATGGTGACCTTTCTACACAGTAACCAGCACTACTTCCAGTCCTGTTTATTATCCTTTCAGTCCTGGGCTCAAGTCCAAGTAGATCAAAGACCTCACCATAAATCCAGTTACACTGAGCCTGATAAAAGAGAAAGTAGGAAGTAGTCTTGAAAACATTGGCATAGGAGACCACTTCCTAAATATAACACCAATAGCACAGACACTGAGAGCAACTACTAATAAATGGGACCTCCTGAAACTGAGAAGCTTCTTTAAGGCAAAGTACATGGTAAATAAGACAGAATGACAGCCTACAGAATGGGAAAAGATCTTCACTAACTCCAAATCTGACATAGGGCTTATCTCTAAAATATATAAATAATTCAAGAAAGTAGACATAAAAATACTGAGCAACCCAATTAAAAAATGGTCTACAGAGCTAAACTGAGAATTCTCAACAGAAGAATCCCAAATGACTGAAAGATATTTAAGGAACTGATCAACATCTTTATTCATCAGGGAAATCAAAATCAAAATGACTCTGATATACCATCTTACACCTGTCAGAATGGCTAAGATCAAAAACACTGATAACAGCTTATGTTGGAGAGGATGTGGAGAAAGGGGAACACTCCTCCATTGTTGGTGGGAGTGCAAACTTGTACAGCCACACTTTGGAAATCAGTGTGGTGGTTTCTCAGAAAACTGGGAACCAGTCTTCCTCAAGATCCAGCTATAACACTCTTGTGCATATACCCAAAAAATGTTCATTCATACCACAAGGACATACGCTCAACTATGTTTATAACAGCATTATTCATAATAGTCAGAACCTGGAAACAAAATAGATTTCCCTCAGCTGAAGAATGGATTAAGAAAATGTGGTACATATACACAATGGAGTACTACTCAGCAGTAAAAAGCACAATGACATCATGAAATTTGCAGACAAATGTATGGAACTAGAAAAATATCATCCTAAGTGAGGTAACTCAGACTCAGAAGGACAGACAAGGTATGTAATCACTCATAAGTGGATATTAGATGTAAAGGATACTCAGACTACAATCCAATCTACAGCTCCAGTGAAGCTACCTAACAAAGAAGACCCTAAGAGGGAAGAATGGACCATTGCCTTGGGAAGGGGAAACAGAGATCTCCATGAGAAAACTGGGGGTGAGGGGGAGGGGCAATGAAGGTGGTAGAGTTGGAGCAGGGCTGGACTGGAGGAGCAATGAAGGAGATATTATAATGGAGGGAGACATCATGGGGATGTGAAGAGGCTGGGTGCTTGGGAGGTTCCCAGGATTCCATAAAGATGACCCCAGCTTACAATACTAGCAATAGTGGAGAGGGTGACTGAACTGGCTTACCCCAGTAATCAGAGTACCCTAATTGTCACCATAGAGCCTTTATCCAGTAAATGATTGAAGCAGATGCAGGGATCCATAGCCAAGCACAAGGCCAAGGTCCAAGAGTCCAGTCAAAGAGAGAGAGAGAAGAAGGATTCTATGAGCAAGGGGCATCAAGATCATGATGGACCTACAGAGACAATCAAACAAACTAGTGGGAACTCATGAACTTTAGACCAATAGCTGTGGAATCTTCATGGGACTGGACTAGGCCCCTTGCATAATCGAGACAGTTGTGTAGCTTGATCTGCTTAAGGGGCCTCCAACATCAGGATCAGGATCCATCCCTGGTGCATAAGCTGGATTTTTGAGCCCATTACCTATGGTGGGACACCATGCATAGCCTTGATGCAGGGGGAGGGACTTGGACCTGCCTCTCCTGAATGTACCAGGCTCTGCAGACTCCCCATGGGAGGCTTGGCCTTATTGGGAATGGGAGGTGGATTTGGGGGGGTGGAGACTGGAGGGGCAGGAGAAGGGAAGAAGGATATCTATAATTGGTATATAAAATGAATAAAAATTTTTCTTAATAAAAATAAAATGAAAGAAAGAAAGAAAAGAAACTTAACATAAGACCAGAAACTATGAAACTGCAAGAGGAAAACATGGAGAAATCTTTTATAATATAGTCATAAGTAAGGACCTTTGGAAAACATTCCAATTACACAGGATCTTAATTCCAAGAATTGACAAACTGGATTACATGAAATCAAAATGCAAAGGAAACTATCATCAAAATCAAGAGACAGCCTACAGAGTGGAAGAACATTTGACAAATGTACAACAAAGGGTTAATGTCTTGACTATATAAAGAAATGGAAACATTAACACCAGTAAACCCAAATAAAACAAATCTTCTAATCAGTAATTGAGTAGATAATCTAAATAGACAATTGTTCAAGAAAAACAATACATCAATAGTCAACAAACACTTGAAAGAGTTTTCAGCACCATGAAAATTGGGGAGATGCAGAGTGGGAAAACTACATGGAGATCCCCTTTTACCTCAGTCAGATGGGCTAACATAGAAGAAGTAAATGACAGCATAAATTAGCAAAGATGTGGAGGAGGGCAACTATTACACACTTTATTCACTGCTGATAGGAATGTAAGCTGGAGTAGCAATTGTGAAAATCAATTAAAAGTTTTCTTAAAATACTTAAAACAGAACTAAGATATAAAACATCTATTTGGTTTCTGGGAATAGTGATTTACATACTATCACAGATATTTACATATTTTTCCTATCTACTCACAATAGCTAAAAAGGGGGAACCGACCTAAATGCTCACCATAAATTGAAATAGATTTAAAATGTGGATATGTGCACAATGAAATTTTATGAAGCCATAAAGAAAACAAAAATCATAATATTTTCAGACAAACGGATAAAACTGGAAATCATTATATTATGTAAAATAAGCCAGACTCAGAATGACAAATTCTACATGTTTTCTTTCATGTGCAGAACTTAGGGTTTAATTTATATATACATGTATACATATATGTATGATGTTGAAAGAGTATAGGGAGTGCTTAATCATGAAACAAGAAAGGAAACCATGAGAGAGAGAGGAGGAGGAGGAGGAGGAGGAGGAGGAGGAGGAGGAGGAGTAAGAAAAAGCAGAACAAAGGAAAGGAGAAAAGGAAAAAGGATAATGACATTCAACATGGAAACAGAAGGCCAATAACTGGAGATGAAGAGACATACCTGTGAAAATGGTTCAGGGGAGATAGGAGACAGAAATGGGAGAGGCCACTAATGAGGACAAAAATGTCTATGAAAGTGCCATAATGAAATCCATTACTTGGTGTGCTGAGTTTAATGTAATAAATAAAAGTATTAGTTTAAGAACTAATACTAGGTAAAAATTGATGTTACACCTACAGCTAAGCACCCACACTTGGTTATTCTCATCACTGTGAACAGTTACAAATCTTCAGAAACAACTACTCCCTGTAATAAGAAGGCCACAAGCAGCACAAATCCATGGATATAAACATAAATTCACAGAAGGCAGTTTCTCAATGTAACTGTTTAGCAAACAACTTTAACAGGTCCTAGGGGCTATGATTTCCCTAGTCATGGGGTTTGACCAGGCTGGTAGAATTAGGCATGAATTCTCTCCTGTATAGCAAGGCTCAAATTCAACCAAGAGAGTGGTTGGTTCTCCCAATAAAAAGCATTGCCATTATTACACCAGTGAACATCTTGCCTGGAAGATCAGTATTATAGCATGCAAGGTCCAGTGCTGAGTAAGACCACTCATGTTCTTTATCCCTCAGTAGCCTGCTCCTTCTAGCACTATGAAAGCTCGCCAGTGGGGAGAGAGCTATCTTGTCAGTTCAAAATTGATTTTTTTCTATGTCCTGCAACCAGAATATATGTGTTTTCAGCACTTGCCAACCAGTTATGATGGGCAATCAAAAATAATAGCAGTGGCTTGTGTTGTTTTGGGTGCCTCTGTGGCCTCGCTGACAATAATAAGAGGGTAATCTCTGATGAAACTGACCCATTGTTTTCTGGGAGGAGCATTGCTCACTAGTGGGATACCATTTTTCCAGCTCTTTTTTTAACATTATATTTTCAATTATATTATCAATTCCTCACAAGGCTCAAGGAATGAAACAGAAAAGGGGATGGAAAAAAAGTAAGAACAGATGGATAATGGATACCTGCTATGAAATGCTGTCCTCTGGACATGGTGTAGATGATACACACATGAACTCATTGAAGCTGCACAAGATCTGCATAAGATCAAGCCAGTTAAAAATTCCAGCACAAAAGAGTGAATGGTTCCAGATGGCCCTCCCTGAGCTGGAGAGCTAATGGCAGTTGGTGGCTACTAAGCAGGGTAGAGTCCATTTTCTTTGGTGGGTAGCTGTTGATAGGTTGTCCATGCCCCAGGGGACAATCCGATACATATGCATATGGACAACACTAATTGGAAAGAATGGGTTACAAAAAAGGAAAGAGAATATGAACTTTGTGAGTGTTGGTGGCAGGGGGACTGGATGAAGAGAAGAGAGAAGGGTGGGTATAATCAAGTTACAGTAAATAAATATATGAATTTTTCAAAAAATTTTGAAAGATATATATGTATATATATATGAGTGTATGTGTTAAAAATTAAACTTACTATAGTTTCTACTTTCTTATACATTATTTTAGCAAACTGGACGTTTTCAATATTTTAATGTTCTTATTAACTATCTAAATTTCCTGATATTTTACAATTTATTATTAGTTAATGTTCTATTGGTATGAAGAGACACCATGACCAAGGCAAATCTTATAACAAAAAGCATTTAATCACAGTCTTGCATACAGTTTCAGAGCATGAATCCATGATCATCATGGTAGGAATCCGAGAGGCATAGCACTGGAGCAGTAGCTTAGAGCTTTACATTTAGATCTTCAGGCAATAGGCAGAAAGCAAGAGACACTGCGTCTGGCTTAGGCTTTTGAATCTTCAAGCCCATTTCCATTGATAGATCTTCTCCAACAAGGCCACACCTTCTAATCCTACCCAAACAGTTTAACTGCTGACTGAGAATTCAAACTTATTAGCCTATAGGGGCCATTCTTACTCAAACTATCAGTTACCTATTTAATTTTTTCTGTATTTTTTTATGCAGGTAATTATGAAATGTGTCAATAAAGGTAATGTATTTCAAATGCTAACATCTCTTTTCCTTTTCTTTATCCTTCTGTTATTCTGTTTAAAGAACTGGCTGATGATAGCTTATTTGTTCTTGAATTCAATGACAATGACATACAATTCCTCCCCAAAATAATTTTGCCATAGGTGTGAGCAGATCCTATTTATCAAGTAAGGAGTTTATTTCCACTGCCATTGTTCATGCTTAAAATTGAAAACGGGCTTCTAATTTATTCAGTGCTTTCCTTAATTTATTGAGGTGATCTTATAGATATTTTACTGTAACTATTCATGTGAAGAATTACATTGATAAATATTCTTTACCTGAACTATTTCCATGTCATAAGACAAAGTTTTTGTGGTTGGTTTCTCAGTTGTGCCAGTGACTGCTAGCTTTATACACTGGTGAAATTTATTTCCTGCAATGTTGTTCAAGGTATTTATACATGAACATTTTAGACCTTGCGTGTACCTTTTCTTTCTCATGCTGTCTTTATTCCGTGGCACATTTACATTAGCCACTGAAAATGAGCTCAGGATTTCTCTTCCTTGTCTCCTCTTTCTTTATATACGCTGCCTTTTATGTAACAGGTGTGAAGTATTTTGGTAATGTATTTCCAGGGTCTGTGCTTGTTTCATTGTTAAATGGAATGCTAGGTATTTAATATATAGTACAATGTTTCATGTTGAATTTTTAGTAAGGAATATTTAAGTATATGAAATTATTCATTTTTTGTAAAATTCCCCATGCCAATTTTCAGATTGATTAAAATAATGTGCTCACATTATGCATATATAAAACATAGTACATATGCTCTTATCTGGATTATATTTTGTGTGTGTATTTGCCAATGTTCTCTGCAACAGAAATGTTTCTCTCAGTTAAGCAATTTTAATTTGGTGAATTCTCTTTTTTTATTTTTCTATTACATCAGTTTCTAATCTTATGTCTAGCTTTCCTATTTGTTTTATCTTTTTTTTCAGTTTGGATACCAAGAATATTAACCTCATTTCCTATTTGATGTATTCTTATCATGTTATATAGATTTCAGACTTCCTCCTATATTTGTTGCTATGGTAAATCACCTGACAGAAGCCACTTATGGTGGGAAGGATTTATTTCAGTTCATGGTTTCAACGTGGAGGCTTGTAACAAGAAGGCACACTGTCTGAGCCTACATTGTTCCTGGGACTGGAAGCTTGTAACATGACTGGTTCCCATCATATTAGATTAGGAAGCAGAGAATAAGAACAAAAGCAGAGCAGGCTATACTCCTCAAGTGCCCCCCAGAGTAGACTAAATCATCCAGCTAGGCTCTATGTCCCAAATGTCCCCTATCCTCTCCAAACAGCACCAGGCCCTGACAGTCAACTGTTCACATACAAGAGTACAAGGTATTTTTTTCACACTCAAACTACAGTACCTCTTAAAAGAAATTTTAATTGCATTCCAGAAGTATTTTCATTGGTTTCTACATCAGAATATGTTTTTTAATTTTTCATTATAAAATTTAATACTTTTTATTTATATGTGGTTGTTGGTTTCTGAGTAAAGCAACTTGTTGAAGATTTTACCTTTTGGTTCCCATTGTCATTATATGAGAAAGGTGATCTGTATAACACTAGTTAACAGTTCTTTGCTGAGAATTGGTTTGAAACTTTTCTTACCCTTCATTTTTAGTGTTTTTTTAATTTAATTTAATTTAATTTAATTTAATTTAATTTAATTTTATAATACAATTCAGTTCTACATATCAGCCACAGATTCCCTTGTTCTCCCCCCTCCCGCCCCCCTCTTTTTCCCCCCAGCCTACCCCCATTCCTACCTCCTCCAGGGCAAAGCCTCCCCCAAGGACTGAGATCAACCTGGTAGACTCAGTCCAGGCAGGTCCAGTCCCTCCTCTCAGGCCGAGCCAAGCAACCCTGCATAAGCCCCAGGTTTCAAACAGCCAACTCATGCAATGAGCACAGGACCGAGTCCCACTGCCTGGATGCCTCCCAAACAGATCAAGCCCATCGACTGTCTCACCCATTCAGAGGGGCTGATCCAGTTGGGGACCCTCAGCCATTGGTTCATAGTTCATGTGTTTCCATTTGTTTGGCTATTTGTCCCTGTGCTTTATCCAACCTTGGTCTCAACAATTCTTGCTCATATAAACCCTCCTCTTTCTCGCTAATTGGACTCCCAGAGCTCCACCTGGGGCCTAGCTGTGGCTCTCTGCATCCAGTTCCCTCAGTCATTGGACAGGGTTTCTAGCATGACAATTAGGGTGCTTGGCCATCCCATCACCAGAGTAGGTCAGTTCAGGCTGTCTTTCGAACATTGCCAGCAGTCTATTGTGGGGGTATCTTTGAGCAAAGGATCTGGTCAACAAGGCAAAGCGACAGCCTACACAATGGGAAAAGGTCTTCACCAACCCCACATCTGACAGGGGACTGATATCCAGAATATATAAGGAACTCAAGAAATTAGACATCAAAATGCCCAACAGTCCAATTAAGAAATGGGCTATAGAACTAAATAGAGAATTCTCAACAGAGGAAAATCAAATGGCTGAAAGACATTTAAGGAATTGCTCAACATCCCTAATTATCAGGGAAATGCAAATCAAAATGACTCTGAGATACCACCTTCCGCCTGTCAGAATGGCTAAGATCAAAAACACTGAAGACACCTTATGCTGGAGAGGATGTGGAGCTAGGGGAACTCTCCTCCACTGCTGGTGGGAATGCAAGCTTGTACAACCACTTTGGAAACCAATATGGCACTTTCTTAGAAAATTGGGAATCAAGATCCAGCTATACCACTCTTGGGCATATACCCAAGGAATGCTCAGTCATACCACAAGAGCACTTGCTCAGCTGTGGTCATTTCAGCATTGTTCATAATAGCCAGAACCTGGAAACAACCTAGATGCCCTTCAACTGAAGAATGGATAAATAAAATGTAGTTAATGTTTTTTATTAAGAAAAAAATTTTAATTCATTTTACATACCAATCATAGATTGCCCCTCTTCCCTCCTCCCTGCTCCAGCCTCCTCCCCCAACCCACCCCCTCCCCATTCCCTCCAACAAGAAGGTAAGGCCTCTCATGGGGAGTCAGCAGAGCCTGGTACATTCAGTACAGGCAGGTCCAAGCCCATCCCCCTGCCTCAAGGCTGTGTGAGGTATCTCACTATAGGTAGTAGGTTCCAAAAAGCCTGCTAGTGCACCAGGCATTATTCGTAATAGCCAGAACCTGGAAACAACCTAGATGCCCCTCAACCAAAGAATGGATTAAAAAAATGTGGTACGTATACACAATGGAGTACTACTCAGCAGTAAAAAAAAAATAATAATGACATTATGAAATTTGCAGGCAAATGGATAGAACTAGAAAATATCATCCTGAGTGAGGTAACTCAGACTCAGAAGGACAAACATGATATGTAATCACTCATAAGTAGATACTAGCTGTAAGTCAAAGGATAACCAGACTACAACCCACAGCTCCAGAGAAGCTAGCTAACAAGGAGACCCAAAGAAAGACCCATGGATCACCCTGGGAAGGTGAAATAGATGAGATATCCATGAGTAAACTAGGGGTGAGGGGTGGGAAATGAAGGGTAGGGAATTGGGGATGAGAACATAAGCAAACAGGATGGTCGAGCTGGAACAGGGATGGAGTGGGAGAGCAATTAAACTTTTTTTATGCGCAGGAGTGTTTAACCACCACGTATGTCTATATACCATGTATGTGGCCTCAGAGGCCAAATAAGAGCACCAGATTACTTGGAACTGAGGGTACAGATGCCTGTGAGCCTTCGTGTGGATGTTGGAAAGTGAACTGAGGTCATCTGGAAAAGCAGCCAGTACTCTTCACCTCTGAGCCACTTCTGCAGCCCAGTTTGAAACTTTCATACATTACACATTTGTAAAACTTCTGTGTGTGTTTAATGGAATGAATGAGTGGTTTTAAAACTTAAAAGATGGATATTTCTTATGTGTGTGTTTAAAGAACATATCCTCATAGGTTTGTAGAGTATATTTCCAACATTTTATTTTCAAACACAATGGAGCAAAATTGAGAGTAACTTCATAGTGACCATCTAAATGTATTTTACTTCACCACACCCCATGTAGCTGCCCAGCTTTCATTCACCCAACAATCTGTTTACACTCAAATGACACTGAGCTACAGAGTCATCCTGCTTCCTTCTAATTTTGTCCACAGCTACTTGAGTTTCATATCTAATTTCATTTCAATTTACATGTCAGATTTTTATTTATGCTTCTGCAAATTATTTTTCAATGTTTTAAGAGGGAAATATGCCTCTTTGAAGTCTTCCCATCTATAGAATTGATACTGCGTTGTTGCACTTAAAATTTGGAAATTCAGTGATAATCTAGATCCAATTAAAGCTTGCAAAGTTATAATCTCTCCTTGACTTATGGTTAGCTCTTTGCATAAATTCTAAGAAAGAGAAAAACTAATATCACAAATCTATGTAGACAGATACCATTTTTAATATATTCCAAAATTCTTTGAATTTGCAGTCTTATTTTTCCACTCCTTACATTCAAAGAAAACTTAATTTAAAAACTTTTATAATATCCAAATATATTCCCAATTTGCATACTTAATTTTAGTAACCACCAAGAAATAATTTATGAAGAAAAGCACTCTGAGACCTGTCTGAGGAAAAAGCAAGACAAAGAGAAAAATTTTAATTCAGATGGAGAGAAAAGTCACTCCATATAGAGGAAAAGCAGCAATTTTAGTAACAAACGATCTTGTACCCGAGTCTACAGATGGTGGAAGATGGTGGACAGAACACTGAGTGACCTGAAGGTTCTTGTTTGTTTTCTGTGTATTTAAAATAAGGTCTCATTCTGTATTCCAGGATAGCCTGGCTCCGAATTTGTGGCAATCCTCCTGCTTCAACCTCTCAAGTGCTGGGATTTACAGGTATTCACCACATCTGGCTTAAGCTTCATTCGTGAAGAACATTAATGATGGATTTAGAAATCTAAACAGTGAATTCACCTCTCCACCATGAAGCCAAAATAAAGACATTGAGCTAAAGTGAGCATGTCACCAGTCTTTTCTATAGGAAACGATAAATTCCTGTTGTCAAATTGTTTACTGAAAAGACAGTCCTTTCTCCACTGAAAATCTTTTGTACCTTGGTCAAACATCAAATGGTTGTATATTATGTGTTTATTTGTTTAATTTCTTTTTTTTACTACTTATCAACATGTTGACTACGCTACTAATATATCACAGTATCTTCATTTTGAGAACTTAATATTAAATCCTTAAATGTGTTAGTGCAATTCTTCTATTGTCCTTCGAATAGTTTTAACTATTTTAACGTTTTTTCTTTACATTTTATGATTACACGGTAAATATCTTTATACAAATACAAGGGGGTTTTGATAATATTGGGTATAATTGATAGCTTCACAATACCAAACCTTCCAGCCTAAGCTCAAAGCATTTTTCTATTTAATTGTGTCCATCAACACTATTAGATTGCGTTTAGGATTTCATTCAGAGCCTGTAGAAGTTTTGTTCCATTTACTTGTAAAGATTTCCTTTATTGCCAGGCATGGTGGTTCACTCCTGTACTCCAAGCTCTCAGTAGGCTGAAGCAGGAAGAATAAATACTATGAGTTTCAGGACAGCGTGGGCTGCAGTGTAAGATCCCAACTCAAACAAAACAAAAAACAGCAAAATAATTTATTTTATTAATTACCTAAACAATACTTATTTTTTTAATTTCAGAGTCCATTCATATGTTGCTGATACATAGAAGTTTAATTTATGTTAGCCTGTAAACCAATATATATGTATCAAACACAGTTGTCAATATTTAAGTTCTTCAGTGTTTTGTAGATTGTTCCTGAGGTTTTCTACATTGACAATCATGCTATCTGCTAACCAGAACAGTTTTGTTCCTCCCTTGCACTTACTATTCATTCTTATTCTGTCTTTTTCTCTGTCTCTTCCCCCTCCACACACACTCACTTTTTCTCCTCCATCCCCTTGTATCTCCACTCCCAGTGTGGCTGTCTCCATATATGTATGCCTACAGTGGATAAAATTCCCAATGTGATACTGAATAAGACAGGTAAGTGGAATAGTCACTGACTCTCAGTCTTAAAGATAAATCATTCGCTTTCCACCACTAAGATAAAGTGAGCTGCGGAATTGTTGTAATGTCACTTCGTACAAGTAAAGATGCACTCTTCTGCTCCTGTGCATGTGGAATTTAGGTCAGGTGGACAGTTATGCATGTTTTTTCTGCAGCAATTGCAGTGTCAATGAGCTGCTTCCTTACACTGTTAAAGTGGTGGATGACACTGATTAGTTTGGAAATAATAAGGCAGTTTTGCTTTCCTTGGTATAAAAACACTCGTCGTGATGATGCTTTTCTTCATTTGTGCTGATATTCGGCCAAGTTGGGTAAGTCACATGTTCCTGTGCTTTGAGGTTCCCATTTTAGTTCGGATTTCAGAGGTTTCACAATTTTGATCTCTGCTTGGGCTCTCTGTGGCACTGCTGTTAGCTTCTGTACAGTCCAATATTTCTTCCTATGTATATGCTTCCTTTCCTCACCGACAGTTCATCTCCCTCACTAGTTATTCCTAGTCTTGAGTTCTCAGGCTACTTAGCAAATGTAACCCAAAATCTGCCCCTTGGAAAACCTATAACATTTGTCTCATGACATAGGTTCAGAAATGTGCGAATGTTATAAAGTTAGTGTCACACCCAGTGATCATTAATGAACAAATTCACAAATTGTGACATAATTCTTCAACTGAATATCCCGAAAGCAAAATGTACCAGATGATAAACAGATGATCATTCAAAGATAGATGACATCTCACAATCATGTTACCTTTTAAAAAAAAGTTATAAAGTCTAATGAATAATGGTTGCTCTTGTATAAATTTTAAAATGAACCTACAGCTTAAATTGTATGATTTCTGAGTCTATATTTAAAGATGTATACTTTTAGATGAGATGCAGGTAAATACATAGTAAGCAGAAGCACAAGTTGTAGGACACACTTCCCATTCAGAAAAAGTGATGCTGGCAGGGATCTAGATATAGAAGCAAATTATACTTCTACCCTGTGTGTAGCTTTTGTTGTGTTTTGTATTTAAACCATGTAAAAGATAATTAAATATTGCTAAGAGACATTGTTGCTGTGTTTTGTGCCTTTTGAACTTCTCAGAAATAATCAAAATGAAGAAATAATTCACCTTCTACTAGGCAAAACCAAGAAGTCGTATATAAAGTTCTTAATGTAGCACATATGCTACACCAAGAAGAATACTGACTTGGTCTTGAACAGAAGGAAAATTATTTGTGTTGTCTCATTTGTGTCCATCTTTCTTTTACCTTTCTGTGCTTTCCTCCAGACAAAGTTATGAAGTGTGGCGAGTCTGCATTCCACGCAGCACACACACACACACACAGAACAAGTGTCATACCCCAAGCACCAGCAGTAAAGTGCTTTATGGTGCCCAAGGCCTAAAACTCTTTGCATCTGCAATTCTTTTTCTGTCCAGGGGAGATAACAAGATATGTCCTGATAGCTTTGTTGTGAGAATCCAATGTGACAAAGAAATGTTTGGACAAACAAAAGATCTACATCAGTGATTCTCAAAAGCAATCAATTTGCTCCTTCTTTCTATCTCCCCACGTGCCAGAAACATTTGGTAAGGTCTGGAGACATAGAGATGCTTTCCTGCTGTCAAACTGTGAGACAGCATCACTAGGTCCACTGAGTAAATGCCATGTCTGCTGTGAAACATCTGTGATGCTGAGGACAGCACTGTGCCGAGCACTGTCTGGGTCATAATGACAGTAGTGTTGAGGTTAGGAAGTATTCTTAGGCAAATGCAGCATATTATTATTACATAATTAGACAGGTTGTCCTTGAATAAAGCTCAGGCTCTTCATCTTGGGCAAAATATATAATTAAAAAACAATCAAATAATTGAGGGAAATACTGATTCCCAGGATACCCACATTGGATTACAGATTTCTCCTATCACTGTAACCTAATACCTGATAAGAATGAACTTAAGGGAGCCGGGCGGTGGTGGCGCACGCCTTTAATCCCAGCACTCGGGAGGCAGAGCCAGGCGGATCTCTGTGAGTTCGAGGCCAGCCTGGGCTACCAAGTGAGCTCCAGGAAAGGCGCAAAGCTACGCAAAGAAACCCTGTCTCGAAAAACCAAAAAAAAAAAAAAAAAAAAAAAAAAAAGAATGAACTTAAGGGAAGATGGACTTTTCCAGTTTGAGGAGATACAATTCCTCATGGCAGGGAAGTCATGGCAGCAGGTAGCTCCATGACAGCTGGCTTTCTTTACATCTCAGGGGACCAAGAAGCAGAGAGGGCAAGAGATGAGGCTGTAAGCTGGCCTAGAGTGTAACGCCTTAGACCTCCCTTCCCAGAAACACACTTCTTCCAACTACCCTCCATTACTACAGGTTCCACAATCTCTTTTTTGAAGTTCTAACTTTTATTTTATGTGTGTGAGTGTTCCACCTGCATGTATGTACATGAACTACATGCATGCTGAGTTCCCACAGAGGTCAGACGAGGTCCTTGGATTCCCTGAAACTGCAGTTAAGGACAGTTATGAGCGTCTGCTGGACATTGAACCCATGGACTCTGCAAGAGGGAGCAACATGTGCTCTTAACTATTGTGCAACCTCTCAAGTCCCTCCACAGCATCTTGAAAGAGTATCACCAACTGAGGACTTCATGTGCCAGCATACAAGCCATGTGGAACATTTCACTTCAAACTAGACCATTCACCAAGGTCGGGGGGGGGTTGCTCTTTCTCTGTGAACAAGGCCAGTTCCATGGTGAAGAAAACTCACCAGACTTGTTGTCTTCCATTTTCTAGTGAACATAACTCACTTCCTCCAACAAAATAAAGCATATTTCTATTTTCCTTCAGATGGGTTTCTCAAAGCTTTCATGAAGCCAATGGCATCCCAACTGCAGCTTGCAGATGTAAGCCTACAGCTTTCTTCAGACCGTTCACTCTCTCATGGGGTCTACTGACTCTTGGATTGTTAAATAAGTAGTTTGCCTCTATCTATTTTAGGCCTAGGTCACTTGGAGACTATTTTAAGATCATTGGCTTGATTAAGCTTCAAGAACCACTCTGAAGGAAAACAGAATTAGGCCTTATTTTTTTGGAGAAAGAGAGTTGTGTTCACTAGGGGACAAAAGGCAGTTTGGCTTCTCAGGACATGTGAATTTTTCTACAGAAAATGGCCATTACACACATTGAATTGGGTTGAATGACTAGTATGGATCGGGAAAAAGAAACCATTTGGAGCAACAAACGTGTCACACTAACCTTTCATTTCTGATAGTATCCTTGCAGCTGTGTGTCTGTTCTCTGGCAAAACCAGAGCAGAAGTCAAGTCTAGAGGGCTACTCATATTGAATAAGTTAGCTCATGCCATGGTGAATCCAGGCAGTCTGGTGTTCACACCAGCAACCATGCTCAACTGGTAAATGATGTCCTTGGATTGGCTTCAATGTCAGCAGCAGGCAATAAAGAGGCCATCAAACCTCTGAGTGACTCAATACAAATATTGACCTGGAACAAGAAGATTAGAAACTTAACAAAGGACTTAGTGCAGTCTATTTTTGTTTTCAAAATTAGAGGCCCTTGGTTTGCTTTCTGAGTCTTGATAAATGTTTAAGCTAAACTATATATATATTCATATATCTGTGTATGATCATTTTTTTAATTCACACACATTATAAGAATATAGCTGCTTAAACATACTGGCTTTACAAATAGCTGTTGGATTATTCCAAATGTTTTGGAAGTGTTTATTCTTTGAAAAACTGAGATATAAGGAAGTGTTTTCCATTATGGCCACAGTATGTTTCAGAAGAACCATATAATGTGCATGTCTCTGAATGAGGACAATTACACTGCAACATTTTGGTGACAGCTGAGCATGCTTTGCTTTTGAAAAACACCAATCATCCCACTTTGGACTTAGACAAGAGGGAGATAATTTCAGCCATTTCTTTGCAAAAAGTTTTAAAATTATGTTGTGTTTTGCACAATAGCTTTCCTTGATAAACTTGAAGATGTTTGACAAAGAGTTTACCTAATCCTACAAGGTGGCCTGGCTCCAGAAAAATCTCTCAGAGAAAAGCAACCATGTGTTCTTGTATTTGAGACACAAAAGACAAAAAAAAAAAAAAAAAAAAAAAAAAAAAAAAAAAAAAAAAAAAAAACATTTGATGTGGAAGAAATGAAAATAGATGTTAACCAACAAAAGGTACAACTAGAGACATTAACAGAGATACTCTGGCTTTTCTCACCTCTGTTATGCTAAAATACACCCAGGGAGAAAACTCTCTGATGCTATTGGGTTCTTCAGAAGACCTTTCGTTCTTGAATCACAACATCACTTGGACCCTTCAAGTGTGGTCTCTTAAGATGTGTGTGAAAGTGACAAGTACTGAAATTATCTCTTTGAGGATTGGCTCCTCCCCAGTTCCTAATGTTCCTTCAAAAATTTAATATGTCTGTATCATTTTGGAGATGTTTCCTTGTTGAGAAAGGGCTTGTATGAATTTATATCTAAATACTGAAACATAACAATAAGCTGTTGTTCATCTTGCCTCTGTCAAGATGCAAGGAAAATTTCTTTGTTATTATATTTGGAAAGGTTGATAGGAAGTTCTAAATCAATTATCAATATTTTTTATCCTCATGGATTTTGGATGTATTTATAGAGGTGGAGAGCACAATTCACATGTGGAAGTCAAGGGACAACTTGCAGGAGCCACTTTTCTCCTTGTACTACATGGGTTTAGGAGATTAAACTCAGGTCTTCAGGCTTGACAGCAAGTACATTTACATGCTGAGCATCTTCCCCAGCCCTCATTTTAGTTTTTTTTACAAAAATACCTTTCTGTAGTTTGGATGTATGAAGTATCCCTAAAGTTTTGTTTACTGAATCCTTGATTCCTGAGTGGTAGATCCAATCATCACAGGGCTCTATTTTTACCCATAAACTAGATGGATTCATGATCTAATAACATCATGAGAGTGGAAGGTGCTGAAACTCTTCAGATGTGGGACCCAGTTGAAGGAAACAGGTTATACTGAAGGTGTGGCCTAAAAATCCCTAACTCCTTTCTCTGTTGACTCTGATTCCTCAACTGAGTAACTTTACTCGTTCTCCCCAGCTATGATGTTCTGCCTCACCACACACAGACTCAGTAAGAAATTGAGCCAAGTGACCATGGACCAAACCTATGAAGCTATGAGCCAACATTAATCATCTTCTCATAAGTTATTTTCACAGATACTTTGTCACAGCACTATAAAAATAACTGACATACCCCTCCACAAATATTCACTACTGATCACAAGCACTAAAACAGAATCAAAATCCAAGACACTGTGGCCCTCATCTGTGATTCAGGGATCTTTAGAGAAAACGGACCCATAGGTAGACTGATGCTACTGAGGAATAAACAACATTTTGGCCAAATATGTCCCTGGTGCATGGTATTGTGTTGCTTACTTTTAAAAGAAGGTCAGTATAGAGGAGGTTAGAGAAGTTCATTAAAGATCAGTTTTAAGAAAGAATAATGAAAGTACAGTATTTCAGGCAAAAACTGAATAGACAAGGTACTACCTCAGAAGCCACCTCTGTGGAAGAAAACGGTATTTGTGAGAGAAACCTATTGAGTGTTGGAAGTAGTTGGTATGAAAAGAGTGAATAATGCAGTGCCTTGCCCAATGTTTGGTTTTAGAAACAAAGTCAAGGAATGTAACAGGAAACATGGGCCTCTACCATGATGACTTTTGTCACCGTGGGCAGATCACCAATCTGATCTGACAAATGGCAGGCTCTTCTTTTGGGTACTTAGACCCTCAGGCATTTTAAATAGAAATGAGGTTGAGAGTCTATTTTCAGTATCTCAAAACACTAGATGAGAGACAAATACATTCTCAGTCATGAAACTATTTGGTCGAGTTTTTTTTTTCTTTGCATTGGAATTATAGGAACATCAAGTAGGTAATAAATTTAATCATTTCATTCTTAGTCAATAATCTCATGGCAGTCAGGTAGGTCTCTGATGAAATAGTATGGAAAAACAAACAACTACTGCATAATACAAATCTCCTGCTAATTAAAACCCTCTAAACATGGAGGTGATGGGGAGAACTGTAAAAAGAAAATTGTTATAACTTTGGCAATGCCATTTACCAGACAAGATTAGTGGCTTAACCAAAACAATCCAGGTTCTACAAGCTTGAACAAATAATGTGCTATTCTCCTCAAAATATTGAATATAGCTCTCTCAGTTTGTGGAAAAGCTGTGAAAAATTCTAAAATTCAATAGCAATATTGAATGTTGAATAATTGTCTCCAGGACATGATGCTATGTAAAGGGAAAATCATGGAAGTGTCCTTGACATGTTAATAAATGAATAAGAGACTCATTCTCTTCAAAAATGTCCAAGTAGAGCCAACGAGATAACTGACAGGTAAAGAGACATGCTGTTAAGCCTGAGGACCTGAGTTCAACTCCCAGGACCTACATGGTAGAAGAAAAGAACCAAATCCCACAAGTTCCCTCTGATGCTCTGACCACATGTTGTGCTGTATGTGTCCTTCTTTCAAATAAATAAATGTAGATTATTGGCCTAATAGAAAGTTACTTTCTCCTCTTGAAAAACCTTTCCATTTTAATGCTCATCTTAAATACCCTTTTGTATATTATTCAAGATTCCTTCACGTCAGGAACAGACACAGAGGTTATACTGTCCTATAGATCACACTTCATAATATGTGAGGGTAGTGGCAATATGAGTCTAGACCCAGAAGTGCTTTGCATTTCTCCTGCTTCTTCACGATAATGAAAGAAGTGCATCTATTTTAGGGAACACACACAAACAAAACTTTCTCCTTGAACCAGTGACTGGGCCACTATTAGATGAGAAAACCAAACAGCACTGGAGGAAAGTCTCACAATAAACAACTCTAACTCAGGATACAAAGATTCTGGTACCCAATGAAGCAACAACAGCCTAAAGCTAGATGCTCAAATTCTGAATTAAATGAGGGAGTTGAAATTTTCTAAGAGTAAACACTAGGAACTGATATTAACATATGTGGTTATATATTGGCATCCTCCTTGCTCAAATGTTACTCTCAGAACCTATGCTTGAATATGCTCTTTATTTTTGTCATGTATATAATTTTATTTAGTGTGTTCTTATATAATAAATACTATGAATTTCCTCATTTTAATTTGGATCTTTGATGAATTCCCTGAAATGTACAGGCAGTTTTTGTTCCATTGTGTGTCAACCATGAACTCAGCTATACTTTTTTGTTGTTTTCATAATAATCAACTCTTTTTAAGGTAAAGTCTATAAGCCTCATGTTAAAAAATCAAGACAAATATGGGAATTTTTAATAGAATATATGTAGGTTACTCAATCATGTTTTCCATTTGTTTAGCCTATTAAAAATGCATTCTTTGAAATACTACCATTCTAAGGATGTCAGTCCCTCACTGCCTACCCATGACATGCCTCTAATATTGCCACCAGAAAAGGCCTCCACACAATATTAACAAAACTTTTCAAAAGAAAGTTGACCAGCCTTTCCTTGTCACTAGGCAGCCAGGAACTTTAACATTTAATTAGCTTTCCCTTTCAATATAATAAATGCAGAGAGCAATAATACCATTCCTTTTAACTTCAAGACAAAAGCTTGTGTCTCAAGCTGACAGTGTCAGTCCAGCAGAATGAATTTCCATAGAAGATAAATGGAGAGTTACTCTCATCTACTAGAAGTGTTTGTTAAAGCAATAATGATCACAGTTGAAGCCATTGCCCCTGGGATTAATGAGAGTCCGGGAGGAGCTGATGGTCCAAGACACACAGCAGAGTCATTAAAGCCCAGATGGCTATAAAGTCCTGATAATTCTCAGTGGCTAAAGACTGCGGATGGTGATGTAGGAATATCACAGTTATGGGCCTAGAAGGAACATCAAGAGATGGATGGTTTAGTTAAGAGGTGAGTTTTCCAGTGTCTGCAATAATGACTGCTTCCTATTGTTAAATACTCCAAAGAGATTCTTACCAACTCAACTCCCCAAGAGCAGTAGAAACAGAATATTTAGCCATGCAGTGTTCTGAGGAACAGAATCTGCCATCTTCTCTGTGTGTCTCGCCATGTCCTCCTTCATCTTTAGATTTCTTTCCCTTGGCTTCCACCTTGTAATGTCCTGCTAATCCCACGTACTTGAATGTTTGAGCCACCTGCTGATAAACAAGGAACAATGAGAGCATGTGCTCTAAGGTTTGTGGAAACATCTTTAACATTGAACTAAAGATGTAAAAAAAAATTATGAATCACACTCTGGCATTCACGGTGAGAGCTAACAAATCTACTCACTTCAAAAGGCTATATTTCAATAGGAGAATTCTGAGGACAAGTGTAAGGAGACCCAGGCCAGTGATCAGAGAACATTTTCACTTGCTTGACAGGAGACCAAGGTGCATGATCTTCTCTCTGATTCTGTGAATTTCATTCAATATGATTTCAAACTATTTATTGAGGTTGGATGCCATGATGTTCACAAAAAAGCTATTGTCAAAAAAATACAAATTCTGCTTTTAATCACTTATTTCTGACAGATAGTGAATTCCCTGTAAGCATTAGCCATGATCAGCATCTTTGTCATCATTATTTGTAGTACTGTTATCGTCATCATCATTACTTCCCAGATGAGAAGGAGGTGCTCTCATGATCCCATCCTGTCAGTAATGGGTGATGTCACTGTTGAGAATATTAACTTCTTTGCTCTCACATCAAACATTCCTCATCAGGTAGGTTTAAAAATAATTATGGTAAACTCTAATTTTATTACCCCAGAAATATATTAAAAATGTAGATCTTTTATAATTCCTTCAATTAACAGTAGACACTTCTTGATTACTTTCTAATTAAATCATTTCACTCTAAGACTTGGTAATTACAACAAGAAGTTATTAAAATTAGAAAACATTTGCTAACTCAGTACTTTTGATTATTAAGCCTTTGTCATTTAATATTGCCAAACAGTCTATGAAGATATATGAGCCAAGAAACTGATTTTAATGTCTTTAGCTGCAATAATTAACTACAGGTGTCCTAAACAATGAAGGCTTCTTTTTTATCACATATTTTCCTGTAAAATCTATTGTTATTGTCACCAATTGGATTTTGTTTCCTTTGGCCTATTAAGCTGTGTTTTCCCATATGTTACCACTGTTATTCTACTGGACTAGAATTATGTCTTTGAATCTCCCCTGCTTAGAAATTTTATTTCTTCAGGGCCCTGATAAAACTACATCCTCAGCTTATTATCCACACCAGAGTTACTCTGCCTTTGATGGTTTTATCTGACTGATCACTCCATTTAAATCTATAGAACAATATACTGCCCAAATCAGATACCTTCCTAGAAGGAAAATCATCCATAACACTGGGTCCAGAAAAGTGCACTGTGCAATTTGCCATCTCGGTATGTCAATGGGGTGACAATTTTCTTTCATCAGATTCCTTGGGAGGTATGATATCATTTATCTTCAGTGGCTGGCTCTTATTGGGATGTGGGGAAAGGATTGGAGTGAGAGATTGTTCTTTCTTGTAGATAAGACTCAAAGAAAATCAAAGGACTCCTTTCTATTCAGCTCTTTGCAAATCAGTGTGAGCAAGGGGTACACACATCACTGATAGGAAATGGTTTTGAAACATAAGATTGGATCCATAGAACCAAATGATCCCTGCAAGCTGTGATCAGTCAAAGTAAATTCCCCCAGATGTGACACTGAAGCACAGGGTGAGGTGCTAATGGCTGTCTATTGGAATATTGGTTTGACAAAATGCACCTAGAAAAGATATTGACAGGCTCTTCAGTGTTCTAGCAGGAAAGAGATTCATGAAATCAAGCCTACTGCTCCTCTGCCTGCCTTCTGCTGAGAAACTAAGGGGACGACTGAACAAATCCATCACCCCTTAACAGAGCAATAAGCAGAAGCTGATGAGTTTCCTTGCCTGATAGAAAGGTGGTACTCTGCTCTTGGTAGACAGCATCTCCTTTCTGCCATTGGTACGCTGATCAGAGAACATCTGGGAAATCGTGTTCTATTTGGGGTACAATGTTTCCCAAGGACAATGAGAAGTACACAGAGGAGGGGACACACTGTGATGGATGAAAGGAAGAATAGAATTGGAAAGCTAAGGTCTGGTGATGGAAGACGGGCACAGAAGGAACACCAGGATTGTCTTTGACTATGTAATGGGTGTCATGGTATAGGTAGCACACCACAAAACATCAGAGTACAGACCAGGGACAGAAGATGGAGAATTATAGGATATCAAGAACAACATTCTTAAAGCAGAACCAACTATTCCAGGTAATTGGGAAACCTCATCCATGAGAGGCATTCAAGGAGGGGCTGAGGAGATGTTGGGAATGAACAAAAGTTGGGGAAAAAACCACCTTGGCTTGAGAGACAAAGCAGACTGAGCACTATAAATTCCTGCTCTGAGCCCAGCTCTGAAAATCTCAGTTCAGTGACAAACCAAGGCATGGCCTGGCTTCACTCTTTGCCTTTGGATGATGTAAAACCCAAGAAAATAGCTGTGCCAGTTCCTATACAAATTGAGAAGGAGATCTGGATAGCATTCAATTCTTTATGGGTCTCCAGAATGCATTTTTACTAGTTGGTATACATTATAGGCATGCAAACAAAAGTAATAAAGACATGTTCATACATTACCTCAATATCAGGGTGTTCATGCCTACAATGTCTACATCCAAGGAACTGTCAGAGGAAACAAGCAAAACAAAGATCTAAATAATAGCTGCTGTACTACCCCATTCTCAAGGTTTTGTTTATTTTAATTACTTAGGTGGCTTTAGGCAACTTTTCTTTACTGGAGCTTTGTAATCTCATCTGTTTTCAAAGAGACCAGAGGATACTGTCACTGCATTGTTTCCCCGTACTTTTATTGTTGGTACTTTTTAATATATGGGAGAAGCCAAGATCATCAATATACATGCATAAAACACACACATATCAGCATGTCACCTGTGATATGAGATGGAATGCCACAGACAATGATGTTGTAAGAGCAGAAACTTTGCTAATATGCACAGAATTTTTATCCCTGAGACCCTAGAAGATGAAAAGTCTTGAAGAAGAGCCTTGGTAAAAGCTTTGATTCCCTAAGGAGATTCTCAACATAAGCTTGATATTTCTCAAGTTTTATCCATGCTGAGATAAACCCAATATCTCAATTTCTGCATTATAGTTATAAAGAAAACAATATAAATCCCCCAAATGACTTATTTACATGCCTTTGAGATATAGACTAAGAGAATATTACAGTCACAATGGGGTCTGGAGGCCATCTAATCCTACCCCCTTCTGTTTAACAATGAAGTCTCTAAAACTCTTAAATTCCTAAATGACTTAGCTAAGGACACAGAGTTACGTTAGGCCAAGGCTATGGACAATTATAAGGGCTTCTAACCCCTCATCATAGCTGTATAAAGAATTTGCAGGTCTACACAAAGCAAGTTTGTGAAAACCATTTGTGACACAACTAATAGCAAGTGGAATTATCTGGTTTCCTCAGAGGGATAAAGGAGAAGGACATCTGTGGAGGCTCAAATTTCTTAGGGTCAGAGAATCTGAGCTTGCTTTAGCCAGCAGGGATGCATAAGGGGATAATTTGACCACAAGTGTAGTAACCAGGTGTTTGGAAGGGTCTACACTTTGCTCTACAGTGTGCTTTGATCTAGCAAGGGGGAGGTCTTTTGCCCTGACCCTTGGCATTGATATAAAAAACTCTTTTGAATAAATGGAAAAGGCCATTGGGGTTTGATCCAGGTCCTTCCAAAGCTATCCTGTGTTTGTCTTTCTCCTCTTCACTGTCTTTCTATCTATTATTTTCTTATCCCTCTCTCCTCCTCATAGGAACCCTGGAAAAGTTGGGAGCTGGCCTCCCACAGACATCCTAGCTTGAGAGTGGGAAATGTGCACATCTCTAATACAACTCAGCATCATGTCATGGGAACCTGTTTGTTAGACACACAAGAGACTTGGCACATGGAGATAAAACCAAAATTGTTTATCTACATATGACTCATATGCCATTCAGATGGAATTCTGATGGGGCACTGAGAGAAAATGAATGGAAATCAAGTTCAAAGCAAAATGACTTGTAACTTGAAACAAATTTCTGATCAAAATCTTGACTGATCCAAATTTTGTCTCTGATACTGTCTTAATCTTCAAAGGGACTGATTTGTCTGAGTGAACCAGTCAGATATAATAACCAAAACAATTATTAACAGATAGAAAAACTTGGAATTGAGCAGATGGCATGGCCACATGTAGGTTCAGCATTTGACGTGCCTCATTTCAAAGAGATTTTGTGCTCGTTGGTTGGAAGTGACCTGGGGTGCTTGGGAAATGATGTGAGGCTTGGATCAATATAGACACAAATCAGTTTCTGAGTATTTCCAACAACTTGTGACCTTCTATCTAGGTTGAGAATAGACAGAATGATTGTGGAAACAGAGCAGTTCTCTATCTGGCCTGACCTGTTGGCCTCCTGGAGGTTCTCCCATCTCTAACTCCAGTCTCACAGGTAAAGGAGAAGAAGGACAATAAATAAACCGTGTTTGTAAGTAGACCCCTGGCTGGTCAGAACACCTCCCTGGTGTGGCTAAAACTGTAATACTGCCGAAGTGAGAGTCCCAGAAATGTGTTCTCTTGCAATTTATTGTATGTCTCCGGCTGAGTCTCTGCAGATACACCACTCCTAGCCTGGGGATTGAGGCTTCTCTGTTAATGTAGCCAAAGTATGATACAATTGCCCCTAGTTACTCATCAATCGTGATTATTTGATGTGGTTTTAATTAGCCCAAACAAGGGACCCTGTAGTTATTATAACTCCACTGTAGAAAGAGGAAGAATCAACTCTTTGTTTACTTCTGGTGCCTTGGATGCATGAAGACACACCAAAATAACTGCTATTTATTTTACAAGATGGAAAAAATATTGACTGCCCTCTGGTCATAGCAGCATTTTCTTTTGGGATTACAAGTGCAGAGATGAATTAGGTACACTTAGGATCAATATCTGTTTCTCTTCTTGGCTCAAGATGGGATTTGTCAAAATTCGAAAGCAGCTTCTATTGAGTGTCAGCTACAAATCCTTCCACTACTGAGTCACACAACTATTCAGGTTGAAATATAAACGGCAAAGGGCTTTTGCAGATACAATATCTGGGGTCAGGGTGTTGAATCACCTCTCTGCCTTTTCCTTTAATGAGCTTTAGTTTGATGAAGTGACCTTACCAGCAGAGAATGGAAGGGAGTAAAGGGTCAGTGATAGCAAAGGACAGTGGCTCTTGGGAATAGCAGGGGATGCAGGTGAGGGCACACACTCTGGACCAGGGCAGAGACTGTGGAACACAGGCAAACTTTAAGCTGGTGAACTACCCTTACAGAGGATATGGTGGGACAGATAAAATGCAGTGTGGACACAATGTGGGTGAAATTCTTTGAAATAGTACTGCCGGAGATCAGGAATCACAATAATAAGTCTTTTCAACATATTTACTAACATTAGGGACTTAAACATGAAAATAGAAAGCTCTTCTACCTAGGTAGAGGTTAGGAGGGTTATCAGACATGACCTCAATCAGGTTTTCAAAATCTTCTGCTTCACAAAGGAGGACTCTGTTGGTTACAATGATGCGAGCACAAAAAAAAAATGTTTTGGAATTTCTGAACAGTTAAGGATGTACTAGAAGTCAATATGGGTATCATATGGAATGAAGAAATGAAACAAAGATAAGGAAATCAAAATGTGAGGTCCAAGTTTTAATTGAGACAGCAATGCAGACATAATAGTATGCAGAATAAAGCATGATGAATAGCAAGAATGTGTAGAAAATGACCATTAAGAATTTGCAGATGCTTCAAGTGTTGTGGAAATGAACAGCAAATCCAGGGGGTGTGGTGAGAATGGCCGTGTGACTAGATGGAGCTTGAGTTAGACCTACCTTGCCCCAGAGAAGTAAGTGAGCCAAAATAGGAGCAAGAAGAAGTGATCGTGGTGCAGGGCACACAAGGATGATATAGCCATAGCAACCCACTGTGCTTGCATGGCAGAGGAAAGCAGTGGATCTGATCGTTTACTCTCTAGCATCTGGTCTCTTCCAAAATAAAGATACTAACACCTATTGCTTAGAAATGTTGAGGAGTTAAAGGAACACTATGCATAAATCACCCACCTCAGCCTAGAGCCTAGATGGACTGAATTCTCCTTCTCTACACTCATTCTCAACTCAAGCAAGGAGACCAATCTGATGGAAATGTATCCTCATGTATTGTGATGCCTAATGAAAAAGTGGTGTTTCAATAGCATGCTACTGATATCTGAGGAAGTCTTCACTCTGGAAGCACCACTCAGTTTTGGTCTACTGGATCTGATAGCTGCACCCTTCAAAAATCTTTTGACTTGTTTTTGTAATTTTTCCCATTTTTTAATCTATGCCAGTCTTTCAAGTTGCCATTTTTTGACATTGCCACATCTGCCTGTGCTGCCGTCAGACTAGGGGGCTACTGGGAAAATGCACCATATTCACAGAGTCCCTAAGTGGATGAATTTAATGTGAAAACATTTAAACACAACCCTGTTTGGAATATGTAAATTTTTGTGTTATATACTTAAAATATTGATTTTAGAGTTCTGTCAGTAAAGGACATGTCTTGGAATCATGAGAACCTAAGACAGAACCTGAGAACTCACAAGAAACCCAAAGTTAAGGGAGCAGAGAAAGCAAATCTGTGGAGCTCCTTGGTCAGCCAGTTCTCCTACCTGGGAGCTCCAGAGCAAGGAGAGATCCTGTCTCAGTAAACAAGACAAATAGCTTCTGAGAAAACAATAGCTGAGGGTGACCTTCAGCCTCCAGGGGCGCACACATACGTGTGTATTCACAGACACACTTGTGAACCTGCACACACATCAGCACACACATACACAACACCTAATGAAGCAATTAATTCTTTTCTTTCCTTCTAGGAGACACAAAGAGCTTTATATAAAGTGTTTCCCAGTTATTTAAAGACATCAAACTGCACATGATCCCAATCCAAGTTTAAAACCCAGCTCAAATTTGAGAGTGGCCAAGTTGCAGCATCTCATTTGTGCATCACTGTCTGGTGACATGGGCTTCTTTCTCCACAGACTGTTTTCAGAGCCCTGGGCCTTATTGCAAGAAAAAGCAAGGCACTATTAAACAGGGCGCTGCCTAAACTGGTTGTTCAGAAACTGTAGACCTTTAAAGGAAGGACAAGAGATTTCTGATGAGGACGAGGATTCTGTTAAAGTCATCAGGTGTGTGTCCTTTGACTTCCTCACACGACCACAACATTGTGAAGCATGCTTCAGAGCAGCTGCTTAGTAATACACTTTACTGGCAAGTATTCTAGAGGGATCTACTCTTCCACTTCGCACAGATTCAAATTCCCCAAATGGACACCGGGATAATTCCCTTCTCCCTGTCACGGGTGTGTCCTAGAAATCAGGCATTTATTTTCAAAGTAGGATTTAGAATACTTGGGAGAATAATGCCATCAGAGGTGAGCATGGTTCCCTGGTCTCTTGGGCTACCTCCTCTTTGTATTATACAGTGAAATTGACGAGGGCATTTCAAACTGAAAAAGACATGTATTTGGGTTAGACTTAACCATACAGGAGAATTAATATAAACTAGTAATGGTTCACAGGCCAGCTCACTCCTCCTTGAAATTTCAGTGACTGGAAAAATTAGTCTCCTGCTTCCTTTCTGCTCCTTTTTTAATTATAACTTGCTGAGGCACTAGCTAATACCCTTTAATCTCTTTTAATAACTACCCTATCCTCAGATTCTCTAAGCATCCTTCTCAAGGCATCCACAAATCCAAGAATGCTCTTAAGATTGACTGACTGACTGATCTCTCAGCTCTGTTGATTTACTGTCACCGGGTTTATTCCTGTAGTCCTGGCTCAGGGGGATGAAAGGCAAAGCAGAGATATGAATACTTTCTAGACCCAGGAGAGGGCTCAACAGCAGGAAATTCGGAGAGATGGCCAAGTGTATTTTTAGGTATCTTCACCCCATATTTCCTCAATGTTTTCCATTTCTCACAGCTCTTTTCTCTCCTACCTAGCATTTTCTTACAGTCTCACTCCTTTCTGGGGTGTGAAAGTAATAAATGTTCCTTCTTGTGGGGATCCTGCATTTTCACAGATGATCAAGGCATAAAAAGAAGTGTATATCTAATGGAGAAGCAAAAAGTACTTGTAAGGGACAGGGGCAAGAATGTAGGTCAGCTACTTAAGTCAGATAGCTGAAAAACATGGTGATTGATAATCCATTGCTCTCTCTTCTAGTAACACTTAGAGACATTTGAACACATGATATAAACCTTAAACTGTGTTCCTCAACACAGAAGCCCTGATACCCGGCCATAGGATGCTTGTTAATACCATCCTCCTTCACAAAGGAGAAGCACATAATAAACAGATGTGGCAAGACAGAGCAAAGTGGTGATATACTCAAATATTTGTCAAAGGACCCATGATGCTTGGCCCCATCAGGGATAAATCATGATCCAGGAGACAGAACCTCCACCTGGGACATGAAAGAACAATGGGCAGAGTTTGTGACCAAAGCTATTATTTAAAAACTAAGAATCTGAGAAGGTCAAACGTAAGAGATCGATGAAGTTTTCTGCATTGGGGAGGGTGTTATGGGTCTTGATAGTGTGAATTGTCTAGAAACAAGTGAGAAAAGGGAATCAAAGGTTATAGTACAAACCTGGAAGACTGTCAGTAAGAAAAAAAATAGCTTTGAAACAAGGGTTAGCAGCTACAAAAACTTTCAATCTACAGTAGTGACCTGCCTGCAAGATGTGCCAGCCCAACAATGGCGCATAGCTTGTGGGAGCAATCCAGCAACATCTGAGTGGACTTAAGGCCCACTCCAGTGAGATGGAACCCATACCCAACACTGCTTGGTGGCTGAGAACCTGGGACTAGATAAGTCACAGACCTAGGACCAAATGCTACTTACTGTTCTGCTAAAGTAAGCTATCAATAAAGCAACATTTATTCGTGACATTCTGTTATGCTCCTAGATCAGTGAATTCAGCCTTCATCAGAGAAGTTTCCCTCTATAAGGGATGGGAACAAATAGAGAGACCCAATGCTGGACAAAGTGCAGAGAGTGAGAGAACTCAGAATCCTCAGTCATACATAGGATGTCTCCATCAAATCCTCCCCTTCCTGGCTCAAGGGACCTGTGGAAGAGGAGGGAGGAAGACTGTAAGAGCTAGAAGGGATAGAAGACACCAAGAAAACAAGGTCTTTTAGGCACAACAGGACTTAGATATCGATGAACTCACAGAGACTGTGGCAGCATACACAGGGCCTGAGCAGGTCTGGGTCAAATGCGGTCCCAGCACTGAGAGAGGAAGGGGCACAAGCTACCATCCCTAACTCAAAAGCAATTGCCCAATTGATAATCAGTTGCAAATGAAAAGTTAGTTTTCTCCAATGGAATATCACTGGGTATACAAACCACTATTAAGAGCCGTCCCACACCCAGCAATTGGTAGCCAACACAAACATAAACTCAATATTCTTTGTCCCATAATGCTTTGCCAGGCCTTTTCTTTTATAGTTTTTTTTTCTTTTTAACCATACAAGTCCTTTGTGTATATATTGCAGTTTGGTTTCTGGTTTGGATTTCTGTAAGATTTTTGTGTGAGAGAATGAACATGTATGTCTCTGTGTCTTAATGTATTTTTGTAATATTTAGTTGGCTCTTTTTCTTCTCTTCGTTGGTTTGTTTTGTTCTATTCTGGTTTGTTTGTTCTTATTTTGTATCTTACTTTATTTTACGATTTTTTTTGATGTCTGTATTTTAATGAGAGAGAAAAAGAAAGAATGTGGATTTGGGTGGGTAGGGAAGTGGGGAGGATCTGAATGGAGTGGGGGAAAGAAATATATTGTATGAGAAGCTCTTCTTTTTAATAAAAAAGAAACACGAGTGTGATGATGTTGTGTTCCCCAAAATATTGTACAACCTAATAAACTTATCTGGGGTCAGAGAACAGAACAGCCTCTGTGAGTTCAAAGCCACACTGGAAACAGCCAGGCGTGGTGACTCATGCCTTTAATCCCAGGAAGTGATGGCAGAAAGCAGAAAGGTATATAAGGTGTGAAAACCAGGAACTAGAGCTGGTTAAGCTTTTAGGCTTTTGAGCAGCAGTTCAGCTGAGATTCATACGGATGAGGACTGAGAGGCTTCCAGTCTGAGGAAACAGGATCAGCTGAGGAATTGATAAGGTGAGGTAGCTGTGGCTTGTTCTGCTTCTCTGATCTTCCAGCATTGACACCAGTACCTGGCTCCAGGTTTGATTTTATTAATAAGACCTTTTAAGATTCCTACTATACAAGAGTTAGGGACCAAATGTTGATCCCATAGAAAGATGCTTTAGATGGTAAGTCAAAGGCTGATTTGAAAAGGACATACTGAGTCATATGCATGCATGGAGCATGTTTGCCTTACCCCTGTCCTAAGCCAGTGTAAAAAGACTATGCCTAAAAGAGGCTAGCATGTGGGCATGGTGTGTTAACATCACCCACCACTGACCCTGAACATGGCCATCCCACAATTTCAAAATCTCACTAAACTGTGATTCTAAGATACAGCATTGTGAAATGGGAATATGATTATTTTTAAAACTGCATAAATACAACATAAATTGTTTCAAATATTCTAATAGCTATATTTTTAAAAGGAAAGAACAAATGGAAACAAATGGGTGAGATTAATTTTAATGTGCTTTAATACAATATATCCAGAGTCTTAGCCTTTCAATATGTAACCAATACAGAGAAATTATTACTAGGAAATTATATGCATTTCATATGCTAACTTTTCCAAATCCAGTATTTTTATATATATTTACCCACCAATTCAGGTTAGCCATGTATTGAACATTTAGTAGCCTCATATGAGTAATGGCTGCCATGTTAAACAACTCAGTTGTAGTACTTACTCCTCTTATAGATTTAGCCTCTCGGGTCATTGCCCAATAAACTCCCTCATCCTAATATGTTAACAGTTCAGCCTTAGCTCCTGTGTTAGTCTTCCTCATAACATCTTTTCCTAGACTGAGACCTTCTATAGTCCAAAGTATCTCCTCCTATAGAAAGACTACATGGACAGAGTGAATTTATCTGATATTCCAACCATACACAGTAGATGGAAATCTGCATATGAAATTCCTGTTGTCTTCTAGAAGCTACATGACTCCTACAGAAAGACTACATGGAAAGAGTGAATTATCTGATATTCCAACTATACACAGTAGATGGAAGTTGCATATGAAATTCCTGTTGCCTTCCAAAAGCTACATGACTCCTCTATCTCTGCTCTGTACCTGCAGTTTTAGAGGAGCTGAATAACTTTCTGTTTTCTCATAGCCTCCTTCTGGATCACTGGTCTTACCCATGGCCTCAAAAGGACCCAAAGCACCTAAGAGGCCTAGTGTCCCTATACCTGTTCATTTGTAAGGCCCTAGGACTCAAGTCTACATTCAATTTCCTCTTTACTAGGTCAGTGAAGTTGATGCTCACTGTGCTGAAATGGTCACTCACATTGCATCTAGGGACTTGCCCTAGAAGAGGAAAAGTGACCATATTTTAGTCTGGGTAGTATCTGGGTGCTCTACTCAATAAAAATGTGGCTATAGTTATGGCTTCAAACTTTTAAAACTATGTTAGGAAGAGTATACAATGGCACTTAAAGAAGATTATATAAATGTAGGCTCAATGCAGAAAGCTGTGCCAGCTTGGCTCATCCCTTGCTGAGCCACTCATAAGCTAACTGACCTTAGGCAAATTATTCAGCTTCCTAAATCTTGGTTCCTCAAATTAATCAGATGTTATAAAACCAACCCCAGAGGATTGCTACATAGATACAGTTGACTAAATTCTTGACACATAGGATTTTCACTAAAATATAGCTATTGAATAAAATTAGATAGACAGATACCAAATAAATTAGATAGATAGATAGATAGATAGATAGATAGATAGATAGATAGATAGATAGATAGATAGATTAAATAGATGATAGGTGAAAGTCCTAAAGTAAAGATAAGAGAATTAAGTTACAGAGGACAAAACTATAAATATAAAACATTTATGCATGCACCCACATGCTTCTTATATCTGCACACTCGTGCATGCAAGAAGAATATGCACATATGTGCTACCACACATGTGTATAAAAGTACCACATAAGTCATACACTCCTACTCACAAGTATGCTCACATACAAACACAAGTGTACATGCACACCCTTGCTTTCACATCCTGAATCTAGTATGTCAACCTTGGTCTTCAGCCCCTATTCCTGTAACCAATAATTTCCTGTTGCAATACCCCCCCCTTATGACCTCATTGAGTACAGCTGCCTCCTATGTGTCTAGTCTCACATTCTGGAAGCAGGAAAAAAAACTGTGACCTTATCAGGAAAGAGAATCTTTACCCTCTCTCCATATTGTGTCAGATACTTGACTCTTAAACACATGATGTCATAGGAATGGGTTCTGCTGTGTATTTATAAAATATAGTGTCCCCTCTACAGTGAACATCCAAAAGTACTTAGTAGAGACAGTAAATTATTATTGGTTGAAAGGCCCTGATGCCCTGGATAATCAAATTCTCCTTCCTCACTCACTTCAAATGCTACATGAACCATGCTTAATTAATGCAGTAACTAGATGTGTTGCTACATAGAATTTATTCCCACAAAACATGAGGGTGATCTGTTTCAGAATAGCATAGCAGAAGGTGGGGTGACTCACTACAGTGTGTAAAAAGCATCAAGAGAAGCAATGCAGGAAAAGCTTACTAGAAGTAGAATGTAAAAGTCCATAAGGAAAACAGGCACAGTGATATCCTTGGTGCATAAGTGTCTAACCCACTGCAAATTCAAAACCAAACTACTAACCCAGTACCAATCCTACTAGGGCTGACTGGCCTGTACAGAGTGATTATCAAACACCTGACTCAGTGCTGAGGATTTTGACATATTACTTAATTGGACCCATACAATAAAGACCAATTAAGTTTTGTTGCTCCATTTGTAAGTGAGAGAATTGAGTAATAAAGGGTAGATTCTCTCATCCCAGATTGCTCACCCATTGGCCCTTGAATATAAATGGAATCAAAATTGCAACAGAACATGAGTAGCACAGAGTCAAAATATTTAGCTTAAAACGGCAAATGTATTTTCCATGTTATCTCCTCCTACTTTGAATCCAGTGAATCCATCCCATGCCAGCCCATTCCCTGCCTCTATCATGAAGTTTCTGTAATCTGGCTTATCAGACATCTTGCCTGAATGATTCTTTGTCTGTTTGTTTAGTCCCCTGTTCTCCACACTTGATGTCTGAAGAGAGCTCAAAGTAGCTGCTACTATTAACACTGATATCCTCAAGTGTTCTAGAAAGGATGCTGTTTATTCATGATGCCAAGAGAACAGAACTTCAGTTCAATCTTGCTCAACACAGTCGACCAAATGCCTGTAACCATGCTTGCCATGAGACAGGCTGAGTCAAAGCGATGGCTGTGAAAATGAGAAAGGGGGCAGGCAGAGAGCATAAAGATGCAAGGCTTTATAAAAGACTATGAATCAAATATCCCCAGTACCTTTAAGGAGCCAACATTAAGGATAAATCCATGGAATTACCTCAGTGAGTATCTCTGTAAATAAACATTACATTGAAATGAAATGCAGAGAGAGTGAAGAGTACCAGACAAAGGGAGGTGTATGTAAGATGGGGAGTCAGTCTGAAATTTGAAAGCTCATGGCTTCACTTTACTACCTTGAAATACCTGAATGCTAGGCTTTAAATATCTGCCTTTTCACATACAGATGTCTGTGTTAACATGTGCAACTGACTTGATCATGATCTATTGAGTTGCCTATAAGGAAAGCAGGAAAGACTCACATTATAATTTGACTCAGACGTGTTGTGTTTATCCTTCCAAAATGATTTCATGTCTCAGGTCAAGCCATCTCTCTCATTATCATCATGATTTCCCCAGTGCCATCTGCAATGAGGTGAGCCAATCACAAATGTACCTTGACTGTCCCTGGGGTGATACTCACTAGTTTCTGAGTGACTATTGTCCTTAAGTTGATAGAATCAGCATGTCCCCTTCCACAGTGGTGATCTTGGCTCTATTCTCTCCCCATGGACCACTGATAGGATGAGGAAGGGGTGTTTCTCACATTGGGCATGGCTGTCATCCACTTCTGTCAATTGCTCTTTGCCATAGTGCAGCCACCTGGCTCTCTGGCTGTGAGGCTCCCCATGGTGTGCAGCTGCCTTCTCATTCACCTTCAGTGCACACATGTCTGGCGTCTGTCACTACTGCTGCTGCCAGTGGCTAAGGCCTAAGGGTTTGGAGCCTAACACAGGATCGCCTCCCACCTCTCCCTTCTTCTTTCCCTTCTCCCCTCCCTCCCCTCCTACCTACCCCCTTGTTTCTGTCTCATTTCTCTCTTATTGGCTTTTTCCAGGCAAACACCCATGGTAAAAGGTTTTCTCTTTCCGTTTCTGGTTTCTACAGAGTGTGCCTGAGGAACCCCCAAGCAGGTCATGGCATTTAGAAGAGTCTTGTCTACTGAGAACACACAAAGTCTCCTTGGCAGTAGAAGATGCTAATCAATGATGATTTTCTGTCTGAGTGCTAGAGTACTATTAAGAGTCACTCCTGCCGGGCGATGGTGGCGCACGCCTTTAATCCCAGCACTCGGGAGGCAGAGCCAGGCGGATCGCTGTGAGTTCGAGGCCAGCCTGGGCTACCAAGTGAGCTCCAGGAAAGGCGCAAAGCTACACAGAGAAACCCTGTCTCGAAAAAACCAAAAAAAAAAAAAAAAAAAAGAGTCACTCCTGTGATCATGGAGAGGATGTAAAATTCTACATGGATGAATTATGAAACAGCCATCTCCCATTCTTTTTTTTTTTGTAGAGTTATTTACGTTTATTTTATGTGTAGGAGTGCTTTGCTTGCATGTATGTGTATAAACCATGTGCGTGCAGTGTCTGTGGAAGCCAGAAAAGAAGGCATCAGATGCCCTGGAACTTGGCTGCCATGTGCATGTTGGGAACTGAACCTGGGTTCTCTACAAAAGCAGTATGTGCTCTTAACTGCTAAGCCAGCTGGAGATATTTATTTTGTATGTGAGTACATAAGCTAGTAAAGAATTAAGTTAATAAGTTCCATCAAACAAATAACATGCAAAGTGAAGTGACTTCTGAGTTTAGAGAAGGTGACAGATGGAAAGCAGCCATAGGGCAGGGCAATTTTTTTGTATGTAATTACAAAAGAAAACAAAACAGAGCTAGGCAGTGGTGGCGCACGCCTTTAATCCCAGCACTCGGGAAGCAGAGCCAGGCAGATCTCTGAGTTTGAGGCCAGCCTGGGCTACCAAGTGAGTCCCAGGAAAGGCGCAAAGCTACACAGAGAAACACTGTCTTGAAAAACCAAAAAAAAAAAAGAAAGAAAGAAAGAAAGAAAGAAAGGAAGGAAGGAAGGAAGGAAGGAAGGAAGGAAGGAAGGAAGGAAGGAAGAAAGAAAGGAAGAAAGAAAGAAAGAAAACAAAACAGATACTTTCACAAAAGCATTTAAAAATCATGTAATCAATTTATTATTAATAGTAACAAAATATTAACTTGTTCGTTGCTTTCTACATGGGTGCTTCTGGAATAAACTCTTAGTACTGTATGGTGTAAAATTCTGAGTATTCTCATAAGGATAATTGATGGAAGCACTAGTGTGTATGCTGAGGAGTTTTCTCCTAAAGAGAAAACTGGAAAGGAGTCAGAGATGTGAAGTTAAGTCCAGTAGCAAACAGGGAAAATGGCTGAAGGGAAAACATTGAATATAAGCAGGGCCCCAACATTTCATTTGCTCACAGAAATTCAAAGTAAGTTTAGAGAGAATTCTCATTGGTTTAGAGTTCAGATGGGGAAGAGGTTTGGAAAACACTGAATGTAATTACTAAACAATGCTTAGAAAACGTTATTACATATGTTGTCACATGAACAAGAGTCACTTGGGGCTCTTATTAGAATGTAGGACCTCACTTTTCTTCCTGTCTCTTCCAGAATGATAATCTCAAGCTTGGGAGGCTAAGCATCTGGATCTTTCCAACTGGAAATGGAAATGTCTCAGGTAATCCTAATCTATAGGTAAATGTGGGAAACAGTCATTTCAACACCATCAGTAAACCTGGCCCATATTATCACTGCTCCAAATATAGAGGTATAAGAGCTTCAGTAAAATTATGTTTGGAGCACTCTGCTCTAATGTTACATGTAAGGAATCAAGATGCTACTTTCTGTGGGGACCACTGCTAACCGAGGTCTGCTCCTAGGGACCTCATATAGCCAGCATGTCTTCAGACCACCCCCCATGTCAGCTACAGTGCAACTCTGGCCTTCCTTTACTAGAGCCTTGACCTTGTGTAAGCTGTGCATGTCATTTCAGAACTTTTCTGAACCATTGGATTAACTTCCGATGTCATTTTTAAGTCGACCCTTGTACCAGCTTCTCACACTGAAGAGTGAACTCTGATTGCTAAGAGCCAAGCTCATTCCAACTGTTGTTGTTTCTGTTGTTGTTGTTGTTGTTGTTTGTATTGCTGGTTTCTTCCTCCTTATCTGTAGCCTTCAAGTTCCTTTCCCTCGGCTTCCCTGTAGTAGGACTACAAATCTGCATACGGACAGAGGAGCCAGAAGAGATCTCCTTTCTGCTGATGCCTCCGATGCCACAGAAAGAACAAATATGCTTAGTGCCTCTTTGCACAATGATCCTCAACTCTCTTCCCATTGTGTGGACCAAAACCACAGGGCAGGAGGCAGTCACCATCTCCATGCCATTCTTCACGTGTTACATTCTTTCATAATGTGAGCATTGGCCTTAGGCAGAAATAGCATAGCCAACAAATAAAAGAACATATTACAGAATTACATGATATTTGGTCCAATATGCAAAAAGGATTTTATTTGCAGCATTAGTCATGAAGCAGGAAAATCCACCATTACCTTGAATTTTTCACTTGTACAACCATTTCCATTTGGGGAGGGATAAAAGTGTGTTTGACTTGTGTCACTTACCTCAAACTCTAAACCCTTACAAAGTCACACACAAAGTATATAGAAAAATGTTTGTGTGTTTACACAGTATCCCAAACTCCGTGCAACCCTGCCAAAATACCAGAGCTAAACTAAAATTTAGTTAGATAAGTTAAAGTTGTTTCTGTTGCCATAGCACTCAGTGCATCTGTAAATATATATATCATTTGAGTCAGTCATGTGTGTTCATAATATAATAACTTGAAGAAATGGTCAAATTGCTCAGCACATTTTCAAAGAACTTGGAGAGTTTGACTTGGAGAGTAAATCATGTCAGGATTTACATTCACACCCCTAATAGCAGCTCAAGCTGCTCCCCATTGGAAATCCAGCCCTGCACATCGTTGAGTTGGTTGTTCAGCCCTGAGGACTATTTACCAGCTCCATATAGGTTCAGCCTGATATGAGTGTGAACATCTTGATGCTCTAGCCCAAAGTCACACCCAACCTTGTGTCCATGCCATTGAGAAGCTTTCTGATGGTCCCCCTCTGTGACTTCCCTATAATTTTCCACATATCTCCAAATTTCTAACCAAGCTTGCCTGTATGCAGAATATTTTGTCACAGGGTACTGCATATTCTCAATTTGTCTCATTATGCACAGGATTCAGGAAAGGAGGAAACAAGAGTATACATGGATGATATATACATTGGATTTTGGCATATCAAAACATGTTCACATACACCTGAATTAAATATTATATCTGGAAAAACTTTGGCTGTATTTTTCATAAGACTATGAACTTGGTGATACCAACCTCACAGAAAATGGTTGTGGAAATTAAATGAGACAATATATTGAAGATGAATGTCAAGAACCCACTAGATATTAACTTGCTTCACCCTCTTTTTCCTTCCCTTTCATGTTCTATTTGGGGATTGAGGGTTTATCTGTCCCTAATGTGATTTGATGGTCATGATGACACCTTGCATTTGTATAATACTTTATAAAACATAAACCACACTCAGTACTTTTACCCTTAAAGATATGTAGTAAGTGGATGTAGTAGGTGTCATTCTCTTTCAGGTGAAGAAATAGGGCCTTACAGGATTAAGCCCACGGTCTCATCCTGTGACCTTTGAATAGAGACAATAATATCTCAGAAGACTGTGAAGCAACCAGAAAATCAGCTGGATGAGCCACTGTTGAGTCTACATGCCCATCCCTTCATAAGGGAACTCTCCTAGCCCAGTTCAGTGCACCCAAGGACAAGTATACAACAATCACAAGTGAACCCATATGAAGATGCCAGAAGCTGATGGTGGCTTCATTCACCTACAGCCTGTGAGTGTTGATGCTTTAATAAGAGCACCCTCTGGACAACAGGTTGGATGCAGGAGAGCAAATAGATTTTACTCCCAACACCAACTCCAATTAGCTGGGTGTGGATTCACATTCCTGTTTTGTGAATCATGCTCCTTTGTCACTGTCTGCTATAGATATGGGGGTACTAAGAAAGGAAGGCTTGCCACTTTCCCCCTCACCCCTCAAATGTTTTTGCCTATACAGTCTAGCAAACATCCACTCTGCCACCTTTCCTAACTTGCCCTAATCCCCCATGGAAAATGAGTGTGAATATGAGCATCTCCTGAGGTTTTTTTTCCCACATTGACCATTCAATGAGATACCTCATGCAAAATCACTTTGAAATTATAAATGCTATTCAGATGTAACACACAACTGCTGCTAGTTTCAACACCACAGTCTGAAACATTCTCCTTGTGGTCTTAGAAACAGAGAGTAACTTACTGGGCCAGAAGGAAGAGGGTTTGTTTTTCTTGGGTCACCTTCATCCTTGACTGTCTCTTCCCGCTCCAGGAGATGAGCTGAACAGGCCACTGGACAGGCAGCGTCTCCTCCTCCCGAGCTGGGTATTGGCATCATTATCTGAATATCAGCAATAACAGATAGGAGCAGCAGATACCGATGTTTCATTACCTTTGGCGCCTCTGGGGATTGCTGCCCGGATATTTGGATTCACGTGGCTTTCTCTCCCTGAGACTGACTTTGAAAAAAAAAAAAGTGAATTTGTCTTGATAGGTTAACCACTGCCAGCCTGGGGGATGGAGCCCCCTTTGTCCTTTTTCTGTCCCAGACTTCTTGGGCTATACCTATTGTCACTCTTCTGCCCAAAGCAAATGCCAGACTGATATCTTCAATCACTTCATCATTTGTTCCACTAAAATTACCCATAATACCCTAGCATGTAAGGTCCCACATACTCCCTATAATCTTTCCAAATTATCCCCTTCTCTCGTTGTTCACTGGGCTATATATTTTCCCTAAAAGAACTGAGGCACACTTATACCTCCACTCAGCTCCCCATGTTGTCTGGCATCCATAGAATTACCAGGCTCAAGGATCCACCTTCTTTGCCCTACCTTTTTCACAAAGTCTACCACATGAAACACTGTCACAGGACACTTTGCAGGACCTTTCACTCAGAGATCATCATCTTATTCATTAAACAAAGCTCCAATAACAGGTAAAATTACATTATGAATAAGAGTCCTGCACTGCCTTTAACTTCAAACCCACAATCTTAGTTACTTCTCACAATAAGATACAATGAGGAACTACTATTAATCCAATTTCACAGATGAGGGGACAGAAGACAGAAATGAAAGAATTTGCACCCAATAAGACAGTTGTTAAGCTCCAGAGCCGAGATGTGTACCCCGGTTCCTTTCTGCAGGACCCACATCTGAACCTCATACCTCAGGGTATACTGATTGCAATACTGAACTCCTAGGAGCACCTTTTCTGTTGATATAAATTATATTATGCTGAATGTGAGAGATACAAACTCTGATGTAATTAGAAAGAGGCCATGCCTTCTTTCAACTTTATCTCCCCAGCACAGAGAAAGTGCTGATCAACTCTAGATTTAATTAGCTACCTCTGAAGCCAGTCTCTTACTGTGTGTGCCCTGCATCCTCAACCCACCTCCTCATGCCCTCTGTGCATACATGTTCCACCTGGATAGTTTTCTCAGAAGCCCCTGCCAAACACCACGGGGTTTTCCCTCCACTTTGTTATGCTCTGCTATTTTCACTGTCTATCCTGAATCACATCTGTCCTTCTGAAAGTTCTTCAGACTTCAAAACTCCACGCTGAGAATCCACCTTCTCAGGCATTACTTCCTAAGGAGTCCATGCTGGCCCTTCCCTACCCTGAACTGGTCGCGAATACAATGGTTAGCAATGCCTACTGGCTTTGATGTGAGTGAGGATTCAAGGCCATGTGACATATGTACAGACCCTAGCTTTCCAATAGGAGACACTGGAAAGATAGAGTTGCCCACATAGGAAGAATGCACTGTGAGCTTCCGTCTTCAGGTGGGCAGTTCAGCCTCCAGAGAAGAAGATGGAAAAGGACACAGGGAAGTGCAAAAGCCCAGTGAATGTTAGTGGTAACAGGAGACTACCTGGAGGAGGCTGGGCTTGGGTGGTGAGTCTATTCAGAGCAGATAGAAAAGAAGGGGCTCGTGTTTCATGGAGAACAGTAGTACAATCACTTTGGGGGAATACAAGCCAAGAATTATTGTGGGACAAATTATAAGGTTAGACAAGTCATAATTCAACAAAGAAAGTCCAAGTTAGTGAGTGAGTGCCCCCAAACCTGTCTGCCATGGAGGACATCCACTCTCTGCCTTATTCACCATAGAGGATCATGGAAGTCAAAGCTGACTGTGTGACTCAAGAATGGAAAAGCCTGCCATTGTGTGCCTCAGTGTTCCGACCATAAGGCTTGAGGTTAAGTAGTCCCTGCTGACAGCCCTGTGACTGCTTTGGCTAGGCCAGAGATTAAATTTCCTCATCTCCTAGAGGTGGAAGAACAAGGAAGCTTCAGGAGATAGCTGAATCCCAGGACCGTGGTAGAATTTAATGGGATGGTGCTTAGCACAGTGGCTCTCACGCCGGAAATTCTCCCCATAAATCACCTTTATATGAAACATGGGGGTGGTAGCTCTTCTCCCAAAGCAATATGTAGTCTATGCAATTAAATAACAAAGGAACACAAGCTAAAAGTTCTGTGGAGCAGAAGTGAAATCCACAGTGCCAGCAACACTCCTGCCTGCCAGCCACAGGGGCGTAACTCCTGCTCTATCTAGCCCAGGGCCCCATCCATCCTAGATATTTAATAAAGGTTTCTGAGCTGAATGGATTTAAATTGGATCAAATTTAATTGGATCCTTTGTTTAAAATTTAAAAGTCTGCCTCTGAGAGGAAGCTGAGCGGAATACTTCTCGGGTATGGGGATTGTTAATTCCAGCGATCAGACCTGACCTGTCATTCGTTTATATTGATAATTCCCGACAGGATGCCTTTGCTGTGTTTTCCCTCCTCTGCTACTCGGAGAGTTGATTGAACATGAAATCCACAGCTGTAGTCGAGGTTTTCAAGGAGTCTTTGCCCAGGATTACCTCCATGGGACACAGACCACACAACACACCCTGCAGAGAAGAAAATCAGCCTTAGAGTTTCAGGAGGAATCCACACACCTATGTAAAAATCTAAATCCCACTTCCAATGGGAAGCCAAAATGCATTTTTCCCCAGTGACATCAGTAACCCATACCCATATATCATCATACATCACAAAGATAAATTTTAATATCCTTTGACAGGTACCTTTGTGCATCTGATTGTTGGCATATATTCCTATGTACATGAATGTACAAAAGCATGATTTTTTTTTACACAGTCATATAAACATGTACACTCAGGAAGCCTTTTAAACAACTCTTTATCATTTCATAGAACTTCTTATTCTTAACTATATAGGTACACTATAAACCAACATAAAATATCCTTTTTATTTTATTTTTTTTTTAATTTTTTTTTATTTTTATTTTTTTTTATTATTATTATTATTATTATTATTTTATAACACCATTCAGTTCAACATAATAGCCACAGAATCCCCTGTTCTCCCCCTCTCGCCCACCCCTCCCCCCAGCCCACCCCCCATTCCCACCTCCTCCAGATCAAGGTCTCCCCCGAGGACCGGGGTTGACCTGGTAGACTCAGTCCAGGCAGGTCCATTCCCCCCTCCCAGACCGAGCCAAGTGTCCCTGCATAAGTCCCAGGATTCAAACAGCCAACTCATGCAACGAGCCCAGGACCTGGCACCAATGTACAGCTGCCTCCCAAACAGATGCTAGATGTGGAACAAGGATGACTAGACTGCTACTCACATCACCAGTGAGGCTACCTGGAAAACGGGACCCCAAAAAAAGACACGGAGAAATGGACAAGATCTACATGAATAGCCTGGTCATGAGTGGGAACAATGAAGGGCGACAGTCGAGGGAAAGAGTGGGAGATCCTAACTGGATCAAGAAAAGAGAGGGAGAACAAGGAATAGGAGACCATGGTAAATGAAGACCACATGAGAAGGTGAGAAGGGGAGGAAGCAGAGAGCTAGGGAGGCCCACGAAGATCCACAAAGATACCTCCTTTTTATTTTTTATTTGACTGTCACAACCCAAAAAAATTCTAGCCACTGATGAATCTTACAGAACCACTGAGCTTCTTTTTCCTAATTGAAAGTCAAAAAGTAAATAAATATAGAGGGCTTGCCTATTGTCACCACTCCACTTAGACACAGACGAGGGCCTGAAACTCCAAGCTGCCTGAGTCTCGCCTTGATGGGCCACTCCCAACCTGTGGCATTACAGATGCCATCTAACTTCCATCCAATGATCCGGGGAGGCTCACTCTCAGATAAGGATGTCATCTCTACACTACGTGTCCCACACTCCCAGTGGAAAAGCTGCTGCTGGCTTGTGTACAGACCTGGTCCCACCCTGCTTTCTTTTCCATCCCTGGGACTTGGAGTCTGGAAACCTTGTCACCCAGAGTCCCTGACCAGCTGCTTCTGAAAAGGGCTTGCTGGAGAGCAGAAAGCGTAAGGCAGGGAGAATCCGCGTTCCTCCTCCCAGCTTTGCCAGCAACCATGGGGAATTGGAAGTAACTGCAGGCTCTGGCAGTATTGCTGAGGGTTTCACTCTCCATTGTGGGAGCCTGTGAGTTCCTGCTGACAGAGGAGGGTAGTGACTCAATGACAGCAGCGTCTGCCTGCTGTGCAGCTCAAGCCCTGTCAGCACAAGTGCATACATTTGCAAGCTGCAAACCCACTGTCAGTTTCTCGTCCCATCACTCCAACCGAAGTGTGGCCAAGTGCCTATGTTAAATCCTCATCCATAGGAAGTCCCTGGAGTTTTCTGTGTTCATTCCTGAACACTGTACGGCATTCTCCAGAAAACCCTCTCTCATTTGCTGTATTGTAAGTTATAAAAATGAATTTTATTTAGTGGCTGGTGAGTTCAAGTCAAAGGTTCCTCATAAGACTAAAGTCTTTTAATAGACTGAAAGGGAAAATCTCTTAAAGTAGATAAAGATCCTTCAAAATGACATACAATATAAGATGTTTTGGTTCAGGGGTCTTTCATCCACACCTGGAACAATTATTGAAATTGGCTTCTGCATCCACAACACAATGACCAGCAAGGAAACCAATAGGCACCAGTGAAGAGGAAGTAATGATCTTCTGCCACATGTTTGCAAACCATGATATGGACAAAGAGCAGCCAAGGAATTTTCTATAGCTCATTCTGCAATTGCTTGCCAGGTAGCCCAGAGAACAGCTGGTCCATTTGGGTACCAGCAGGCCACTGTCAGAATCAGTAACCAAGGGAAGAGGTGGGATTCTGTTGTGTTTGTGTATGGAATGAACATTGTGTGATGTATATATTCCTTAGTGTAAGAGTGTACACTTGAGTGTGTGGTTACAGGTATGGGTATGTGAGTACAGAGGCCAGATGTCAATGTCTGGTACCTTTGATCACTCTACACCACTGCTTTTTGAGATACAGTCTCTCACTGAACTTAAAGTTCAACTATTCTACTACGTTGGCTGGCCAATTAACACTAGAAATCTGCCTGTCTCTGCTTCCACAGCCATGCCTGGTTTTTACTTAGATTCCAGAGATTCAAACTCAGGTCCTTGTATTGGAGTTGTAGGCATTTGACTGACTATGCCATATTTCCATTAGGTTGAATTCTATGTCCAGACCAACTCTTAAGCAAGCGTGCTTGCAAGGACCGCATCTCTATTAAATCAGATAACTGCTGTTTCTAGGTGTCTATATCCTAAGTATGCAGTCACCTGTATCAGCACTGGAGGTGCTTCCAAGGTAAGACTGCAGATCTTAACAAGAGCACAGATTTGAAATGACACATTCCTTGATGCTATTGCTTTTTTGTATTGTTTTGTGTTTAGAGGAAAAGAAATAACAACAACAACAACAACAATCCAAACCTTTAAGAAATCTAATTATATGTTTGAGTTATAGACTAGTTTTTAACAACAAAAAAAATTACCAAAAAAGGGGGCTCATTAAGAGTCTTTTGTCTACAAAACAAGTGTGTTTTCGTAAGCCATAGAGCAAGCAAATTCTAATTGCTGGCTTCATTATACAGAAAGTCTAAGTGTAACAATCAGAAGCCTTATTACACATACATAATTGAGTTTCATTGCAACTTATGAAAACATAAACTCTCTTAAACACACTTGCAGAAAATGTCGCATCATCAAATCAACACTTTTATTATATAAAAGTAATTGTGTTTAAAGACACAAAACATATGTTACTTATACAAAAAGAGTTGCACTATGATTCAGAAGTCTAAATCTTGAATCTGAGAGCAATATTTTGTTTGTAAATGTGGGGAAGAAAAAAGCAAATTATAAACTTTACTAATGAGAACTAAAATGGCTTGCCTAGAACTCTACTCTGGCAATCCTGAATTCTTCTTTTTTTTTCTGGTCAACTCATCCATGATCCTTCTTTCTTCTGCACCTAGCTCATTCCAAGTGGGTTTCTCATGCAGAATCTCAACATTTCCCTTCTCATTTGAATTATTTCTCAATGAACAGTCATGTGAATGTTCTATCAGCACCTGTAGGTCCTTTGCTCCCTCTGTAGAGTAATTATCTAATTTTTATATTCATCCCTCCCAAGAGCTACCCTGACTCCTCCATTTCTGCCTCTGGGCTGATAGTCCCACGTGGACAACCTTTTCCTACTCTGTCTCATTAAAAAGCAGTGAGCACTTGTGTCTTCTCGAGATCAGCCCTCTGTCTTTTCTAGAACCTCACTTTCACTCGGCACTATGTAGAATTTGCAGAGCCCAATAGCCAAAAAAAAAAAAAAATGAAAATGCAAGTCATGTTGTGTAAATATTAAGAGGGAAGTATTTATCCTTTCTCCATGTATTGATATTTTATTTATATCTTTCCTCTCTGAACATGATGACCTAAATCTTTGAAGGTAACAAGAAGAGACCTGGCCTGGCCTTGCATGGTGGAAGAAAGTTTGTCTTAGGGTGAAAGGTAAGTCTGTTCTTTTTATGAAAGTTGTTATGAGGCATGTGTTCTTTGTACATATCCAACATCAAATAGAATCCAAGCCAAACAATGAAATAGATAGAAATAATTACAGAGATATAATTCTGAGATCCCATGAGACTCTAATGACTTCTGTTGTTCTTCTTAATAGAGCATGAATTCTTGCCTTTATTTTCTCCTTCTCATGGAGACATCTGCTTGGGCTGTGCTTATCTGCCTCTAGGTCCACTGCCTTAGTATTATCATCTCTCCAATGTGTTTGTCAAACTTCCCATGTAGATTTCTGCCTCTGTCAGATTGTATCTCATAAACATCAACATTGAGCTATCAGGGTTTCATTAAAGTGCTGACCACCTGGATTCTCTACCTTGATTCATATATCTGAGTTTGCTCTTCTACCTGCTTTGTTCATAAGTCCTCAAGGACTCTATAATTTCTCAGGATTAAGTGAGAAAGTTTTCCCCAGGTCACACAATGCTCTCCTTGACTTGGCTCTTGTCTATTTCTTCAGCTGAATTTGCTGAACACCTTCAGATGGATCCGTTGATTGTGACATCCCAGTACATGACAATGTATTATCCATCTCAACAAATAGCTACCTACTGAGTGTCTTCTTGTGTCAGGCTTTACTCAAGGTGACTTGGGCTGTGCTTGTGAAGGAAACAAAAAAAGATGTTCATCTCTGAGTTTACAATCCACTACAGGTAGAAAGCAGACAAAAAAGTAAAACTATAATGACTTATACAATATATAAGAATAGAGTTTTAAAAGGCAAAAGGAATAAGAGTGAGGGAACTTATGGAAAATCTGATGATTTGCAATTAAATAATATCCACATTGAGAAGGGAATGCTTGATTAGAGACCTAAAGGAGTTAAAGGAGGGAGCCACTTAGACCACTCACAAAAGAAAAATATATATTGCAAAGTCCCTTAGCGGGGAACGGAAGTCAAGGAAAGCCAACTGTGACAGGAGTGACATGGAGTTAGTAACAAGGAGACAGCAGAGACAACTATGAAAGATTAGAGGAAAAGTTAGTTAAGATCTTGAGGTACTGAAAGATTGCTGTTACGTAAGGGAAATGGAGAGTGCTTGTAGGGATCAACCTGTTATAACATATATTTTAAAGTGACACTCTGTCCTCTGGACACTTGAATGAAGAAGGTCATGTACAGGAAAAGGCCAGAAACAAGGACACAAAAGACTACTGCTGTGATACAGGCAAGAGACAGTGGGGACAAGGGAGCTGAATATGAACAAAGCATATTAGTTATGTGTATAAAAATACCATGGTGAAACCCATTATATTCTGTAACTCTTTTATGCTGATAAAAGAAATAATTTCAAAAAGCAAGAATAAAAAGTTTACAGCAATAAAGATGGTAAGAAGTGGTCCAAAGATCAGCACATGGTGATTCAAGGGTCTAGTGTATTCTCCCCATCTATTCACACTCCTTTCTAATATGACTTTCAAAATATCCTCTTGAAAGTCTAAATATCATGTTCTTGGATAAATTCAGAGTTTCTCCTCATAGCTTTCTTCTGAACTTCCATAATATTACATCAATTTCATTTTTAGAGCACTTAACCTCTCTATATCAAAATAGCTGATGCTATTGTCTGTCTCCCCACTGAAATGTTGGCAACTCAAGGCCAGTATGCTCTACACTGTTTTGTATGTTCAAAATTGTGTTTTTATAACTGATGGTAAAAGTCATGGTTGAATGAGTGACAGCTGTAAACAGAGTAGTGCAAACTGTCTCCATAAAGACATCACATCCATCCCAGTGACATGGAATTCAGGCAATGGTCAGTCAAAAGTAATCACTGACATAAGATTCATGCTCACTGGAGAGGGCTAATAAGACCAATAGCAAAGCCTTACCACCCTTCCCTCTGCAATCAAGTTAGGAGAGATAATGAAGATCATTTGATGCATCCAAACACTAGAAAAGGGGGACCTTGGCTCTGAACTCCTTTTATTCATACTACTAGTCAAGGACTGACCCATCAGACTCGGTAGTAAGAAATGGCCAAAGGCATGCATGATATGGGATCTGGATAAATGATACTGGCAGTAATTTAGTAGGCAAATGTCTCACAACTTAAGGAAGGGATATAAGACTACTTATGTGGGAATGCAGAGGGCCTGTATTCAGGGTGAATAAGGAGCTGTAGGAAGCACATTTTATCATCATAAAAAAAAGACAGATAACCTCTGGTTTCTACAGATGTATGCAACTGGTTGACTTGAATAATGTCATGGGTTGGCCATCAGGTGAAGATCAGGTAAAGAGCAGTAGGACTTGCTGATAAAGGAAACCGCTGGACACGGCATTCCTACTGAGAGATGGTTATATCCAATGAAAGTAAAAGAATTCATAATTAAGCCTTTGGGATTCTGGAAGACTCATCAATGTGAAAGGAGAATTTAATAATATTTAAAATTAATTTCAGTACCTGAATTACAGCACTAAAGTTCAGGTCTGAGACCAGAGGAAGAATGGGTTATAAGAAAACCAAGTTAATGATGGTTTGTACCCATGGGGCTGGATCCAGAATACAGATAATAACAAAAAACAATCAGGTATAGGACAGATGATAATTGGGGGACATGATTCCAGCTGTACAGGACTGAGCCAATTCTAAGTACCCTATATTCCTGAGGAAGACAACAGATAGGGTTCTTGCCTTCATCTGATATTTCCTTGAAATACTAAGCAAAGCTGAGTGAGCAATAAGATAATTGTAAGAATCCAGCTGAGTGGCTGACACAGATCCACCTGGAGAGAACCCATTATTCATCTTAATAACATGTTTAGAACAATATTCTTAGAACAGTTGGAAGTGACTCTTCCAGGACTGACATAATACCGGTGCTTCCCTATCTCCTGAACAGTGAATTCACCCATCTTCTTGGGTGCCTCCTACAAGCCAATGCTACCTACTTATCCTCACCTTTAATCTTTCCAGTTTTCCTTCCTCAAATTCTTCGTCCTACAAGAAAGCTTTCAAAAGCACCAAAGCTCAGAGTGGTGAATTTGGTAATTACTCTCTAGTTGTAAGAGGAAAATTTCATTGGGTATGAACTAAATGCCAATACTGTGTTGAGTTGATACAAAAGAAACATAAGGAAAGCTCTGCTTTTTAGAGGACTACATATCTGAGAATCTGAGCACATTCTTAAATCGGGCATAGTAATCAAGTTTGAAACAAGTACTAAAGCACAGAGAGTAAGGAGAGAACACTATCCCAAAGTAGCATTTGTAATGTAACGTGGGAGAGGTCAAAGGGATCTGTGTTTTTACCTATTACTCCTCCTTATATGTGAAATGAAAAACAGATACCCTCTACTTTTCTATAACTAGTACCTAACATCATTTCTTAGATTACGGGTTGATTGAGTGCACAACTGGCTGACACAGAGATGTTTGCATGCCCCTTTGGAATCTCTCAAATATGCCTATTTCTGCTCTCTCATATCAGTAAATTTCAAATTACCTCATCTTAAAGGGTCTTATCACCCTTGGGAAATTTAGTATTACTAACTTAATATCTTACCTCCTCATGCTGAGAGGTAGGCATTATTGCTGTCATAATTAAGACCATATTAATTAGATTTTTTCAATCACCTGGATTTCATCAGATTGCACCACTAGTGGTTATGGAGCTATGTTATAGGATATGAAAGGCATGAAAAAAGTCTTTTTGACCCCAGCACACAGCTGGACTCCTGCAGTGGCTGACATTGGCTAGCACTGTAGTCTAGTCAGATATCATAACTCTTCCCCACACAGCAGTTCTTTTTGGTATTTTGGAGTCTCTGGTATAAATGGACTTAAGCCAGTCAATATGTGTGGGTTGAGGGTTTGATTTGTGGATCTTTCAAGAGCAATTCCTGTGCAGCAGATGTTGTTCTATGTACCATGGAGCTACACCACTGGCCATGTTCAGTCTCCTCCTTCAAGTACTTGTAGCAGGTCTGCAGTGTCATACAGTAGATATCTGTGAAGAAAGAGCACGTAGATGTGGGACTATTATAAGAAGTTGTTTAAGAAGAGTTCAGAACCAGCCTAGATTGTGCCAGTAAGGCAAGCTATGACCTTTGAAACTGCTTAAAGATTTGCCCTGGCTCTGATGCTCTATAATGCCCCTGGAAATCCCCCAGCTTCAGGAAATGTCCAGAAAAATCTTCAATGACATCAAAGAAGAGAAAATAAAAGCCTAGCACACTGACACACAGGCACCATCTTGGTCCTAGACTCCCTTTTAACCCCAGACCAATAAGGCTTGAGATGAGTCCTTCCCAGAGAAGAATTAGCAAGGGAATAATGGATCTGGAGTAGCTATGGAAACTTTAAAATGAAGGAATGACACAAGATGGCCTCTAAAGAGAAGAAAAGATTTGGAAAGAGCAGGCTGTAGAAGTTACAGTAGACAGTGACATGAAAAGAGGCTATCATTAATCTGGTATGAGTGATTTTTATCAGAAATACACTTTTCCATGTAATGGTTGTCAATAACTTTTGAAACAATAACCATCAGAACTTTAGATACGCTGACTTATGGGTAAAACTGACATCGTCACAGACACACTTGATTTCCTGTGATTCTACTACCTATTTGCCCATTCTTACTGAAGAGGAGAGGGCATGTTCTAGAAGAGCAGCAAAGCATTGAACCCTGGATATTGGTCCCATGTCTCAGGCTTGCTTCAAATCCCATAGATTCTTCACAAATGTGACATTCCTGCTCATGTTCTTGTGAGTCAAATCACAAATAATCTTTAAGGGAAAACTAACCATAGTTCTTACTCACTGCCCTTGGGGCATCACTCCTGTTATGGTATCTTGCTTCAGGTCTGGGTGGATGCTAGATGCAGCAAAACACTGTTCTGTTTTATCCTTGGAGTGGTACACAGTTTTCTCTTTGCTGAGCCTTACAATAAGCATTCAGCTACCCACTCCATAGGAGAGGAGAAAGAAAACCCATGAGGTTGGATAACTGGATCAAGGCCCCAGCTAGGAAGTATTGGACTAGTATTTAAACTCTGCAGATGTAACCATACCTCAAGGTATAAAGTTACAGAAGATCCTAAGTTTCTGTTGCTGATTGTGCTCCTGAACAGACCTTAGAAGGGACTGAAGGGTGGAGTGGCGCTCGTGGCTGGCCGTAGCTGCAGCAGCTATACAGCACTAGTGGCTGGTGTTAAATGCTGGGGTGGCAGAAGAATCACGAGCCGTGGTTAACTTTTTAGAGATCTATTAGGAGAAGAAGAAGAAGAAGAAGAAGAAGAAGAAGAAGAAGAAGAAGAAGAAGAAGAAGAAGAAGAAGAAGAAGAAGAAGGAAGAAGGAGAAAGAGAGAGAGAGAGAGAGAGAGAGAGAGGCAGAGATAGAGACAGAGAGACTGCATGGAGGGAAAGTACAGAAAGAGTATGTGGGAGAGAGAGAACACAGAGAACTTGTGGGAGCGAGTGTCCACTTTTTAGGCTGTGGTGCAGTCGCAGGCTGATGACGTAATAAGGACAGACTCCCTACAGGGTTGGCTTACTTCCCCTCATCTTGACCCTGCTTGCAAGACTGACCAGATCTCAAAACTCACTATCTTATACCACACACACTGTACTTTATGCTATCTTGTTCAAGCTCATATGAATCCCTTAGGAGCCTAAAAGAGAGGAATGATTCCTAGACAAGCCAGGCCTAGAAAGCTAGCTCCTAAATGCACAATAACCAAAATCCCAGATGGTTCTCAGACAATGCCTAGTGGGAAAATAAAGATGACTAAATCATTGTCAGCCATAACTACTCCTGGAGGTCCACATAACATTCATAGACCCTGGTGATGTAATACTTGTTAAAGCTAGAAAGAAATGCTGGAGCAGCAGCTCCAAACACATCAACATGCAAGTCTTCAAAATGTCTATCAGGGGAGCTGTGTTCACTAGTGCTCATCCCTAGACACCTAATAGTTCCTTTAGCTTGCACCCATGATTCCATGGCTTTTCCAGAGGATGGATGCTATTACATTAGGATAGTCTTCAATGATTCAGGACAGAATAATCCCTGAAACCCAGCTCAGATCCACTGCATAAAGAGACACAGCTTAAATACTAGGAACAAAGAGAGATTCATGCCAAAAACATGTTGTGGGTATTAGGTGTGACAGGGAGGTCATAAAGCCAGCACAGAAGGGCTTCATTAAAGAGCAAGTGCCAATTTGTTCATGTAGCACTAAGCAACTATTGACAATGGCACCAGCTTGTTGAAAACCTACCTTCTGCTGTACACTAAGACTTGAACTGCACAAAATCATCAACTTACCTTCACATGAGACCTGTGACCATGTCTGTACTGTGGGCTGGTGGCATTGGTTCACAATGCTGACTTAGGAGCAATATTAAAGTCAGCATTAGTCATAGTTGCTGCTATTATGGCACAAAGTTGTTTTTCTTGGTGGCTGTAGATAACAGAACTCATGGAACAAGCATAAAAAGTATATAAAATTTAGCAGTGCACATTATATAGAAATCTGTATCCTTCAGCTCTGCCTGTCACCTGTCTGTTAAACCTTGCACCAGCTCCCCTGTGTGTGCGCGCGCGCACACACACACACACACACACACAGAGCTTTCTCCTCCATCACCACTACTTTCCCTCATTCCCTGTTAAACATGTAAACAGCTTTCTCCTCCATTGCCATGTCTTCGTACATTCCCATTCCATGTCTATGCATGTCCTGAGCCTGGGCATCCCAGAGCCAGCTATAAGCTAGTTATTTGTAAAGGAAACCAATCCTTATCCATGTGTCCATGAATACAAACAGAGAACTTCATCTCAATGAAAATACACACATCTCTTAAGGGATTTTTATTACAAAGTAAATCCAAAAGTGTCTCAGAGATCATCAAAACCCATAAGAACATACAACAATGTGTAACCCTTGCAAGGCTCAAAGTTTCAATCCAGCTAGAAGCAGACACTGGAAGGCCCTGTTTTGAAGGTCAGCTATAGAGACCTTGTAAAACGTATGAGCACTAAGTGTTCTTACGATTTCCCTTTGGAATTCACCAGGAACCATCTAGAGCTGCTGATAAACACTTTTAGCAAAATAACTGGATACAAGATTAATGCACAAAAATCAGTAGCCCTCATGTAAATATATATGAGACAATCCATCTAAAAAAGAAATCAGGGAAACAACATATTTCACAATAGCATCAAATAATATAAAATAACTTGGAGTACCTCTGCCCAAGAAAGTAAAAGTCTTGTAT